>NW_025814834.1:96034791-96739791 GCF_022079265.1 Lynx rufus | reverse complement strand
CACTTATAATAGGAACATCACTAGGAGTGGTGTGATCAGAAAGTGAATGAATTCTTTTCCTTTCTTTAGCCAAGTACATACAGGGTGTTGATTTACCCAAAGCAAAAAGGGTCTTGAATGTCCTTAGGATTGTCCAACTATAAAGAAATAGCTGGTTCCCAGTGTGAATGTTTTATTCTATCATTAAAAAGCAAAACCTGTATTCCTAGGAGCCTGAGAGAGAGAAAGACAGGGAACACCCATAGAAAGAAGTAGATTTCTTTAGATTGGCATGCACCAGATTCTTAGGGATCTGCAAAGTCCCAAGTCAGGACAAGCTAAATGGAGGCAGAATCCTCCTGCATGAGTACCTCCAGGCAAAAAAGAGTCTATTCTGTTTGTTTTGAGTCTAGGAAGGAGGAAATTTCTTGGTTCTGTTTACTGGAATTTCCCCCCTCTACCTCGACTGCATATCATAGATGAGTTCAGCTCTCCTTCTCCCGCCTCCCCACCTAAATTCTTGGATAAACTAACTTGTTGCATTTCCCACCTCCACCTGGTCGTGGCCATTGTCTGTGAGAACCTAGCGTTATTGGTCCCATTGGATCTAATCTAGTTAACAGTAACTACTGATATCAGCATCCAGATAGCTGCCAGGGGTATCAAGAGTGCTCAGGACTGAGGATGTTTACCATTCATGTCAAGATCTCTCTGTCTTTGGTGCATTTGATCCCCATGATCATTGTGCGGACAGCTTCTGCTCTCTTTCAGCCAGTCAGTGTTCATTTCCCACCAGCACACATTTTAGTGACCTCAGTTCTTTTTTTTTTTTTTTTTTAATTTTTTTTTTCCAACGTTTATTTATTTTTGGGACAGAGAGAGACAGAGCATGAACGGGGGAGGGGCAGAGAGAGAGGGAGACACAGAATCGGAAACAGGCTCCAGGCTCTGAGCCATCAGCCCAGAGCCTGACGCGGGGCTCGAACTCACGGACCGCGAGATCGTGACCTGGTTGAAGTCGGACGCCTAACCGACTGCGCCACCCAGGCGCCCCGTGACCTCAGTTCTGAGAGCTGAAGATACATATGGTACACATTTTGGAGACTACTTTCTAGAGAGGCTTATTGGCACACAATTAAAGTTTGGTATGTGAATTAGAATGAATTGCATTGTGAGTGTTGTGAGTGTATGTTCTCCTAAAACACTGGTAAGTCTAGTTTTAGTAAAATGATATGTGTTCTGTTGTTTTGGTGACCATATCCAGGACTTTTGTATTCTTTTAGAAAGTAATTGTAGTAATTGCTATTGACTGATTTAGGTGCAACACTGTGAAATAGGAACTTGAATTTATTGTATTGGCTATTTGGAGATGTGTGTTCAAGTAACTTAAAATCTCATAGATTTCATCAAAATAGACAAGATCACCTGATTATGCAAATCTTTATTAACTTCAGAAATCTGACAATTTGGGCTGTGATTCAAATTCAGAGTAAACCTTGAATAAAACCTCGTGGAATGCCTGGGTGGCTCAGTCAGTTAAGCATCTGACTCTTGATTTTGGCTCAGGTCATGATCTCACGGTTTGTGAGTTTGAGCCCAGCATCAGGCTGTGTGCTAACAGCGTGGAGCCTGCTTTGGATTCTCTGTCTCCCCCCTCTCTCTTTTCCTCCCCCACTCTCTCTCTCTTTTAAAAATAAATAAACTTTGGGGTGCCTGGGTGACTCAGTCGGTTAAGCGTCCGACTTTGGCTCAGGTCATGATCTCGCGGTCCGTGAGTTCGAGCCCTGTGTCGGGCTCTGTGCTGACAGCTCAGAGCCTGGAGCCTGTTTCAGATTCTGTGTCTCCCTTTCTCTCTGACCCTCCCATGTTCATGCTCTGTCTCTCTCTGTCTCAAAAATAAAAAAAAGTTAAAAAAATTTTTTTAAATAAAAATAAACTTTAGAAAAAAAGGAAATCTCAGAGTTTGTAGAAACTAAACAATAATGTAGAACTTATTTTTGCTGGAATAATCCTATATTATTATAATAGGAGCTGCCCATCTCTCTCAGTTATATCCATATGTGTAAACATCTGTCTCTATAACAATCTCATTTGAATCTCTAGTACATTTGTATTGTTACTTTCTCCCATCCTTCCATAAATTTTGGCATATTTTTGGAAATGTTCCAAAGGATTTTATCCAGGTACTTCATGAATGTACAACAGAAGTCATTTATTTCTTGTCTAGTAAAAGTTTACCTTTACTTTTTTCTTTTTTGTCTCTTTTTAAATTTTTAATGTTTATTTCTGAGAGAAACAGAGATAGAACATGAGTGGGGGAGGGGCAGAGAGAGAGAGAGAGAGAGAGAGAGAGAGAGAGAGAGAGAGACAGAATCTGAAACAGGCTCCAGGCTCTGAGTGGTCAGCACAGAGCCGACGCGGGGCTTGAACTCACCAACCGTGAGATCGTGACCTGAGCCGAAGTCGGACGCTTAACCGACTGAGCCATCCAGGTGCCCCGTAAAGTTGGCTTATAAATTCTTAAGTTCTCCTGACTATTTAAAAATAGTTCCAATGTGTTTGTCAGCAAAGTAAAATCTCCAAGAGTGGCCTGTTAGATTTTCCCAGCAGCTTCAGTGTGGTATAATTTATGTATAATAACAATACCTTTTTAAAGAATACACTTTGTTGACATGTGACATAGGTAAGCAGCAATGAAGCCATCACCACAGTAAGATGGTAAACACAGTCATCATTCCTAAAGGTTTGCCCCTGCTCCTTTGTAAGCCTTCTCTCCTCCCTCTCCTTCATGAGGAGGCATTTGAGAGGTATGCTTATAACCTCCTGGAGGCTGTTTGAAGATTGTTAATAATGATGATTCTTTGTGACAGATATTATAAATGTCTTTGATACTCTTCCTTATCTCAAATATTATTTCAGCTTGTCCATATTTTGGCTGACCATTTCCCTGTTGGCTCTCGTGTGATCGGAATTTCGTGGAAGCTTACTGTTATTACTGCCACCCTTGCAATTTGCACATGTCTGATTTACCTCTGGAGAGTTGTCCTTGCTGTGAGTATACTAAAGTACCTTATAGATAGCCTTGTAATTCTAAGTAAGCAGAATCTTTTTTTTTTTTTTTTTTGGTAAGCACAAATTTTTAAGTAGACCTCTATATGCATTCAGTACTTCAAATTTCCCTTTCAGCACTGTGTTCACTGCATCCCACAAATTGTAATAATTCCAATATTCATTATCATTTAGATGAAAATGTTTTTAAAATTCTCTGAAATGTCTTCTTTGACCCACTTCTTTTATAAGTGTTGTTTTATCACTAATATTTTTTGTAGTTTTCCAGCTGTCTTTCTATTATTGATGTCTAGCTTGCATTTGTGGTCTGAGAACGTATTTTCTATGATTTTGTTTACTTTAAGTTAAGCTGTATTTTATCACCCTGAATATGGTCCATGTCAGTGAATTTTCTATGTGACTTGAGAAGAATGCGTATTTTTCTACTGTTGAAGTGTTCTATAGATGGTAAGAATACAAGTGACTGATGACACAGTTCAGTCCAACTGTGTTCTTAAATTTGAATTTCTGTATCCTCAATCCGTCAATGACTGATAAATGTTATTGAATTCTTTCAGCTATCATAATGTATATGTCTATTTGTCCTAGCACTTGTGTCAGTTTTTGCCTCATGTATTTTGACACTCTGTTGTTATGCATGTACATTAAGGATTATGCTTTCCTGGAGAATTAAGCCTTTAATGTTGACCTCAGTATCTCTGATAATTTTCCTTACTTTGTAGTATGTTTTGAAGGATAATTTCACTGGCCACAGAATTCTAGGTGGATGGGTTCTTTTCTTTTAACACTACAAACATTTCATTCTTCTTGATTGCATGGTTTCTGAATTCTGAGTATTTTTTGTCCTGGTTCCTCTTAGGTACGGTGTTACTTCTCCCCGCCTCCTGCAACTCCAGCCCCCAACTCTACCCCTTAGCTTCTTCCATAACTCTTTGTTTTCAGTTTTCTGTTGATTGAATAGTATATGTCTATGGGTAGTTTTGTTGTTTTGTTTTGGGGGGTGGGGGTGGTATTTATCCTGCTTGGAATTCTTTGAGTTTCCTGGATCTGTGTTTTGTGACTATCATTCATTTCGGAAAATTCTCATTTTCACTTCAAATGTATCTTCTTTTCAGTTCTTCTCCAGGTATTCCCATTTGTGTATGTTACACCTTTTGTAATTGTTCCACTGGTCTTGGATTTTCTGTGTTGTGGCTTTAATTTTTTTCTTTGTGTTTCTGTTTTGGATATTTCTACTTGACATTTCCTTCTGCTAGCTGAAGTCTTTCCTCAGCTATGTTGTGTGTGTTAATAAATCCACCAAAGACATTCCTTATTACTATTAATGGTGCTTTCATTTCTAGAAGTCCTTTTGGATCCTAGACTTAGCACCTCTGTGCTCACATTCACCACTTCTTCTTGCATACTGACCACTTTTTCCATTAGAGTCATTCTCCTATTAATCAGAGCTATTTTAAATTCCCAGCCTGATTATCCCACCGTCTCTGCCATAGGAAGTGTGATTCTAATGCTTGCATTCTGTGTTCAAAATATGTGGTTTTGGGGGCACCTGGGTGGCTCAGTCGGGTGAGTGTCCGACTTTGGCTCAGGTCATTATCTCGCTGTACATGAGTTTGAGCCCCACGTCTGGCTCTGCACTGACAGCTCAGAGCCTGGAGCCTGCTTTGGATTCTGTGTTTCCCTCTCTGCCCCTCCCCAACTCATGCTCTGTCTCTCTCTCTGTCCAAAATAAATAAACATTAAAAAAATTTTTAAACACAGCATTAAAAAAACCAAAATATGTGGTTTTTCCTTTTAGGGTACCTTGTAAGTTCCTTTGAAACAGCCCCTTTGGGGTCACATTCTTGTTTAAAGAAACTGAGGTGAATAGGCCTTTAGTGTGAAGTTTTGTCTTTACCTGGCTAGGTTTTAGGCTGAGTTTACTCCCCTGTGAGACAGGAAGGAGGAAGAGCACTGTAGTTGAGTATTTCCCTTCATCTGCATTGCTTATCTTTAGGAAAACCTGTATTAGGCTTTGGAGAAAAAGTTTCTCTTGAGGACAGACCTTCTAAGGAAGAACAGAATACCATGAGTTTATTTCTAAATGGCTGTTTTTCCTCTTTTTTTTTTTTGCCAATTTAGAAATCTTTCCCTTCAAAAAGAAAATATGAATATTAAGTATTTGTAAGGCCATCTCTCCCTGCTTAGGAAAGGAAACATGTGACCTTAATGGACTATCCATGCTTTTCTGTTTGCCCTCCATAGATACACTTTCTTATAACAACATTATTATGACTAGCTTTTTGATACCCTGATGATATTCCAATATCCTGGCAAGATGTTGGGGCTTGCTTCAACATCACATCATCATTTAAAACTTTCGAATAGGGATACGTTCTAGGGGTCAAGACAATGTGTCTACCTTTTGTTAAAGTAGAGTCTTGCCTGGATTTCATTGAGCTATAATTCATCAGGGGATGACTTGGGTCTGGGTGTTACTGAACCACCAAGACCAGGTTCTTAAGTCTCAGTGTCTTAGTAATGAACACTGAATGCAAGGGAAACAAAGCAGGCGGAGTTTATTAGAGATAGCTCGTATACAATGGAGCCAACAAGAAAGAGGAATATTGATCCCCGAAGGGGTGGTGTGCCAGGCTTATAAAGGCACTTTTCCAAAGGGTGAGGAGCTGGGAGTGGGGAAGCATCCTTCAGTCCCACAGTCATTATTTTGTGGTTGTTATTTTTCAGTGGACACAAGACAATCACAGGATGTCTTTTTCCATGGTTGACATTCTTATTTAGGGCTCCTAGAAAATGAAATACTTGTGCAGTCAGGCTTTAAATTGTTACTTCTGATTTTGCCCAGACAACCATTACTCCCTGATACCTGTTATCTCTCTTTTGTTCACTTTTCCAGAAAGAGGTATAGAAACTTCTGATCCTTGCCTCAGACCAGTGCCCTTTTAGTTCAGTTCCTCTTGCTTTTCTTATACCCTCTCACAGGGAGCTCTTTTTGCTTTTTTTTTTTTTTTTTTTTGAAATGTTAGCCATCATTTCTTTTGTTGCCTATGCTTTTTCTCTAGCCATGTTTCACTCTCTTTCTTTCTCATTTGATGACTTTTTTTTTTGAAGACCCTCTGTTTTTAGTAATCTAGGAAAATCATAGCACCTGACATGTTTTAATTGTTTATTGATTCAGAAAGCAGCCAACCCTGTGTAAGATTTCAGAAAGCCTTCTGGAAAATGAAAGGGGCATATTTTAGTACAAAGGTTTTCCTTTTCTTTCCTCTCCCCTCCCTTCCTCCTTGCCTTGCCTTCCCTTCCCTCCCCAGCCCTCCCCTCCCTTCCCTGTCCCCTCCACCTCTCTCTTTCTCTCTCCTTTTCTCTCTCTCTCTCTCTCTCTTTCTTTTGTCCTTTCATATGATCCCAGGTTCTGGACTTCAGTGTGGATATTGGGTTTGACTACAAGAGAAAAAAAATCAGGCAAATATCTTAATTATATATTTTTAAAACTCTCTGCATTATGCACTGACAAAATTGAATATGTTGATGTTTATTTAATAGAATGTAAATCTATCTTTTGGTCAAAATAAGCCATGAATCTTTATGCTTTTATCAGAAATAGTTTATAAAGAATCATGAACTAAATATGAAATTCTAATTTTTTCTTATATTTAATTTATGAATTCATTAAGCTGAACAAAATGATGATTGTAATTTCATTGGATTACATTTAATATTTTATCAGGAGGTATAGGTTTTTACTAATAATATGTTTTGTTTTTTTTTTAAATTTTTTTAACGTTTATTTATTTTTGAGACAGAGAGAGACAGAGCATGAATGGGGGAGGGTCAGAGAGAGAGGGAGACACAGAATCTGAAACAGGCCCCAGGCTCTGAGCTGTCAGCACAGAGCCCGACGCGGGGCTCAAACTCACAGACTGTGAGATCATGACCCGAGCTGAAGTCGGATGCTCAACCGACTGAGCCACCCAGGCGCCTCACTAATAATATGTTTTGACCTCAAACTTAATTTTGTTTCTTCCTCTCTCAGGTACAGCCTCAAGTATATCAAGGTAAGATTTTAGGTTTTAGTATTCTTTGTATTTTTTTTCAGTACTCGTGTTTGATGTGGATTTTAATTTTTTAACTAGGGATAAACATGGTGACTTCTGATGTCTAATTAATTGACTGTTAGGAGGCTAAGTGACAATGTGGAGGGATTTGGTCTCTTAAGATAAGAGACCAGGGGAGGAAAACATCACAGGAGGAAGAAGAACAGAATGAGTGTAATTCTGCACAGAAATGGTTAGGAAACAAGTGATGATATATGATCCTGAGGTTTGGAGTGAGTACTTTGCCATGACCTGGCTCTTGATGAAATGTGAAGATGAGAAAACCTTCTTTGAGTCTATCAAGAAGCCTAAGCTTAGAGAAGAAGCTAGATATTGCCAGGAAGGGTGTGTGTCACAAGAGAGGTTTAAACCAAGGTTTTGAGTCTGAGGTGGAGGGAGCCAATCATGCCAGGGGAGAATGAGAAGTGAATGTGATACAAATGGGGGTAATGTATTCTGCATGGGCCCCATAGACTGTGGTGATTCTGTGGTGCTGTCTTGAGAGGGTGGCTGCCTGACCCATAACAAGCCTGCAAAGGCTGGTTGGTATTCATCACTGTGAATGCAGCGGTGGTGGCAGTGAGAAGAGTGATCTCAGGGCATGAGAGCTCTCACACTGGGTCAACAGAAGAGAAGTTTGCACTTTGTGGTCAGATGAGAGAATTAATTCCTGTTAGAGGAGTCTGTCTAGAGCTTACATGTGTTATCCACCTGTAATTGGGTGCTTCGTGTGTGTTGTTTTCCTCTAAGGTGGGAGGTAACATTCTCTTTTTGGGATGTAAAGCTTCTCTTTTAGGGGCTGTGAGTTATCCAGATCCTCCAGCAAGTGTGTTTTTTTCCAAAGACCTTGTCCTCCACAGCCCCTAAGCTAGGATTCATGAAAGGCAATCTGTGAGCAGCAGGAAGTCATTGAAGACTTTTGGGTAGTTAATCAATCAACATTTGGAGCTTTCCTTGTGTGGAATTCAAATAGCACCTATAAGTGGAAGTGGCACAAACCAGGACTAAATGATGGATTTGATTATTTGTTTGTTGGCAGGGACCTATTTATGTACTTTTATGATTGGAGGAGAGAAACATAAGTTGATAGGATTTGATTTTTCTCTTTCATCTCTGGTGGTGACATAAGTACTTGAAGTGACTGAATTTTCCAAGAAGGGTGCTTCCAGATGGGAGAGAAATTAGGAGAAGACATTTTATTGCATTTCTCCATTTTGGACGATATTTTAAATAGGAATCTCATTGAAATAAGGTTTTCTTAGGTTTAAAATGCTGCTAAAACTTGATTTCTTCAGGCACAATGGAAAGCTAAAAAGTTACTTACACCCCCCCGGTCAGATAATGTGTCTGTACTAATGCACTGAGATTATTCAATGTTACTGGGTTTGCTAATAATCTTAGAAATTGTTTTCTCTCCTTTTAGTTAGTTTATAGCTAATAACTGAGAAGATCAATACATTTAAAAAGAAAACAGAACTTGCTGATGAAGTATCCATTTGGGAGCAGAAGGGATCATTACCCTTTCAAAGATTTTTTCTGATTTCATTTTGGTTATTTGTACCTCTGGTAGTGTATCCTACTGACCTATTTCATGTGTTCTATAAACAGTTCTAGTTCAAGACAAGCTTCACAAATGTCAAGCACTGTCTGTTTATTTGAGGAAGGAATCACACATTAAAAGATAGTTTTGTCTATCACTATGCTATTTGTGAATTCTAATCCTTTGTCATATGTTTTATAGATCAATGAATCAAAGAAATGTCTTTAAGAAATTAAGAGAAATTAAGTTTCTTTCTGATCAAGCTCTTAAATTAAAGGTAAGAATCCCTTCTTTGCCTGGATTGCTTTCTCAAAACAAGTGAAAATAGTGAGTTATTATTACTGATCCATTGCATTTTGTTGAAGGAGGACATTAAAACAGTTGAATATTTTAATGAAATTTTAAGTGACAGTCTTCAAAGTGCACGTGCTACCTTGCAATCTGAGAGAGAGAAGAATGTCAAGAATAAGGACTTGGTAAGAGTTGGCTGCTGAGTTTTACTGTAATTTGGCTTTGGAGGCTTTTTGTTCATTGGGTGAGGTGAGCACGGTATGTTCACTTGCTGTTTACCACAGTAGAGATTGGGCCTCTGGGAGCCAAATCTCCATCTGCAATGTGAGCTGGAATTTCACTAGGTCCACCATGAGGAGTTTTGCTATTTCAAGGACTAAGAAGTACCTTGTGTTTTCACAACTAGGTAATTATCACATCATTTCAGCTCTGCCCTCCAAGATATGAAGAAAATTCTAGAAGATATTTGAGAGATGAAGGGTGATTACTAGCCAAATTGTGTAGTCCCTTCCTGTCTTAATGCTGAACAGATAATTTGCAATGTGAATAGGGAAGGAGATATCTATTATCTATCTATCTATTGATATATATTCCACTAAGAAAGCCATTTGTGAGCTCTTTGATTTAAACTATTTTCTACCAAGTTGGCTTTCTCCTTGTTATATATATGCCTCAGGATCTTTCTTTGTTGCAGTGTACAATCATGTTGTGTTAGATGCATTCACATTGTTGTGTGATCATTATTTCTTGAATGTCTTTTCTCATATCTGTCTTAAAGTCACAAGATGGAAATGGTGAATTCGAGGATTGAGAGCTGAGAACCTTGAGGTCCAATAACTGTGAACTGGAAGGTATGCTGTCTGTTGGGGAGAAATCCCCATATGAGTACATGACTTTGCATTGGGAAGGGAAAGAATGCCTTCTTGCCTTCATGGTTCTTGCCCTTTTCCTGTCACACCAAAGCCAACTCTCAGGTCATGTGCACACTTATAAAGAAAATCCATTTTTTACAGAAAATAAAAAGGCCTTAGAAGACAAATGTAATGCATTGAGGTCTGTGAAAGCAATCAAGGAAGCAAAAGTCAAACAGCTGAAGGAGAAAGCACATATCCTTGAAGAATTCTATAAACAAAGAAGAGTGGCTGCAGAAGAGTAAGATGTTCAAATATTAATTGTCACAAATCCTGTTGTATGAATGAATGTCGTGGCCGGTATAGAGAATTTTTGCCAAATGCATTCCGTAGAATTGTGCCTGACCTTCCTACCTTGCTTTCTGTAACCTGCATTTTCCTTTCTGTCCTTAGTGCTTGTCACACATTATTGTGTCATGTATTTAGGGTGAAAGAGGGAAGGTACCAGCATTAAGAACACTGATCCCTGATACCCTCTGGATCCATTTACATTGTCCCATGGATTTCAATCCTATCACATTGTCTTCTCAGCCGGGAATTAGGTCATTTTTGTTCAGCACCAGACATGGGTCAAAAATATGTAGGGGGGAATGCCTGGGTGGTTCAATTGGTTGAGCATCTGACACTTAATTTTGGCTCAGGTCATGATCTCATGGTTTGTGAGTTCGAGCCTCACATTGGGTTCTGCGCTGAAAATGCTGCAGCTGCTGGGGATTCTTTCTCTCCCTCTCTCTCTACCCCTCCTTCCCTGTCTCTCTCTCTCAAAATAAATAAGTAAACATTTTTTTTAATTGGGTAAAGAGAAATTGAGTTATATTGCTGCAGAAACAATGGGAATTTCTTTCTGGAAGATGGGTTGGGGCACCAGCAGTACTGGACCCCTTCATGCAGTCTGCCAGTGAGGTTGTTCACTGCAGGTCCAATCCCTAAGAAGGCCTGGGTATTTCCTGTCCCCCTGCATTTCTTATGTGTAACAATCTTTGGTTCCAACCAAAACCTGCAGCTTCACTAGGGCTTATCTTTGCTGACTGACCCTCAGCTACACTTGTTTACTTCTACGTCTATGTGCACCAAGTTATTTAGCTGCTTTGCAGTTCAGTTTTCTGTCCCCGAATGTATTGATGAGTCCTGGGGAGACTGGCTCCAACTCCCAGGTTGGCTTTGTCCTGGGCTTCCTTCTTCTCCATCTTGGTCTCATGTGTCTTCATGGGGTCGTTAGAAATTTGGTGCATTCACTCACTTGTTTCCTCCTTTGTGCAGTATTTCCTTTTGTTCTCAGAATATCGGGGCCTTTAGCATCCCTCATTCACGTTGAAAAGTAAACTCTTCCTTCCCTTCCCTGGGGACTCAGTTTCATGATAGTCCTTCCCACACCTGGGGTGGGGGCTGCTGTGTCTCATTGGCATCTTGTTTTTGTTAATTTGTAAGCTCTTTTTGGGAGTGGGTACAGAGCCCTGACCACCTTTCTATCTTCAGCCTCTTACAACAGAGCCACTACATTACAGCCACTCCAGAAAGCATTTGCTGAAGGACTGCCTGAGAAGCCAGAGGGAAATGCACGTGCCTTTCTCTGTCTAGAGCTTTTTTGTCAGTTTCTAAAAGTCAGGGCTCCCCGTGGAGGTGTAAGACTAATGATGATCTGTTGCTCCATCCTAATGGGTATAGTTGATCAGACATGGTTTTTCACATTGAACTGAAATGAGTCTTCACCATCCCAAACAAAAGACCAACTCTGGGAAGGCACAAAGTGCAATGTTATTTGATGACTTCGTGATGAAGGAGTAGAAGCAGAAAACTAGAAAGACACCTCCAATTGCAGAGATGTGGCAGCAGACAGGTTGATTTTAACTTAAATGAGGTATTCGGTTCATTTCTCTGATTGTGGTGTCAGTCTGCATTTATGGGAGAGGTGAGGGAAGGGATATTTGAATCTAGGCCTTCAAAAGTGCTGGGAGGTAAAAAAGGAAGAATTTATGGACCTTGGCTCCTGGATTAGGGATATATCTTTCTCATCTTAGGAAACTGAAAATGGCACAATGTGAACAGGTGGCAATTGAGAATCAACTGGAAGCTACAGAGGAAAATTTGAAAATAGCTAACGAGGAAATATACAAGTACAAGTGAGTTCAGATACTAATTAGCAGTGGCTCATGAAACCCCTGTCCATTTCTTGTTTTTCACATTTGTACAAATTTAGACTCAATTAACAAGTAATATAAATACATATTCAGAGGACATATCCATAGAGAATGAACAGATAGAAAAAGATAAGGTTTAGAAAGAACAAAAAACAGTCAAGTTACTAAACATTTCCAGAACTCCAGTATTGGCCTGACCATGTGGAAACTTCATCCATGCCAACATTCCTCAGGGGTGGTGTCAACTCTCATAATCTATAGGAAAGCAGTGTGTGGTAGGATGAATTATACCCATCAACATGGTAGTGCCATTTGATGGCCCTGGTTTTTGGGAAATATGGTGAAGATATATGTTAAGGGACAAAGAGCTTTCTGATGAAAGACACTTGTCACATGATGAATTAGGGAAAGATTAAAAATGGGAAGGAATTCTATGAACTCTGAACCCTATAGGCATGGAATAATGAGTAAGGAAAGGATGTAACAATAGCTTTGATCCTACTGTACATTTATAATCCTGTAAGAATAAATTGTATCAGGGGACAGATATAAGGTTGATGGGAACGTGGGCAGATTATTTAAAATTATACCCAATATTGGGCCTTATCTGACAAAAGCAATTGTAACTCACAGGCAGCAAATTGAACAAACACAAGAACAGCTGCAGCAGGCAGAGCTCACCTTCAGACACCGGGTAATCTTGAGTTCTGCCTGACATACTGAACCCTTAGCACCTCATGCAGGTGAGTGTAGTGGCCCTTGGAATCCCTAAACACGGGCTTTTCATTGTTGGCTTTTTCAGATTGCAGTTCATGAGAAGAATGCTCAGCACAACTGGGTAAGTGTTTTCTTGTTTCCTCCTCTTTCTTTGGTGCACAGTCTGGCAAGACTGAAGGTGGATGTGTTTTTTCTCCCCCAGATCAAGACTCAGATCTGGGACAGGGAGATGGCAGAACAGAGCAGGGAGGTCGCCCACTTAAAACAGGTTTGGGAGCTTGACGTGTGTGTGTGTTTGTTTTTTTTAATTTTCTTTTTTTTTTTCAACGTTTATTTATTTCTGGGATAGAGAAAGACAGAGCATGAATGGGGGAGGGGCAGAGAGAGAGGGAGACACAGAATCAGAAACAGCTCCAGGCTCTGAGCCATCAGCCCAGAGCCTGACGCGGGGCTCGAACTCACGGACCGCGAGATCGTGACCTGGCTGAAGTCGGATGCTTAACCGACTGCGCCACCCAAGCGCCCCTTGACGTGTGGTTTTATGGGTGTTTCAAGGGATGACAGCTGTGCTGTTGAGTATCTAGTAGAAGATGTGGTGTTGTAACTCTTCAGAAGTCCATTCTTTTTCTGTATCCAAGACTGGATGTTATGGAAGGAAAGAGGCTGCCTGAGGGACACATGAGACAGAAACCAATGCCTGGAAGACCAAAGATGCAGAACCCTCCAAGGAGAGGTAAGGAGCACATTGTGACATGCACTGGCCTAATTTCTGCTGCAAAGCCTGTTCCTTTCGGTGATCATTGTGTGGCCTGGACAGAACCACAAGCACTACCTAAGGATAGCAGGTGGTCTGAAGGGGTGACAGGAGGGTGTTCTCCTCTGGTGCCCTAGCAGCACTGCTAAATTTCTGTAGTTTTCCTTTTCTCATTAGTATAAGATTAATCTAAGTACATTTCTATTCAGACATAGTCATAAAATAACTGCTCACATGTGGAAGGCAGCTTACATATAAGCTGAAGGATTGAACAATCCACCTGGAGCCAGAAGAAACACACATTCTCTTCCGTTGAGGGTTCTTTGATGTTATCCGCCAATTGATACTCTCATTTGTATTCTTTTTTTAGTTAAATTTTTAATGTTTATTTACTTTGTAGAGAGAGAGTGTGAGTGGGGGAGGTGCAGAGAGAGAAGGAGACACAGAATCTGAAGCAGGCTCCAGGCTCTGAGCTGTCAGCACAGAGCCCGAAGCGGGGCTCGAACCCACGGACTGTGAGATCATGACCTGAGCCAAAATCAGATGCTTAACGGACTGAGCCACCCAGGCATCCTCATTTTTGTTCTTAATCGGTAATGAAATGGTGATTTCCCATGATGTACACTGAGAAACCTCTGTCTTAGTGATGACTTCTAGATTGCTAGTTGAGCCTGACCTGTCCACAGTTATTTGATTAATTACAAAACAACATGAACTAAGGCAACATGAGGTCTTTATCAAGGTGAGGGGATGGTTCTCCCCCTTATCCTTGGGGGTCACCTGAGGCATGTGGGATACCCTCTGCCTCTGGTCAGGGACCTGCGTGTAGGGAAAAATTTAAGATATTTGAGGAATGAGAGGAGAGATTGTTTTCATTTCGCACAGTCCTCTAAAAGCAGAATAAACCTCTATCCCTTCTAGGGCCATTAGCAGATCCAGAAACCAGTGTGACCTCTGTGAGTTACAGCAGCTCTGACTGTACCAAGAATGCAGACAAGGACAAGGTAAATGCTGGGGCCATTCTCAGTTATAAGTCTTTCGGGAAACCCTCCTCTTTCGGTACAGCACACTCTGCTGGCCTTGTCTCATTTTGCATGTTGTGTGGTATGTCTGTTTAATTCCTTGTTTTCCAAATGCACATTCATAACCCAGGAGCCCACAGGCTTCTCTGTTTTCATTCAGCTTATCGTCTTTCTGTGGTAAGTTTAGAATCTCGAAGAACTTACAGGTTGAAGACCTTAGGGCTTTTCCTGCGTGTTTCTGTAAATAACACAAGGAGGATGACCCCACACTCCACACGCCAGTCTCCTGGCCTGGCCCACTCCTTCCATGACTCAACTTTGTGGGATCAATGTTATTGTCATTATTTTCCTCTTTTTGGTCAGGCAGTTAATGTGTTCAGACAGTCCCCTTTTCACCAGAACCATGCACTTCCTGGGTGTTTCATATGCATGTTACATGCAACTTATGGTCATGGCTGAGCGATGTTTGCTTTCAGCCCAGTCAGCTGCAATGGTCCACTTTGCCTGTTCTGAGCAGGGTTTGGTCCCTCTTACGGTAAGATTCCAGTCTGCTGCTGCCTTGGGCTTGTAGTTGGGTCTGACCAGATGTATCCATTTGTTGGGACTATGGTCACCCCTAACTGCAGGGTGCTCTTCCTGCCCCTGAGAGACTCTCATTAGTCAGTAGAGCCTTCAGTCAGCCCAGATATCTGCCACCAGTCTGTCTGTTGGGGTTGTAGTGACCCCCAAAGTGCAACACTTTCTCCTTGTGCAGCCCCTTTGAAGTTTTTATTGGTGGCTGAGGCCGGCATTCACATCAGATGTCGGCCTCCAGCCCACTGCGGGGGCTGCAGCCCACTGGTGTACATGGTTATCTTCCCCTCTCCCTGCGCCAGGACAGGCTGTCAGAGATGTTTGCGGAAAGAGTCATGTCAAGAATAGCTTTGCAGGGACTCTGGCTGGGTTGGGTGGGACTGGATGGCACAGTCCACGGGAGAATGCAGGACAGGGCTCCAGGTGTAGCAAGGGAGGTGAAGAGCATTCACACTGGTTCCAGCAAGTGTCTGCATATCTAGGCTTGGGCAGGGTCAAGAAATGGCACCCACCTGGTCTTTCATTCTTGGAGAAGTCAGCTGGAGACCCCTGCCCCTGCTGGGCATGTTCTGAGATTAGTAAATAAATCTTCTATTGTGTTGCCGCCTTTCAAAGGGCTGCCTCTGCGTTTGCTGGCCTGGATGTTTGCTATGCTGGCTCATTAAGGGAGGGGATTCCTATGGCTCTCCAGCTCTCCCAGAGCTAAGCCCTCTGATTTTTAAAGTTCATGGACTTAAGGCCCACTGATTGTATAAACTTGTGAATTTAAGCCCCATGATTTTCAAAGCCGAATATTGTGGGGATTCATCTTCTCAGTGGAGGTTCCCCGTATCTGGGATGCATGGTGAGGGGTCTCTTCCTCTCCCATCTCTGTCTTTGTGGTCTCCCTCCCATTTGTGTTTGGTCTCCTTGGGAGTTCGGTACCAGCCTGCTTTTTTGCTTCCCTACCCTTTCCAGTGTAGCTCCTCTGAGCGATTAAGTGTGGACAGTCACTCTGCCAGGTTTGGGGTTGTTTTCTAGGTTAGTTCTCCTGATATGACTGTTTTCTAGGTGCATCCATGAGATGAGGTAAGCTTAGGACCCTCCTACACTGCCATCTTCCCAGCATCCTTCATGACAGTATTCTTTTTCCAAATAGATTGCCCAGTTTTATTTGCTTATTTATTTTTAAGTTTATATTTTTACTTAAAAACTTTTTAATCAAAATATTTTTTTTCAGGAATAGAATAGTGATTCATCACACCTTTAACACCCAGTGCTCATCCCAACCAGTGTCCTCCTTAATGCCCCTCACCCCTTTAGCCTTTCCCCCCATCCAACACCCTACCAGAAACCCTCAGTTTGTTCTCTGTATTTAAGATTCTCTTTTGGTTGGTCTCCGTTTCTGTTTTTATATTATTTTTGCTTCCCTTCCCTTATGTTCTACTGTTTTGTATCTTAAATTACACATATGCGTGAAGTCATAATGATATTTCTCTTTCTCTGACTGACTTATTTTGCTTAGCATAATAACTCTAGTTCTATCCACATTGCAAATGGTAAGATTTTGTTCTTTTTGATCACCAAGTGGTATTCCATTGAATATATATCCCACTTCTTCTTCATCCATTTATCAGCATGACAGCATTCTTATTATGATGTCCTCTTGTAATGGAAGCATTTTGTCATGATTGGTTGCATCTGCTTTAAAATCAATATCTAGGGGAAGTATTTTTCTTCTTATATTCTCAATAGTGTTTCAGGTGTAACATAATTTCCTAGTAGCATTATAATTCCTTTGGATTTAATTACAAAATATGACCAAATCTCACCCATCACTAGCTATATGTTAGATAGATCTTCATTATAGCAATCTCTAATTACTTTAAATTTGGAAACATCCTAGTATTTGGGCTTCAAATATGTTCTTGTGATCTTCTAAACTATAAGTTATTTATTGCACAAAATGTAACATCTCAATCACTCCCAAAGCATTCTTTCATTTTAAAAATGATCTTTTCCCTTGCAACCATCATCTAGTAAACTGTGATTTTAAGTGATTTTCTTAAACACTTCTGTTTGAAAAACATATTGATGAAGCATCATATCTTCATGTTAATTCTTTTTCCATTCTGTAATATAAATGAATTAAAAATGGCTGCTATATATTGGCAGGCTGGTCCCATTTGCTCAATATGCTGCTGGTGCCAAGCTCAAATGTTTATACATCCAGTTTGTTGTTGTTGTTGTTATTGTTGTTGTTGTTGTTATTGTTGTTTTTAAGTAGCCCTAGGGGCGCCTGGTGGCTCAGTTGGTTAATCCTCCAACTTCAGCTCAGGTCATGATCTTGCGGTTCATGGGTTTGAGCCCTGTGTCGGGCTCTGTATTGACAGCTCAGAGCCTGGAGCCTGCTTTGGATTCTGTGTCTCCCTTTCTCTTGGCTCCTCCCCTTCTCTCTCTCTCTCTCTCTCTCTCTCTCTCTCTCTCTCTCTGTCTCTCTCTCTCTCAAAAATAAATAAAGATTAAAAACAAATTTTTTTAAGTAGCCATAAATTGGTTTGTTTTGTTTTGTTTTTTGTTTTGTTTTTTCGCCATTTCACTCTCTGCCTGATCTTCATGCCTGTGAAATTACGACAAACATCGGCTAATCAGAGTAAGATCACCTCTGGCTGTCAAAGACCCTAAGCTACTGGTGACTTCTGAACTTGAGTCCCTCAGCCAGGCTGCTGAGAGACAACACGTAGGCATGTAAGTACCCTCTCCACATTACCTCTTCCTAAGACGATTCCTTGCCCTCTTCTACTTCAGGGTGGTAGCCACTGGAAGGTCAGATGCTGTGAAGGACCTCCCCTCATGCAGACCTGTCAGAGTGGCCCAAATAATGCTACCTGCATGCTGCTGCCACCTCATGGTCACATCTTTCTCCTTCAGCCTGAAAACTCTTGAACTCAACCGTACATTCTTCCCAACGTTGAATGTTTTTCTGAATTGGAATTATTTGATTCTGTTGTATTGCCGCTAAAAAGAATGCATGGAAACAAATTAAAAACAAGGATTCTTTAGAATAAGTGAGCTAGTCACAGTGAAACACCTGGCCATTTGTACATTTTTGGAAAATGTTAAGCCATGATGTGAAAAACATCGTCCAGAATCTAAATAGGTCCATGCTGTAAGATCACCAACTTTATAGTGAGCCCACCAGTGACACACTCTTTGAAAATCAGAAAAACACATAATTCCATACTATAGAATACAATGTGGCATATATGTTATCATCTTAGTGTAAAATATGTAAAATGGCTACTTTGGTCAATTATATTTATTGTGTATTCAATTTTTTATAACATACATGCTATTATTTAAATAAAACAGCAGTAAGAACATGAAAATGAGTGTCAACTGCTAGTAAATAACAGAACTCATTATGCAGTTACATGTGTTAAAACAATGATTATTCATATACTTTTAATATTATTACAGTTTTAGATTTATTTTAAAAAGAGTCCATATGGTACCAAATAAATGAGTATTTTCAAAGCTGAAAGCATTTGCATTATGTAGATACCCAGTCCTCCAAGAGGTGACATGTAACTTCCCACTTCTTGAGATGTACACTTATTTCTCTAGAGAGAACATACATCATGGACAGGGGAGAAACCTGAAAAGCACTACCTCAGCCGTGTGATGAAACATGAAATTAACAGTGGCAATTCATCTTGAGAGTAAACATTCTTGATATGAATCGATAAGGATGGCATTTTGCCTCTGTGATCTTGTGCCACCAAGCACATAACTCCAGTATAGTCATTTGAAAAAAACATTAGAGGGGCGCCTGGTTGGCTCAGTCGGTTAAGCATCGGACTTTGGCTCAGGTCATGGTCTCACAGTTCGTGGGTCTCAGCCCCACATCGGGCTCTGTGCTGACAGCTCGGAGCCTGAAGCCTGCTTTGGATTCCGTGTCTCTCTCTCTCTGCCCCTTCCTCACTCACACTCTGTCTCTCTCTGTGTCTCAAAAATGAATAAATGTTAAAAAAAAAATTAGACGTATACCAACTGAGGATCATCCCACAAAATACATTCTACAAAAGTACCCCTCAAAACTTTGCAGATCATGAAAAATATGGAAAGTCTGAGAATTGTCATAGGCAGGTAGAGCCTAAGGAGACAGGATGACTGGATGTAATGTGCCAACTGGGATGAGTCTGGACCAGGAAAAGTTAAAACCTCAGCAAATCTGAGTAAAATAGACATTGGTCGATTATATCAATTTTTGATTACTATACCAACTCATGTGACATTAATAATCAACAAACTGAGTCTTAGGTATGTGAAAACTCTCAGTACTATCCCCACAATTTTTATTCAGTAAATCAAACCTATTGTAAAATTAAAAGTTTATTAGTAATCTTGGTTTATGTTTTTAACACATAATATGGCATAATTAGTCCTGCCCTGAGTGACTAGTATCTACTCTTATAGTTCTTACTATTGTTTAAATAATAACATTTATGTTATAGAAAACTGAATGATACACAGTATTATGTAATTCACAGAAACAGAAACATCTAGTTTCTATAGTTTATGTTAAGATAATAAAACATATACAACATATGATATATAATTATTTCTGATCTAGAATGGGTGTGTCACTGATGCACTTTCTATAAAGTTTGTGCCTACCATGACATTGGCTAATTAGTATTCATAAAGACAAAAACGACAATAAAAGAATAGTACCAACATGGGCGATATAGATTACTGTGGGGGATAATATGAAGTTGATGTTAAGACACTGTATTCCTAGGGTGTTGGCTGTTATTTCACCTCTTTCTTTTCTAATTTTATTTATTTTTGTCCTCTCTTCTTTTGTTAATGAGTCTGGATAACAGTTTATCAATTTGGTTTATCTTTTCAAACAACCAGCTCTGGTTTTCATGATGTGTTCTATTTTTTGTGTGTGTTTTTATTTCCTTTATTTCTGCTTTAGTTTTTATTATTTCCTCCCTTCTGTATTTGGGCTTTGTTCTTCTAGGCTTAAGGTTAGTTGTTTTTTTTTTGTTGTTGTTGTTGTTGTTTGTTTGTTTTGGTTTTTTTTTTTTTTGAGTTTTTTCTTACTTCTTGAGGTAGGCCTGATTGCTATAACCTACCCTCTTATATCAGCTTTTGCTACATCCAAGACTTAAAGTTTTCATTCAAATTCCAGTTAGTTAACATCCAGTGTAATATTAGCCCCAGGTATACAATATAGTGATTCAACACTTGCATATGACACCTGGTGGTGCTCATCACCAGAAATGCAATCCTTAATCCTCATCACTTATTTTACCCATCTCCCATCACTTATTTTACCCATCTCCCACCCACCTCCCTTCTGGTAACCATTTGTTTCTCTATAATTTCTAGTCTGTTTCTTGGTTTCTCTCTCTTTCCTCCCCACCCCATCTCCTCCCTGTGTTCATTTGTTTTGTTTCTTAAATTCCACCTGTGAGTGAAATCATATGGTATTTGTCATTCTCTAACTTATTTCACTTAGTATAATACTCTGTAGGTCTATCCGTGTTGGTGCAAATGGCAAGATTTCATTTTTTTTATGGCTGATACTATTCCATCGCATATATCTATATATACCACACCTTCTTTATCCATTCAGCAATAATGAACACTTGAACTGCTTCCATAATATGACTGTTGTAAATAATGTTGCTAAAAACATAAGGGTACGTGTATCCCTTTGAGTTAGTGTTCTTGTATTATTTGGGTAAATACCCAGTAATGTGATTGCTGGATCATAAGGTAGTTCTATTTTTAACCTTTTGAGGAACTTCCATACTCTTTTCCACAGTGGTTGCACCACGTTTGCATTCCCACCAATCAGTGCACAGGGGTTCCCCTTTCCTCATATCCTTGCCAACACCTGTTGTTTCTGTGTTGTTGATTTTACCCATTCTGACAGGTGGGAGATGATATCTCATTGTAGCTTTTTTTTTTTTAACATTTATTTATTTTTGAGACAGAGAGAGACAGAGCATGAGCAGAGGAGGGTCAGAGAGAGAGGGAGACACAGAATCCGAAACAGGTTCCACGCTCTGAGCTGTCAGCCCAGAGCCCGATGCGGGGCTCAAACTCACGGACCGCGAGATCATGACCTGAGCCGAAGTGGCGGACGCCCAACCGACTGAGCCACCTAGGCGCCCCTCTCATTGTAGCTTTGATTTGTATTTCCCTGATGATAAGTGAAGATGAGCATCTTTTTATGTATCTGTTGGCCATCTGGATGCCTTCTTTGGAGAAGATGTTGCCCAATGTCTGTTGCCCTTTAGTTTTATTGATTGTTTTCTTCGCTGTGCAGAAGGTTTTTATTTTGGTGTAGTCTTAGTAATTTATTTTTCCTTTAATTTCCTTTGCCTAAGGAGGCATATCTAGAAAGAAGTTGGTACGTCCAATGTCAAAGAAGTTACTACCTATATTCTTTGCTAGGATTTTTATGGTTTCAGGTCTCACATTTAGGGTTTTAATTCATTTTGAATTTATTTATGTGTATGATGTAAGAAAGTGTCCAGTTTCATTCTTTCGCATGTTGTTGTTCAGTTTTCCCAACACCATTTGTTGAAGAGACTTTCTCCCATTGGATCATCTTTCCTGCTTTGTTGAAGATTAACTGATCCTATAATTGTGGGATTATTCCTGTGTTTTCTATTCTGTTCCATTGATGTCTGTGTCTGTTTTTGCTTCAGTATCATACTGTTTTGGAGCCACAGGAAGGATCCATTTCTGATTGATATAACAATCTCCTAGTCAGTTAGAGGTACTTGACTGAGAAATCATTGTATCATTCAGATATGGATGGATCCTTCCTCTGTCTCTGTGTTTCCATGCCTGAACTTCTTGCTGTGCCCAAGAATAAGGTAATCTTCAACAGTAGATGGGACATATGAAAAAGACACAGGAACCATCTGAAAGGATTGCCACTGATCAGATCAAGACAACCTGAACATCAAAATAAATCATGGCAGGAATGGTTTCCCAATACTGAATGATAAACAATCCATGAGTCTACAGTGATACCTAAAAAACATTTTTAAAATGGGGATTGGAGAAAAGAGAAATACCTTTACAAAAGATTACACACAAATAAAGGTAGAAATAGAAAATGGAGATAAGAAATCACCTTTTAAAAACCATCATTCTAACAGTTTGGCCACCAATTATCAGTAGATGCTAAAGTTGTTGGGTGAAATAATGTTGGGGCATAGGAAATGGACTGTGGGAACCACAGTGAACTTAATAACTAACACACAAAGAAACCAGGCTGTGTCATGTGGCTCATGATGCAGGGTCAGTGTGAAGGGCACAGTATCAGACAGTAAAAGATTTTGAAAAGAGAAGAAAAAACAGAAAAGTATAGACAAATAGAATGCACATATTGGTGGTGAATGTAAAGTCCAAGAGAAGAAGGTCACATTGAATTCACTGGATAAAAAGATCCTGTTAAAAATCAACAACTAGCTAAACCAACCAACCAACCAACAACTATAAGCTGGTGACATGATACTCATCTAAAATGCAAGGTCATAGACATTTTGAAAATAAGACACTGGAAAAAACTGAAGTATGCAAACACCAATCAAAAGCTGCTCTGGGTATAGTAATATCAGATAAAATATACAGAAGGCAAAAAGCATTGCTAGATATAAAGAAGGTTGGTACAAAGTAATAAAAGGTATAGTTCACCAAGAAAGGAAAAGTTGTGCATCCCCAATTACATGGCTGGCAACCGTATAAAGGGAAGTATGCCAAAAACTGCAAGAAGAATCAAATCCTCAAGCAGAGTGGGAGATTTTTTCACAGCCCTCTCTCAGCAACTGATAATGGGCAGACCCCAAATCAGTAAGGATGCAGAAGATTTGAACAGGAAGCCATCTTAATATAGATTATATACATAGACATATATAGAAATATATGTAGGTAGTATATATAAACATATGTTAAATAAATAGTTAAAATAGATACAATAAAATATGCTTTAATATATTTTCCTAGTAGATATTAGGGAATACAAAATATAAACTTTAATATTATATATAATTAAATGTAAATAATACGAATATTACAAATACTATAAATAAATTTTAAAATCTAATGCATAATATATTAACATACAGAATTGTTATTTATAAAATTAATACTTTATAATAACACTTATATTAATACTTATTAATATATTATAATTATGTATTATGTATTTTTTGTATGCGATTTATCATAAATATATATTATTTTAATATGGTATATTATAATCAATATAATAATTATAAGAAATATAATTATAAATATTAATATATAGATGTATAAATACACAAAATAAATGTAAATATAGGGAGAGAAATATATACAGAAATACTCTATCAATTTCTATGTGTATATATATAAAATATATGTATAATCTATAGATTTCTGCACATTTGCAATTATGTTCCAAGAACATCCTCTGTGGGTTTCATTCTTTTCAAATATATTTAGACTTGCTTTATGGCCAAACTATGGGAAAGAGGAGAGAGGGAAACAAACCACAAGAGACTCTTAACAATAGAGAATAAACTGAGGGTTGATGGAGGGAGGTGGGTGGGAGATGCACTGGATGAGTGATGGGTATTAAGGGGGGGCATTTGTGATGAGCACTGGGTGTTGTGTGTAAGTGGTGAATCACTGAATTCTGTTCCTGAAAACAATATTGCACCCTTATGTTAACTGAAATTTAAATGAAAAAAAACAACTTTTGTAAACATATGACATGTGCTTAAAAATAATGTATCCCCAGCTGCCTGGGTGGCTAGGTCTGTTGAGCATCGACTTTGGCTCAGGTGACTGACGCCCTGTGAGTTCGAACCTGGCATTGAGATCTGTGCTGACAGCTCAGAGCCTGGAGCCTGCTTCAGATTCTGTGTCTCCTTCTCTCTCTGCCCCTCCCCCACTTGTGTGTGCGCGCTCTCGCTATCAAAAATAAATGTATAAAAATTTTTTTAAAAAAGTATTGCTTTAAGCTTCAGCACTTTTTAAAATTAAGACTTGTTAGGGGCGCCTGGGTGGCGCAGTCGGTTAAGCGTCCGACTTCAGCCAGGTCACGATCTCGCAGTCCGGGAGTTCGAGCCCCGCGTCAGGCTCTGGGCTGATGGCTCAGAGCCTGGAGCCTGTGTCTGATTCTGTGTCTCCCTCTCTCTCTGCCCCTCCCCCGTTCATGCTCTGTCTCTCTCTGTCCCAAAAATGAATAAACGTTGAAAAAAAAAATTAAAAAAAAAAAAGACTTGTTATAGTTTTTTGGGTATTGAGCTGTGGAAGTTCTTTATATATTTTGGATATGATTGCTTTGTCAGAGTTGTCATTGGCAAATGTCTTCTCCCATTCAGTAGATTGTCTTTTAGTGTGAATGGGTAAAGAAGTGATTGATATATATATCTATACATATCTATACATATATTGATTGATATATATATATATAGATATATATATCACACAGCAATATTATTCAGCCATGAAAAAGAATGAAATCTTGCCATTTTCAACAACATGGATGGAACTAGAGAGTATAAGGCTAAGTGAAATAAGCCAGTCAGAGAAAGATAAATACAGTATGGTTTTATTCACGTGTGGAATTTAAGAAACAAAGGGTGGAACAAAAGGAGAGAGAAACAAACCAAGAAACAGACTTTTTTACTGTAGAGAATAAGCTGATGGTTACCAAAGGGGAGTTGCTTGGGGGATGGGTAAATTAGGTGATGGGGATTAAAAGGTGCACTTATCATGATAAGCACTGAGTAATGTATAGCATTGTTGATTCACTCTATTGGACAACTGAAATTAACAAAACATTGCATGTTAACTATACTGGAATTAAAACTAAAAACTTAAAGTATATATAATTTGCATACAATAAATAAAATCAGAAAATTTATTATAAATGTAAAGTTTGGATCACTGATATAAAGGCAAATAAAAAGAAACCATTAAAAAGCATCAAAAAAAAAACCCCAAAAAACAAAAACAAAAACAAAACCCTAAGCTAAAATGGAACCAAAACAGGGAAGGGAACAATGATATTCAATTGTATTTAGATGAAATTGCCTGCCTGAAAAGTCCCTTGAATGGGCTTTAGCTCATTGCAGTTTGAAAAAGGACAGTAGCAAGTATAAGACAAGCTCAAAAATGAATGGAGGGGTCAGGTCCCAGTGTACTCTGTCCCCTTGTGGGAATTGCTAAGGGAAACACTTTGGTGTTTTGATTCCATACAGATTAAAACTAATTAAGATGTCATTTTCACCTCTTAGGTATACAGAAAATGCACAAGTTTGATCACACTGTCAGCAAGACTTAGGGGAAACAGGCATTCTTAGACATTGCTGGTGGGAGTGTGAATATAAATTGGTAAAACAACAATTTATTAACTAGAGGGTATAATTCTAAGTGAAATAAGTCAGAGAAAGACAAATACCATATGACTTCACTGACATGTGCAATTGGAGAAACACAGCAAATGTACAAGCCAAAAAGAGACAAACAAAAAAACCAGACTCTGAAATACAGAGAACAAAATGGTGGTTGCCAGAGGGGAGGTGGGTGAGGGACATGTGAAACAGATACAGGGGATTGAGAGTGTACTTATCTTGAGGACCACTGAGAAATATATAGAATTTTTGAGTCATTATACTGTACATCTGAGAACAACATAACACTGTATGTTGATTATACTTCAATACAAAAATGAATAAACTGTACATGGGATGCCTGGGTGGCTCAGTTGGTTGAGCCACCAGCTTCGGCTCAGGTCATGATCCCACCATTCTGAGTTCAAGCTCTGTGTCAGGCTCTGTGCTGATAGGTCAGAGCCTGGAGCCTGCTTCAGATTCTGTGTCTCGCTCGCTCTCTGTCCTTCCCCTGCTCACACTGTCTCTGTCTCTCAAAAAAGGAATAAATGTTAAAAAAATTCTTAAAAATGAATAAACTGTACAAACAAGTAAACAATTTAGGTATGGAAGGCAGTCTAATAAAATTAAAGATGCATATACCATATCCCCACAATTTCACCTTGTTTTAAGGTGAAAATTAGCGTACAGATTGGCTACCTTTGTGTAAGAGGGGATACAGATATTTATTTGCTTGATTGTGCATAAAGAACATGGGAATACACAAATGGAATTAAGAACAGAGATTTCCAAGAAGTAGAAGTCTGAGGCTACTTTTTTTTCTTTTAATAGCAGTTTTAGGTTTACAGCAACATTGAGCAGAAACAGAAGTTTCCCATATGCTTCCTGCCCCTCTACATGTATAGGTTCCCCTCTATCCATGTCTCCCACCAGAGATGTACATTCATTACAATAGATAAATTAACCTACATTGACACATCATTACCAGCCAAAGTCCACAGATTTCATTAGGGTTGATTCTTGGGTTGTTCATTCTGTGGGATTGGACAAATTTTTTTTTTTTTTTTAAAGGAAGGAGCAATCTCCAACGTTTATTTATTTTTTTTGGGACAGAGAGAGACAGAGCATGAACGGGGGAGGGGCAGAGAGAATGGGAGACACAGAATCGGAAACAGGCTCCAGGCTCTGAGCCATCAGCCCAGAGCTTGACGCGGGGCTCGAACTCACGGACCGCGAGATCGTGACCTGGCTGAAGTTGGACGCTTAACCGACTGCGCCACCCAGGCGCCCCAGGATTGGACAAATTTTGGTAACATGTATCCACCATTATAGTTTCATACCCACTAGTTTCACTGCCCTAAACATCCTCTGTGCTGCACCTATTCATCCCTCCCCCTCCCTCTCCCTAAGCCCTGATAGTCACTGACCTTTTTACTGTCTCCATCATCATGCCTTTTCTAGAATGTCATATAATTGGAATCCTACTGTATGTAGCCTTTTCAGATGGCTTCTTCCACCTAGTAACATCTCTTTAGGTTTTCTTCCATGTCTTTTCAGAGCTTGATAGCGTCTTTTTTTTTTTTTTTTTAACATTTATTTCTGAGACAGAGAGCATGAACAGGGGAGGGTCAGAGAGAGAGGGAGACACAGAATCTGAAACAGGCTCCAGGCTCTGAGCTGTCAGCACAGAGCCCGACGTGGGGCTCGAACCCACAGACCGTGAGATCATGACCTGAGCCGAAGTCGGACGCTTAATCGACTGAGCCACCCAGGCGCCCCGATAGCTTATTTCTTTACAGCACTTTACAGGAATAATATTCTTTACAGGAATAATATTCCATTGTTAGCTATACCACAGTTTACTTATCCGTTCACCTATTGACAGACATCTTGGTTAAATCCCACTGTTGGAAATTATGAATAAAACTGTTCTAAACATCCATGTGTAGGTTTCTGTGTGTATAAAAGTTTTCAGCTGTTTGGATAAATACTAAGGAGCACAATCAATTGTTGGACTGTAGGGGAAGAGTTGTGTAAGAACAACTGAACTGTCTGCAAAGTGGCCGTACCATTTTGCATTGCCGCTATTCTAACAGATGTGTAGTGGTATCTCACTGTTGTCTTATTTTATTATTTTTTAAATGTTTATTTGTAGGAGAGAGACCAGGAGAGGTGTGGGGTGGGTGGTGGGGACAGAGATTCCAAAGCAGGCTCTGTGCTCACAGCAGCAATGTGGGGATTGAACTCATGAACCATGAGATCATGACCTGAGCCAAAGTCAGATGCTCAAGCAAATGAGTCACCCAGGTGCTCCCTCTCTATTGTTTTAATTTGCATTTCCCTTGTGACATATGATGTAGAGCACATTTTCATATGCTTATTTGCCACCTGTATGTCTTTCTGGTGTGGTGTCTTTTAAGGTCATTGTCCCATTTTTGAATTAGGTTGTTCTCTTACTGTTGAGTTTACAGAGTTCTTTGTGTATTTTGATAACAGTCCTTTACAGATGTGTCTTTTGCAAATATTTTCTCCCAGTCTGTGGCTTCTCATTTTGTTCTTTTGATGAGAGTGACTTCTTATTTGTTTTTACTCTTTAATATTTGGTTTGAATCATTGGACTCCAAAACTTAACAGTATGGTTTGAGGAAAAAAAAACTAAACTTGTTTGAGAATGTGCCCTGGAAAAATCTGGTGTACTTAAGCTTACTTTGTATTTCATAACATTGAAGCTATAGTTGCAACTATGTGCTCATTCCTGGCATAAACACATACTGAATCAAGTGTTGTTTTTCCATTTGTTTAATAAACATTTACTTTCTAAACTATACAATGGTTGCCACTCATCCTGAGACTCCACTCTGGTTCTGCACTGCGAGTGGTGAAGGCATTTATTGTCCTGACCCTGGAATTCCTCTCCCATGACCAGGACCAGCTCACCCAGGAGCTGCAGCAGCATGTGAAGTCAGTGACAGCCCCATATAAGTACCCGAGGAAGGTGATTGAGGGCAGATGGATGGGATCTGGTCCCCAACAGTGGTTCCTGGGGCTCTGCTGCCCCAAATCCCCTAGCGTGGCCATAGAAAAGCTTATGTAGCCAACAGATTGAGCATTTTTCTCTACAGAAAAAGCATTTAACTTAGTGGTTTGGGGAACCAACTTAATCAGATGGAATCTTTATCTCTTGTCAGAAAACCAAAAGGAATCCATGGCTGGCAGGTCAGCCTAAAAGAAAAAAATCACACAAGTGCTAGAAATATCCAAGAAGGTTATTTGTAATCTTTAAAAACTGAAAAAGAAATTCCAGTAGACGACTGCCACATGTTTTAAAAACATTATTTGTATTAAGAAATACATTCTAAATTGCAGCACAATACACATATAGATACATAACAGATAAAAGCTAATGAACTAATATTTATTCTAACATACAATACATTCTGATAGTTTTTATTCTGCTTCATTTGTTTTCAGTGCCCTGTTCAACCTATGGAAATGTCTAGCTGTTGAGAAATGATTAAATTATTCATGGTATTTGATGTTCTTATAATTTAAAAAGATGATGCAGATCTCTAGTTTGAAACATCAAAATATCACAACAATATCTTACTAAGAGAAAAAACAGCAGGCTGTAAATGAATGTACATAATATCCTATCCATTGAAACACAGTTTGAAAGGATACATATGCCAAAATTTTAACATTTCTTTCTTTTGTAATCATACATTGCTGCATTTTCTGAATGTTTACAATCAGGACCTAAAGCCATTCAGCTAACATTTATTGAGCATTCACTATGGGTGCCAGGCTCTGGACTCAAAGATTTACGAGTTTTATAATTTCATTTAATTCCCTTCAAACTTAAGATGGTGTAACCATCCATTTTATGGAGTGAAAATGGAGGCTCAGAGACTTCCAAGTAAATTGCCTGCAGTTGGGGTTAATAAAACGATGGAGGTGTGTCTCATGTTCATGAAATACAGCCAGACCAACACTAAACCACCCTACACACCTAGAAAACTGATTTGAGGATTAACACAACAATCTGCACAACCTGAACCACAGAATTCAGCAGGTACATGGCACGGAGAGCTGAACTTGGGGAGCGAGAAGCGGCAAAAGGTAGGGAACCACTTTTGCGGGCAGAGAGAGGATGGAGACTGGGGAGAGGGGGAGAATATGGGGAAAGCACCCCTCCCCAAAAGGAGCTGGAGAGAAAGTGGGAAATTGGAAACAGCCACAGGGACTAAACTAAAAAGGGAGAAAAGAGAAAGGAGAGGGTTTAAATTCCATTAAGACTGTAAACAAGGGGAGCGCAAAGGCTGTAATTACGCATCTCGATACCTGGCGGTGCTCTGGTGGGAAGGGGAGAATCCCCAGGAAAAGAGTGGGGTCTGGGAGGTTCTCGGGCCACACAGGGAAAAGCGGTGCCACTGCTGGTCCCAGCAGACCCCGGAAGGCAGCCACATTCGCTGGTGCTGGGGCAAGGTTGTTGAGGGTGAAGCCTGGTGCCAGATGTGTGTTGCGATTTTCCCTGGTCCCTGAAATGCTGAGGCTATACTATCTCGCAATCTTTTTTAGGGGCGGGATGGCACCTGGCCAAAGTCTCGGGGCACCAGCAACAGCAGGGTCCAGCAAGCGTTACTGGGTGCAGCCGATATTCAGCCATTGCTGATTCGGCCACTGCTCGGTGAGAGCCTCCCGCAGAGAGGCGGAGCGGGTCAAAGCCACAGTCCTTCAGAAGTAAGGGGCTGGGGAAAACAGCCACATCTGAAACAAAACTTGGGAGAGAGGTACTGCCTGGGGCCTGGTCACGGAGAGTGGAAAAGCAGGGAGTGGATGAGAGCTGAAGACGGAGGACCGGTGTGCAATTGCTGATCTGGGAGAACGGACTGGGTGGCTGGGTGGCGCCATTTTTCACCACTCCCACCGATGCGCACCGCAACAATCCACCCCAGTAGGCTAGCAGCGCCATCTAGTGGAGAGCAGAGCTGTTACACTGAGCCCAGCCCAACTGGGCCAACTTCGACCTTCAAGAACACAAGTTTCACTATCGGCTTAGTTTAGGGACTATAAAGCGCTACAAAGACTGACTTTAACAAAGTAATTTCAGTCCTACTTCAATCTGTTAGGTCCACCTATTCAATTTTCTTTCATTTTTTTTCTCTTTTACTGAATACAGAAAGAGAAAAAATTCACTTTTATTTTCAGTTTTTATTAAAAATATCTTTCTTTAATTTTTATTACTATATTTTTTATTTTGTGTATTTTTTTTCAAATTCTACTTTGCTTCCATCATTTTATTTTAGTCTACTTCAGTGTACTCACCTTTTCAAATTTGCAATTTCCTTTTTTCCTTTCTTTTTTCTCTTTTTTGTTTCTTTTCTTTTTCTTGAATGCAGAAAGAGAAAAACTTCATTTTTACTTTCAATTTCCATTAAAAATATTCTTATTTAATTTTCATTACTATATATTTTTGCTTTTATGTAAATTTTTTTCAAATTCTATTTTGCTTCCATCATTTTATTTTAGTCTACTACAGGGTGTTCACTTTTTTCAAATTTTCAAATGATTTCTTTCTCTTTTGTTCTTTTTTCTCTTTCATTTTTCTTTTTTCTTAAATACAGAAAATGAAAAAAATCATACTTTTAATTTTTATTACAAATATTTTTCTTTAAATTTTTTTCTACTATAGTCTTTACTTTTGTGTATATTTTTTCAAATTCTATTTTACCCCCATCATCTCATTTTGGTCGACTTCAGTGTATTCATTTTTTCAAATTCTCAAATGATTTCTTTTTTTTTCTCCCCCCCCTTTTTTTCTCTAATCTGTCAAACCACTTTCAACACCCAGACCAAAACACACCTAGGATCTAGCATCATCTATTCAATTTTGTGTGTGTGTGTGAGTTTTTAATTTTTAATTTTAATGCTTTTTTATTTTAATTTTTTTTAATTTCAATTTTTCTGCCTCATTAATTCCTTTTCTCCCTTCAAAATGACAAAACGAAGGAATTCACCCCAAAAGAAAGAGCACGAAGAAACGACGGCTAGGGATTTGACCAACAAAGATACAAGCAAGATGTCTGAACCAGAATTTAGAATCACAATAATAAGAATACTAGCTGGAGTCCAAAATAGGTTAGAATTCCATTCTGCAGAGATAAAAGAAGTAAAAAATAATGAGAATGAAATAAAAATGCTATAACTGAGCTGTAATCATGAATGGATGCCGCGGCGGCAAGGATGGACAAGGCAGAACAGAGAATCAGCGATATAGAGGACAAACTTATAGAGAATAGCAAAGAAGAAAAAAAGAGGGAGATCAAGGCAAAAGAGAACGATTTAAGAATTAGAGAAATCAGTGACTCATTAAAAAGGAACAACATCAGAATCATAGGGGTCCCAGAAGAGGAAGAGAGAGAAATAGTGGTAGAAGGGTTATGTGAGCAAATCAAGGTGGAAAACATTCCTAACCTGGGGAAAGACACAGACATCAAAATCTAGGAAGCACAGAGGACCCCCATTAGATTCAACAAACGCCTACCATCAACAAGGCATATCATAGTCAAATTCACAAAATACTCAGGAAAGGAGAGAATCATGAAAGCAGCAAGGGAAAAAAGTCCTTAACCTACAAGGGAAAGCAGGACAGGTTTGCAGCAGACCTATCCACAGAAACTTGGCAGGCCAGAAAGGAGTGGTGGGATATATTCAGTGTGCTGAATCAGAAAAATATGCAGCCAAGAATTCTTTATCCAGGAAGGTTGTCATTCAAAATAGACAAAGAGATAAAAAGTTTCCCAGACAAACAAAAATTAAAGGAGTTTGTGACCACTAAACTAACCCTGCAAGAAATTTTAAGGGGGACTTTCTGAGGGGAGAAAAGATGGAAATGTGTGTGTGTGTGTGTGTGTGTGTGTGTGTGTACCAAAAGCAGTAAAAGATTAGAAAGGACCAGAGAACACCACCATAAACTCCACCTCTACAAGCATCATAATGGCAATAAATTCATATCTTTCAGTATTCACTCTAAACGTCAATGGACTCAATGCTCCAATGAAAAGACATAGGGTAACAGAATGGATAAGAAAACAAGATCCATCTATATGCGGTTTACAAGAGACCCACTTTAGACCTAAAGGCACCTTCAGATTGAAAACAAGGGGATGGAGAACCATCTATCATGCTAATGGTCAACAAAAGAAAGCCGGAGAAGCCACACTTATATCAGACAATCTAGACTTTAAAATAAAGACTGTATCAAGAGATGCAGAAGGGCATTATATCATAATCAAGGGGTCTATCCACCAAGAAGACCTAACAGTTGTAAATATTTATGCACCAAATGTGGCAGCACCCAAATATTTAAATCAATCACAAACATAAAGAAACTCATTGATAGTAATACCATAATAGTAGGAGACATCAACACCCCACTCACAGCAATGGACAGATCATCTAATCAAAAAATCAACAAGGAAACAATGGCTTTGAATGACACACTGGACCAGATGGACTTAACAGATACATTCAGAACATTTCATCCTAAAGCAGCAGAATATACATTCTTCTCCAGTGCACATGGAACATTCTGCAGAATAGATCACATACCGAGACACAAATCACCTCTAAGTAAGTACAAAAAGATCGAGATAATACCGTGCATATTTTCAGACCACAACACTATGAAACTCGAAATCAACCACAAGAAAAAATTGTAAAGGCAACAAATACTTGTAGACTGAAGAACATCCTACTAAAGAATGAATGGGCTAACCAAGCAGTTAAAGAGGAAATTAAAAAGTATATGGAAGTCAATGAAAATGATAATACCACAACCCAAAACCTCTGGGACGCAGCAAAGGTGGTCATAAGAGGAAAGTATATAGCAATCCAGGTCTTCCGAAAGAAGGAAGAAAGGTCTCAGATACACAACCTAACCTTACGCCTTAAGGAGCTGGAAAAAAGAACAGCAAATAAAACCCAAAACCAGCAGAAGACAGGAAATAATAAAGATTAGAGCAGAAATTAATGCTATTGGAAGCAAAAAAAAAACCCCAAAAACCAGTAGAACAGATCAATGAAACCAGAAGCTGGTTCTTTGAAAGAATTAACAAAATTGATAAACCACTGGCCAGTTTGATCAAAAAGAAAAAGGAAAGGACCCAAATAAATAAAATCAAGAATGAAAGAGGAGAGATCACAACCAACAAAACAGAAATAAAAACAATAATAAGAGAATATTATGAGCAATTATATGCCAATAAACTGGACAATCTGGAAGAAATGGACAAATTCGTAAAAACGTATATACTACCAAAACTGAAACAGGAAGAAATAGAAAATTTGGACAGACCCATAACCAGTAAGGAAATCGAATTAGTAATCAAAAATCTGCCAAAAACAAGAGTCCAGGGCCAGATGGCTTTCCACGCAAATTCTACCAAACATTTAAGGAAGAGTTAACACCTATTCTCTTGACACTGTTCCAAAAAATAGAAATGGAAGGAAAACTTCCAAACTCTTTCTATGAAGCCAGCATTACCTTGATTCCAAAACCAGACAGAGACCACACTAAAAAGGAGAACTATAGACCAATTTCCCTGATGAACATGGATGCAAAAATCCTCAATAAGATATTAGCCAACCAGATCCAACAACACATCAAAAAATGTATTCACCACAACCAAGCAGGATTTATACCTGGGATGCAGGGCTGGTTCAATATACGCAAAACAATGGGATTCATCACATCAATAAAAGAAAGGACAAGAACCATATTATCCTCTCAATAGATGCAGAGAAAGCATTTGACAAAATACAGCATCCTTTCTTGCTAAAAACCCTCAAGAAAGTAGGGATAGAAGGAGCATACCTCGAGATCATAAAAGCCATATATGAATGACCCAACGCTAATATCATCCTCAATGGGGAAAAACTGAGAGCTTTCCCCCTGAGGTCAGGAACAAGACAGGGATGTCCACTCTAGCCACTGTTATTCAACATAGTATTGGAAGTCTTAGCCTCTGCAATCAGACAGCACAAAGAGATAAAAGGCATCCAAATCAGCCAGGAGGAGGTCAAACTTTCACTCTTCACAGATGACATGATACTCTATGTGGAAAACCCAAAAGATTCCACCACAGAACTGCTAGAATGGATTCATGAATTCAGCAAAGTTGCATGATATAAAATCAATGCACAGAAATCGGTTGCATTCCTATACACCAAGAATGAAGCAACAGATAGAGAAATCAAGGAATCGATCCCATTTACAGTTGCACCAAAAACCATAAAATACCTAGGAATAAATCTAACCAAAGAGGTGAAAAATCTATACACTGAAAACTATAGAAAGCTTATAAAAGAAATTGAAGAAGACACAAAAAAATGGAGAAGGATTCCGTGTTCCTGGATAGGAAGAACAAATACTGTTAAAATGTCGATACTACCCAAAGCAATCTACATATTCAATGCAATCCCTATCAAAGTAACACCAGCATTCTTCACAGAGCTAGAACAAATAATCCTAAAATTTGTATGGAACCAGAAAAGACTCCAAATAGCCAAAGCGATCTTGAAAAAGAAAACCAAAGCAGGAGGCATCACAATCCCCGACTTCAAGCTATACTACAAAGCTGTATTCATCAAGACAGTATGGTATTGGCACAAAAACAGACACTCAGTTCAATGGAACAGAGTAGAGAACCCAGAAATGGACCCACAAACGTATGGCCAACTAATCTTTGACAAAGCAGGAAAGAATATCCAATGGAATAAAGACAGTCTTTTCAGCAAGTGGTGCTGAGAAAACTGGACAGCGACATGCAGAAAAATGAACCCAGACCACTTTCTCACACCATACACAAAAATAAAATCAACGTGGATGAAAGACTTAAGTGTAAGACAGGAAACCATCAAAATCCTTGAGGAGAAAGCAGGCAAAAACCTCTTTGATCTTGGCCGCAGCAACTTCTTACTCAACATGTCTCTGGAGGCAAGGGAAACAAAAGCAAAAATGAACTCTGGGGACCTCATCAAAATAAAAAGCTTCTGCACGGCAAAGGAAACAATCAGCAAAACTAAAAGACAACTGACAGGATGGGAGAAGATATTTGCAAATGACATATCAGATAAAGAGTTAGTACCCAAAATCTATAAAGAACTTATCCAACTCAACACCCAAAAAACAAATAATCCAGTGAGGAAATGGGCAAAAGACATGAATAGACACTTCTCCAAGGAAGACATCCAGATGGCCAACCGACACATGAAAAAATGCTCAACATCACTCATCATCAGGGAAATACAAATCAAAACCACAATGAGATACCACCTCACACCTGTCAGAATGGCTAACATTAACAACTCAGGCAACAACAGATGTTGGGGAGGATGCAGAGAAAGAGGATCTCTTTTGCATTGTTGATGCAAGCTGGTACAGCCACTCTGGAAAACAGTATGGAGGTTCCTCAAAAAACTAAAAATAGAACTACCCTATGACCCAGCAATTGCACTACTAGGCATTTGTCCATGCGATATAGGTGTGCTGTTTCAAAGGGACACATGCACCCCCATGTTTATAGCAGCACTATCAACAAGAGCCAAAGTATGGAGCCAAATGTCCATCGATGGATGAATGGAAAAGGAAGATGTGGTATATATATATACAATGGAGTGTTACTCGGCAATCAAAAAGAATGAAATCTTGCCATTTGCAACTACGTGGATGGAACCGGGGTGTATTATGCTAAGTGAAATTAGTCAGAGAAAGACAAAAATCCTATGACTTCCCTCATATGAGGACTTTAAGGGACAAAACATGAACATAAGGGAATGGAAACAAAAATAATATAAAAACAGGGAGGGGGACAAAACCGAGGAGACTCATAAATCTGGAGAACAAACTGAGGGTTACTGGAGGGGTTGTGGAGGGGGGGAATGGGCTAAATGGTTAAGGGGCATTAAGGAATCTACTCCTGAAATCATTGTTTCACTATATGCTAACTAATTTGGATGTAAATTTAAAAAAATAAAAAAAATAAAAAAAATAAAAGGATGGAGCTGGAACTCAGACTTACATGTATCTAACAACAGAGATCATGCTTCGAGTGTTAGGCTGTACTGCCTCATAGAGAGGAGAACGCAAGATGCATACCAGTTAGTATGGACTAGATGTTATTGTGGGTAATAAATAGCCTCAAAGTCTTAATGGCTTATAATAAGGGAAGTCTCTTCCTTGCTCATGCCACTTGTCCACGATGGTCCTCCTGAGACCAGGATAAAAGAGTACCCATCATAGGTAACTCCCAGGTGCCATAAGAGATGGACAGAGAGGTGACCAGACACAGTTGTTCCCAAGTATTGTGTTCGAGGTGGCACAATTCACCCCCACTCACATTTCACTAGTCAGAGCACATCACAGGGCTGTGTCTAGCTTTCCAGGAGGACAATGTGGCATGTTTGGTGGAGCCTAGGGAGGCTACCACAAGGTACCAGCCTGTCTGGGGGACTGTGCAGGGGCAAAGGAGGGACGTGTGGAATATTGGTAGGAAATGTTAGCAGGACTAAGGATGGGTTCTTCCTCAACTAGGTGGAATTTGTCCCAGAGCTGCCCAAAATCATCACTGGCAAGACTAAGAGAAGTGGACTTTGGAAAAAGGAATTTGGTCAGATGTAATCAGCAAAACACTCAGAAATCACTGTGTGGTCATGGACAATCCCTGACTGCCTCAGTTTCCCCACAATGGAGAGGATGAGGAGGGAGTGTTGGGCAATGATCTGTAACTGCATCAAGAGTGCCCACATTCCAACATTTTTGTTCTTTTAAATTAGTATCAGTTCCTATCCTTCCTCCAAATCCCTGGGTAAGTGCTCAAATGTGGCCTGGGTAAGAGAACACTGACATCAGCAGCCAAGGTGACCCTGTGTTGTGGTTTTATCCTGTGAATGAACTGGCACTAAATGCTGTCCTTGCATAATTCTCTCCAAGTCCCATAAGAGAAGTTTCCAGGGCTAGATTCTCCCTCCTGGTTCCAGGGGCCCTGGGTGACTCCTTATGCCCGTTCAACAACTAGGACACAGAGGTCAGGGGGACACTCCTGTGGCCTCAGGTGTCCGTCTCTGCCTGGCTTGCCCATGCCCTGCTGGAGGTGATGCCAGGGCCAGAGCTAGTGAGGTGTCTGGGGAAGGGAGAAGGGGCCGAGGGCAGCCCAGCGTGGTGACCCCACTTGCTTGTAAGACCATGGCTCACTGCTCCATCCACCATCCCATGGATCTGCTGCCTCTGCTGCCTCTGAATGCTGCTGCTGCTTCCCGGCCCCAGCCTGTGCCAGTACAGGTGAGTGAGGGATCTGCCCCTTGGGGACTCATGAGTCCTGCAGGACTCCTCCAGCTCTTTCCCGGGGTGCCCAATCCTGCCTTCCTTCCGTGGGTCCCAGGAGCTCTGTTTCCCCAGCCCTCCCTTGGGGTCTTCACTCACTCACCCTTCTCAGGGTCCAGGAATAGTATTCTCAGCCTCACCAGGGGCCCAGAGCCCCCACTCCACCCCCACTTTATCACCTCCTCCTGCCATCTGCAGCTCTCCCAGCTGCTGGCCTGTGATCCTGAGCTGACCCTTCACTCTGTCCATCCTTGGGGACTAAGATGGCACCACAAGGGTGGGGGGTGAGGGGAACACTGGAGGATGAGAGAAAAATGGGCAGAGGGAGCTGAGCCTGAGGGTGGGGAAAGCACATATTGTCTCTTGCTCATCCACCCCAGGAGTCACCCTTGAAGGGCCCCCTCTGCAGCTGCTTATTTCTGAGCTGCACAGACACACATGTGCAGAGGAAGAAACAGACACCACAAACACAGAGACACACAGGCATGGAACCACCCACAGCCTCCTCTGGGGACTCAGGTATGGGGCTCATGGACAGGCTCACACACAGACCTACACAGCAGAGGAAGAGAGAGGGAGAGGAGAGAGGGAGAGTGAGCGAGATCTCTCTCTCTCTCTCTCTCTCTCTCTCTCTCTCTCTCTCACACACACACACACACACACACACACACACACAGGTACATACACTCAGGGATACATACATTCAGGGACATGTGCAACACTCCCACGAAGGAAACCGTACACACACTGGGCACACACAGAAACCATACACACACAGTTGTGATCAGAAACACCCAAAGTGACAGCAAATTCACACATACAACCATTACACGCACAGACACGAAACACAGATACACACAGATACTCCCACAGGGACACACGTACCCGAGAGATACAGATAATACATACAGTCACAGACACAGAGATTTGCACAGCAGATATATGCTCATTCAGAGACACAGACACAGACACAGATAACACATGCATACAGATAAACACAAGAGGAAAATGATGAGGGAGCATAAGACAAGCTGCCAGGCCTCAAACCCCTGTCCCCACCCCCAGGTGGGATATGTGTGATATCCCTTGGGCACTCCTGGCTGCCCAAGAACAAAGCAAAAGGAGAAAAAACAAATGGTTACCTGATAGAGATCATAGTCCCGCAGGGCTTGTCTCTATCTATTTACAAATATCTTAGTAAATCACGAGAAAAAGGCAAAGGCAGTAGTAATCTCCAGAAACCTATGGACTTGGTTTCCTAGAGCCCCAGCATCATCCCTCCATAGTGATGCCATAGGAAACTAAGGCAGAAGGAAATGGCAGATAGAACTAAATTTCCTTATAACCTGCAGCCCATGGACAGATACTTGAGGCCAGCAGAGTGAAACATTTCTCCAGGAACTCCCTCTGTCTTAATGCTAATGCTTTGCAAGAGGGCAAACAACCCTAGTTTGACAATAGCTAGGCCTCCAGTATCCTGGGAGTCTTCTTTAGCATATGAAAGTCTCATTGGAAACTACCTGGACTTGACCTCCCTGCCAGCTCCACAGTATATAACTATTCTCTCCTCATGGTTCCTGGGCAGCTCTTCAGCCAGGGCCACTGGTCCTGTCCCCGTGCTTTAATGAAATCACCTTTTTGCACCAAAGACGACTTCAAGAATTCTTTCCCCACGAACCCCATTGTCACCCCCAAACCTCATTATTGGCCCCACTGGACCTAATCTAGTTCAGTGTCAACTACCAATATCAGCAGCCAGACAGCTGCCAGATGCACCAAGAGTGCCCACAGCTGAAGATGTTCTACCTTCATGACAAGATTGCCTCTGTCTTTGGTGCACTTGAGACCCATGACCAACCATTGTGCTGACAGTTACTGCTTTCTTTCAGACAGTGGCTAGTCAAAGACAGTGTCTATTTCCCACCATTACACATTTTTTTGACCTCATCTCTGAGAGCTGAAGATGAAAATGTTATAGGTTTCAGAGGCTACTTTCTAGACAGGTTCATTTGCACAAAATTAAGCTTGGTATGTAAATTAGTGTGAATTGCATTGTGAGTGTTTTGCTCCTAAAATACTTCTAAGTCCAGTTTTTGTAGAATGATATGTGTTCTGTTGTTTTGGTGACCATATCCAGGAATTTAGTATTCTTTTAGAAATTAATTTTCAGGGTTGCTATTCATTGATTTGGACAATACCATGAAATAGAAACAGGAATTCCTTTCATTGTCCATTTGGAGATGTGTGTTCAGGTAACTTAAAATCCCACAGATGTTATCAAAATATACAAGATATCACCTGATTATGCAAATCTTTATGTACCTCAGAAATCTGACATTTTGAGCTGTGATTCAGAATCAAAATGAACATTGAAAGAAAACACCAAAAAATGAACCATAATGTGTAATTTATTTTTTTGGAATAATAATCCCGTATTATTATAATAGCAGTTGCCCATCTCTCTCAGATATATCCATATCTGTAAACATCTTTTTCTAGAACAATCTCATTTGTATCTCTAGTACACTTTGTGTTTTTACTTTCTTCCATTCTTCCATGAATTTGGGGCATGTTTGGAGATATTCCAAAGGATTTTATCCAGGTACTTTACAAATGTACAATAGAAGTTATTGACTTCTTATCTACTATAAATTTGCATTTTCTTAATTTTTCTATTTTACATTGGCTTATAAATTCTTACTATTAAAACACAGTTGCAATGTGTTTGTCAGCAAAATAAAATTTCTAAGTGTTGCCTATTACATCTTTCCTACAGCTTCAGTGTCATATAATTTGTATATAAAACCAACACCTTTTTAAAGAACATAGTTTGTTGATATTTGACATACGTAAGCAGCAATGAAACCATCACCACAGTAAGATAGCAAACACAGTCTTCACCTTCACAAGTTTGTTCCTGCTCCTTTGTAAGCCGTCTGTCCTCTTGCTCTTCCATGAGGAGACATTTGAGAGGTGTGCTTATAACCTTCTGGAGGCTGGTAGAGGGTTTATAAAGATGATTCTTTGTGACAGATATATTGTAAACATCTTTAAGATTCCTCATCATATTCCTCTCCAATATTCCTCATCATATTCCTCTCCAATATTATTTCAGCCTGTCCATATTTTGCCTGACCATTTCCCTCTTGGCTCTGATGTGTTTGAAATTCTGTGGAAACATAACATTATTACCGCCTCCATGGGAACTTGTGCTTGTCTAATTTACCTCTGGAGAACTGTTTTTGCTGTGAGTATACTAAAGTACCTTATAGATAGACTTGCCATCATAAGGAAGCGGAAAATTTTAGTCACTGGACCTTTGATATGCACTCAGTGTTTCAAATTTCCCACTAATATGTTCAATTTTCATTATCATTTAGATAGAAATACGTTAAAATTTCTGTAGAAATGTCTTCTTTGACCTATATGGACTTTTTTTAAATTCAACTGTAATTAACATACAGTGTAATATCAGTTTCAGGTGTTCCATATGATTCAGTGATTTCATGCATTTCTCAGTGCTCATCACACGTGTACTCTTGATCTACTTCACCTCTTTCACCCATCCCCCCACCCAACTCCCCTTTAATCCATGTCTTTTTGAGAAGCTTGTTATTTAATCTCATTTTTTTGTCATTCCCTAACTAAGAACTTTTTGTTCTTGATGTCTAGTTTGAGTCATTTGTGATCTGAGAGCATACTTCCTAAGATTTCATTTACTTTGTTCACATCTCTCCGTGACGTCTCAAGTACCTGCTCTAATTTTATAATGTCTTCAGGGAATGACTCTGGTCAAAGAAGCACTGTTTGCACTTTGTGGAAACGTTTGTTGTCATTTCTGTTGTTGCTTGTGTGTTTTTTTTTTTAGCCATCTCCCACTTCCTTTCTGATTTGAAAACCTTTATTGTTGGTGATGTGGCAAAAATCATAGGACCTGATTTGATAGAATTGTTTGTTAGTTCAGGAAATAGCCAACTGCATAAGCTGGGTGTGTCTGCTGGGTCAGAGGCATCTTTTAGTCCAAAGATTTTATCTTTACTTTTGTTTTCTCTGAAACTCTGAAACAATTTGTAGTTCTGGGCTTTATTATGGCTATTGGACTTGACAAAAAATAATTGGTAGTAAATGGTGCATTGGTTATTAATTTAAAATAAGTCTTCCATTTCCATTATTGAAGATTAGTAGTTTGGTATCTCTTTAATAGAATGGAAACAGAGCGTTTGGTGAAAAATAACATATCTACCTTAATTCTCTTCCTTAGAAATGGTGGTTGAGATATCACCAAGTAGAAAGGAAATTCTTTCTATAGCTTATTCTACTTCTAAGTTTTTATTATGCTAGGCCATGGCTACATTGTTCTAGAGTGTCTCCTGAGGCAGAGGAAATAAAAACAAAATTAACCTATTGGGGCTACATCAAAATAAATTGCTCCTGCTCAGCGATGGAAACAATCAACAAAACTGAAAGGCAACTTAGTAAATGGGAGAATATATTTGGAAATAACATAGCTGATAAAGGGTTAGTACCCAAAATGTACGAAGAAATTATACAACTCAACAGCCAGGAAACAAATAATACAATTTACAAATGGGCCAAAGTCACAAGCAGACATTTCTGTGAAGAAGACATTCAGATGGCCGACAGACACATGAAAAGATGCTCAGCATCATTCATGATCAGGGAAATGCAAATCAAAGCTACCATGTGATATCACCTTACACCTGTCAGAACAGTTGAAATCAATAAGACAAGAAAAAAATTAGTGTTGGCGAGGATGTGGAGAAAAAGGAACCCTCATGCACTTTTGCTGGGAATGCAAATCGCTGCAGCCATTTTGAAAAACAATATGGAATTTCCTCAGATAATTGAAAATAGAACTAATTTATGATGCAGTAATTGCCCTGGTGGGTATTTACCCAAAAAATACAAAAGAAAAAAAAACTACTTCTAAAGGATATATGCACCCCTATGTTTACTCCATCATTAATTACAGTAGCCAAATTGTGGAAGCAGCCCAAGTATCCATCCATAGATGAATGGATAAAGAAGAGGTGATATATACATACATACATACATACACACACACACATACACACACACATACACACACAATTATTATTCAGCCATAAAAAGGAGTGAAATCTTGCCATGTGCAACAACATGGATTGATATAGAGGATATAATGCTAAGTGAAGGATAAATACCATATAATTTCACTCCTATGTGGAATTTAAGAAACAAAACAAATGAGCAAAGGGGGAAAAAAGAGATGAACCAAGAAACAGATTCCTAAATTTAGAGAACAAAGTGATGGTTACCAGAGGGGAGTGGGTGGGGGCATGGGAGAAATAGGTGATGGTGATTAAAGAGTACACTTACCATGATGAACCCTGAGTAATGTACAACATTGTTGAATCCTGATATGTGCACCCGAATCGAATATAACACTGTATATTAACTATACTACATTGCACCACTTAGAAAAATAATTTATTTTGCTGAACCACACCTTTATTATAATACCACATTGGATTATGATTTTGACTTTTTGTCACGAACTATACTTTTATAAAAAATACAGTTTCTACATCAAATTTAATTTTCTTTATCCCTCTTCTAGGTAAAGAGTCGAGTATATGAAGGTAAGATTTCAGGCTTCTATTTTCCTTGTAATCTTTTCTTTTTAAACCTCTTTTTAAAAGATTCAAAACCCGACACAGGGCTCGATCTCACAAACCATGAGATCATGACCTGAGCCAAAATCAAGAGTCGGATGCTCAACTGACCGAGCCACCCAGTGACCTGTACTCTTAATACAGCTGTTCAATGTGGTTTCTAATTCAGCTAGAAGTAAAGACATTGACTTATCAGGTCTAGTTAGCTGCTTAACTAGTTAGCCCCTTAGCCTCCTTGTTTGCATCCTAAGTGACAACACAGTTTGAGTTGCCACCAACTGAGACAGGTGACCAAGTAGAGGAAAAAAATCAGACAATTAGAGAGAGAGAAGAAGATGAGTTTAACTCTGGTCAGAAATTTTTAAGAATCCAGTGGCAGGAGTATTTTGGCATGACCTGCCTACTGGGGGAAATGTAGAGATTAAGGCATTATCTGAGCCTGTCAAGAAGCTCAAGACTTAGAGAAGAAGTTAGATATTGCCAGGCCAAGTGTGTCACTAGAGAGGTTTAAAACACGTGTTATGAGTCCTGGGTGGAGGGACACTCTCATGCCAGTGGAGAGTAAGTAGAAGTGAACAAGATGCAAAATGGGGCTAATGGATTGTGTATGAGCTTCACGGACTGTCCTGATTAAGTAACCTACAGATAGTGGGTCCTCAAATGCTGGTGTTGCTGTGGGAAATACAGCACTGCTCGCATAGAAAAGGGTGACCTCAGGGCAGCAGAGCTCTCACATTGTACAAAGGTAAGTTTGCAGTCTGGGACCAAACAATAGAATTCAACGCCTATCAGAAGATTGTGCAGTACTGGGCCCTGTTCTAGGTGCTGTCCATGTGCTATCCACGTGTAAGGTGAGTGTTTCCTGCATGGTGTTTACCAGTGATGCATGTTGGGCTTTCCCCATCTTGTGATTTGGGGAGGTGAGGAGTTATCCAGGGTCCTAGCCACTAAGTAGTAAAGCTGAGATTTTACCCAAGTGTTTTTGATTCCAAGACCATATCCACCTGAACATCCCTCCCTGGTTCTCATGGACGGGACCCTGTGGAGCAGCAGAAAGAGATTGGAGGCCTCTGAGTGCCAAACAAGTGACATTTGTCTCTCAGTACTTGTTTAAATGTTTATTTACTTATTTTGAGATGGAGAGAGAATGTGTGCACGAGTGGTGGAGGGGCAGAGAGAGAGAGGGAGAGAGAGAATCCCAAGCAGCCTCGACGCTTTCAGCATAGACCTTCACATGGGGCTCAATCTCACCAACTGTCAGATCATGACCTGAGCCAAAATCAACTGATTAGGCGCCCAGCACCTGCCTCTCTTGTTATTGTCGTTGTTATTGTTATCTATCTATGTATCTATTTAAAAGATTTATTTATTTATTTTTGAGAGAGAGTGGGAGTGCAAGTGAGGAGGGGACAGAGGGAGAGGAGGACAGGAGATCCGAACCAGGCTCTGTGTTGACAGCAGTAAGCCCGATATGGGGCTCGAACTCATGAGCGGTAAGATGATGGCCTGTGCTGAAGTTGGATCTCAACTGACTGAGTCACCCAGGTGCCCCTTTCATTATTTTTAAAGGGTGGGTGAAAGTGGGGGAAAACATTGAAGAAATTAGGTGGGTTATTTTTTCTTTTTGACTTTTGTTTTTAAAGTAATTGCACTGATTTGTTGATTTGATCATGAAGGACAGAATATAAGTATGTAGGATACTTGATTTTTCTCCATTTCTCGTCTGGTGATGTCAGAGCAATTTGAACTGTTCATATATTCTAAGAAGGATGTTGCTTAATGATGGGATATTAGGGGACACCTGGGTGGCTCAGCCGGTTGGGTATCTGACTTTCAATTTTGGCTCAGGAAGTGATCTCGGGGTCATGGGATCGAGCCCTGCCTCGGACTCTGTGTTGAGCCTGAAATAAGGTTAAGATTCTCTCTCTCTCCCTACCCTTCACCCACTCATGTGTTCTCTGTCTCTAAAAGAAAAAGAAAGAGGAGAGAGAGGAGAGATAGAGGAAGAAGGAGAGAATGAGAGAAAAAATAAAGTAAAATGCCACTAAATAAAACTTGCTTTCTTCAGGGACCATAGTAATGCCAAAAAGTTATATGTGACCACAGTGCCAGATCTTGTGCCTTTGCTGTTGACACATGGGTGATTTGATTTTACTGGTTTTAGTACTAATCTTAAGAGATTTCTGTTTTACCTTTTTGGTTAATTTAGATCAAATTTCTGAGAAGACTAAGTACTACATGAAGAAAAATGCAAAACGTGCAGAGAAAATATCCATTTGTGAACAGAAGGTATAACCATCCCCCCCTTTTTTTCATTTTCATGATTTCACCTGGAATTGTGTTCACTTCTGATTCACTGATTTTGCCATCTCCTCTTTCATCATGATGTCCCATTTCATTCCATTCTATACCAGGGTAAATTCAAAGCAATCATCACATATGTAAAATACCACATTCTTTATTTTTGTAGTGGCTTACCCACCAGAGATATGTTCTTATGTCAGCATAATTAATATTTTTGAATTCTGAATCCCTTATTACATATTTGTGTGGATCAATGTAGCAAAGAAATGTGCTCAAGAAATCATGTGGCAAAATAAGCTTCCCTCTTATGAAGCACATAGATGTAAGATAAAAATCCCTTCTTTGTCCTGGGGCACCTGGGTGGCTCAGTTGGCTAAACATCCAACTCTTGGTTTCAGCTCAGGTCATGATCTCATGGTTCGTGAGTTTGAGCTCTTCATCAGGCTATGTGCTTACGGTGGGGATTCTTTCCCTCTGTCTCTATCTGCCCTTCCCCTGCTGGCTCACTCTGTCTCTCTTGAAAAATAAATTTTAAAAAGGTGTTAAAATCCCTTCTTTGTCCTTTAAAAATGGAAGTAAAAGTAATGAGTAAGTATTCCTGATGACTATATGTTTTGTTGAAGAATAACAATGAGGGGCGCCTGGGTGGCGCAGTCAGTTAAGCGTCCGACTTCAGCCAGGTCACGATCTCGCGGTCCGTGAGTTCGAGCCCCGCGTCAGGCTCTGGGCTGATGGCTCAGAGCCTGGAGCCTGTTTCCGATTCTGTGTCTCCCTCTCTCTCTGCCCCTCCCCTGCTCATGCTCTGTCTCTCTCTGTCCCAAAAATAAATAAACGTTGAAAAAAAAATTAAAAAAAAAAAAAAGAATAACAATGAGACACTTGAGCACACTAATGAATTTTCAATGACATCATTCCAAGTGCGCAGGCTTTTTTGCAATCTGAAAGAAATCAGAATGTCAAGAATCGGGGCTTCCTGAGCTACCATATTTTGATGTTTGAGCCCTTTTGGTCATTGGGTAAATTAAGCCCCTCAACCTTGCATGCCATTCACTGCCGTTTCAAGCAGTAACACCACACCTCTTTTATTTAGGAGTTAGGCAGAATTTGTTTTCATAACCCTGGCTTAACTTTTATATCATTCAGTCCTGCTGGGAGAGAGCACTAGAGGTTTCTCACCATCTTGAACAGTTCTGTTCCTCTTAATGCAGAGCAGAGAATTTTGAAAGTGAATCTGGTGACAATATTTCTCTTCCATAAGGAAGAGATTGGAGCTGTTTGGCTTGAAAGATTTTACACTTTCTTCGTTTTTTCTTTGTCATCCAGTCACAGTTCCACTGTCTCAAAACCAAGACGGTTGTTCTGAAACATTTACATCTTCCACTGTTCTCTTCATCCTTCATTTCTTTATGTGTCTGGCTTTTCTCTTTGGCCCAAACTGGATCGAATGTTTTAAATGATACAGGGACTGGCTGTGGGGTATGTTCTATTGACAATGCTTCTTTTTTTTAAATTTTTTTTTCAACGTTTTATTTATTTTTGGGACAGAGAGAGACAGAGCATGAACGGGGGAGGGGCAGAGAGAGAGGGAGACACAGAATCGGAAACAGGCTCCAGGCTCTGAGCCATCAGCCCATAGCCCGATGCGGGGCTCGAACTCACGGACCGCGAGATCGTGACCTGGCTGAAGTCGGACGCTTAACCGACTGCGCCACCCAGGCGCCCCAACAATGCTTCTTTGTGACACCGTGTCCAGTGTTTGTTTGGAAAGCCTAGTACACATTTTGTTTCTATCCTACTTGCAAATCAGGGAAAGGAAAAATCTACAAAGAGCTTCAAAGGTGCTATTTTAGTAAACACTTCAGAAGTTTCAGAAGTAAATTCCCTCTATTTCCTGCAGGATTTCCATTGTTCACTTTAGCTTTGAAGAAGAACTTATCTTTGTCTTAGAACATTAGATTTATATGTTATCTACTGGGTGATTTTCTTCTTGGGACGTAAGTCACTAGAGAGAAAGTTTTGCTCAGGTTCACTTCTCCCTTAATGAAGTTCATACCAGCAAAGTGAAATCGAAGTCTGAAGAACAGCCTGTGCAGAAAGAAAATGCTCAGCTTAAGATCCACAAGAATCAGGCAAAAAGGGGAGCCTGGGTGGCTCAGTCGGTTAAGCGTCCGACTTTGGCTCAGGTCATGATATCACAGTTTGTGAGTTCGAGCCCCACATCGGGCTCTGTGCCGACAGCTCAGAGCCTGGAGCCTGCTTCAGATCCTGTGTCTCCTTCTCTCTTTACCCCTCCCTGCTCACACTCTGTCTCTCTCTCTCTCAAAAATAAATAAACATTAAAATTTTTTTAAAAGAATTAGGTTAAAAGATTTACTATCAAATGTTATATAAATCAGAAATGAACCTCATTACTTCCTTTTTAAGTTTCTCTTCTTTAACTGTGGTAAAATACATGCATTAGAAAGTTTCCCATCATGAACATTTAAGTGTACATTTTAGTAGTGCTAAGTGCATTCACCTTCTTCTATAGTCATTCCACTTTTCTCAAATCTGTCTTAAAGTCAGGAGATAGTAGTGCACACGTCAAGGATTCGATGCAGGGAGTCTTGATGTCTCATAAGTGTAACCTGGAAGAGGTGTTGCTTGGAGGGAAGAAAACCGCCCTTGGTAGAATGAGTTTGCTCTGGGAAGGTAAAAAGTGGCTTCCTGCCTTGGGAATCCTGTCCTTTCCCCTCTCCCTCCTCATGGCCACACTCGTGGGAACAGGTGCGCACATTCAACTAAACTGTTTTATGCTTGACAGGCAGCAAAAGGGAACTGGGGACAACTGTGATGCACTGAGGTGTGTGTGTGTGAAAGGGCCAAAGGAAGCCAAATGGGAAACATTGAAGAATGTAGACGTTCCTGATGGACTGTGTGGACAAAGACAGAAGCTCACAGAAGAGTAAGACTTTCAGGAGTTGTTACAAATACTGTTGTAAGAATGAATGTGTCAGACAGTGGGGATAATTATACTTTCTTTGAGCACATTTAACACCAACCATACTTTTACCATAGTAATCAGTAAAGAACTGTGTTTCTCCCTTCTGCCTTGATTTCTGTGATCTGCACCTTCCTTCACTTTGTGGAAACCTCAAGGTTCATTTTCATTGTTCTTTACATTTCAGTCCCATCATAGCGACATAACTGCCATATGTCTATATTTTTTTTGCTATAATCTAGACATTGGGTAGGAAATATTGGGAGGAGAATTCAGGTGTACTGTGATGGTATCTTGCTGCAGATGAGATGGGAGTTTATGTCTGGTAGGAGATCAGGGGTGCCGGCATTACTGAATCCTGTGAACTCAGTTTTCCTTCCTTTCCCTCTTTCTTTTTCCTTCCCTTCCCTTCCCTTCCCTTCCCTTCCCTTCCCTTCCCTTCCCTTCCCTTCCCTTCCCTTCCCTTCCCCGCATTCCTTTTCCAGGAAACAATATTCTGAAGGTAGTCAATTTACATCATTTTTTTTTGTCAGTGTATTTTGCCTTCTTCTCAACTGGTGTCTTTGAGGCAGGTGGCAGGACTTCCCTCATGAACTGTAGAAATGTCCAGTAGATCATTGTACAATGTTAATGACACCATGTCCAAGAAAGATGTCTCTGTGGCAGTGTCATGGCCCCAGCCTTGATTGAAAGTTCAGGGCTCTTGGGAGAAATCAGACAATTCAGGAACCCCTGCGTCATCCTTATGTGTTTAGTTGTGATGAGTTGGCCAGGCTTAGTTTTGTACATTGAAAAGAAATAACGCTTATGGAGTCCCAATCACAAGAGCCTGATCCTGGGAGGGCACTTAGTGCATCTCATGTGGGCTTTTTATATTTATGTGATGTATAGATGAGTAGGAATAGAGAGCTGTGAAGAGAAGCTCAGAGTTGCCAAAGACTTGCCAACACGCTGGAGTTGAGTTTGTTTAGTCCCTTAATGGTGGGTGCCAATGCTTCCCTCTGGTTGTGTTTGTAGATCTGTGCATTTACGGGGAACAGGAGTGGGGACATTTGAGTCCTGCTTTCAGATTTCAGGGAGGGAAGAAAGGCAGAATTTCACATGGGATACCAGGTAATCTATGTTTCTTTCCCCTGTAGGAAGCTGGGACTGAAAGAATGGGAGCAGGTGGAAGGGGAGAAGCAGCTGTCAGCTGCAGAAGAGAAACTGAAATTAGCTGCAGAAGAGCTACAGAACTATAAGTGAGTTCGTCTCCTACCAGCAGCTCACACGACACCCATTGTATTACTTTGAAACTTTGTACAGTGTTTAGACCCAAGTAGCACACAAATATACACAAACATTCAGGGAACATTTATTTCTACAGAGACTTCAAGATAAATGTGACATTTTCCAGATGTTAAGTTAAAAATATTAATCTATGAGAATGCAAGCTGCTGCAGCCACTCTGGAAAACAGTATGGAGGTTCCTCAAAAAACTACAAATAGAACTACCCTACGACCCAGCAACTGCACTACTAGGTATTTATCCAAGGGATACAGGTGTGCTGTTTCAAAGGGACACATGCACCCAATGTTTACGGCAGCACTATTGACAATAGCCAAAGTATGGAAAGAGCCCAAATGTCCAATGATGGATGAATGGAATAAAAGAGATTTGGTGTATATATATATATATATATATATATATATATATATATATATATATATACAATGGAGCATTATTCGGCAATCAAAAAGAATGAAATCTTGCCATTAACAACTACCTGGATGGAACTGGAGGGTATTATGCTAAGTGAAATTAGTCAGTCAGACAAAGACAAGTATCATATGACTTCACTCATATGAGGACTTTAAGAGATAAAACAGATGAACATAAGGGAAGGGAAAAAATAATATAAAAACAGAGCAGAACAAAACATAAGAGACTCATAAATATGGAGAACAAACAGAGGCTTACTGGAGGGGGTGTGGGAGGGGGGACGGGCTAAATGGGTACAGGGCACTAAGGAATCTACTCCTGAAATCATTGTTGCACTATATGCTAACTAATTTGGATGTAAATTAAAAAAATAAAATTAAAAAAGATATTAATCTAAACAAGTTAAGTCACTAAAGATTTCCTGATCCCAATGCTGGCCAGACTATGTGGAAATGTGGTTCCTGAACATGTTTCTGGAGTTCTGGAATGATTACAAACCTCAGGAAGGAGTTTGGTGGAAGACAAATCACATCGACAAGTAGGACCATCCCATTTTAGAGACCCACTTGTTGTAACCATGAGAAATATGACAAGGATACACGGAAAAGAAGATTTGAACTTTATGATGAAAGATCCTCATTGCAGGATTAGGGAGCTGTCACCACAGGTAAGGAGACCGTGTCAACGTGGACCCCACAGGCATTAAATAATAAATCCAAGATGATGTAGTGATGGCTTTGAGCTTTCTGTACTCTCCTCCTCATGTGAAATGTGTCTTATATGATTGGGTCGTGTGTATGAGAGTTCAGTTCTTATTATGGGAACCTGGGCCAATTAACATCACCCTCAACATTGTGCTTCATCTGATTAAAGCAATTGGACTCCCAGGAGAAGAGTAGAAGAAACACAAGAGCAGCTGCAGCAATCAGAGCTCACCTTTGGACACCTGGTAGGCTGCACTCTGCCCAGTAGTTCCTGAGTGCTTCAGCACCTAATGCAGATGATCATAACAGGCCACTGAATCTCTCCACATGGGTTTTTACTGATGTGCTGACTCTTTCAGATTGCTGTTTGTGAGAAGGCAACCCAGGACAACTGGGTAAGAATGTTTTTCTCTCCTCCTCTTGTGCACACCCTGCCACAGCTGAACATGGATGTGTTTCTCTCTCCCAGCTCAGGGCTCGTGATCTGGAGAGGGCAGTGGCAGAGCAGAGCAGGGACGTAGCCTAGTGGAAACACAGGTACATGATTTTGACATATTTCTTTTAAGGGCGCTGTGAGGTTTTTAAAAAGGCTAAACTATTTGGTGTCCAGTGGAGGCCTGGGTGTGGTAACTCTTAGTGAAACTGATTCATCTCAATCCTCAAGACTGGAAGTCATCCAAAGACAGACGCTTCCAGAGGAATTCAGGAGGCACAAACCAATGGCAAGAGGACCTGACAGGGCGATCCCTCCATGGAGAGGTACAGAGGATATTGTGAAATGCAGTAGCTTAACTTCGGCGGCAACATCTGCATAATCGGCTTCTTGTTCCAGTGGGTGTAATTGTTTGGTCTCCTGCAAACAGTCCCAGGTGGTTACTAGAGGTTGTGACCTGTTACATAGGTTGTCTCACAGTGGTGACAGGGCACTGGTTCCCTCAGTTGCCCCCAGCCAGCAGGGCTCTTTGGGTCTGTCCCTTGTGAGTGGTGGAGCTCACGCCCCTCCACTGACTGTGGGCCCCCCTGCAACCTCCTGGTTACACTTAACTGGAGAGTGGATGCTAGAACAGATGTGGGTCAGTCCCCCTTCCACCTTGAGACAATGTTGAAGGCTTTTTCTTTTGTTTCACATGAATAACATGAACAACAGCATGAATTGGAGGCTGTATGTCCTGAAGAGCTTTCTTGATTTGGCTTTTGGATAAATCCTCCATAGAAAATATGCTTTCTATAAAGAAAGCAGACATTTGTTTCCTCTGTTTGGAGGTGCCTTTATTCTTTAAAAAGTTTTTTTTTTGTATTATGAACTATAGTACTCCATTAGTAAAGTAAATCCTTGTGAAATGTCACTCCTCTAATGTTATTTTATTAGTGTAACTCTAAAACTTCAGGTCATTCCACACAGAATTAACCTTTCCCTACCTCATTAGTATTGGTATAGTATTAGTATAGTGTTAGTATAGTATTAGTCTTTTAAAGGCCATTTCTGTTCATGAATACTTACATAATCCCTTGTCAGATACATAAGGTAGATGATATATACAGTAAAACACTTGAAAAATCCCACCAATGCCTTATAGAAAAGGATAGTGTGCTGTTCATGCTGATGTTTACTGACATTATGCTAACTAAGCCACTCTTATTTTAAATTTTTTTAATGTTTATTTATTTTTGAGACGGGGAGAGACAGAGCATGACGGGGGAGGGTCAGAGAGAGAGGGAGACACAGAATCCGAAACAGGCTCCAGGCTCTGAGCTGTCAGCACAGAGCCCGATGCGGGGCTCGAACTCATGGACCGCGAGATCATGACCTGAGCCGAAGTTGGATGCTTAACCGACTGAGCCACCCAGGCACCCCAACTTATTTTAATTTTTAATCTGTGATAAATTGTCATTTCCCATGATGTGTTGTATTAGGAAACCCTTCTTTTAGTGTTGATTTCCACTGAATTGAGCCCTGACCTATCCACAGTTGGTTGATTATCAAATATCCAACCAAAGCCTTCTGGCACCTTCCTCAAGGCTCCCCTGAGTCCCAAGGGGTCACCTCTGCCATTTGAAAAACCCTCTGTTTCTGCTAAGGGACCTGATTGTAGGAAGCAGTATAAGACGGTGGAAGAAGGCATGGAGGTTTTTTTGTTTTTTGTTTTTTCCACCCAGTCTATGCAAGTCAGAATAAACCTCCATCCCTTCTTTGGCCTCTATCAAATACAGAACCTGGTGCCTGCTGGCCTCTCTGTTCTTAGCTTGTTTGCCATCTTTGATCGTGCCTCCAGCAGCCACAAGTATGTTTAGAGGCTGAGGACCACAGGGCAGTCACTGTGTGTTTGTGGAAATAACATGAGGAATATGACATCTCCCTTCACACTGATGTCTCCTGGCCTGGCTCGCTTCTTCCAGACCTCCTTTCATGGGAATGTTACTGAAAACTGAAACAAAATTGTTGTTATTATTTTACTCCTTTTCTGTCCAGAGTTAGTCATTAACCTGTTTAGAACATCAATTGTAATCCTCACTAACTGAAAAACATGAAAAGCCCAACTTTCTGAGAGGTGCTTGGCAATTTTGAATGCTCTTATTCAAAGGTTGTTTTTTTCTAAATTTCATAATTCATCAGTTTTCCCATCTCTTTTGGGAAATGTGCTTTTGCAGAGTCACTGCAGCTGTTCAAGTAGTAAAAATATTATGAATTCTCAGGGAAGACGTATTTGCAGTAGAAAATGTACACTGGAGCTGAAGGAATAGAGAGTGAAAGTCAGGTCTGATGTGCCAGTTTCTGGAAAAGAGCTGATGCCATATTCATGTAACCAGGTTCTTTTATGGCCTCTGTAGCTGTAATAGCTGGCATCTTCTATTCATATCTTAACTGTCTTTTCCACTTTGATATCAGAACATATTCATTTTAATTCTGTCATTTAAAATTCCAAACATATTTTTCCACAGGACAAAATTAATCTGTGTGTCACAGTGTACGTAAAAATTCGGCATTACCTGTGAATTCACATATTATCTATAACTTTTCCTAACTAAGTCCTGTAGGTGGCACTGTTCCTGCAGAAAACACTTTCCCAATTCCCCTATAGGGCTCTAGGGATGTCATCTGCCCATAGATCTTTGTCCTTAGGACAGCAGGTCCAGAGAGGAAGCCAGGTAAGCAGAGGCTGCCAGCAGGACCTTGCAGGCAGAGCTGGTATCAATTCCTGCTTCACCTTTTGCAAGCTGTTTACCCTCATTCCTCTTAGAGCCTATTTCCTTATATTTAGAGCAGAGTGTAGCTGGTCATCCTTACCTCGCAGAGTTCTGAGAATCAGAGCTCGGGCATGAAAGGCCTGTAGAAGGTTCTCTCATGAGTCTCCGGAATGAAACAACTCATAAGAATTAACTGGGGACAGACTCAAGATTTAAGTGAATGATATGAAACCATAATTCCCCGTTGTTATTTCTGCTCTTAATATGCCAAGACAGAGCTGTTGAGGTGGTGAAGGGCTGCATGGAGAGTAGTCCTGGAAATAGATGCCTGTGTGTGTGGAACAGACATTCTTTAGTAGTCTGGAATTATCTCTCTGATCCTCTAGGACCGGCCACTTCCTTCCTACATTTGCAGACATAGCCAGTACCATGTATGCTGCCAGAAATTTACTGTCTTGGTTTCTCAAACTCCTAGAAGGTCTAGGTGGGACCCAGTGGAAAGAGTGGAGTTTTGTGGCACTGATGCTGCCCTGTTGAAACCAGGTGGAGGGGAAGGAGATAGGCACTGTTCCTGCTTCACTGCGGTTCAGCTATGTTAGTGTTGGTGTTGGTGTTGGATTTTTCACCTTTTACCCTAACACATCTCAAAAGTTTAATATCTGTCCTGCAGGACAATGTGGCTGCCAGAGCATTTCCTTCTTTCCCAGAAAGGGAAACTATCCCATGGGCTGCCCTTTATCACCATTCATGGGCTCTGGGCCACCCCCATCTTCTCCACCCTGGTGGCCTCTGGGACCTCACCCTCCACCTCCACCTCTACCATTTGGTAAGATGATCTGAATAGTAGTAGTTGACTTGTAAAACACATTTCATCTTTTTTTCTTATTTAGTCTTTGGGGAATATGCAGGGATGGCATCACAGAGCTTTCAGGTCAACCTGACTGAGGGCATTGCAACATTCTCAGGACATGCATGAAATGGGCTGTCATTTCCACATGGTGAGCTGGGCAGCAAGTGTCTCTAATAGAGAAGAAACAGGCCTTATACAGGGTGATAGACATAGCACTCCTTAGGATGTAGCTTGTTACAGAGACCACGTGTTGGACTCTCTGAAGGATGAGACACACCCCTAAATTTATTTCTAGCTAGTTGAGACCTGAGCTGTTCACAGTTGCTTGATTAATTATGAAAACACCTGAACCAGGGCCCTGTGGAATCTTCCTCAAGGGTCAGGGTCAGATCTTTTCTCTTGACTATAGTATTAGTCTAAGGACATTTCTATTCAGAAATAGTTATATAATACCTGCTCACATGTGGAAGGCAGCTTATAGATAAGCTGAAAGATTGAACAGTTCTCCTGGAGCCAGAAGAAACACACCCATGCTCTTCTGTTGAGGATTTATTGATGTTATCTACCAATTGACACTCTCATTTTAATTCTTATCTGTAATGAGATGGTGATTTATTACCCCTAATGTATATTAAGAAATGGCTGTTTTAGTGACGATTTCCAGATTTCTATTTGAGTTGACCTGTTGAAAGTTATTTGACTAATTATGAAGAACAAGAACCAGGGCCCTATGGTTTCTTCATTAAGATGATGGGATGGATCTCCCCCATCTCGCTGGGGTCACCTGAGGCTTGTGGGTTACTCTCTGCCTCACTTCATGGTCCTGAGTGTGAGGAAGAGTTTAAGATGTCACAAGATGTGGTGTTTGTTTGAATTCTGCACAGTCTACTAAAATCAGAACACACCTCCATCCCTTCTAGAGCCTTTAGCCAATCCAGAAGCTGGTGTCACTCCCGTGAGTCACAACAACAAGCACTGTACCAAAAATGCCAAGAAGGACAAGGTAAATGCTGGGCCATTTTCAGTTGTACGTCTGTCAGGACACCCTCATTTGTGATTCAGCATGCTCTCCAGCCTTTTCCCTGTTTTGTGTGTTGTGTGATATGTCTGCCTGTTTCTATTTGCCAAATGCACAGCCTTAACCGAAGAGTCTACAGGCTTCTCTCTTTTCAGCCTGTCACCTTTTCCTGGTAAGTTTAGTAGCCAAAGGAACTTAGAGATTGAGGACACTTTGGTTTTTCCCATGTGTTCTGGAAATACACCAGGAAGATACACTGCACTCCATACTAAAGTCTCTAGGTTTGTTGACTCCTACCATACTGCCTCTCTGTGGGATCAGTGTTGTTATTTTCCTCTTTCTGGTCATGCGATGATGCATTAACGCTGTTAATTGGAAATGTGAAAAGACGCCCCTCTATTTTTATATTGTGTGCCTTGTACAATTTAGAGTGGTCTTAGACAAAGTCACTGTTATAACTCACCACCTTCACATCTTCATTGGTAAATGAGCTGTTTAGAATCCTTCAAGCTGTATCTTAGGTAAAAATATTCAGAACACAAAATCCTTCAGTTGTGTTCACACAAGCAGATTCTAATGTGTCTCCAATCAGTGTTAGAGCTGATACCATCACTCATGACACATCCCTGGGAATTGATAACAAAATCAAAACACGTTCACATTATTTCGGTTACATAAATTTCTTCCTCTTTTTTCCCATATGATGTATTCCTCTGTGTCTTGTAGTGTGCTCAAAATCAATTCCTTATAAATTCGGATAAACACATATGGGCTTAGTAGACATTGACAAGTAATATTTTTGTCACAGTGAACACTTTCTCACTTCCCCTGCAAGACTCCAGGCATCCTGAACTCCCAGTGGCCTCTTAGGCCTCTGACAGCACTTCCAGAGAAGGGGAAGACCCCTTTCTCAGGGAGGGAAGCAGAGGGGGCAAAGTGAGGGGCTGGCAGGCAGAACTTTTTCCCAGTAGTAGCTGTGGCTTTTTTGTGCAGATCATGAGCTGTTTATTTGCACTCAGTTGTCTGTGTGTGTGTGTGTGTGTGTATTCTTGAAGATGCCAAAAACAGAGCTTCTACAGTCACTGTAGGGGAGAGATGCAGGGTGATCCTGGACATAGACGTTGGCCTTCTGGAATATGCTACTTCATTCATTTGGAGTTACTTCTTTTAATCCTCTAAGGTGGGATCACTTTGTTCTACATTCTCAGACATGAGCAGGGACATGTGGTGACAGTAGTTTAACCTCCTGCATTTATTTGCCTAGGCTGTAGGTGGTACCCAGTGGGAGGGATAGAGTTGTCAGGTAGTGATGCTGCTCTCTTGGATCATAGTGGCAGAGAAGATGCCAGGTGCTGACATGTACTTCTCTGGGTTTCAGCTACTTTTGGTATTGGTTCTCTTGTCTGGCATATGAATGTAGCTGTCACTTCTGTACTGCAGGGCAGTGTGGATCCGTGGGGACTTCCTCCGTTAACTGGAATATTCTGCACACCCTACCCTAGAGGCCACCCTATGGGCTCCTGGGCACATCTACCTCCTCAACCTTGGTGGCCCTGGGGACCACCCTAAACCCCTCCACCTGCACCACTTGGTAAGATTATCTGAGCAGTATGAGTTGACTTGCAAAGCACATTCATCTAATTTTTGTTGTTGTTGAGTCTTGGACGAGGTGCAGAGGTGTTACCACAGGGCATTATAATGCAAGAGAATTGTGTCTGCCACCATTACCACATTCCTCAAGTGTCTCATGACCCATAGATCATCTTTGTGTCATTTTCCCCACCCTGTGTTGGTACAGGTGTCTCTTGTGGAGGTGGAATGGGGCTGTATACAGAAAAGCAGGCATAGCACTTCATCACATGTGTGCCATACACAGTCCATGTGCTGGGCGGTGGGAGGCATGAGGCTCAGCCTAACGTATATCCATCCAGTTGAGCCCCCAGACATCCACAGTTGTTTGATGAGTCATGAAAACACCTGAACCAGGGCTATAACAGGTCTTCATCAAAGTTTAAGGGATGGTTCTCCCCTTCACCTTGGGATCACCTGAAGCATGTGGGATACCCTCTGCATGTGATTGGGGATATGACTAGGCCAAAGAGTTTAAGTTGTTTGAGGAATGAGGTGATTTTTTTTGTCTTGTCTCTGAACAATCTACTGCAATCAAAATAAACATCCATCCCTTCTAGGGTCTTTTGCAGATCCAGATTTTGCTCCCATGATTGACAATAACACTGACTCTACCAAAAGGACCAAGAAGGATAAGGTAAGTGCTATGGACATTTTCAGTTGTAACTCTTTTGGGAAACCCTCATTTTCCTTCAGCACTCTCTCCTGGCATTGTGTCTGTTTTGTGTGTTGTATGATATGTCTACTTGTTTTTCTTATTCTGTAAATGCACAACCTTAACTCAAGTGTCTCTGGGCATCTCTATTTTCATCCTGTCAACTCTTTGTGGCGAATTTAGAAGTCAAACAGGGATGAGGACCTGAGGGCTTTTCCAGTATGTTCCTGGAAATAACCCAAGGAGGATGACACCACACTCCACCTGGAAGTCTTCCGGCATGCCTCATTTTTTCTGGACCTCCTCAAAGTGGAATCATTGCTCTTGCTGTTACTTCCTGTTCTGTTTCTGTCTAGGGGATTAACGTGCTCAGAAAATCTGCAGTTATCGTTATGGGAGGAAAATGCAAAATGCCTTCACTCCAATTTTATTTTTGTATGTGTCATTTAGAGTGGTCTTAGACAAAGCAAATTTCATACCCACCAACATTAAGCCCCCCCCCCTTTTTTTTTGTAAATGTGCTGTCTGGAATCCCTTCAGATGTGCCCTGGGTATAAATATCTGAAGTATAAGAGATGAGATATTTGTCCTAGAAAACATGCATTGGAACATGAGTGGTGAAGAGAGAAAATCCGTACAATTACCTGCATTGTAATTCCCCACTGTGTCCTTCATTTGTGTTCACCTGAGTACGTTGTCTTGTGTCCTGTGTCACGGTTACAGGTGAAACATGGAAATGTACAGCAGAAACGAAAGTGTATTTGTGTTAATTCTGTTATTTAGAACTTCAGCTCATTTTTCCAGAGGACATGATTACCCTGCAAATTGTACTGTACTTAAACTGAGAAGTACCACTGAATTAAAATAAATTACCTAAGCCTAACTAAAATGAATAGGTAACATGTTTCTCTAAAACATGCTTTTCCAGGTTCTCTGCATGACCTCAGGGTCCCCATCACCCCATGTGTCTCTGTGCCCATGGATAACACTTCCAGAGAGGAGAAGACCCCATTGTCAGGAGAGAAGCAGATCGGACACAGGAGGGGGCTTAGAGGAAGAGCTTTGAGCCCTGAGGGCTATGATTCCATGTGTGGACACTGGCCTTGTCATTCCTTCTTATTTTGTAGTTCTTCACGTACAAATAAGCAGCCTCTGTGGTGGAGGGGGGTAAGGGGTGGTGGTTGATCCTGGACTTAGATGCCTTCATATCAGGAATATGCTATTTTCTTAATTTACTCCATATTCACTCCATGAATCCTCTAGGACAAGAGCCCTTGCTGTTCTACATTTGCAGACATGTGGGGACACTAGTTTCTTCCCACAGCCTCTGTTCCCTATCCCCAAAGCTCTCAGCGGAACCCAAAGTATGGGTAGAGTTCTTTTGATGCCGATGCTGCCCGATTGGAACCCAGTTGTGGGGAAGCTAGTAGGAGATGAGCACTACTTCTTTAGGTTTTCGCTTTTTGCCAGTGTTGGTGCTTGGTTCTGTCCTATGAACACAGCTTTCATTTCTGTTCCACAGGCCATTATGTACGCAAGAGGGCCTGGTCCTTTCCTAGGTTCGCCTTGCAGGCTGTACCCCATGGATGGCCCTTCATCACCAGCTCTTACCCCTCCTCCACCAGCTCCTCCACATACTCAATTTGGTAAGACGACCTGAACGGGATGAGTGACTGATAAAGTGTATTCATCTTCTTCATGATTGACTTTGTGGGAATGATGTAGAGATGGTTGTGAGTTTTGGCAATCCAACTGCGACCTTCCTGAGGATGCTGTAGCATATCTCAAGTTTCTCAGGACATACATACAGTGGGCAGTGTCATTTCCCTGTAATGCGGTGAGCTATACGTTTCTCTTGTCAAAATGAAAGAGGATTTTTTACACAAAAGCAGACATATCAGCAGTACTGGTGCGTATTTTACAGACACAATGTTGTGGGTTCTGTGACAGATGAGACACACTCCTAACTTTAGGTGCTTCAGGTGTCCTGAGTGAAATGGGGCACATGCATTATATGACACAGTACTTGTGGTCACCATAATGGAAGCAGCAGTGAAGGAATGGGGGACACTTGAATCACACAGGAATAGAAGGGAAGTTGTGGATGGCAAGCAGAGTTTGAAGAGGTGCAGAGGGGAGGGTGTTGGGGTGAGTAGGATGGATTTGGAGGCCTTTCATGACAGGGCCCACAGCCTAGGCAGGGAGCATGAGGATATATGCAAGGAACTGCTTCATGGGTTCAAGCACAGTGCACAATTTAGTCATCATCTCTGGAATGTCAGGGTTACCACAGTGCACCCAGTTCATAATCTAAAAAAAGAATTGTTGTTTCCCTTGGTTTTCTGAAGGGTCTGCACATGTATGAAAGAATGTCCTGGAGATTTGGTAATTTAAACTTGGTCTTAGGAAATTCTTGTCTGCCTAAGTTTGTGTATCTCAGTGATACTACATGTGAAGACAGGTTGTTGATCAGCTGAGTGGCTTCCCTGGCCTTCAGCCTGAGTCAGACTCTTGGTGGGGAATTCAGGGTTGAGGAGGAGCCTCCCCTGCTGAACTCCGGTCACCACATCCCTGCATCTGCTGTCACCACCCTGCCTGTGGGTTTGCATCTCCGGAACTTCCCTCACAATTTCCTGAGGCTTTGCCTGTGTTCCTGCTGTCTCAGCCCTAATACCCACTCTCAGTGGGGCCATCTCAGAGCCTCAGGTTTGTAATCTGAGAAACAGGGACAATGTTGGTTTCTGAGATCAGTATGATGAACAGGGGATAAGCAATAAGGAATTTGTACAATGTATGGGACGAATGGGCACTCACCATTCTCAGGGTGGAAATGAATTTATCTGCACGCAGAAGATCATCAACAGGTGTTCATTCAATTTCATGCAACTAAGAGTATAATGCCTGAGGCTGAGAGATTGGCAATCACTATTTTGGCAATCACAATTTCAAACGATACGGCAAGGACCCCAGTGTTTTTTCTATGAAAATTCAGGTCCTACTTTACAAAGAAGAAAAAGATAACTATGATACGGTGTACATTCAGGGATCTATATCTAAGATTTGAAGACAGTCATCTTCCCTTGTAGGTAGACACACAGATGCAGCCACACAATTAAGTGTTCATCCAAGGCCACAGATATATTGTTGAAGACAAAATGCATAGAGGACAACAGAAGATCCCATTGCAATAACCCACAATCTCTTTGCCTTACAGGAGAATTTGAAGTTTGAAGAGGACCCTGAACTGTGACAAATGGGCTGGGTGATGTAATATATTTAGAAAAGTTGTCTGATATGCGTATTTGACTAAATTCTTTCCCTGACCAATCCTGTCCCCTCTATTTTGTCTTTCCTCATTTCTCCTGATAAACCCATCACAGTTCTGACTCTGTGTCAGTATCTGCTTCCAGGAGGACCTATGGTCATTCTATTTTGATGTACACAGTGTGACTCCTGTATACATGGTCACAAACAGGTAGAATCTACAGTAATAGGGGCAGAAGATAAGTCCCTATTTGAATTGTATTGACTGCACATGTCCCCCTGGTTCCTTCTGGGGTGGTGGACACAACCTTCCTCTAGATCTGGTGATGGTGGTGTTCACTCCTCAATAGGTACTCGCAAGCACACAGCACCTGCTAGTCACAGTGGTGTGTGGTGATCAGCAGGGCAGCTATCAGTCCCCAGGAAGTGGCTAATTCCTGATTGCAAGAAATGGATGAGGGGTCAGCAGTGTCTCTGGTAGAACAGTGAGGAAACCCTGCATTAATCCAGATGTTGTGGACTCTTCCCACCTACCGGCTACCTCACAATAGCACCAATCCAGGTGGGAGCTGAGGTAGACTCATGGTGGTAGTTTTTGGGGTGAGACTTTGATGTCCCATATTCCTCCCAGTGTTTTCTTTTTTTCCCTTAATTTTTTGCAATGTTTGTTTATTTTTTGAGCGGGAGAGAGAGAGAGACAGAACACAAATGAGAGAGGGGCAGAGAGAGAGAGAGGGAGACACAGAATCCCAAGCAGTCTCCAGCCTCTGAGCTGTCAGCCTAGAACCCGACAAGAGGTTCAGACTTACAACCCATGAGATCACGACCTGAGCCGAAGTCAGACGCTTAACTGACTGAGCCACCCAGGCGCCCCTCTTCCCACTATCCTTAGTGAGGGATGGGCAGGGCAGAGGTCGATGACATGATACCCTCCCCTCCCTCACCACCAAGGCAGGGTTGTTTGTAAGCATCTGGCTCTTTCCAGGTCCTCAAAGGCCATGCATTCTGTCCCCGAGCCCCTGATGCCTGCAGGGCCCTCCTTCCTCCCAGGTTGTGGAGGCAACCAGCCCTCCAGCAACTTTGAGGTCATGGCTGGGCCACCAAGGGCTCAAGGTCTGGCTGTCCACATGCTTCCCAGGAGTAGCTTGGAACAGCAATGCTTCAGGAAAGGTCAGCATGAGCAGCTTCTGTAAACAGGATTCTCATCCACTGCGATCAGGGCCTGGGCTAAAACATGACAGGAGAGAGGGGGACACAGGACATGTGGTGCCCTGCCTCCTGGACAGGGCTGCACAGAGTAGAAGGCCGAGGGCCTGGGGAGAGGCAGACAAAGAGACAGGCAGGGAGAGAGACACTGAGTCAGTGATGGGGGAATTGGGCATGTCCGAGAGAGTGAGAGGAAGAAACAGGGGGAGACAGGAGGAGAGACAAGCAGAGGCAAAGAGGAGGCAAGGAGGAAAGGATAGAGCTGGTTACAGTGTGTGGAGGGGGCAATGGGCCATGCAGGAGGGGCTCTGTGAAGATGCTCTTAGTGTTGGAGGCAGAAAGGGTAGGAAACCTGGGCATGACAGTTCCCTGAGTGCAAAGCTCCAACCTCACTGGGGCAAGCTCTGTAGAGGCCATTGCCCCTGGGAAGATGGGTCCCCCTCATTTTGCCTGGCGTGTGGGGGCCCAGTCTCAGGATCGGTCATGGAGAGAGATGGCTTGAGGCAGAGTGTGCAGCTCATTAGCAGGTAAAGTCCAGAGTGTGCTCCATGGGGAGGTAACCATCATCCTCCCCCACTGCCCTCAGTCCCTGCTCCATTCCCCCATGCTTGAGCACGACCTTCCTTATGTTCCAAAACCAGGCGTCAGGCATTGTGCTGCCCCCAGAGCCAGCAGTCTGGAACTTGCAAGGATGGATTATTAATCTCAACCAAAAGTATTTGAGAATAAGGTCCGTATTCTCCTTCTGGAACTAGTTATGTGCAACATGATAGTGCATTGTTATTCTTACATCTACTGCTGATCTCTGGATTCTGGATTGTAAGTGAGCAGTTTAAAACACCACAGCCTTCTCTTACATGAAAGGAGAAACCTGTCTTCACCCAGCCTTCCTCTAATTGTGAAGACATGGCAATTATTTTTTTAATTTTTTTTTCATTTATTTATTCTCAAGAGACAGAGAGAACACAAGTGGGGAGGGGCAGAGAGAGAAGGTGACAGAATCCAAAGCAGGCTCCAGGCTCCGAGCTGTCAGCACAGAGCCCGACGCGGGGCTTGAACCCACAGTGAGATTCTGACCCGAGCTGAAGTCGGACGCTTAACCGACTGAGCCACCCAGGTGCCCCAAGACATGGCAATTATTATTTGAAGGCACAATTATCTACCTATGACTCTGATGGAAATTATTTCACCCATCTTCATCCCTAAAGCACTTTTCATTGAAAATATTACCCATATACAGGCAGGAAATTCATAACAGATGTGTAGCTTCCTTTAGATGTGCATTCTGGCCTTGTCACATTTGTGTCATCAAACACATTATTGACAACGTGAAAATAAGCTCTCAACATCAAGATGGTGACATTAGAGAATGTGGTATAAATGGAATTTCATATGTTCTCAATTAGAAATAATTTTTTAATGGTGAAGGACAAATTTAAAGTATTGTCCAATTTTATTGAAATGTAGTAGACACACCATGTTGTATTAGTTTCAGGCATATATAATAGTGATTCTGTGTGTATACGTTATGCTCTCCAGATACCTATACAAGTGTAGGTATCATGTGAAAGCATGCAACACTTTCTTACAGGATTGACTATATTCCATAGACTGTACCTGGTATCCCAATGACGTATTCATTCCATAGCTGGAAGCCTGTATGTCTTTCTCAAGGGTATCAATTTTTATTCAACCCAAGTATTTTCGTGGTAAACACCACTGCCTGTGGTTCATTCAGCATGTGTCAGTTTGTCGTCTGTATTTCTGGGAATGCTGCTTAAAGCATTACAAATGATATCATGACATCAATAAATTCGGTTTCGTTCTTCACTCAGTAAAAAGGAGAAGGAAAAGATTTCTTTGGGTCCCAGGCCCTTCACTAAGACCCTTCCCAATCTGGAGAACAGGCTTCACTGGACCAGCTGCGCTCTCAGTACTTCCAGCTGAGCAGCCATGGCCTTGAGCATTGCAGGAATTCCCACGGAGGCCGGCAGGGGGCGCGCACGCACCACGCCCAGGGAGGGGCCGGGCCTCTGCGTGCGCAGTGATGGCCAGAGAAGGCGGCCGTTAGGCTTTTCTGATCCAGGACACCTCAGAGCTGGAAAGGCTTCCTTGCTTCTGAGGACCCAGTGCCTCTGAGTGTGGGCAAAGAGCCAGAGCTGCATGTCCAGCAGGTTCCGCCCCCCGGGGGGGTGGGGAGGGGTGCTGGGCAGCTTCCCCAGAAAGGCCAGATGGTCAGTGAGTGGCACAGTCCCTTACATTTTCTGGGTTGTTCCGTGGCTTATTCCTCATTTCCCCTGCCGCTTTGTGAACAAGATGTGTTTCACTCAAGGATCCAAGGATTCAGGGGGTCCCGCCACGCCGCGTCAGAGAGGCTGGGGTTGGCTTGTGCCAGGTTCAGGCTTGTTTGGGGGAGAAATCCTGACACAAATTCGGAGGAACAGGAGCAGCATGGGAAGTGAAGACGCCGAATGTTGACTCTCAGGACCTTCTAGAAGAATGAGCTGGGACCCACTCTCCGAGTCCTGCCGCAACCAGAGCCCGAGGTAAAAACACAATGTGCCCTCCACATCATACATGCTTTTATTAACTTTCAGTGGGGATTTTTTCCCAAGAATGTCCTCGTCGTTGAAAACAACTGAAAACCTGACAGGGACGTTGTGCCAGGACCCTCCCGTTATTCGAATGTTCAATATTATTCCTGCAACAGAATTCCTTACACTTATCCTTTCTTGCCTTTGTTGGAAGGAATCTCCTCAATAATACCTTCAAAACATACTCGTTACCTTATCTCCTTTTTAGTTGAGATTTGGCCTGTTTTCTAATTTCTCATGAACTCGTGAACATCCGAAATACTTTTAAATTGATTGCAGATTTTACTAAAAGCTCATTCATGGGATCCCTCTGTGACTGCTGCTGGTCAAAGGACATACCAAGGCCACTTCTCAGTGTGGGTAGGACTGTAGCAAGCAAACATTGTGAATCAATTTTAGAAGAAAAAGCCTCATGGTATTCTGTCTTTATGAAACTTGATGCTCAGATCCCCTGTTCGATACATTTCCACTGTTTTTAAATTTTTATTTTTTGCTCATTTTCTCATTCAGAGATTCGTAGACCTGCCCGAGTTTTATATTCACCACACATACTTGCAAGGCTCCTTTCTGTCACCGTAAGAGAGAAGACAGACCTGATGCACATGCAAGTTTCTGTAACTTCAAGATGTGTTGTGTAGGTCTCTGTTAACTTTTCCCACCCAGTTGAAAATATCATCCCACCTTGAGTGGTTCCATAAAAAATGTAATCTATGTGCACCAGTATGATTTCATTTCGTTATACTGGATTTCTTCATTGGATATTTTATGTATGTGTATACATTAGATGGTTTAGTCCTGAGAAAATCCTACACGTAGTTGAATTTGAAAGAAAAATGTATATCCTATACAGAAAATTAGAAGATTTGCATATTAAATTCATAAATGTAGAATTTTTGCAAGTGAAATTAGGGTTATTTTCTGAGGAAGATGCAAGGGGAGAATAACCATTTCAGGGGGAAAAGAATGGGGTGTAGTTTTCACATGTCTGCAGGAGTTACTCAATTACATATGTGTTTATGAGCAATTTTATGACAGTGTCCCATTTTTCCAATTCATTAATGATTTCATAAGCTACGTATATCATTTTTCATTCCAAGATTATAAAAGTAAAACTTTTATCTTCTGTTGCTATGAGAGTATTTCCATTTTGTAGTAATTTTTAAAATTCAAGTGTAATTAACATCGGGTTATGTTTGCTTCACGGTGTACAGTATAATGATTTAACACTTCTCATAAGACTCCATGCTCCTCACCATGGGTGTATTCTTCATCTCCTTCCCCTATTTCACCCACCCCCCACCCACCTGCCCTCTGGCAAGCACCATTTCCTCTCTAAATTTAAGGTCTGTTTTTGTTTTTTTGTTTTTTGTTTTTTTGGTCTGTCTTCTTTTCTCCATTTTCTTTGTTTCTTTGTTTTGTTTCCCAAATTCCACATAAAGTGATGTCATATGGTGTTTTTCTTTCAGCGCACAGCCTCATGGGGGACTTGAACTCCTGAACTGCGAGCATGACCTGAGCCCAAACCCAGAGTCAGACGCTTAACTGACTGAGCCCCTCAGGCACCTAAGGTGAATGACTTTTTAAATGCATTGTTGGATTTGGGTTGCAAATATTTTCCCGACAATTACTATATCTATGTTCATCGGAGATATTGGCCTGTTGTTTTGCTATTGTTTGTAATGTCTTTGGTATCAGGGTACTGATGGCCTCATAAAATGAACTTGGAAACTTGCCTTCCACTTTCATATTTTAGAATATTTTAAGAATAGGTATTAACTCTTTATTTTTTAATATAATTTATTTTCAAATTGGCTTATATTCAACACCCACTGCTCATCCCAACAAGTGCCCTCCTCAGTGCCTATCACCCACTTTCCCCTCTCCCCCACCCCCATCCACCCTCAGTTTGTTCTCTGTATTTAAGAGTCTCTTATGGTTTGCCTCCCTCCCTCTCTGTTTGTAACTATTTTTCTCCCTTTTCTTCCCCCATGGTCTTCTGTTAAGTTTCTCAAGATCCACATATGAGTGAAAACATATGATATCTGTCTTTCTCTGACTGGCTTATTTCACTTAGCAAGACACCCTCCAGTTCCATCCACATTGCTGCAAGTGGCATGATTTTATTCTTCCTCATTGCCAAGGAGTATTCCATTGTGTACATAAACCAGTTTCTTTATCCATTCATCAGTTGATGGACATTTAGGCTCTTTCCATAATTTGGCCATTGTTGAAAGCACTGCTGTAACCATAGGGGTACATGTGTCCCTATGCATCAGCACTCCTGTATCCCTTGGGTAAATTCCTAGCAGTGCTCTTGCTGGGTCATAGGGTATTTGTAGTTTTAATTTTTTGAGGAAGCTCCACTCTGTTGTCCAGAGCAGCTGCACCAGTTTGCATTCCCACCAACAGTGCAAGATGGTTCCCATTTCTCTACAACCTCGCCAGCATCTATAATTTCCTGATTTGTTCAATTTAGCCATTCTGACCGTTGTGAGGTGGTATCTCAGTGTGGCTTTGAGTTGTATTTCCCTGATGAGGAGTGACATTGAGCATCATTTCATGTGTCTGTTGGCCATGTGGATGTCTTCTTTGGAAAAGTGTCTATTCGTATCTTCTGCCCATTTCTTCACTGGATTATCTGTTTTTCAAGTATGGAGCTTGGTGAGTTCTTTATAGGTTTCGGATACTAGCCCTTTATCTGATATGTCATTTGCAAATACCTTTTCCTATTCCATCAGTTGCCTTTTAGTTTTGTTGATTGTTTCCTTTGCAGCGCAGAAGGTTTTTATCTTCATGAGTTCCCAATAGTTCATTTTTGCTTTTCATTCCCTTGTCTTTGGAGACGTGTCGAGTAAGAAATTGCCACGACTGAGGTCAAAGAGGTTGTTGCTTGCTTTTTCCTCTAGGATTTTGATGACTTCCTGTCTCACATTTAGGTCTTTCATCCATTTTGAGTTTATTTTTTGTACGGCATAAGAAAGTGGTCTAGTTTTATTCTTCTACATGTTGCTGTCCAGTTCTCCCAGCACCATTTGCTAAGGAGCCTGTCTTTTTTTTTTCCATTGGATACTCTTTCCTGCTTTGTCAAAGATTTGTTGGCCATCCATTTGTGTGTCCACTTCTGGGTTCTCTATTCTATTCCATTGGTCTATGTCTCTGTTTTTGTGCCAATACCATACTGTCTTGATGATTACAGCTCTGTAGTAGAGGCTAACATCTGGGATTGTGACGCCTCCTGCTTTGGTTTTCTTCTTCAGTATTACTTTGGCTATTCGGGGTCTTTTGTGACTCCATACAAATTTTAGCATTGTTTCTTCTAGCTTGGAGAAGAATGCTGGTGCAATTTTGATTGGGATTGCATTGAATGTGTAGATTGCTTTGGGTAGTATTGACATTTTAACAATAGTCTTGCAATCCATGAGCATGGAATATTTTTCCATTTCTTTGTGTCTTCTTCAGTTTCTTCCATAAGCTTTCTATTGTTTTCAGCATACGGATCTTTTACATCTTTTTGGTTAGGTTTATTCCTAGCATTTTATGGTTCTTGGTGCAATTGTAAATGGGAACCGTTTCTTTATTTCTCTTTCTGTTGTTTCACTATTGGTGTATAAAAATGCAGCCGATTTCTGTACATTGATTTTGTACCCTGCAACTTTGCTGAATTCATGTATCAGTTCTAGCAGTCTTTTGGTGGAGTCTTTCGGGTTTTCCATGTAGGGTATCATGTTGTCTGCGAAAAGTGAAAGTTTGACTTCTTCTTTGCCAATTTTGATGCCTTTTATTTCATTTTGTTGTCTGACTGCTGATTCTAGGACTTCCAACACTATGTTGAACAACAGTGGTGAGAGTGGACATCCCTGTCATGTTCCCGATCTCAGGGGGAAAGCTCTCCATTTTTCCCCATTGAGGATGATATTAGTTGTGGGCTTTTCATCTATGGCTCTTATGATGTTTAAGTATGTTCCTTCCATCCTGACTTTCTTGCGGGTTTTTATTTAGAAAGGATGCTGTATTTTGTCAAATGCTTTTTCTTCATCTATTGAGAGGATCATATGGTTCTTCTTTCTTGTATTAATGTGATGAATCACATTGATTGATTTGTGAATATTGAACTAACCCTGCAGCCCAAGAATGAATCCCACTTGATGATGGTGAATAATTCTTTGTATATGTCATTGAATTCGATTTGGTAGTATCTCGTTGAGAATTTTTGCATCCATGTTCATCAGGGATATTGGCCTGTAGTTCTCCTTTTTTGTGGGGACCCTGTCTGGTTTGTGAATCAAGGTAATGCTGGCTTCATAGGATGAGTCCTGAAGTTTTCCTTCCATTTCTATATTTTGGGGACATCTTGAGAAGGATTGATATGAACTCTGCTTTAAATGTCTGGTAGAATTCCCCAGGGAAGCCATGTTTGTCCAGGACTCTTATTTGTTGAGAGATTTTTGATAACTGATGCAACTTCTTTACTAGATATGGATCTGTTCAAATTTTCTATTTCTTCCCGTTTGAGTTTTGATAGTGTGTGGGTGTTTAGGACTTTGTCCATTTCATCCTGGTTGTCCAGTTTGTTGGCATAGAATTTTTCATAGTATTCTTGGATAATTGCTTGTATTTCTGAGGGATTGGCTGCAAGAAATCCCTTTTCATTCGTGATTTTATCTACTTGGGTCCTCTCTCTTTTCTTTTTGAGAAGCCTGGCTAGAGGTTTATCAATTTTGTTTATTTTTTCAAAAAACCAAATCTTAGTTTCATTGATCTGTTCTATTTTTTTTTGGGGGGGGGGTTCTGTATTGTTTGTGCTCTGATCTTTATTAATTCTCTTCTTCTTCTGGGTTTGGGGTTTCTTTGCTGTTCTGCTTCTAGTTCCTTTAGGTGTGCTGTTAGATTTTGTATTTGGGATTTTTCTTGTTTCTTGAGATAGGCTGGATTGCAATGTATTTTCCTCTTAGGACTGCCTTTGCTGCATCCCAAAGGTTTGGATTGTTGTGTTTTCGTTTTCATTTGTTTCCATATATTTTTTAATTTCTTCTTTAATTGCCTGGTTGACCTATTCTTTCTTTAGTAGAATGTTCTTTAACCTCCATGCATTTGGAAGTTTTCCAAACTTTGTCCTGTGATTAATTTCAAGTTTCATAGCATTGTGATCTGAAAGTGTGCAAGGTATGATCTAAATTCTTTCATATTTATTGAGGGCTGTTTTGTGACTCAGTATGTGATCTATCTTGGAGGATGTTCCCTATGCACTCAAGAAGAATGTATATTCCACTGCTGTAGGATGAAAAGTTCTAAATATATCTGTCAAGTCCATCTGGTCCAGTGTATCTTTCAGGGCCATTGTTTCTTTATTGATTTTCTGTCTAGATGACCTGTCCGTTGTTGTAAGTGGAGTGTTAAAGCCCCTGCAGTTACCACATTCTTGTCAATAAAGTTGTTTATGGTTGTGATTAATTGTTTTATATATTTGGGTGCTCCTGAATTCGGTGCGTAGACATTTATAATTGTTAGCTCTTCTTGATGGATAGACCTAGTAATTATTATATAATGCCCTTCTTTATCTCTTGTTACAGCCTTTACTTTAAAATCTATTTTGTCTGATAGAAGTATGGCTACTCCAGCTTTCTTTTGACTTCCAGTAGCATGGTAGATGTTCTCCATCCCCTCAGTTTCAATCTGAAGATGTCCTCAGGTCTAAAATGGGTTTCTTGAAGGCAGCAAATAGATGGGTCTTGTTTTTTTTTTTAATCCATTCTGATACCCTATGTCTTTTGATTGGAGCATTTACTTCATTTGCATTCAGTGTTGTTATTGAAAGACATGGGTTTAGAGTCATTATATTATATGTAGGTTTCATGCTTGTGGTGATGTCTCTTGTCCTTTAGTGGTCCTTGCATCATTTTACTCAGAGAGTCTCCCTTAGGATCTCTTGTAGGGATGGTTTATTGGTGATGAATTCCTTCAGTTTTTGTTTGTTTGTTTGGGAAAACCTTGATCTCTCCCTCCTTCTATTCTGAATGACAGGCTTGCTGGATAAAGGATTCTTGGCTGCATATTTTTCCTGTTCACCACATTAACAATTTCCTGCCACTCCCTTCTGGCCTGCCAAGTTTTAGTGGATAGGTCAGCTACTACCTTTATGTGTCTACCTTATATGTTAAGCCCCGTTTATCCCTAGCTGCTTTCAGAATTCTCTATTTATCTTTGTATTTTGACAGTTTCAGTATGATATGTCGTACAGAAGATTGATGCAAGTTACATCTGAAGGGGATTCTCTGTGCCTCCTGGATTTCAATGTTTGTTTCCTTCTCCAGGTTAGGGAAGTTCTCAGCTATGTTTTGTTCAAGTACATTGGCCCCTTTTTCTCTCTTCTTCTTCTGGAACTGCTATGATATGGATATTGTTCTGTTTGATTGCATCACTTAGTTCTCTAAATCTACCCTCATATCCAGAATTTTTTTATCTCTCTTTTCCTTAGCTTCCTCTTTTTCCATAATTATCTTCTAATTCACCTATTCTCCCCTCTGCCTCTTCAGTCTTCGCTGTGACCACCTCTATTTTATTTTGCACCTCATTTATAGCATTTTTAAATTCATCATTACTATTGTTTAGTTCCTTGATCTCTGCAGCAATAGATTCTCTGCTTTCTTCCATGCTTTTCTCAAACCCAGCGATTAATCTTATGACTGTTATTCTAAATTCTTGTGCAGTTATATTGTGCATATCTATTTTGATCAATTCTTTAGCTGTCATTTCATCCTGAAATTTCTTTTGAGGAGAACTCTTCTATTTCATCATTTTGGATAGTGATGTGTTTTAAAAGCTTGTTATGTGCCCTGCACCTGTGAGCACTTGTATATTAAAGACGGGCCATACCCTATCCAGAGCCTGGCCCTTCAGGAGATGTTTTTTTGGAGAGTGTTACTAGCTCTCTCTTGTTGTGACCTTGGGTACTTTATCTCCCAACTGGTAGTGATGTTTTAGACCCTCCACCAGGTGTGCTTTGACTTGTTCATTGAAGTAGCTCTGGAAAGGAAAACAGACAAACAAAAAACAAACAGAAAACAAAAACACACAAACACACAAGCAAGCAAACAAACCAAAAAAAACCTAGAACAAAAAAACCAGAAACACCAGCTACAAGTAAATCACAGGGTGGAGGTAGTGCTGATAGAAGAGGCCTTATCCCATACAAAGAGAGACATGACATGGGTGGGGAAAAGAAAGAGTAAAAATGGACCAGAGAAACTTTTTGGCTTAATCCAGAGAGAGAGAAAGGAAACTGAAGAAGGAGGTGGGGAAGAATGAAGGAAGATAAAGTTGTCCAGACAGAGAAACTATAGGGCTTAATCCAGAGAGAGAAAATGGAGAATAAAGAAGGAGGTTTGGAACATATATCAAGAGAATGGATTAAATATGTCTGCTTAAACAAACCAACAACCAGAGTAACCAGACTAGAGGAGGGAAGAGATGAGAAGGAGAAAGGAAGGAAGAATGTATCTATATAATTAGAATTGTTTGAGAATTAAACCAGGCAATGCAGCAGTGCAGGTCTGGAGAAGGGGGCGTCCACTGTGGGTCTTGCTGTCCAATCCCTGAGGCCCCATCTTGGTGGTTGTGGGGAGAAAAATGGCAGCCCCACCGCCCCCCCCCCCCGCCCCCAGTCTCTCCTCTGCAGACCACTCTGTTTGAGCTATCTGTCCTCACTGTGCTGTGGATACAAATGAGACAGTTTGTCTCGCTCCCCCGACTCCCGTGCCTGGCATTTGGCTGGGATTTAAACTCTTGCTCCCCGGGCCCCGGGAAGCATCTCTCCCCACCACCTGATATGTGGTCCCTGACTGGCAGGTGCAGGCAGGCTTTGTCCTGTCCCACAGGGAGGGGGATCACTCCAGGGAGGGGATCACTTTTTCCTAGTGCGGACTGTGCCCCTGACCTAGCCCCCGAGCCTGGGGCTGGCTCCCCTCCTCCCCAGGTTCGTGATCTGGGCAGCTGGCCCCAGTCCACAGCAAGCCCCACAGTTAGAGATTGGATCTTTCTCTGTCCTGGCCTGAGATTTTTCTCTTGTCCAGATACAGTCCTATGCTTCCCCAGCCACTCTTTCTCTTCCCTTTGTCTCTCGGAAGAAGCGGATCCCTCCCTCTGTTCATTTCATCTCTCCCAGGTCACAATCACGCACCTGTGGCCCATCAGGTTGTCCCATGGGTCCCTGGAAGTGTGACTGTCTCTTTTCCACCCGGACTCTTGGGATTCAAAGTCCTTTGGCTTCAATACTTCTTTGTTTGGGAGAAGAGGGAAGTTTGGATACCCCTACTTCTCTGCCATGTTGGCCCCTCCCCTCAGGCATTAACTCTTTAAATGGTTGAAAGGATGCAGCTCTGAAGCCATTGGATCTTGGCCTTTTGTTTGTTGGGAGTTTTTGGATTACTGGTTGAATTTGATTGCTATTCATCAGTCTGTTCAAATTTTCTATTTCTTTCAGGTTCAGTTTCGGATGTGATGTTTCTAGGAATTGATACATTTCTTCTAGGTTGTCCATTTGGTTGGTCTATGATTTTTCATGATATTCTGTTATAATATCTGTGTATTTCTGTGATGTCTGTCATTATTTATCCTCTTTCATTTCTGCTTTTAGTTTAGTCCTCTTTTTTGGGGGAGGGGGATGAGTGTAGCTAAAGGTGCATCAATTTTGTTTATTCTTTGAAACTATGAGCTTCTGGTTTCGTTGAAGCCTTCTGTTATCTTTGGGGTTTGTTTATTCTTTTTTCTAACTGCTTTATGTGTAAGTTTAGGTGGTTTGTTTGAGATTTTTCTTCTTGAGGGAGGCATGGTTTGTTGTAATCATCCCTCTTAGATCATTCATAGCATCCCAAGGATTTTGGACCCTGGTGTTTCCTTTTTCATTTGTCTCTCTATATTTTTGGATTTCCTCTTTGATTTCTTGGTTGACCCATTCATTGCTTAGGAGCATGTTATTTATCCTGCATTTCCTGATTCTTTTCCTGTGATTGATTTCTGGTTTCCTACCATTGTGGTCAGAAAAGATGCATGAGATGCATTCATCTTTTTGAATTTGTTGAGACTTGTTGCCTAACATGTGATCTCCTCTGGAGAATGTTCCATGTGCATTTGACAAGAATGTGTATTCTGCTGTTTGGGGATGGAATGTTTAAAATATATTTATTAGCTCCATCTGGTCCAGTGTGTCATTCAAAGCCACTGTTTTCTTTTTGATTTTCTGATTGGATGATCTGTCCATTGTTGTAAGGTGGTGTTAAAATCCTATACTAATTTGTATTGCTCTGAATTTCTTCTTTTAGGTCTGTTGTTAGCTGATTATATATTTCAGTGCTCCCATGTTGGTTGCATGAATATTCACAATTGGTATGTCTTCTTGTAGATTGTTCCCATTATCACTATGTAGCATTCTTGGTCTCCTGATGTAGTCTTTGTTTGAAAGTCTATTTTGCCTGATTGGAGTATTGCTACCCCATGTTTCTTTTCACTTCCATTTGCCTGATAAATGTGTTTCCATCATTTCACTTTTGATCTACATGTGTCTCTAGTTCTGGAATGAGACTCTTGTAGGTAGCACATAGGTGGGTCTTGCTTTTTTATCCATTAAGGCACCCTGTGTGTTTTGATTGGAGCATTTAGTCCATTTATATTCAAAGCTATTATTTATTGTAGTATATTTTACTTGCTGAATAGTTAACATGCAGTGTTCTGTTAGTTTCAACAATTTTCTACATCACCAATGCACATCACAATAAGTCTACTCCTTAATCCCCATCAGTGATTCCACCCATCCCCCACCCCACCCCACCCCCTCTGGTAACCGTTCTCAATAGTTAAGAGTCTGTTTCATGGCTCATCTCTCTTCTCTCTCTCTTTTTCCTTTGGTCGTTTGTTTCTTAAATGCCACATGTGAGTGAAGTCATAGGGTATTTGTCTTTTTCTGACTGATTTATTTCACGTAGAAGTATACTCTGTAGCTCCATCCATGTTATTGCAAATGGGAATATTTCATTCTTTTTTATGGCTGATATGATTCCATTGTGTGTGTGTATATATATATATATGTATGTATATATATATACATGTATGTATGTCTGCACATGTATACATACATGTATACGTGTGTGTGTGTGTGTGTGTGTGTGTGTGTGTGTATTTTCCAGGTCTGTATGTATTCATCTATCTAGGGACACTTGTGCTCTTCCATAATTTGTCTTGTAAATATTGCTGCCTAAACATGGGGTGCATGTATCACTTTGAAAGAGTGTTTTTGTATTTTGGGGGTAAATAGTAGTGCTATTGCTGGATCATCGGGTAGTTCCATTTTTAACCTTGTTGAGGAACCTCCATACTGTTTCCACAGTGTGGCAGCAGTTGGCATTCCCACCAACAGTGCACAAGAGCTCCTTTTCCTGCGCAACCCATTCTACCCTTGTTTCTTCTGTTGTTCATTGTAGCCATTCTGACAGGTATGAATTGATGTCTCCTTGTACTTTTGATTTGCATTTCCCTGCTGAGGGGAGATGTTGACCATCTTTTCATGTGTGTGTTGGCCATCTCTGTATCTTCTTTGGAGAGAGATCTGTTCATTTCTTCTCATTTTTTAATTGGATATTTTTGTGTGGGTTTATTTGCACAAATTCTTTATATATTTGGGATACTAACCCTGTTTCGGATATGTCATTTGCAAATATCTTCTCCCATTCTGTAGGTTGCCTTTTAGCTTTGCTGATTGTTTCTTTTGCTATGCAGAAGCTTTTTATTTTGATGAAGTCTCAATAGTTTATTTTTGCTTTTATTTCCCTTGCCTCAGGGGACATATCTAGAAAAATGTTGCTATGGTAGTTACTAGAGACATTACTGCCTGTTCTCTGTTCTGGGATGTTTATGGATTCATGTCTCACATTAGGTCCTTAATCCATTTTGAATTTATTTTTGTGTATAGTATAAGAAAGTGGTCCAATTTTATTCTTTTGCTTATAGCTGACTAGTTTTTCCAGCACCATTTGTTGAAGAGTCTGATTTTTCCCATTGGATATTCCTTCCTGCTTTGTTGAGGATTAATTGAACATAAAATTGTAGGTTTATTTCTGAATATTTTATTCTGTCTCCTCAATGTATGTATTTATTTTTGTGCCAGGACCATACTGTTTTACTGCCTACTGCCTTGGACTAGAACTTGAAGTCGTGAATTGTGATCCCTCCAGCTTTGCTTTTGTTTTCCAAAGCTTCTTTGGTAATTTGGGATCTTTGCTGGTTCCATATATACTTAGGATTTTTGTTTTAGTTGTGTGAAAAAATGCTGTTGGTACTTTGATAGAGATTACATTAAATCTGTGGATTGCTTTGGGTAGTGTAGACATTTCAAAAATATTGGTTCTTTTTTATTTATTTACTGAAAAAATTTTTTATGTTTGTTTATTTTTGAGAGAGAGAGAGAAATAGAGCGTGAGTGGGGGAGGGGCAGGAAGAGATGGAAGCATAGAATCCTCCAGCCTCCACACTCTGGGCTGTCATTCAGCATATGGCCCAACGTGGGGCTCAAATGCACGAACTGTGAGATCATGACCCAAACTGAAGTCGGACACTTAACCAACTGAGCCAGCCAGGTGCTTTTCTTTAAAAAAAATTTTTTTTAACATTTATTTTTATTTTTGAGATAGAGAGAGACAGAGCATGAACAGGGGAGGGTCAGAGAGAGAGAGAGAGACACAGAATCTGAAACAGGCTCCAGGGTCTGAGCTGTCAGCACAGAGCCTGATGTGGGGCTCGAACTCACGGACTGCAAGATCATGACCTGATCCAAAGTCAGACGCTTAACCGACTGAGCCACCCAGGTGCCCCTAAAAAAATTTTTTTTAATGTTTTATTTATTTTCGAGAGACTGAGACAGAGCATGAGTGGGGGAGGGGCAGAGAGAGAGGGAGACACAGAATCCCAAGCAGATTCCATGTTCTGAGCTATCCGTACAGAGCCCGACGCAGACCTCAAACCCACAAACATGAGATCATGAACTGAGCTGAAGTCGGACGCTTAATCGACTGAGACACCCAGGCACCCCTGGTTCTTTCTGTGTATAAGCATGAAATGCCTTTCTATTTATTTGTGTTGTCTTCAGTTTCTTTCATCAGTGTTTCACAGTGGTCAGAGTAAAGGTCTTGCACTTATTTGCTTAGGTTTATTCCTAGGTATCTTATTATTTTGTGTGTGTGTGTGTAAATGTAATTGGGATTGTTTCCTTAATTTCCCTTTTATTGCTTTATTATAATAGAAATGCTACTGATTTCTGCACATTGATTTTCCATCCTGTGACATTACTAAATTCAAGTTTCAGTTCTGGTAGATTTTTGGTGGAGTCTATTGGATTTTCTATATAGAGTATCACATCATGTGTACATAGTGAAATTGTACTTTCACTATGTGAAATGCCTTTCATTTCTTTTTGTTGGCTAAGTGCTGTGACTAGGACTGCCAGTACTATGTTGAATATAAGTGGTAAGAGTGGAGATCTTTACTTTTTACTGACCTTGGAGGAAAGCTTTCTGTTTTCTCCACTGAGTACGATGTCTGCTGTGGGCTTACATAGATAGACTATATTAAGCTGAGGTATGTTCCCTCTAAACCTGTTTTTAGAGGGTGTTTATCATGGATGAGAGGTTTACTTTGTCAAATAATTTTTTCTGTGTCTGTAGAAATGATATATATTTTATCCTTTCAATTATTACTGTGATATTACAGGTTGATTGATTTTTGAATATGGAACTATCCTTGCATTCTGGAAGATATCCCACTTTATGCTGGTGGACTATTTTTTGAATGTGTTGTTGGATTCTGTTTGCTAAATCTTGGTTGAGGACTTCTGCATCTGTGTGCATGAATGATATGGACCTGTAGTTTTGTTTTTCCATGGTGTCTTTATTTGGTTTTAGTATCAGGGTAATGCTGGTCTCATGTAAGTAATTTGGGTATTTTGTTTCCTGTTCTGTTTTCTGGTATAGTTTGACAAGTACAGGCATCAACTTTTCTTCAGATGGTTGGTAGAATGTGCTTGTGAAGTCCCCTGGTCCTGGACTGTTGTCTGTTAGGTGATTTTTGATTACTGAGTCTGTCTTCTTGCTAGTAAACAATCTGTTCAAATTTTCTATTTCATCCTGCTTCAGTTTTGGTAGGTTCCATGTTTCTAGGAATTGATCTGTATATTCCAGTTTGTCCAGCTTGTTGGCATATAGTTTTTCATAATATTCTGTTACAATTCTTTGTATTTCTCTGGTGTTGGTTGTTCTTCTCCGTCATTGTTCTTTATACGTGTTGTTTCTGTTTTCTGATTAGTGCGGCTAGGGGTTATCAATTTTATTGATCTTTTCATGGAAGCACCTCCTAATTTCATTTACCTTGTTCTACTGTAGTTTTAATTTCTGTATCATTTATTTCTCCTCTGCTTTTAATTATTTTCTTCATTCTGCTATTTGGGGGTTTTGCTTGTTGTCCTTTGTCTAGCTTTTATTGTCATAAGGTTTTGGAATTTACTTCAGGTTTTTGTTGTTGTTGTTTTCCCCCTGTGGCAGACCTATATTGCTATAAACTTCCCTGTTAGAACCACTTTTCCTGCTTTACAAAAGTTTGGATTGTTGTGTTTTCATCTTCATTTGTTTCCATGTCCTTTTGGATTTCTTCTTTGATTTCTTGGCTGACCCATTGATTGTTTAGGAGCATGTTATTTAACTTCCATGTTTTTGTGCTTTTTCCAGATTTTTTTCTTGTTGTAGACTTCTACTTTCATAGCACTGTGGTCTGAAAAGACACATGGTATGACTTCGATCTGTTTGATTTTGTTTCGGCTTGTTTTATGACCTAATATTTTATCTAGTGTGGAGAATGTTCCATGTGCACCTGAAAAGAAAGTGTATTGTGCTGTTTTAGGATGAAATGTCCTAAATATATCGGTTAAGTCCATCTGGTCTACTCTATCATTCAACATCACCACTTCCTTGTTGATTTTATGATTGAATGATCTCTCCATTGATGCCATTGGGGTGTAAAAGTGCCCTACTAGGATTGTATGACTATCAATTCCTTTACTTTTGTTTTTGACTGTTTTGTGTATTTGGATGCTCTCAGGTTGAGTGCATATATGTTTACAATTGTTCTTTTTGTTGGATTGTACTTTTTATTATTAAGTGTCCTTTGTCTCTTGTTATAGTTTTATTTTATTTTATTTTTTTAATTTTTTTTCAACATTTATTTATTTTTTGGGACAGAGAGAGACAGAGCATGAACGGGCGAGGGGCAGAGAGAGAGGGAGACACAGAATCGGAAACAGGCTCCAGGCTCTGAGCCGTCAGCCCAGAGCCTGACGCAGGGCTCGAACTCACGGACCACGAGATCGTGACCTGGCTGAAGTCGGACGCTTAACCGACTGCGCCACCCAGGCGCCCCTACAGTTTTATTTTTAAATCTATTTTGTCTGATATGGGTATTGCTACTGCAGTTTTCTTTTGATACTTTAGTTCTATAATTAGTCTCTTGTTGGTAGAAGATAGATAGGTCCTATATTTTTATCCATTCTATCACCCAGTGCCTTTTATTATTAAGAGAGAGAGAGCACAGGCATGGGAGGGTGGGGTGGGGGGAGTGGGGAGAGAGAGAGAGAAAGAGAATGAGAATGAGAATGAATCTTAAGCAAGTTCCATGCTCAGTGCAGAACCCAACATGGGGCTCAGTCCCATGATCCTGGGATCACAGCCTGAACCCAAATCAAGAGGCGAAATCTCAAGCAATTGAGCCATCCAGGTGCCCCTATCTGTCACCCAGTGCCTTTGATTTGAGCATTTATTCTGTTTCCACTCAAAGTAATTGATAGACATGTACTTGTCATTTTATTACTTGATTTTGGTTGTTTCTTAATCTTTCTGATCCTTTCTTCTATTTCTCTTTTTTATGGTTTGCTGGGTTTCTTTAGTAGCACATTTGAAATTGCTTGTCTTTATTCTCTCCACATGTATTACTGGTGTTTGGTTTGTGGTTATTATTAGGTTCGTACCTAACCACTTCTGCATATAGAGGTCTATATATTCAGTTGATAGTTGTTTAAGTTTGAACCAGTTCTTTACTCCTCTCCTCCCTGTGTTGTAGATATGTAGTGTCATATTTCAAAACCTTTTATATCATGAATACCTTGACTGATGTTTTACAGAAATACTCGTTTTTATTGCTTTAGCGTTTTGCACTTTAATACTGTCACTTTAGGTGTTTCTTTTCCACTCAAAGATTCCCCTTTAACATTTCTTGCCAGGGTGGTTTGTTGGTTGTGAACTCGCTTAGTTTTTATTTGGGAACTTCTTGATCTCTCCTTCCATCTGAATGATAGTGTGCTGGATAGACTCTTTTTGGCTGCAGATGTTTTCCATTCAGCACCTTTAACATACCATGCTGCTCACTTACGGTTTCAAAGTTTCTTCTGAAAAAAAATCCAGTGATAATCTTATAGGGTTTCCCTTGTAGGTAACTGTCATCTTTTGTTTTCCTGCTGTTAAAATTTTTCTTTATAATGACATTTTGGGTTTTAATTATTATATGACTTGGTGTGGATCTGCTTCTGTTGAATATATTGGGGGTTCTTTGTGCCTCCTGCTTCTGAATCTGTTTCCTTCCCTGCATAGGGAAGTTTTCCATCTGTTGTGTCTTCAAGTAAATTTTCTGGTTCTTTTTCTCAGAGTTCTGAGAATCAGAGATAGGACAGGAAAGACCTGTTGAAGGTTCTCTGATGAGTCACTGGATTTGCATGCATGGAGGATAGATTTGGGACTCAAATGAACAACCTAACTAACGTCAAAGAACTAGAAGAAAACAACAATCTAAGTCCAATGTTCTCAGAAGGGAGAAAGTAATACATATGAGAGTGGAAACAAATGAAACTGAGACCATGAAATCAGTAGAAAATATGAAGAAGACCAACAGTCGGTTTTCTGAAAAGTTAAACAAAATTGACAAGCCTGTACATAGACTATGCTAAGACAGAGAGAGGACCCAAATCAAAAGAATTATAAGTAAGAGAGAAGACATTACATCTGATAGCACAGAAACATAGAGGAGACAAAAAGGCAACTATGGCCAAATTAGATGCCAACAAACTGACTACCTAGAAGAAATGGATAGGTTCTGAGAAACACACAACCTACCAAGACTGTATCAGAAAGGAATAGAAGGTTTTTACAGACCAATTAAAGGAAGACTGTATCAATACCAGAAGATAACCAATGCAAGTAATTTGAATCAGTAATTGAAAATCTTCCAGTGAAGAAAAGCCCAGGACCAGGTGGATTCACTGGTGAATTTGAGCAAAAGTTTGTAGAAGAAACCTAACAGCAGCCCTCTCACCGATTAAAGAGGAATGAACACCACCAAACTCATTTCATGAGATTGGAATTACCCTGTTAGGAAGCCAGAAAAGGATACTACCTGAACAGAAGACTATAGGCCAGTATCCCCGTGATCAATATAGATGAAAAATTTCCATAATACACAGGCAAACCAAATTCAGCAGCACATTAAAAGGATCATTGACCATGATGAAGGGTCTTTTTTTCCCTGTAAAGGAAGGATGTTCAGCAATGCAAATCAATAAATGTGACCCCTCACATACTTGAAGGAAAGAAAAATCAAGCAGAAACCAGACTCTTAACTATAAATAGCAAACTGAGGGTTACTAGAAGGGAGGTGGGCAGGGGGATGGGTTAAATGGGTGATGGGCTAAGGAGGACACGAGTATTGAGGAACACTGGGTGTTGTATGTAAGTGATGGATGACTAAATTCTTTTTTTTTTCAATATATGAAGTTTATTGTCAAATTGGTTTCCATAAAACACCCAGTGCTCATCCCAAAAGGTTCCCTCCTCAATACCCATCACCCACCCTCCCCTCCCTCCCGTGCCCCATCAACCCTCAGTTTGTTCTCAGTTTTTAAGAGTCTCTTATGCTTTGGCTCTCTTCCACTCTCACCTCTTTTTTTTCTTCTTCCCCTCCCCCATGGGTTTCTGTTAAGTTTCTCAGGATCCACATAAGAGTGAAACCATATGGTATCTGTCTTTCTCCATATGGCTTATTTCACTTAGCATAACACTCTCCAGTTCCATCCACGTTGCTACAAAGGGCCATATTTCATTCTTTCTCATTGCCATGTAGTAGTACTCCATTGTGTATATAAACCACAATTTTTTTTATCCATTCATCAGTTGATGGACATTTAGGCTCTTTCCATAATTTGGCTATTGTTGAGAGTGCTGCTATAAACATTGGGGTACAAGTGCCCCTATGCATCAGTACTCCTGTATCCCTTGGGTAAATTCCTAGCAGTGCTGTTGCTGGGTCATAGGGTAGGTCTATTTTTAATTTTGGGGGGAACCTCCACACTGTTTTCCAGAGTGGCTGCACCAATTTGCATTCCCACCAACAGTGTAAGAGGGTTCCCGTTTCTCCACATCCTCTCCAGCATCTATAGTCTCCTGATTTGTTCATTTTGGCCACTCTTACTGGCGTGAGGTGATATCTGAGTGTGGTTTTGATTTGTATTTCCCTGATGAGGAGCGACATTGAGCATCTTTCCATGTGCCTGTTGGCCAGATGGATGACTAAATTCTATACCCAAAACTAGTATTGCACTGTATGTTAACCAACTGGAATTTAAGTAAAAACTTGAAAAATACATACTAAATAAATACATAAATAAATAAATTGTTAAAAATTTAAAGTAAAAATAAATAAATTTTAAAAATTAAAAAGAAAACTCATATGACGATGTCAATAGACACAGAAAAAAGATTTGAGAAAATTTGGTATCCATTTGTGCTAAAAAAACTCTTTAAAAATTCAGTGTAGAAGGAACATATCTCAACTTAAGAAAGGCCATGTATGTGAAGCCCGCAGCTAACATCATACTCAATAGTGATATTGTGAAAGATTTTCCTTTAAGATCAGGCACAAGACAAGGATGCCCTAGATATGTGAAGGGGATTGGGTGATGCAGGCTTCTGGTTATGTAATGAATAAATCACAGATAGAAGATACAGCATAGGGAACATACTGAATGGTACTGGAATAGATGCATGGTGACACATGATAGCTACACCTGTGTTAGTGTAGCAGAATGTATACACTTGCCCAATCACTATGTTGTTCCTCTGAAACTAATGTAACATAGTGTGTCAGCTATTCCCAAATAAAATGATTTTTTTAAGTAAGGTGAAGGAATGAAATAAAAAGTTTAATGTAAAAGAGCCTGTTAATATCTAATCAAGAAATGCAGTAAAGTTGCAAAATAGAAAGTCACCATACCAAATTCTGTAGCATTCCTATCCACTAACCACATTATCTAAAAAGAAGTAAAGAAAAGAATCCCATTTACAATAGCATCAAAAACAATAAAATATAGAGGAATAAATTTAGCCAAGGAAGTGAAAGATCTCTCTACAGAAAACTATAAAACCTGTGTGGAGAAATGGAAGAAATTCAATTTGGATGAAAGAAATGAAGAACACACACGTCAGTGAAAAGCCATCCATGTCCATCTTTTGGAGGAATTAATATAGATACAATATCCATACTACCCAAAGCCATCTAGAGACTCAATGCAATCTCTACCAATACTCCAATGCAATTTTTACGCAATTAGAAAAACATATCCTAAAATATATTTGGAACCACAAAAACACCCCAAGTAGCCAAAGCAAGAAAGAACAAGATAGGAGGCATCACACTTCTTGATTTCAAGCTGCATTCTGACACAAAAGAAATCAGTTATGTCACTGGCATAAGCACACACACAAGACAATGGAACAGAAATTGAGAGCCCAAACTAAACCCATGCATGCACAGTCAACTAGTATTTGACAAGGGTGTCCAGAATACACAGTGGAGAAAAGTAGTCTCTTGAATAACTGGTGCTGGGAAAATTGGATATTTACATGCATAAGAATAAAGCTTACATCCTTATGTTACACCACTGACAAGTATGAACTTGAAATGCATTAAAGATATAAATGTATGATATGAAAACATAATTCTTCCTTATCATTTCAGCTCTTATTGTGCCAAGACGGAGCTGTTGAGGTGGTGAAGGGCTGGGTGGAGAGTAGTCCTGGAAATAGAAGCCTCTGTGTGTGTGGAACAGACTTTCTTTAGTAGTCTGGAATTATCCCTCTGATCCTTTAAGACTAGCTACTTTCTTCCCTACATTTGCAGACCATGCTAGTACCATGGATGCTGCAAGCAATGCACTGCATTGTCGCCTCAAACTCCTAGAAGCTCTAGGTGGGACCTGGTGGGAAGGGTGGAGTTTTGTGGCACTGCTGCTGCCCTGTTGAAACCAGGTGGAGGGGAAGGAGACAGGCACTGTTCCTGCTTCACTGCAGTTCAGCTATGTTAGTGTTGGTGTTGTTGTTGGATTTTTCACCTTTTACCCTAACACAGCTCAAAAGTTTAATTTCTATCCTACAGGTCAACATGGCTGCCAGAGCGTTTCCTCCTTTCCCAGAAGTGCCCTCCATGTCGTACCCCGTGGGCTGCCCTTTATCACCATTCATGGGCTTTGGGCCACCCCTACCTTCTCCAACCCGGTGGCCTCTGGGACCTCACCCTCCACCTCCACCATCTGGAAAGATGATCTGAACAGTATGAGTTGACTTATAAAACATGTTTTGTCTTTTTACTTGTGTGTTTGGAAAAGATGCAGTGATGGCACCACAGGGCTTTCAGGTCGGCCTGACTGAGGATGTTACAAAGTTCTTCAAGTTTCTCAGGACATGCATGAAACAGGCTGTCATTTCCACATAGTGAGCTGGGCAACACATGTCTCTTACAGAGAAGGAAAGAGGCCTTATACAGGCCGACAGACATAGCACTCCTTAGGATGTAGCTTGTACAGAGACCATGTGCTGGGCTCTCCAAAGGATGAGACACACCTTAACTTTATTTCTAGCTACCTGAGACCTGAGCTGCTCACAGCTGCTTGATCAGTTATAAAAACACCTGAACCAGGGCCCTGTGAACCATCCTCAAGGGACAGGATCAGATCTCCCTCTTGTTCTCAACGGTCACCCGAGGCACCTGAAAAACCCGCTGCCCCTGGTAAAGGACCAGAGAGTGGGAAAGAGTTGAATATAATGAGACATGGTGCGGAGGGTTTGTTTTTCTTCTGCACAGTCTATGCAAGTCAGAGTCAACTTCCATCCACCTCCAGCCTTTATGAGACCCAGGACGTGGCGCAGCTCCCAAGGGGGAACATCAGTTGTGTCTCTACCAAGGATGCAGAGTAAGACAAGGTAAATTCTGTTGCCCATTTCAGTTGCAATGATTTCTGGAAACTTTTATTTGGCCTTGTCTGGTTTTCTGTGTCCTCTGGTGTCTTTACTGTCTTTATTTACTTCCTCACAAGCCTCCAGGCTTCTCCAGTTTAAGATCTTCATGTTAGCGGGCGCCTCTGGAAGCCACAAGTGCGTGGAGGCTGAGGACCACGTGGCTCTCACTTTGTGTTTGTGGAAATAGCTTGAGGAGGATGACACTTCACCGCACCCTCAAGTCTTCTGGAGCAGCTGACTCCTTCCGCACCTTCTTTACATGGGATTTTGTTATTATTTTCATTTTTTCCTATTTCAGCGTAGGCGATGAACTTGTTCAGAATGTCTGCGATGAGCCTCATGACTGGAAAAGATGAAAACTCTTTCCAACTTTATATTCTGTGCTTTGTGCAGTCCTGAGTGTTCTTAGATAAATTTCAGAATTCATTACTGATCCTTCTGTGTTGGTAAATGTGTGATAGAGAATTTCTCCAGTTGTCCCCTAGGTGGAAATACTCTGAATTATCAGAAGCAGCACGTGTACTCAAAAATGTACGTGGAACTGCAGTCGTGAGGGGAGAGAATCAGTGATTACCTGTAGGGCCAGTACCTCACAGAGTCCTTCAGTTGTGTTTATATGAGCAGGTTCTCTTGTGTCCCAGGAGCAGTTGTAACTGGTACTTTGTCTCATGATACCTTATGGGAGTTTCACAGCCGAAATTGAGACCTGTTTCTCTTCATTCTTTTATGTAGAATTTCTACCTCCCTTTTACAATGGGACAAAATAGCTCTGCACCTCATATTGTACTTAAAAGCTGAATTATCTGTGGATTAACATAAACTTATCTGAGACCAATGAATGTGCACAGGTAACGTGTTTCTCTCAGAAAACACATTTCCAGGCCCCCTGCACGACTCCAGGAATCCCCATCTCCTCATAGGTCTCTGTGGCCGTGCAGAGAAGATGCCTTTGTCAGGGAGGGAAGCAGAGTGAGGACAGGCACGGGCTGGCCGGCTGAGCTTTGACCCTGGGGTGGCCCTGAATTTCTGAGTGGTGCTGGGCTTTTCTTTCATTCCTTCATGTTCTGTCTATTCTCAACGTGCAAATAAAAAGCCTGCAGATGCGGTGGAAGAGGACACCAGAGGGGTCCTGGACACAGATGTCTGCCTCTCTGGAATATTCTCCTTTATTAGACTGGCATTACTGCCATCAGTCTTCTAGAATAGGAAGCCTTGGCTTTCTGCATTTATAAACACGGGCAGTGACGTGTGGCAACAGTAGTTTCTCCTTGTAGCATCCGGTACCTTCAGGCTGTAGGTGGGATCTTGTGGGAAGGTAGAGTTTTCTGGCACTGATGCTCTGTTCTAGAACCTGTGAATGAACAAGAGGCCAGGTGCTGACACCTGCTTCCACTGGGTTTCAGCTCCTGTGGGCATTGCGCTTCTGTCTGTCATACCAACATACCTGTCACTTCTGTTGTGTAGGTCCCTGTGGATGCAAGAAGACCTCCTCCTTTACCAGGTCCACCCTGCAGGCCCTTCCCCACAGACCCCCTTTTATCACTGTTCATAGGCTCTGTGAGCTGCCTCCAGCTCCTGGATGTCCTCAGGGACAGGACCCACCACCTCCACCTCGACTATTTGTAAGATAATCTGAACAGTATGAGTGGACGTGTTCAGCACATTCAGCTTCTGCCTTGTTGAGTCTTTGGGAAGACGTAGAGATGGCCTCACAGGCTTTGCAATGCAAGGGTGCTGCTGGCTGAGGACACTGTTAAGATTCCTCAGGTTTCTCGGGACATATGTATGTTAGGCTATGTCATTTTCCCTTACTGAGCTTGGCTGCAGGTGTCTCTTGTGGAGAAGGAAAGGGTCTTTTCGTAGAAAAGCAGGCATATCAGTTCTGCCGATGTTCCTCGTACAGAGTCCATGTTCCTGGGTCTATGAGAGATGAGGCACACCCCTACCATCAAGGGCTTCAGGTGTCCTAACAGGGAGAGAGTCACATGCATTAAATGACATGGAGCTTCTGATTTACAATAGTGGAAGCTCCAGTAATGGGTCCTCAAGTACAAGAGACAGAGATGTGAATCTCATGAGAATGAATTGGAGGCTGTGGGCGAGAAGGAAGAGCTGAGATGGTGCAGAGGGGAGGGTGTTGGACTCAGTGAGATGGAGCTGGAGGCCATTTCTGGCAGGGCCCACAACCTGGGCAGGGAGAGTGAGTGCAGCGTGAGGTCCACACAGAGCTGCTGCATGGATTCAAGCACAGTTCATGCAGGTGTCATCTCTGAAATGTCATTGTGGCCAAAGTGCACCTAGACTGTTGTTTCCCTTGGTTCTGTGTGAAAGAATGCCCTGGAGATTTGTAGTTTAAATTGGTTCTTATGGGATGCTTGTCTGCCTAAGTTTGTGTGCCTCTGTGGGACTAAATGCGATGGAAGGTTGTAGATCAGCTGTGCGGCTTCCTTGGCCTTCAGCCTGAGTCAGACTGTTAGCGGGAAATTCAGGGTTGACCAAGGAACCGCCCCTGCTGGACTCCTGTTATCTCACCCCTGCACTGCTGTCACCACCCTGCCTGAAGGTTTGCATCTCCGAAACTTCCCTCACAATTTCCTGAGACTTTGCCTGTGTTCCTGCTGTCTCAGCCCTAATACCCACTCTCAATGGGGCCATCTCAGAGCCTCAGCTTTGTAATCTGAGAAGCAGGGACATTGTTGGTCTCTGAGGTCAGTGTGATAAAGAGGTGGTTAAGCACATAAGGAATTTGTACAATGTATAGGACGAATGGGCATTCACCCTTCTCAGGGTGGAAATGAATGTATCTGCACGCAGAAGATCATCAACGGATGTTCATTCAATTTCATATAATGCCTGAGGCTGGGAGATTGGCAATTCCTGTTTCAAAAGATCCAACAAAGACGCCTGTGTGTTTTCTATGAAAATTCAGGTCCTACTTTACAAAGAAGGAAAAGATAAGTATGAGAATGTGTACATCCAGGGATCTACCTCTAAGATCTGAAGGTAATCTTCCATTACAGGTAGACACACAAATGCAGCCACACAATTAAGTGCTCGTCCCAGGCCACACATATATCATAGAAGACAAAATGCATAGAGGAGAACAGAAGATCCCATTGCAATAACTCAAAATCACTTTGACATAGAGGACAATCAGTCTGAAATTTGAAATGGACAGTGAACCATTACAAACCAGCTGTGGTTATTATATATTTAGAGAAGGTATCTAATCTGCCCCTTGGTCTGAATGCTTTCCCTGCCCACCCCATCCCCTCCACTTTGTCCTTCCTAGTGTCCCCTAATGCACTTGTCACAGTTGTGTCTCTGTGTCAGCATCTGCTTCCAGGAAAATCGACACTCATTCCCCATCAGGTGTACCCTTTGGGGTTCCTGTACACACAGTTAACCAACAGATAGAATGTATAGTATTGGTGGAAGAAGACAGACCGTTCTTTGGGGTTGTATTGCCTGGAAAGGACCTGTAGTTCCATCTGAGGAGTTGGACACATACTTTAGGGAGCTCTGGTGGTGGTGGTGAATTTTGTAGATAGATACTCATGAGCATACGGCACCTGCTAGTTTATGGGGTTTGTGCTGATGAGCAGGGCAGGTATCTGTTTCCAGGAAAGGGTCTATTCTGATGGTGAGGAATGGATTCAGGAGACCAGTAAGGAAGCCCTGCATTAATCCAGCTCTTGTGCCCTTGTGCACCTTACCAGCTGCCCCCAGTAGCACCAATCCAGGTGGCCTCCAAGGGGCAAATGGCAGCAATTTTTGTGGTGAGTCACAGGATGTCCCATAAACCTCCCCCTGTTGCCTTATTGAGGCATGGGGAGGGCAGAGGTCAATGGTATGAGATAGGTTCCTTCAACACAACCCAGGAGAGTTGGGTGTAAGATATGGCTCCTTCTGCATCGGCCAATCCAATCCACTTTGCCCCCAGGGACCTTGAACCCGGTGAGCCCCTTTTTCCTCCCAGCTTAGGGAAGCAGCCAGACTTCCAGCAGCTTTTGGGTTATGGCTGGGCCACCAAGGGTAGATGTCTGGTTGTCCACATGCTGCCAGCATTGCTATAGCAAATGTCAACATAAGCAGCTGCTGTATGGGGGGTGGGGGGAGATTCTCCTCTATTGTGATCAGGGCATGGGACCAAACATGACAGGAGAGAGGGAGAGACAGGAGTGCCCTGTGCTCCTGGAGAGGGCTGCATGCACAGAGCAGATAGCCTGAAGCCTGGGGAAAGGTGGAGAAAGAGATAGGGAGAGAGACACTGGATGAGTAATGGGGGAATTGGGAAAGTCCTAGGGAGTAAAAGGAAGAAACAGAGAGAGATGGGGTTAGAGAGAAACAAAGAGAAGTACAAGGAGGAAATTAGGGACCTGGTCCAGGTACATGGACGGGGTGACATGGGCCAGGGGAGAGGGGATGTATAAAGTGGCTCTGAGTGCTGGGGCAGAAAAGGCTGGTATCATGGGCATCAGAGTTCCATGACTCCAAGACTCCAACTTCTCAGGGGCCAAGCTCTGCAGAGGCCATTGCATTTGAAAAGATGGGTGTCCCTCATTTCTCCTGGAATTGTGGGGCTCAGCCCATGTTCTGTCATGGAGAGAAATGTCTTGAGGGAGAATGTGCTGCTCTTTGGCAGGTAAACTCCAGAGCCTGCCCTGTGGGGAGGTGACCCTGAGCCATCTCCCTCACTGCCCCAGGCCCTGCTGCAGTCCCACCCCCACCCCCAGCCGGCCTTCCTCATGTTCTGAGCCCAGGTATCAGGCATTGTGTTGCCCCCAAGTCCTGCAGGCTGGACCTGGCAGAGGTGGACTGCTGATATTGATAAAAAGTATTTGACAATAAGGTCCATATTCTCCCTCTGGAACTAGCAACGTGCATCAAGATAGTGGGTTGCTATCCTCCTGTCCACTGCCAATCTGAGGATGCCAGATGCTAGGTGAACCCTTCAAAACACCATAGTCTTCTCTTACATCAAATTCAAAGACATTTTCTTCCCCTAGCTTTTTAATTCTGAAGAGATGGCGATTAGTAATTGAAGGCATAATGGCCCTATAGGAAATTGACCTATATGACTGATGGAAATTGTTTGATTCATCTATATCCCTAAAGCCCATTTCATTGAAAATATTAGCCAAGGATATTTACAGTAATTCATAACAGATGTATAGCTCCCTGTAAGTTGCATTCTGGCCTTGTCATCTGTGTCCATCAAAGACATTATTAGTGACTTTTCAGACAAGCACTCAACATCAAGATGGTGATGTTAGAGAATCTGGTATAAATGGAATTTCATAGATTCTAAATAAGGAATGATTTTTTATTAGTTTTACTTATTTTTGAGAGGCAGAGACAGAGCACGAGTGAGGGAGGGGCAGAGAGAGAGGGTGACATAGAATCCAAAGCAGGCTCCAGGCTCTGAGCTGACAGCACGGAGCCCAATGCAGGGCCAGAACTCATGAACTGTGAGATCACAACCCAAGCTGAAGTCAGACGCTCACCCGACTGAGCCACCCAGGTGCCCCAGAATGATTTTTTTTTTAATTTTTAATGTTTACTTTTTTCTTTTTTCGAGAGAGCCCGAGCTGGGGAGCGGGGAGAGAGAGGGAGACACCGAATCTGAGGCAGGCTCCAGGCTCTGAGCTGTCAGCACAGAGCGTGACGTGGGGCTCAAACTCACGGACTGCAAGTCCATGACCTGAGCCGAGGTTGGACGCTTAACCGACTAAGCCACCCAGGCACCCCAGGAATGATTTTTTAATGGCAAAGAAGGAGAAACTAAAAATAGTGTAAAGGATGTCGATTTTTAATTGAAATATTGTTCACACATTTGTTGTATTAGTTTTAGGCATACATCGTATTATTCCATATGTCTATAAATTATGTTGTACCTAACCACAAGTGTAGCTATCATGTGAAAGCATGCAACATTATTTTTACAGGATTGACTCTATTCCATTGGCTGTACCTTGTATCCCTTGGACTTATTCACTCCATAGCTGGAAGCCGGTATCTCTCTCTCAAAGTTGTCAATTCTTTATCTAACCTAAGTATTTTGGTGGTAAACACAATTACCTCTTGTTCAGTATGTGTAAATTGGCAGGCTATTTTTCTGTGAACATTGCTTAAAGCATTACAAATGATGTCATTACATAAATAAATGTGGTTTCATTTTTCACTCACTAGAAAGAAGGAAAAGATTTCTTAGTTTCCCAGGCCCTGTCACCAAGACCCTTCCCAATGTGGAGAACAGGCTTAGTTGCCCAGAACACCTTCTATCCCTCAGCTGAGCGACCAGGGCCTCAACATTGCAGGAATTCCCAAGGTGGCCAGCAGAGAGTGCTCGAGCACCACAAACTAGGAGGGGCCGGTTCCTCTGGGTGTGCGGTGATGGCCAGCAGAGGGCGCCCCATCAGCTCTTCTGACCCAGGGCACCTCAGAGCAGGAAGGGCTTCTGTCGCCCCCAGAGGACTCAGGGCCTCTGCCGCTGCCTCAGGACAGAGACCAGAGCTGCGTTTCCAGCAGGTTCTGAAACCCGACCCAGGGGAGACCTTGGGAGCCTTGCAGCAACTTGGTGTCTCCTGAGTCGCCAGAGAGAAGCTGCCTTGTTGCACTGAGTGTTGAGGAGGGGGCGCTGGGTGGCTTCCCTGGGTGCGCTGGTCAGTCAGCAGCACAGGCCCTTGCATTTTCTGGGCTGTTCCCGTGTTTCATTCCTCACTTTCCCAGACAGTATTTGAGCAAGTAAAGGACCCGTGGATTGAGGGGTCTCATGACATCACATCATAGATGCCGTGGATGGTTTGTTCCAGATTCAGGCTTGTTTCCGGGGAGAAATCCTGACAGAAATTCAGAAGAACGGAGCTGCATTCAGTTAGGACGTGAAGACATGAAATGCCCGTTTGTTTCAGGACCTTCTAGAAGAATGAGCTGGTAGCCACTTTCCGAGTCCTGCTGGAACCAGAGACCGAGGTAAGGGCACAAAATCATACATGCTTTTAAAAAATTTCATGTTTTTTTCCCCAACCTAGTGAAGTGATTGGAAACTACAGAAAACCTGGTAGGTAGGTGTCATTCACCTTATGTTATTTTTTAATTTAAATTCCGGTTAGTAAAGATAGAGTGTAATATTAGTTTCAGGTGTACAATATAGAGCAACACTTTCACACATCACCCGGTACTTACCCCAGGTGCATGTCTTAATCCCCATCACCTGTTTCACCCATCCCCCACCCCACTGTGGAAACCCTCAGTTTGTTTCCTAGTTAAGAGTCTGTTTGGGGTGCCTGGGTGGCTCAGTCGGTTAAGCCTCGGACTTCAGCTCAGGTCACGATGTCACGGTCCGTGAGTTCGAGCCCTGCGTCGGGCTCTGGGCTGATGGCTCAGAGCCTGGAGCCTGCTTCAGATTCTGTGTCTCCCTCTCTCTCTGCCCCTCCCCCATTCATGCTCTGTCTCAAAAATAAATAAACTTAAAAAAAAAAAAGCTGCTGAGGATTCAACTCAGTTTAAAAAAAAAAAAGTCTGTTTGTCACTGTCTCCTTTCCCTCCCCACCCCCTTTTGTTTTGTTTCATTTCCATGTGTTAGTAAAATCATCTGGTATTTGTCTTTCTCTGACAGGCTTATTTCACCCAGCATAACATTCTCTCGCTCCATCCACCTCATGGCAAATGACAAGATTTCATGTTTTTATGGCCAAATAATATTCCATTCCATATACGACATCTCAGTTTATTCATCAGTTGATGGAAACTTAGGCAGTTTCCGTAACTTGGCTGTTGTAGAAAATGATGCTGTAAACATCAGGGTGCATGTATCCCTTTGAAATATTATTTTTGTATTCTCTGTGTAAATACCTTGTAGTGAAATTGCTGGATCATAAGGTAGTTCTATTTTCAATTTTTTTAGGAATCTCCATGATGTTTTCCAGAGTGGCTGCACCAGTTTGCATTCCTACCAATAGTGCAGGAGGTTTCCTTTTTCCCCACATCCTTGGCAACACCTGCTGTTTCATCATCCATTGATTTGAGTCATTCTGACAGATGTGATGAGTTATCTTATTGTACTTTTGAATTGTATTTCCCTGAAGATCAGTATTGCTGAGCATCTTTTCATGTGTCTCTTGGCTATCTGTATGTCTTCTTTGGGAAAATATCTATTCGTGTCCTCTGCCCATTTTTAATTGGATTTCTCATTTTTGGGGTGTGTATAACTTTATATATTTTGGACACTAACCCTTTATCAGATGTCATTTGCAAATATCATGCTGTAGGTTGTGTTTTAGTTTTGTTGATTATTTCTTTGGTGACAGAAGCTTTTTATTTTTACGAAGTCCCGTTATTTTTGCTTGTGTTTCCCTTACCTCAGGAGATAGATCTACAAAGACGTTTGTACAGCCAATGTCAAATAAGATACTGCCTGTGTTATCCTCTGGGACTTTTATGGTTTCAGGTTTCCCACATAGGTCTTTATCCATGTTGGATTTATTTTTGTGTATGTTGTAAGAAAGTGGTCTGTTGTTGTGTTGTTTTGTTTTGCAGGTTGCTGTCTAGTTTTTCCAAAACCATGTATTGAGGAGACTTTAAGTGTATTTATTTATTTTTGAGAGAGAGACAGAGCATGCAGAAGAGGGGCAGAGAGAAATGGAGAGAGAGAATCCCATGCAGGCTCTACATTGTCAGTGCAGAGGCCTACATGGGTTTCAAACTGATGAACCCTGAGATCATGACCTGAGCTGAATCCACGATTAGGTGCTTCAGTGACTGAGACACCCATGTGCCCCAAGACTATCTTTTTTTCCATTGGATATTCTTTCCTGCTTTGTTGAGGATTAACTGACCATATAGGTGTGAGTTCATTTCTGGGTTTCCATTCTATTGATCAATGTGTCTGTGTGATTTTTTCTTTTTCTTTTGCCAGTACCATACTGTTCTGATCACTACAGCTTTATAATAATATAATCTCAAGTCTGGAATTGTGATGTCTCCAGTTTTGCTTTTCTTCTTCAAGTTTGTTTTGGCTGGTTGGGCTCTTTTGTCGTTCCATACAAATTTTGGGATTACTTGTTCTAGTTCTGTGACAAATGTTTTGTTAGTGTGATAGGGATTTCATTACATGTGTAGATTGTTTTGAGGAGTGTAGACATTTTAACAGCATTTGTTCTTCCCATCCATGAACATGAAATGTATTTTCATCTGTGTCCTCTTCCATTTCTTTCATCAGTGTTTCATAGCCTTTAGAGTATAGGTCTTTCACCTCTTTGGTTAGGTTTCTTCCTGGTAGGTTGTGGTATTTGGTGCACCTGTCAATGGGATTGATTCTTTACTTTCTTTTAATTCATGATTCGTCTATAGAAACACAATCAATTTCTGTACATTGATTTCTGTATATTGTGACTTGTCGAATTCATATATCACTTCTAGCGATTTTTATGGGAATCTTTCATGTTTTCTATAGAGAGAATCATGTCAGTTACTAATAGTGAGAGTTCTATTTCTTCCTTGCTGATTTGGATGCCTCTTATTTCTTTTTGTTGTCTGATTGCTGTGGCTAGGAATTCCAGTACTGTGTGGAGTAACAGTGGTGAGAGGGGTCATCCCTGCCTTGTTCCTGACCTTAGAGGAAAAGCTTTCAGTTTTTCCCCATTGAAGATGAGATTAGCTGTGGGTTTTTCATAGATGGCCTTTATTATGTGCAGGTATGTTGAGTCTCAATCTACTTTGCTGAGGATTTTTATCATGAATGAATGTGACATTTTGTCAAATGCTTTTCCTGCATCTGTTGAAAGCATCATATTGTTCTTATCCTTTCTTCTATTACTGTGGTGCATCATGTTGATTGATCTGTGAATGTGGAACCACCCTTGCAGCCCAGGAATATATCCCACTTGATTATGGTAAATGATTCTATTAATGTATTGTTGACTTTAATTTGAATGTATTTTAATGAGAATTTCTACATACATAGTCATCGAGCTATTGGTCTGCAGTTTTATTTAAAAATTTTTTTAATATATTTTTAAATGTTTATTCATTTACTTAGAGTACATAAAGGTGAGGGAGGGCAGAGGGATGGGAGAGAGAGATTCCTGAGCATGCTCCACACTGTCATCACAGGGTCCAATGTGGGGCTTGGACCCAGGATAATGACCTAATCCAAAGCTAAGAGTTGGACAGTCAACCGACTGAGCCACCCAGGTGCCCCTGCAGTTTTCAGTTTTAGTGGAGTTTTTATCTGGTTTTGGTATCAGGGTAATGATGGCCTGATAGCATGAATTTGTAAGTTTTCCTTCTTTTTTATTTTTCGTAATAATTCAAGAAGAATAGATATTACCTCTTCTTTAAATGTTTGGTAGAATTCATCAGTGAAGCCAGCTGGCCCTGAACTCTTCTTGTGTTGGGGAGATATTTTTTTATTACTGATTCAATTTCTTTCTGGTTTCAGATTTTATGTATCTTCGTTTCAGTTTTGGTTTTCATTTTTATTTGTTTCAGTGTATTTTCTCATTGATTTCCTGGTTGGCCCATTCATTTAGTAGCATTTTGCTTAACCTCCCTTTATTTGTAGCCTGCCTGTCTGTCTGTCTTTCTTTCTTTCTTTCTTTCTTTCTTTCTTTTTTTTTTTTTTTTGTGGTTGACTTCAAGTTTCCTAGATTTGTGGTCAGAAAAGATGCCTGGTCTAATCTCTGTCTTTGGGTACCTGTTGAGGCCTGATTTGTGACCTAGAATGTGACTGATTCTGGAGAATGTCCCATGTGCACTTGAAAAGAATGTGCATTCTGTCATTTTAGTATGGAGTGTTCTGAATATATCTGTTAAGCCCATCTGGTCCAGTGTGTCATTCAAAGCCATTGTTTTCTTATTGATTTTCTGTTCAGAGGTTCTTTCCATTGATGTGAGTGATGTGTTAAAGTCCTCTACTATCCTTACATTATTAGAAATGAGTTCCTTTATGTTGTTAATTGTTTTATATATTTGGTGATTGCCATGTTGGGTGCATAAAAATTTACAATCGTTGGACCTTCTTGTTTGGTTGTCCCCTTTATTATGAGATCATGTCCATCTTCATCTCTTATTACAGCTTTATTTATTTTTTTTAATTTAAGTTTTAGTTGACATACAGTGCATTATTGGGTTCGGGAACAGAATTCAGGGATTCATGAGGTACATACAACACCCAGTGCTCATCACAAGTGCCCTCCTTAATACCCATCTCCCACCCATCTCCCTCCATCAACCCTGTTTTTTCTCTATAATTAAGAGACTCATATGGTTTGTTACCACTCTTCTCTTTTCCTGCCCTCTTCCCGTGTTTTCATCTATTTTGTTTCTTAAATTCCACATGAGTGAAATAATATATTTTTCTTTCTCTGATTGACATATTTCACTTAACATAATACATTCTAGCTCTATCCACACCACTGCAATTGGCAAGATTTCATTCTTTTTGATGGCTCAGTAATCCATTTTATGTATGTATATACATATATATGTATGTATGTGTATACATACACACACACACATACCCTGCACTTTCTTTATACCTTCATCAGTTGATGGATATTTGGGCTTTCTCCATAGTTTGGCTATTGTTGATAATGCTGGTATAAATATTGGGTGCATGTAATTTCACTATTAGGTATTTACCCAAAGGGTACAAAAATACAGTCTTGGTTTTAAAGTTTATTTTGCCTGATATAAGTATTGCTCCTGGCTTTCTTTTGACATTATTGGCATGAGAAATGTTTCTTCATTCCCTCACTTTAAATCTGCAGGTGACTTTAGGTCCAAATAAGGCTTTGTACACAGCATCTAGATGGGTCTTGCTTTGTTTGTTTGTTTTTCTTTTTTTTCTTTTGTCCATTCTGACACCCTACCCAATGTCTTTTGATTGGAGCATTTAGTCCATTTACATTCAGAGTAACTATTTATAGATATACACTTAATGCCATTTTATTAGTTGTTTTGCCATTGTTTCTTGATGTTTTCTCTGATCCTTTGTTGTCTGTATCACTTTTGGTCTTTCATTTCCACTCAAAGAGTCCGATTTAAATATTCTTTTCTTTTGACTGGTATTACACTTATTTATTTTTAATTTCTTTTTTTTTTTTAATTTAAGCTTAAGTTAGTTATCTTATAGTGGAATACAGTTTCCAGAGAAGAATTTAGTGATCCATCAAGTACAAAAAATACCCAGTACTCATCCCAAGTACCCCACCCCCCCGGCCAGTGCCCGTCACCCATTTAACCCATTCCCCTATTCAGTAACCCAACAGGAACCCTGAGTTTGTTCTCTGTATTTAAGAGTCTCTTATTGTTTGACTCCCTCTCTGTTTGTATCTTATTTTTGCTTTCATTTCACTATGTTCATCAGTTTTATTTCTTAAATTCCACAGACAAGAGAAATCATATGATGTGTGTCTTTCTCTGACATACTTTGCTTAGTTAGCATAATAGAATCCGGTTCCATCCACACTGTTGCAAATAGCAAGAGTTCATTCTTTTTGATCGCCAAGTAATATTCCATTGTATAAATATACCTCATCTTCTTTATCCATTCATCAATGGTCATTTGGGCTCTTTGCATAACTTAGCTATTTTTGATAATGCTGCTTTAAACATTGGAGTGCATGTGCCACTTCGAGTCAGCGTTTGTGTATCCTTTGGATAAATACCTGGTAGTGTAATTGCTGGGTCATTGTGTAGTTCTATTTTTAGTCTTTGTGATAAATCTCCATACTATTTTCCAGAGTGGCTACACCAGTTTGCATTCCCACCAGCATTGCAAAAGGGTTCCCTTTCTCTGCATCCTTGCCAACACCTTTTTTTTCCTGAGATGTTAATTTTAGACATTCTGATAGGTGTGAGGGGATATCTCATTGTGGCCAGTGATGACGAGTGAGGTTGAGCATTTTTTCATGTGTGACCAATCTGGATGTTATCTTTGTTAAAGTGTCTCTTCATGTCTTTTGCCCATTTCTTCACTGGATTATTTGGTTTTTGGGTGTTGAGTTTGATAAGTTCTTTATAGATTTTGGATACTAACCCTTTATCTGATATGTCACTTGCAAATATCTTATCCCATTCCATTCAGTTGCCTTTTAGTTTTGCTGATTGTGTCCTCTGCTGTGCAGAAGCTTTTTATCTTGAAGTCCCAATAGTTCATTTTTGTTTTTGTTTCCCTTGCTTCTGGAGACATGACAAGCAAGAAGTTGCTGCAGCCAGGATCAAAGAGGTAGGTTGCCTGTTTTCTCCTCTAGGATTTTGATGGTTTCCTGTCTTACATTAGATCTTTCATCCTTTTTGAGTGTGTGTGTGTGTGTGTGTGTGTGTGTATGGTTTCAGAACATGGTCCACGTTCATTCTTCTCACTGTCCAGTTTTCCCAGTACCACTTGCTGAAGAGACTCTTTTTTTCTATTGGATATTCTTTCCTGTTTTGTCAAAGATTAGTTGGCCATATGTTTGAGGGTCCGCTTCTGGGTTCCCTATTCTGTTCCATTGATTCATGTGTCTGTTTTTGTGCCCATACCACACTGTCTTGATGATTGCAGCTTTGTAATACACCATGAAGTCCAGAATTGTGATGTCTCCAGCTTTGTTTTTCTTTTTCAACATTACTTTGGCTATTCGGGGTCTTTTCTGGTTCCATACAAATTTTAGGATTGTTTTTTCTAGCTCTGTGAAGATTGCTGGTGTTATTCTCATAGGGATTGCATTGAATGTGTTGATTGCTTTGGGTAGTATTGACATTTCATGAATATTTGTTCTTCCAATCCATGAGCATGGGATGTTTTTCCATTTCTTTGGGTCTTCTTCACTTTCTTTCATAGATGTTCTGTTAATTTTTTTAATGTTTATTTTTGAGAGAGAGAGCGTGCATGAGCAGGGGAGGGGCAGAGAGAGAGGGAGACACAGAACCTGAAACAGGCTCCAGGCTCCGAGCTGTCAGCACAAAGCCCGGCGTGGGGCTAGAACCCACAAACTGGGGGGATCATGACCTGAGCTGAAGTTGGTGCTTAACCGACTGAGCCACCCAGGCGCCCCCCTGTTTTTTTCAGTGTACTGTATTTTACCTCTTTGGTTAGGTTTATCCCTAGGTATTTTATGGTTTTCAGTGCAACTGTAAATGAGATCAATTCCTTGATTTCTCTTTCTGCTGCCTCATTATTGCCATATAGAAATGCAATCAAATTCTGTATATTGATTTTATATCCTGAGGCTTTCCTGAATTCCTGTATGAGTCCTAGAGGTTTTTTGGTGGAGTCTTTTGGATTTTCCATGGAGAGTTCATGTCTGCAAGGAGGGAAAGTTTGACTCCTCCTTGCCAATTTGTACACCTTGTGTTTCTTTTTGTTGTCTGATTGCTGAGGCTAGGACTTCCAACAGTATGTTGCATAACAGTGGTGAGAGTGGACATCCCTGTCATGTTCCTAACCTTAAGGGGAAAGCTCTCAGTTTTTCCCCATTGAAGATGATATTAGCTGTGGGACTTTCATATCTGGACATTATGATGTTGAGGCACAATCCTTCTATCCCTCCTTTCATGAGGGTTTTTTTCATCAAGAAAGGATGCTGTATTTTGTCAAATGGTTTTTCTGCATCTATTGAGAGGATCATGTGGTTCTTATCCTTTCTTTTATCAATGTGATGTATCACATCCGTTGATTTGCAGACATTGAATCATTTGTGCATCCCAGGAATAAACCCCACGTCATTGTGGGGATTAATTCTTTTTATGTATTGTTGGATCCAGTTTGCTGATTTTTGTTGAGAATTTTTGCATCCAGTTTCATCAGGGAAATTGGTCTGTAGTTTTCCTTTTTAGTGGGGTCTTTGTGCAGTTTGGACTCAAGGCCATGCTGGCTTCATAGAATGAGTTTGGAAGTGTTCCTTCCATTTCTCTGGCCATGACCTTATCTTGTTCTTTCATTTGGGATGCATTCCTCTTGTCTTGGCATTTTGGCTGAGTATTTGCCTTCTCTGTGTTACAAAAGCTCATTATGTTACCTGCCTGTGAGATGAATGGCTTTATGAAGAGGAGGTCATCTAGTGTCCAGGGCCTGGCGGCAGCCAGTGTGGGAATTGCCTTGTTTCCAGCAAGTGGCTCTGTGTGTACAGTGGGGGGCAGAGGAGGGAAATGGCACCACCCAGCTCCTCTGTCCTAGCTCCTTTGTCCCCTCTTTGTGAACACTGCCTCTCAGGGATGCTCTCCAAGATGAGCATATAATCTCCCCACTGTGTGCACCAGCCATTGTACAGATTAGTTTCTATGCCATCTGCCTGCAAGTAGTTTGCTGCCTTCTCTCCAGAAGTAGGCCAGTGCCCTCAGGGCCCTCAGGCCCTCAGTGTCTGACTCTTGATCCTGGCTCAGATCATGACCTCGTGGTTGTGGGGTTCTCTCTCTCCCTCTCTTCCTGCCCATCCCTTGCATGTGCTCTCTTTCTGTCTCTCTCAAAATAAATAAACTTAAAAAAAAATTAGTGGTACGAAATACCTTATTTAGGCAATATTGCTTCCCTGAGGGGAATGGCAGGGGGTCTATCAGTTAAATTTCCAACACTGACTAGGAAATTCTTTGTTGACTGGTTAAAGGTTACATTCCTGCAGGAATGAAAATAGGTTTGGTGACATGGAACCTTAACATAAGTAACTCCATGATGGGCCTGTGATTTTTCTTAACATTCCAAACCCAAATTTTTACACATCCATTTTTTATTAGAAAGATAGCCCTAAATAATATTTTAGCCATCTACTGCCAGCCCGATTTTCATATCCTGTGAAACTGTGACCATTTGCTAATCATAGATGAAGATCAACTCTGTGGCTCTAAGATCATTGTGGGTCTAAGTTACTTTGATCTATGTTACTAAGATCTTTGTGAGTCTAAGTTACTGATGGACTTTTGAAATCTTTGACACAGGGACCACAGCCAGGTTGCTGAGCCATCACTTAGGCACAGAAGCACCCTTTCCATGTCACCTCTCCCTGAAGCATTGCCTTTCCCTCTTGTACTTGTGGGTCTTACCCTTTGGCAAGTCACATATCCTCATGCAAACCTGTCAAAGTGGCCCAGAGAAAGCTGCTTGCCTGTGACTGCCACTTCATGGTCACATCTTTTCCTTCTGAAACCCCTTGAACTTCCTATCATTCTTCTAGTCTTTGAATATCTCTTTGATTTGGAAATATTTGATTCTGTTGTATTCCTGCTAAAAATATGCATGAAAATATTAAAGCAAGGATTCTTTAGAATAAGTGAGCCAGTCACAATGATTCATCTGGCCGTTTGTACATTTTTTTTTTTTAATGTTCAGGCATGATGTGAAGTACATCCTGTAAAATCTGGGTATCATTCATTATCTAGGATAACCACCTTTACAGAAAGCCATTCAATGACATGCTCATTCAAGATCAGAAAAAACACTTAATTTACATACCACATAATACAGTGGTATATACATATGTTATTACCTTAAAATATGTAAAGTAGATGTTTCTTTGAATTGTATCTCATTGTGCATTCGGTTTTCCGTAACATGAGTGCTATTACTTAAATTAAACAATAGTAAGAACAACAAGAATAGGTGAATGTCAATCACTAGCAACTAATACTAGAACTAGTTATATAATATTATGTGTTGAAAAAGTAAAACCATGATTACTAATAATCTTTTCATTCATGATGGGTTTCTAGTTACAAAAAAAAATGAGAAGATAGTACTGAGATCTCCACATACATCAGACTGTTTTCTGAATATTGATGTTATATGAGTTGGTACATTATCACAATCAATATCCCAAAGAGATACGGTATTATTAACTAAAGTTTATATGTTTACTCAGCTTTCTTTGGTTTTAACCTCTTCTGTTCTAGACTCATCCCAGCTGGCACATTACATTCAATCATCCTGTCTCCTTAGGCTCCACCTGGTTATGACTATTTTTAGATTTTCCATATTTTTCATAATCTGCAAAGTTTTGAGGGTACATCCGTAGAATGTATTTTGTAGAATGATCCTTGGTTGGGATATGTCTAACGTTTGTTCATATGCTTAGGCCAGAGTTAATGTGTTTTGGAGCAGAAGATCCAGAGGCATCATGCCATCCATAATTATCACTTCACATAAAGGATGTTTACTCTGAAGACTGGGGTCTTTTGTGGTTCCATACAAATTTTAGGGCTGTTCTAGTTCTGTGAAAAATGCTGTTGGTATTTTGATGGAGATTGCATTAATTGTGCCAATTGCTTTGGGAAGTATAGACATTTTCACAATATTTCTACTTCCGATCCATGAGCATGGAATGTCCTTCCATTTCTTTGTGTCATCTTGAATTTCTTTCATCACTGTTTTATAGTTTTCAGAGTATAGGTCACTCACCACTTTGGTCAGATTTATTCATAGATATCTTATTTGGTGTGCAACTGTAAATGGGATGGTCTTCTTAATTTCTTTCTACTGCTTCATTATTGTTGTCTAGAAATGCTACAGATTTCTGTATGATTTTGTATCCTGTGACATTGCTGAATTCATTTATCAGTTCTAGCAGTTATTGGGTGGACTCTTTAGGGTTTTCTATATATACTGTCATGTAATCTGCAAAGTATGAAAGTTTCACTTCTTCCAGATTTGGATTTGTTATGTTTTGTCTGAATGCTCTGGCTTGGACTTTCAGTACTATGTTTATTAAAAGTGGTGAGAGTAAATATCCTTGTCTTCTTCCTGACCTTAGAGGAAAAGTTCTCAGATTTTCCCCACTAAGGATTATGCTAACTGCGGGGTTTTCACAGATAACCTTCATTATATTGATGTATGTTCCCTATAAACCTACTTTAGGGGGTTATAATTATGAATGGATGTTGTCCTTTGTCAAATGCTTTTTTCTGCATGTATTGATATGACTGTGGGTTTTTTTTTTTGAAACATTCATTTTTGAAACACAGAGACAGAAGGTGAGTGGGGTAGGGGCAGAGAGAGAGGGAGACACCGAATTTGAAGCAGGCTCCAGGCTTTGAGCTGTTAGCAGAGAGCCCAATGAAAGGCTTGAGTCATGAACCATATGGTCATGACTTGAGCCAAGGTCGGACGCTTGAAGGAATGAGCCACCCAGGAGCCCCGATCATATGGTTCTTACCCTTTTTCCCAGTGATGTAATGCATTACAGTGATTGATTTGTGAATATGTAACCACCTTGCAGCTTTGGAACAAATCCACTTAATTGTGGTGAATGATTTTTTAAGGTATTTTTGAATTTGGTTGGTAGTGTTTGATTGAGAATTTTTTGCATCCATGTTCATCAGGGATATTGGCCTGGGGTTCTCTTTGTTAGTGGACTCTTTATCTGGTTTTGGTATCAGGGTAATGCTGGCCTCATAGAATGAATTTGGAAGTTTTCCATCATTTTTCATATTTTGGAATAGCTTAAGAATATGAGGTCTTAACCCTGTTTTAACTGTTTGGTGGAATTCACTTGTGAAGTCATCTGGTCCTAGACTTTTGATTGTTGAGAGTTTTTTGATTACTGACTCAATTTGTTTGCTGGCTATTGTTCTGTTCATGTTTTCTTTCTTTCTGTTTCAGTTTATGCAACTTATATGTTCTAGGAATTTTTCTGTTTCTTGTAAATCGTCCAAATTTTGACTTACAAGTTTTCATAATACTATCTTATGATTCTTTGTATTTCTGAGGTGTTGGTTGTGATTTCTCCTAATTTGTGATTTTGAGTCCTTTCTCTTTTTTTTCTATCTGATACAAGCATTGCTACCCTGGCTTTCTTTTGACATTCATTTATGTGATGTTTCTTGACATCCTCTGATTTTCATTCTGTAGGTGGCTTGAGGTCTAAAATGGGTCACTTGTAGACAGCATATAAATCTGTTTTGTTTTCTCATCCATTTTACACCCTATGTCTTTTTATTGGAGCATTCATTCCATTTACCTTCAAAGGAATTATTGATTTGTATGTATGTATTGCCATTTTATTACCTGTTTTGTTGTGGTGTCTAATGATTTTCTCGATCGTTTCTTGTCTTTCTCTCTTTCATGTTTTGCTGATTTACTTTAGTGATATATTTTGATTTCTTTCTCCTTATTCTTTGCATATTTATAAGTGGCTTTTGATATATGGTGACCATTAGGTTTTTACAGAATTTCTTTGCTTTTAGCTATTTGTAGTAAGTTGATGGTCATTTACCTTTGAACCCATTATTTTCTCCTCCTTATGTTTTGGTACATGTTATTATATTTTATATCCATTTTTGTGAGTTCCTCAATTGATTTTTTACAGAAATATTCATTTCTACTGGATTTGTGTTTTCTACCTCTCTATTGTCACTTTTGGTCTCTCCTTTCCACTCAAAGAGTCCCTCTTAGTATTTCTTGCTGGACTGACTTAGTGGTGCAAACTCCTTTAGTTTTTGTTTGGGAAGCTCTATGTCTCCCTTCTATTCTGAATGACAGCCTTACTGGATAGAATATTCTTGGCTGCTGATTTTTCTATTCAGCACTTTGAATATGTCATGTCACTTCCTTCTGGCTTGCCAAGATTCTGTTGACAAATCTGTAGCTGTCCTTTGGTGGCTGGGGGTTATGTACCAGGGCAACTAGGGGCTCAAGGCTGTGCACAGAGTATGTCAGTGGCTGGGGACATGTGGCTGGGTGAGACAGATGAGGGTAGCTGGGGGTGCACAGCTGGGTGCGGTGCAGATGGGCACAGTGTGCAGTGGCAGCTTTGCCTGCAGCTGGCCAGACAGGGTGTCCATGCAGTTTTAACAAAGTTTGCCCTGAGGCCAGCAGGCTTGGAGTGGGTGAGTCCCCCAGAGAACTCTTGGGACTGGCACACAGCTAGCACGTTAGGTAGCAAGTGTCTGCAGGTCCACTCCCTGGTAGGTGCCTCCGTGCTTAATCTGGGGGTGGGGGAGAAAAATGGTGACTGTGAGCTCCCTCATTGTTGGAAAAGTCCCCCAACCACCCAGAAGTCAGCATGAACAGATCTGTCTCCTGTTGCCTTGGCATTGTGTAAAATGCCATGTTTACATTGCCTCTCTACACAGGCAGGGACCTGATTATCTCTCATCCTCCTGGATCACCCAGTGCTGGGCCAACTGACCTCCAAAGCTCCAGAATCCAAATTCAAGGGAATTCAGCCCCTCTGGTTTTAAAGCCAAATGTTCTGGGGATTAGTCTTCCCTGTGTGAGCTCCTTGGTGTGAGGGCTCACTTTCTCTGCCCTTCCTGCAGGCAGCCGCCCTCCACCTTTCTGACCTTCCTCACCTTTCAGATACAGCTTCTATTTAGTTGTGGAGTTTGTTCTGCCACTCTTTGGATCTCTCTGTGGTTTATGGAGTTGGATGTGGATGTTTTGTAGTTGAAAACATGGGACAGGATGAGCTCAGGGTCCTCCTAACTCTATTATTAATTTTTTAAATGTCTTCATCTTCTGGATTGTTGAGATATGGTCAGACAGACTCCTATCACCCATGCACTTCAGGATTAGAAAGGAACTTTCCAACATTTTCTTCAGTATTTTATGTTTGAAACTCTCTTTAATGAGGTGCAATTTACATATAACAAATAGCCTCAAGTTAAAGGGTATAATTTGATGAGACTTGATCTCATGGGTATAGCACCATGAAGTCACATGGTTTCTCTCTAAACCTTACATCACGATCCCTTTGTGTCTAGTACTAATGTTGCTTTTGAAGTAAGGACTACATTTTTTTTTACACGTTTTCGGATATTTCCCAGGTGTCTGAATGCCTGCACTGAGGTACTTCCTTTTCTGATAGACTGTATTCCCATAAGTATTGCAATGGGTCTACCTTTGGACTTTATCCTGTGTTGTATCTTTCAGTCTGTTCACTTAATTTTGTTGCAGTACTTTAATGTTGAGGGATTCATAATTGGATTGATTTTCACTAAATGGTATGAGCTGCAGTTCCAATTATGACAGAAAGCACGGGCTTCCTGTGTTAGGTACTCAAGAGCAAGGCTGATACCCTGGGCACTTGAGCTGAGAATGTCACTCTTTCTTTTTGCCAGCCCTCTTCCCTACCCTTGGAGACAAGAATCTCCTTTTGTTCACACAGAAATGTAGGTGAAGTCAGCTTAGAAAGGTCCCTTCTCTTCTCTTCCCTTTGTCTCTCAAACTCCCTGTCGCTACCTTCTGCCTGTCCCTTTCTCTGACTCAATCCCCCAGGTCCACTGCTCCACTCCAGCCATGATCAGGGTGTCTGCTAGCTGCTGGCCTCTGCTCTGGCCATCCCTCAGTGAGGAAACTGAAGGAGGATTCTGTAGTTCACGGGTCTGATCAAGAAATCTCTGCTCCTCAGAGACCTCCTACACATGGTGCTGTCTGTGGAGACCTGGCATCCTGGGCGAGGGTCTGACTCCATGTGTGGCCTCCTCACTCCTCTCCCACAGTCACTGCTGGTCCCTCATCCTTCCCCACCATTAGAACTCAGCCATTTCCTAGGGACAGATACCTGTCTATCTGACCCAAGGCACCAGGGAGTCAGTGAATATTTCTAAAACAAGCACCCCATAAATCTAGATATAGGAAGTTACCATCACCCCAGAAAACTCCCTCGGGCTTCTCTCTTCCATCACCACCATTTCTGCCAGTTTGTTACCTGTGTGTACAGGAACCCCACTTGTGTACACTCAATGGGGAGTGAGGGTAGATGGTCCTAGAAGCAGACGCTGACACAGAGAGAGAACGATGAAAGGTCTATTAGGGGAGAGTAGGAAAGACAAAGTGGAGGGGACAGGATGGCCAGGGAAAGCATTCTGGCAGATCCGACACCTTCTTAAATATATATATATATATATATATATATATATATATATATATATATTCACCATAGTCTGTCACTGCGCACAGTCCTCTTCAAATTTCAAAATAGTTGTCCTATAATGCAAAGAGATTTTGGTTTATTTCCCTCTGATCTTATGTTTTCCTACATGCATTCTGTGTTCTGTAGTTTATCTGTGGCTGTGGCCATAGATGAACACTTTAGTGTGTGGCTGCATCTGTGGGTCTATATGTAATGGAAAATGATTGTCTTCAGATCTAGATCTCTGAAGGTACACATTCTCATAATTATCTTTTCTTTCTTTGTCTGGTAGGGCCTGAATTTTAATAGAAAAATGAGGGACCCTGTCTTACTGTTTAAAACAGTGATTCCCAATCCCTGGGCTGAGTTGTTAATGGTCTTAGTTTAATGAACTCCTGTGACCATCTTTTTTGGATGATCATTGTGTGGAAATATCTTAATTGAAACTGTGAGAAGGGTGAGTGGACACTTCCCAGAGATTTTGCAGATGCTTTATGTATTTAATGTCTTCTTCTTATAATGTTCTTAGAAACAAATATTACCCGTTTTCACCGATAACACAGCTGAGGCTCCGTGTAGGTCCCACTGAGAACTGGTATTAGGGCTGAGACAGCAGGAACACAGGCAAAGCCTCAGGATATTGTGAGAGAAGTCTGAGGATATGCAAAGCTGTAGTCAGGGTGATGACAGGGGTCCAGTGGGGGCGGCTTCTGGCCAACCCTAGATTGTAGGTTGACCCACTAAGTGGGTCTGAGTCAGACTTAGGCTGAAGGCCAATGTAGGCACTGAGCTGATCTAGATCCTGTCTCCACTTTTAGTCTCACTGAGGGATATGAACTTGGGCATGCAAGCATTTCCATAAGACCAAGTTAAATTCCCCATATATCCAGGGCATTTTCTCCCCCACAAATTTCCAGAACCTTCAGGAAAACCCAGGGAGACAACAATCCTTTTAGATGATTACCTACATACACTTTGGCAACACACTGACATTTTGGAGATGAACACTGCATTGTGCACTGAGAGTGATCCCACATAGCAGCTCTGTGTGGACTTCACACTCCCTGCTCAGGCTGTGGCCAGGAATGATCTCCAACTGCATCTCACTGATCCCAACACCCTCCCCTCTGCACCTCCTCAAACTCTGTGTACCATCCTCAACTTCCCTACTATTCCTATGTGGTTCAAGTTTCCCCCATTTCTGCACCGGATCCTTCACTGGTGTTTCCATTATGGTGATCACAAGGTCTGTGTCATTTAATGCATGTCCCTCTTTCACACAGGACACCTGATGCTCTAAAAGTTAGGGGTGAGCCTCATTCTTCACAGAACCCAAAACATTGTGTCTCCAAAATATACAACAGTACTGCTGATATGTCTGCTTTTGTGTAAAAAAAATCCTCTTTCATTTTGACAAGAGAAACCTATAGCTCACTGTATTACAGGGAAATGACACTGCCCACTGTATGTATGTCCTGAGAAACTTGAGATATGCTACTGTGTCCTCAGGCAGGTTGCAGTTGGATTGCCAAAACTCACAACCATCTCTACATCATTCCCACAAAGTCAATCATGAAGAAGATGAATACGCTTTGTCAGTCACTCATCCCGTTCAGGTCGTCTTACCAAACTGAGTATGTGGAGGAGCTGGTGGAGGAGGGGAAGTGGCCCATAGCCCATGACTGGTTATGAAGGGTGATCCATGGGGTACAGCCTGCAAGGCGAACCTAGGAAAGGGCCAGGCCCTCTTGCATACATAATGGCCTGTGGAACAGAAACGAAAGCTGTGTTCATAGGACAGAACCAAGCACCGACACTGGCAAAAAGCAAAAACCTAAAGGAGTAGTGCTCATATCCTACTAGGTTTCCTACCACCGGGTTCCAAGCAGGCAGCATCGACATCAAAAGAACTCTACCCATACTTTGGGTTCCACTTACAGCTTTGGGTGGGGAATGGATGTTATTGGGATAAACTAGCATCTCCTTGTGTCTGGAAATGTAGAAACAGTAAGGGCTCTTTTCCTAGATTTATAGACTGAATACCAAATTAGCAAAGTAGCATATTTCAGATAGGAAGGTATCTATGTCCAGAATCAACCTCCATCCTTCATCCCCCTCCACCACAGAGGCTGCTTATGTGTATGTGAAGAACTATAGAATGAGAAGGAATGACAATGCCAGTGTCCACACATGGAATCATAGCCCTCGTGGCTCAAAGCTCTGCCTCTAAGCCCCTGCCTGTGCCCAATCTACTTCTCTCCCGACAATGGGGAGATGGGGATCCTGAGGTCCTGCAGAGGACCTGGAAAAGCATGCTCTTAGAGAAACAGGTAACCTATACATGTTAGTTGGGTTCAGCTAATTTATTTTAATTCAGAGGTACTTCTCAGTTTAAGTACAGTACAATTTGCAAGGTAATTGTGTCCTCTGGAAAAATGAGCTGAAATTCTAACAGACAAAATTAACACAAATGCACTTTGATTTCTGGTGTAAGTTTCCATGTTTTAGCTGTACCTGTGACACAGGACACAAGAGAACGTGCTCATGTGAACACAAGTGAAGGACACGGTGGGGACTTGCCACACAGGTAATCTTGGATTTTTTTCTCTTCACAACTTAAATTTCAGTGCATGTTTTCTATGACAAATATGTCACCTCTTATAGTTCAGAGTATTTACACCCAGGGCACATCTAAAGGGATTCTGGACAGCAAGTTTACCAAAATGCTGATGGGTATGAAATTTACTTTGTCTAAGACCATTCTAAATGACACATACAAAAATAGAAGTTGGAGTGAAGGCATTTTGCATTTTCAAATTGTAAGGATACCCACAGATTTTTCTGAACACATTAAAACCCTTGATAGAAATAGGAGAGGAAGAAACAGCAAGAGCAACGATTACACACTGAGGAGATCCAGGAAGAATGAGGCAAGGTAGGAGACTTCCAAGTGGAGTGTGGTGTCATCCTCCTTGATTTACTCCAGGAACACATTGGAAAAGCCCTATGGTCCTCACCCTTAAGCACGCTTAGCTTCTAAAGTTACCACAAAGAGATGCCAGGTGGAAAACAGGGAAGCCCGTAGACTCAGGGGTAAAGGTTCTGCATTTGGAAAAAAAACAAAAAAAACAAGAACAGCAGGCATACCATACGACACACAAACCAGAGACGATGGCAGGAGAGTGTGCTGTACAGAAAGATGCGGCTGTCCGTAAAGACATAGAACTGAAAATGGCCACAGCATTTACCTTGTGCTTCTTGGCAGTTTTGGCAGAGCCAGTGTTGATGTTACTCTTGGGAGTGACACCTGCTTCTGGATCTGCAAAGAGCCCTAGAAGGGATGGAGGTTTATTCTGATTTGAGTAGACTGGAGATCAAAAACAAAAACACCCTCCCCTCATTCTTCCAACAACTTAAACTATTTGCCCCAGTCAGATCTCAAATCACATGCAGAGGGTATCCCACATGCCCCAGGTGATCCCCAAGAAGAACTTGAAGAACCATCCCTTATAACTTGATGAAGACTCCTAAAAGCCCTGATTCAGATCTATTCATCGGTCATCGAACAACTATGGATGGCTGGGGCCCGACTAGATGGACATACGTTAGGCTGTGCCTTATGCCTCACAGATCCCAGCATGTGGAATGTGTACAGGGCATTTCTGCTGAAGCGCTATGTCTGCTTTTCTGCACACAGCCCCATTCCTTCTCCACAAGAGACACCTGTACCAACACATGGTGGGGGAAATGACAAAGATGAGATCATGAGAAACTTGAGGAATGTGGTAATGGCAGCAGACACATTCCCCTTGCATCACAATGGTCTGTGGTACTGCCTCTGCACCTTGGCCAAAGACCTAACAGCAACAAAAATATGAGTGTGTTTTACAAGTCAACTTCTAGTGCTCACATCATCTTACCAAGTGTTGCAGGTGGAGAGGTTCGGGGTGGCCCCAGGGCCACCAAGATTCAGGAGGTGGATGTGCCTAATAGTCCATGGTGGCAGGGTGCCTCTAGGGTAGGGCAGGTAGAATCGTCCATTAATGGAGGAGGTCCCCAGAATCCAGACTGCCCTGCAGAACAGAAGTGACAGCTACATTCATATGCCAGACAAGAGAACCAATACCAAAAGCAGCTGTAACTCAGAGAAGAACGTGTCAGCACCTGCCACCTTCTCTGCCACCAGGATCCAAGAGAGTAGCATCAGTACCTGAAAACTCTGTCCCTGCCACTGGATAACACCTACAGCTTGGAGTAGTAGATGCCAGAGGTGAAACTACTGTCATCACACATCACTGCCCATGTCTGCAGAAGTAAAGTGACAAGGGTCCTGTCCTACAGGGTTAACAGAAGTAATTACAGACTAATGAAGTAGCATTCCCCAGACAGGCAGACATCGATGTCCAGGTTCACCCTGCATCTCTCCTCTACAACGACTCCAGATGCTCTGTTTTTGGTATATTAAGAACACAAAAAAATGGGAATAAACAGCTCATATTCTGCTCATGGAATCACAGCCACTCCTGGCGAAAAGTTCTGCAGCCGGACCCTCACTTTGCCTCCTCTGCTCCTCTCCCTTACAAAGGAGTCTTCCCTCTTGAAGTGTTGTCAAAGGCCTCTGAGACCTCTGGAGAGTGGAGGATGCCTGGAATCTTGCAGGGGAATGAGAGTCTTCTGTGAAGAACAAGTTACTTGTAAATGTCTACAAAGCTCAGATGTGTTCATCTTAATTCATAGGGAATTCCGACTTTAAGCATATTACAGGACACAGTAATTATGTCCAACAGAAAAAAGAGGTAGAAATTCACATAACAGATTTAATGCAAGTGTTTTGGTATAAAACTCCTGGTATGTGTCATGAGACTGTATCAGCTCTAACAGTGACTGGGGACACAACCAGAAACTGCTCATGTAAACATAACTGAAGGACACGGTATTCAAACTATTTATACCTCAGGTATAGCTGGAAGGATTCCAGACAACTCATTTACCAACAAAAACGGGAAGGTGATGACTGGTGACATTGACTTTATCAAAGACCACTCTAAATAGCACAGGGCACAACATATAAAGTTGGAGTCATGATGTCTTTTTGCACTTTTGAATTTTAAACAATATGGCAGACTTTCTAACAGGTTAATCTCCTAGCCAGAATCAAGAAAGGAAGACACAGCAGCCACACTGTTCCCACAGAGGTGAGGTTGGAAGGGGTCACCCAGGCCAGGAGACTTCTGTTTGGAGTGTGGGGTCATCCTCCTCTCGTTATTTCCCGAAACACATGGAAAGACCTTAAGGTACTCAGTCTCTAAGCACTTTTGGCTTCTAAACTTACCACAGAAAGCTGACACACTACAAATTGACAAGCCTGTGGGCTCCTGGGTTATGAGTGTGCGTTTGGAAAACAAAGAATTAAACAGACATACCATACAACATGCAAAATGAGACAAGGCCAGGAGAGTGTGCTGTACAGAAAAGAGGAGGTTTTCCCGAAAGACTTATAACTGAGAATGGCCCCAGCATTTACCTTGTCCTTGTCTGAATTCTTGGTACAGAGCTGCTGTAACTCACAGAGGTTTCAGAGTTTCTGGATCTACTAAAGACCCTAGAAGGGACAGAGGTTTATTCTGCTTTTAGAGGACTGTGCGGAATGAAAACAATCCCTCTTCTGATTGCTCAAGTATCTTAAACTTTTCCCTACACTCAGGTCCCTGACCAGAGGCAGAGGGTATCCCACATGCCTCAGGTGACCCCCAAGGATAAGGGGGAGAACCATCCCCTCACTTTGATAAAGGCCTCATGGGTGCCCTAGTCCATGTTGTTTCATAATTAAATAACTGTGGACAGGTCAGGCTCAACTAGCAATTTAGAATTCATCAATAAAACAGAGGTTTCTCAGTATACATCATGGGAAATCACCATTTCATTACAGATTAAGAATAAATATGAGGACACTTGGGTGGCTCAATGCTACGCTTGGGTTAAGCATCTGACTCTTGACTTTGGCTCAGGTCATGATCTCACAGCTTGTGAATTCGAGCCCAGCATTGGGTCCTCAATGACAGTGTGGAGCCTGCTGGGGATTCTGTCTCTGCCTCTCACTGTATGCCTCCCAGACATACTCTGTCTCTCTCAAAATGAATAAACTTTAAAAAAAGAATAAAATTGAGAATACCGGTTTGGTGTATATCCTTGATGAATCCTTAAGAAGGGTGCGTTTCTTCAGACTTAAGGCGAATTGTTCAATCTTTCAGCTTATCTATAAGCTGCCTTCCACATGTGAGAAGTTATTATATAAGTAAAGACTAATTTTACACTATTGAGAAAATGAAAACTATGAGAATTTAGCAGTTAAACTGCAGAGTTGAACTGATAACATCAGAGGACTAAGCTATATGGAACTTGAATTTAGGCATGTAGGGCTACAGTTTACAAAACCAAACAAAAATAAAGAACATTAAAAATAGTAAATAAATGACCTTCTCCTCAAATAAACTAAAGTCTTCACATTGAGTCCAGGTGGGAAGAAGGATGAGGCCCATGTCCTGTCATCCTTTCCAGGCTCTTCAGACAGGGGGATGCTAGAGGAGGTGGGAGGGTCACAGAGGAGGGGCATGTGTCCACCAGTCACAGGGACAAGTGCCCCACTGCCTGCGGCACCAGAGGAGAACACCCTCCTATCACCCCTTCAGACCACCTGCTGTCCTTAGTGCCCGTGATTCTTTCCAGACCACACGATGATCACCCACAGGAACAGGCTGCGCAGCAGAAATTAGGCCACTGTATGTCACAACGTGCTCCTTACCTCTCCTTGGAGGGTTCTGCGTCTCTGGTCTTCCAGGCATTGGTTTCTGCCACATGTATCCCTCAGGCAGCCTCTTTCCTTCCATCCAATCCACTCTTGGATACAGAAAAAGAATGGACTTCTGTAAGAGTTGCAACACCACGTCCTCTACTAGACAACAAACAGTGCAGGTGTCATCCCTCGAAACATCCATAAAAATGCCAGTCAAATGGCCACACCCGTATTTCAAGTAGGCGACCTCCCTGCTCTGCTCTGCCATCTCCCTGTCCCAGATCTGAGTCTTGATCTGGGGGAGAAAAAACACATCCACCTTCAGTCTTGCCAGACGGTGCACCAAAGAAAGAGGAGGAAACAAGAAAGCACCCAGTTGTGCTGAGCATTCTTCTCATGAACTGCAATCTGAAAAAGCCAATAATGAAAAGCCCGTGTTTAGGGATTCCAAGGGCCACTACACTCACCTGCATGAGGGGCTTAGGGTTCAGTATGTCAGGCAGAACTCAGATTACCTGGTGTCTGAAGGTGAGCTCTGCCTGCTGCAGCTGTTCTTGTCTTTGTTCAATTTGTTGCCTGTGAGTCACAATTGCTTTTGTCAGATAAGGCCCAATATTGGGTATGATTTTAAATAATCTGCCCACATTCCCATCAACCTCGTATCTGTCCCCGATACAATTTATTCTTACATGATTATAAATGTACTGTAGGATCAAAGCTATTACATCCTTTCCTTATTATTCCATGCTTGTAGGGATCAGAGTTCATAGAATTCCTTCCCATTTTCAATCTTGGCCTAATTCATCATGTGACAAGTGTCTTTCATCATAAAGCTCTATTCTCCTTTAACTTATATCCTCACCATGTTTCCCAGGGTTGCAAAGACAAGGGCCATGAAATGGCACTACCATGTTGATGGGTATGATTCATCATATGACACACTGCTCTCCTATAGATTATGACAATTGACACCACCCCCAAGGAATGTTGGCATGGATGAAGTTTCCACACAGTCTGGCCATTGCTTGAGATCCACAAATGTTTAGAGACTTAATTGTTTTGTTCTAAAACTTACCTTTTTTTTATCTGTTAATACTCTATGCATATGTCCTCTGAATTTTTGCTTATATTACTATGTTGAGTCTAAACACTGTAAAAAGGTTAAAAACAAAAAAATGAACAGAGGTTTCATGAGCTGCTGGTAATCAGTAGCTGAACTCACTTGTACTTGTTTATTTCTTCTGTAGCTATTTTCTTTTTTTTTAATGTTTGTTTATTTTTGAGACAGAGAGAGAGAGAGTGAGCGCGTCCATGAGCGGGAGAGGGACAGAGAGAGAGGTAACAGAATCAAAAGCAGGCTCCAGGCTCTGAGCTGTCAGCACAGAGCCTGACACAGGGCTCGAACTCACGGACTGTGAAATTATGACCTGAGCTAAAGTTGGACACTTAAACGACTGAGCCACCCAGGCACCCCTTCTGTAGCTATTTTCAAATTTTACCTGCAGCTGCCAGCTGATTCTTCTTTGCCACCAGTTCACAGTGTCATTTTCAGCTTCCTAAGATGGGAAAGATGTATACACAGTCAGGACCAACGTCCAGAAATTCTCCCTTTGTACCTCCCAGCACTCTTGAAGGCCTATGCAAATATCCCTTCCCCCACATCTCCCATAAATGCACAGACTGACAACACAATCAGAGAAATGAAGTGAACACCCTGTTTAAGTTAAAGAAAATTCAACTTCTGTCTGCTGCCACGACTCTGCTATCAGAACTGTCTTTCTAGTTCTGTTTCCTCTCCTTTATCATAAAGTCATTAAAGAACATTGCACTTTGTCCCTTCCCAGAGTTGGTCTTTTGTTTGAGATGGTGAAGACTCATTTCATCAATGTGAAAAACCATGTCTGACCAACTGTACCCATTAGGATGAAGCAGGGGATCATCACTAGTCTTACACCTCCATAGGGAGACCTGATTCTCAGTCCAAAAGTTGTACCGTGACACAATCACCCTGAAAGATGACCTTCCAGGATATGGCTTCAACAACATTGCAGCTCACTCCCAGACATCGCTAGAGTTCAGGACTACAATCCCTGCCTCCACCTTCACCTATCCTGGTGGAGAAAAAGGCCAATCTTTGCAGTAACATCTCCTGAAGTACAACCTGATATGAATGGTCACACAGTGTGCGTTTACTTCCTGGAAACAGATTTCAGATGGAAAACTCTCAACTTCATAGAACCAAATCTACTTTAAAAAGACTGATTCCATTGATAGTGAAAGCAGCAACAGGCAATGCTTGGCAAGGCTGGTTTGCTGTGTTGCCCTCAGACTATTTTGTTTGTGGTGTTGATCTGGTTTCAACTTGACACTTGATGTACTCAAGAATCACATGCAAAATTGAAAATCTCTTAGAAACGGACACAAAAGCACTAGACAGAGAAAGGCACATGCATTTACTTCTGGCCTCTCAGGGAGTCCTTCAGCAAATGTTTTCTGGAGTGGTTGTCATGTAGTGGCTCTGTTGTAAGGGGCTGGAGAGAGAGAGAGGTGGTCAGGGTGCTGCACCCACTCACAGAAAGAGCTTATGAATTAACAAAAACAAGATGCGACACAGAGCAGGCCCTAACCCCAGGTGTGGGAAGGACTAACATAAAGCTGAGTCTCCAGGGAAGAGAAGGAAGACTTCACTTTCCAACATGAATGAGGGACTCTAAAGTCCCTGATCTCCTCTTGAGAACAAAAGGAAATCTGTACAAAGGAGGAAGCATGTGAGTGAATGCACCAAATATCTAACAACTCCACAAAGACACACAAGACCAAGAAGGAGAAGAAGGAAGCCCAGGACAAAGCCAGCCTGGCAGTTGGACCCAATCTCCCTAGGACTCATCATTGATTTGGGGGGGGGGGGTGGCATACATCTGAATGGCAAAGAAGCTGAACAACTTTATGGGCACAGACTTAGAAGTAAACAAGTGTAGTTCAGGGGCGGCCAGCAAAGATGAGCCCTAGTGAAGCTGCAGACTTTGATCAAGACTCAGAAGAGTTACACTTAAAAACTCGGGGGACAGGAAACAACTTCACTTTCTTAGGGATTGGGCCTACAGTGAATAATCTCACTGGCAGAATGGATGCAGGGATCCAGTACTGCTGGCATCCCTACCCACTTTCCAGAAAGCAACATCTATTGTTTCTGCAGCAAGATAATTCAGTTTTTTCCCCACACATGTTTGACCCATGTCTGGTCCTGAACAAAAATGACCTAATTGCTGGATGACAAAACAGTGTGATGGGATTGAAACCTACAGGACAATCCAGAGTGGATCCAGGTATCAACGTAATTAATGATGGTACCTTCCCTCTTCCACCCCCAAATACATGACGCAATGTGTGACAAGCACTTAGGACAGAAAGCAAAATGCAGGTTATGTTACAGAAAGCAAGGTATGAAGGGCAGGCCCAATTCTACTGAGTGCATTTGGCAAAAATACTCTGGACCCAGTTCCAAAAGAAATAGAATTATCTCTACTGGCTGCCACACTCTTTCATACAATGCAGTCCTTGTGACAGTTCTCACATGAACATCTTACTTTTCTGTAGCCACTTTTCTTTGTTCATAGAATTCTTCCAGGTTATGTGCTTTTTCCTTCAGCTGTTTGACTTTTGCTTCCTTTGTGGCTTTCACAGACCTCAATGCATGACACTTGTCTTCCAGGGTCTTTTTATTTTCTGTAAACAAACAAACAAACAAACAAACAAAAAAGGTGTTTTCTTTATAAATGTGCACATGACCTGAGTTTTGATTTTGGTGAGACAGAAAAAGGGCAAGAACCATGAAGGTATGAAGGTATTCTTTCCCTTTCCAATGCAAAGTCATTGCCACCATATGGGGATTTCTCCCCAACAGAAAATATACCTTCCAGTTGACAGTTATTGGACCTCAAGGCTCTTAGCTCTACATCCTCGAATTCAACATTTGCATCTTGTAGTTAAGACAGATATGAGAAAAGACTTTCATGGAAAACTGATTGCACAATTTGAGTGTACCTCACACAGCAGGATTGTGCATTACAATAAACAAAGACCTTGAGGCATAAATATAACTAGAAGACAAAGATGGTGGAAAATAGTTCATGTCTAAAAACTCATAAATGGCTTTCTTAGTGGTATACAAATGTGTGTGTGTGTGTATCCCCCTCCCCCATTCATGTTGAAAATTCACTGTTCAACATTAAGAGAGAAAGAGACTATGGAGCACCTGGGTGGCTCAGTCAGCTGAGCATAAGACTCTTGATTTTGGGTCAGGTCATGATTCTAGGATCATGCAATCCAGACCTGGGTTGGGCTGCACACACACTGAGTGTGGATCCTGCTTAAGATTCTCTCTTTCCCTCTGCCCCTCTCCCCAACTCACATGCCCTCTTTCACTAAAATTTAAAAAAAAAATTCATAAAGAATTATTTAAAAATATTTTTTAAAGGAAAGGATTATACACTGTGGCTATCACCCTTTCTCTCCCAACTATATTTGGGTATTTTCTACATATCTTGGAGGGCAGAATTGAATGATGTGATAATTACCTAGTTGTGAAAATAAAAGATAACACCTAGTCCTTGAAATAGCAAAACTCATCTTGGTGGTCCTAGTGAAATTCCAGCTCATTGTTCACAAAGAGGTTTGGCTCCCAGAGGCCCACTCTCTACTGTGGTAAACGGCAAGCAAATATGCTGTGCTCACTTCACCCAATGAACAAAAAGCCTCCAAAGCCAAATTACAGTAAAACTCAGCAGCCAACTCTTACCACTTCCTGATTCTTCACATTCCTCTCTCTCTGAGTTTGCAAGGTAGCAAGTGCACTTTGAAGGGTATCATTTAATTTTCATTAAGGTGGGTCCCTGGGTGGCTCAGTCAGTTAAGCATCTGACTTCAGCTCAGGTTGTCATCTCATGGTTTGGGAGTTTGAGCCCTGTGTCGGACTCTGTGCTGACAATTCAGAGCCTGGAGCCTGTTTTGGATTCTGTGTTTCCCTCTCTCTCTACACCCTCCCCTGCTTGTGCTCTGTCTCTATCTCTCAAAAAATTAATAAACACTATTTTTTTTAAAATTTCATTAAAGTGCTCCACTATTTTGATGTTCTCCTTCAACAAAACATGTTTAATGAGTAATAACAGTTCATTACTTTTACTTGTGTTTTTAGAATGCAATCCAGGCAAAGAAGGGATTCTTACCATCAATTTAAGAGCTTCATCAGAGAGAAATTTACTTTCTCTCTTAGTTTCCTGAAGACACTTCCTTAATTCATTGTTGTGTAAAACACGAAAAAGGAATCAGAATTTAAAAAAAAAAGCACAATGCTAGATAAACCTATCTTCTAATGTGTGGCTCCTTTCACAAATAAAGAGGTAGCTCTTTACATTTGTGAAGCTTGTCTTGAATTGGTACTGTTTATAGAACACATGAAATAGGTCAGTAGGATGATCTACCAGAGTGGAAGTAACCACAATGAAATCACAAAAAAATATTTGAAAGGGCAATGCTACCTGCTGTTCCCAAATGGATATTTCTTCAGCAAGTGAAGTTCTCTGTTTTCTTTCTTAAAAGTATTGACCTTCTCAGTTATTTGCTGTAAACTAACTAAAAGGAGATAACACATTTTCTAAGGTTGTTACCAAACCAGTGACATCGAATAATCCCAGTGTATTAGCAGCACAGATACATGATCTGACAGGTGGGTGTAACTAACATTTTAGCTTTCCTGTTGTGCCTGAAGAAATCAAGTTTTAGCACATTCTAAACCTAAGAAAACCTTATTTCAATGAGATTCCTATTTAAAATACTGTCCAAAATGGAGAAACACAATAAAATATCTTCTAATTTCTCTCCCATCTGGAAGCATCCTTCTTGGAAAATTCAGTCACTTCAAATACTTATGTCACCCCCAGAGATGAAACAGAAAAATCAAATCCTATCAACTTACATTTCTCTCTTCCAAGTATTAAGGTACATAGATAGGTCCCTGCAAATAAAGGAACAAACAAAAACAAAAAACCATCATTTAGTCTTGATTTGAGCCACTTACACCCCCAGGTGCTATTTGGAATTCCACACAAGGAAAGCTCAAACCGCTGATTGACTACTCAAAGGCCTTGGATGACTTCCTGCTGCTCACAGATTGCCGTTCATGAACCCGAGGCTGGGGGCCCTGAAGGACAAGGTCTTTGTAATCAAACATACGGGTACCATCTCAGCTTTACAATTAGTGGCTGGAGGATCTGGATTAATGGCAATTCCTAGAAGACAAACTTTTTTCATCCCAACGTGAGAATGTTACCCTCCAACCTTACAGGAATATCATTCAACACACATGAAGGACCCAATTACAGGCAACACATGTAAGCTCTAGAACAGACTCCTCTAACAGGGATTATTTCTGTCATCTGACCATAAAGTGCAAACTTCTCTTCTGTTGGCCCAGTGTGAGAGCTCTCATGCTCTGAGATCACTCTTCCCCGCCACCACTGCTGCATTCAAAGGGATGAACACCAGCCTTTGAGGGCTTGCTAAGTGTCAGGCATTCACCCTGGCTGTCAACAGACAGCACCACATAATCACCACAGTCTATTAAGCCCATGTAGAATACATTACTCCCATTTGCAACAAATTCATTTCCACTCATTCTCCCCTGGCATGAATGGCTCCCTCCACCTCAGACTCAAAACCATAGTTTAAACCTCTCTTGTGACACACACCCTGCCTGGCAATATCTGGCTTCGTCTCTAAGCTTAGGCTTCTTGATAGGCTTGTAGATAGAGTGTTTTCTCATTCTCACATTTCACCAAGAACCAGGTCATAGCAAAGTACTCACTCCAAACCTCAGGCTCATATCATCACTTGTTTCCTAACCATTTCTATGTAAAATTACACTCATTTCATTCCCTCTACTCTGGTGACATGTTCCTCCTCCTGATGTCTTAAGAGATGGCAACTCCCTCCACATTATCACGTAGGCTCCAAACAGGGAAGAGAAAGATAAATTTCAAGAGTTAACAAGTCAATTAGACATCAGAAGTCACCATATTTATCCTTAGGTGAATTAAAACACACATCAAGGGGCACCTGGGTGGCTCAGCTGGTTGCATGTCTGACCTTGGCTCAGGTCATGATCTCACGGTTCATGGGTTCTACCATCCCATCGGCCTCTGTGGTGATAAGTAGGAGCCTGGAGCCCACTTTGGCCTCTGTGTCTCCCTCCCCCACTCACACTCTGTCTCTCTCACTCAAACATTAAAAAAAAAAACACCATCAAACACCAGTACTGAGAAAATATTGCAAAGAAAACTAAAGCTTAAATTCTTACCATGATATTCTTGAGGCTCTAAGAGGGGAAAAAACAAAATTAAATTTGTTGTCAAAACATATTAGTAAAAACCTATAGTTCCTGATAAATAGCAAAATAGTAAGTAATCCAATGAAATTACAATAATTTTATTTTGCATAATTAATTTACAGCAAGAAGTTGCTGCAGCCAACTTCTTCAAAGAGGTAGGTTGCCTGTTTTCTCCTCTAGGATTTTGATGGTTTCCTGTCTTACATTAGATCTTTCATCCATTTTGAGTGTGTGTGTGTGTGTGTGTGTGTGTGTGTGTGTGTATGGTTTCAGAACATGGTCCACGTTCATTCTTCTCACTGTCCAGTTTTCCCAGTACCACTTGCTGAAGAGACTTTTTTTCCATTAGATATTCTTTCTTGCTTTGTCAAAGATTAGTCGGCCATATGTTTGAGGGTCCGCTTCTGGGTTCCCTATTCTGTTCCACTGATCCATGTGTCTGTTTTTGTGCCCATACCACACTGTCTTGATGATTGCAGCTTTGTAATATACCATGAAGTCCAGAATTGTGATGTCTCCAGCTTTGTTTTTCTTTTTCAACATTACTTTGGCTATTCAGGGTCTTTCTCTGCTGTCCCCTATGCTTTTTCCAAGCCCAGCGATTAATTTTATGACTATTATTCTAAATTCTTGTTCTGTTATATTGCTTAAATCGTTTTTGATAAATTCATTAGCTGTTGCTACTTCCTGGAGTTTCTTTTGAGGAGAATTCTTCCGTTTCGTCATTTTGGGTGGTCCCTGCGGTTGCTCCAAACTGCAGGGCACTTCCCCTGTGTTGTCCAGAGTAGCTTGTGTTGATGGGTGGGACCGCAGTCATACCTGATGTCTGCCCCCAGCTCACCACTGGGGCCACAGTCAGACTGGTGTGTACCTTATCTTTCCTTCTCCCAGGGGCAGGACTCACTGTGGAGTGGTGTGGCCCCTGTCTGGGCTACTTGCACACTGCCAGGCTTTTGGTGCTGCTTCGATGGGATCTGGCATTTTAGCCGGGGTGGATCCACAAGGTGCACAGGGGCGGGAGGGGCAGACTCAGCTCGCTTTGCCTTTGGTGGTCTGCTTCTGGAGGGGCCCTGTGGCACCGGGAGGGAGGCAGACCCATTGGAGGGATGGATCCACAAGAAGCACAGTGTTGGGTGTTTGCGCAGTGCAAGCAAGTTCCATGATGGGAACTGGTTCTCTTTGGGATTTTGGCTAGGGGATGGGCGAGGGAGATGGCGCTGGCGGGGACGCCAAGCTGAGCTCTGGCCTCTGGGGCTCAACAACTCTCCCTTCCATTGTCCTTTAGCCCTCCTGCTTCCAAGCAGAGCTGCTGACTTATAACATTCCAGGTTAAGTCCCGCTGGCTGTCAGAACTCATGCAGTCTGGCCCCTCCGCTTTTGCAAGCCAGACTCGGGGGCTCTGCCTTACCAGGCAGGCTGCCCCTCCACCGCCCCGGCTCCCTCCCACCAGTCTGTGTAGCACGCACGACCTCTCCGCCCTTCCTACCCTCTTCTGTGGGCCTCTTGTCTACACTTGGCTCTGGAGAGTCTGTTCTGCTAGTCTCCTGGCATTTTTCTGGGTTATTTAGGCAGATGTGGGTGGAATCTAAGCAATCAGCAGGACACAGTGAGCCCAGTGTCCTCCTACACCACCATCTTCCACGATCTCTCTCTTCCTGACAGCTGATGTTTAAAAAAAGAGCAAAAAGTGCTCTCAGACGTCAGTCACCCCTGACAAATTCTAGCTCAATCAAATCTAGGCATGACCCAGTTTTGACACCATTAACGTATTTCCCCATTCTAAAGTTTTAAAGGATGATGAAAGGCTGAGGCCAGCCCTAAACTCCTGCCAGGATATTGGAATATCATCATGCTATCAAAAAGCCACTTAGGAAACTCTGAGCTTCCCTGTGTCACCCAGCCCCATGGGCAGAGGAAATGAAAAGGAATATGAACACACCAAATACTTAATATGTGTGTTTCTTTGTGAAGGCAAGTTTTCTACAGTGGCAGGGAGAGGGGCAAATACTCATTTAGAAATAAATTCCAAAGTATTCTGTTCTTCCAGAAAAGATCTGCCCTCAAAAGGAACTAAGAGCCTAACTGGGGATTTCCCAAAGAGTAAGCAATACAGGTGAGGGAAAATACTCAACTCCAGGGCTCTCTCCTTCCTGTCTCACCTGGGAGTAAATTCAGCCTAACTCCTAGCCAGATAAATATAAAAACCTCACACTCATGTCCTATTTACCTCAGTTTCTTTACCAGCACATAACATTTACCTTTCAACACAACTTATAAGGCATAGTAAAGTAAAAACCACACAGTTTGAACACAGACAGGAAGCATTAGAATCACACTTCCTATGGCAGAGATGTAGGGATTATCAGTCTGGGAACTTAAAACCACTTCCATTCCTATGATAATGCAGACAATGACAAAAGTGAACAACATGCAAAAAGAGATGGTGAATGTAAGCTAACAAACATTAGCACCTCTGTTGCTCTAGTTACCTTTATTATTCTTATTTTACTAACAATCCTTGAATTTGCCCTAGCCCTAATTCAAGCTTATGTTTTTACCCTACTAGTAAGCCTATACCTACATGACAATACCTAATGACCCACCAAACCCATGCATATCACATAGTCAACCCTAGCCCATGACCACTTATGGGAGCCCTTTCAGCCCTCCTAATAACTTAAAGGTCTAGCCATATGATTTCACTATAACTCAACATTACTACTAACTTTAGGAATAACTACCAACATATTAACCATATACCAATGATGGTGAGACATTATCCGAGAATACATTCCAAGGTCACCACACACCTATTGTTCAAAAAGGTCTGCGATACAGAATAATTCTCTTCATTGTCTCAGAAGTGTTCTTTTTTGCAGGCTTCTTCTGAGCTTTCTACCACTCAAGCCTAGCCCCAACTCCCGAATTAGGAGGCTGCTGACCACCTACAGGTATTACCCCTCTTAACCCCCTAGAGGCCCCATTACTTAATACCTCAGTACTTCTAGCCTCCGGAGTATCAATTACTTGAGCTAACCATAGCCTAATAGAAGGTAATCGAAAACACATACTCCAGGCCCTATTTATTACAATTTCCCTGGGAGTGTACTTCACACTCCTTCAAGCCTCAGAATACTATGAAACATCATTCACAATCTCAGATGGAGTTTATGGATCCACTTTCTTTATAGCCACAGGATTCCACGGACTACATGTAATCATTGGCTCTACTTTCCTAATTGTATGCTTCTTGCATCAACTGAAATATCATTTCACATCAAATCATCACTTCAGATTTGAAGCCGCTGCTTGATACTGACATTTCGTAGACATGGTCTGACTATTCCTATATGTTTCTGTTTATTGATGAGGATCCTATTCCTTTAGTATTAACAAGTACAGCTGACTTCCAATCAACCAGTTTCGGTATAGTCCGAAAAGGAATAATAAACGTAATACTTACTCTACTCACCAACACACTCCTATCCACACTACTTGTATTGATCGCATTCTGATGACCTCAACTAAATATCTATGCAGAAAAAGCAAGCCCATATGAGTGTGGATCTGACCCTATAGGGTCTGCTCGTTTACCCTCCTCCATGAAATTTTTCTTAGTAGCCATCACATTTCTGTTGTTCGACCTAGAAATTGCATTATTACTATCCCTCCCTTGAGCCTCACAAATAACCTATCGACTATGCTCACCATGGCTCTTCTACTAATCTCACTATTAGCCGCAAGCCTAGCCTATGAATGAACCCCGAAAGGACTAGAGTGAACTGAATATGATAATAAGTTTAAATTAAAACAAATGATTTCGACTCATTAGATTTTAGTTTGCCTTATAATTATCAAATGTCTATAATCTATATTAATATCTTTCTAGCTTTCATTATGTTATTTATAGGACTAATATATCAGTCCCATCTACTATCCTCCCTCTTATGCCTAGAAGGTATAATGCTATCTCTATTCATTATAATAACTGTAGGAATCCTAAATAGCCATTTCACACTAGCTAGCATAACCCCTATTATCTTACTAGTATTCGCAGCCTGCGAAGCAGCATTGGGCCTATCCTTACTAGTAATAGTATCAAACACATACGGTACTGACTATGTACAAAACTCAAACCTCCTACAATGCTAAAAATTATTATCCCTACTGCAATACTCATACCACTAACATGACTATCAAAACCCAACATAATCTGAATCAACTCAACAGCCTACAGCCTGTTAGTTAGCCTTATTAGCCTTACTTACCTCAACCAACTAGGCGAGAACAGTCTTAACTTCTCACTATTATTTTTCTCAGACTCACTCTCTGCACCCCTATTGGTACTAACAACATGACTCCTACAATTAATACTTATAGCCAGCCAATCACACCTATCAAAAAAACCCCTAACCCGAAAAAAACTATATATTACAATACTCATTCTCCTGCAGCTTCTCTTAATTATAACATTTACTGCCACAGAATTAATTATATTCTACATTCTATTTGAAGCCACATTAATCCCTACCCTAATCATCATTACCCGATGGAGTAACCAAACAGAATGATTAAATGCCGGCCTATATTTCTTATTCTCACTGCCTCTACTGGTCGCACTATTATATATCCAAAATACAACAGGATTCTTAAATTTCCTAATTATTCAATACTGAGCCAAGCCAATTTCAACCACTTGATCCAATATTTTTCTCTGATTAGCATGCATAATAGCATTTATAGTAAAAATACCTCTGTATGGACTCCATCTCTGACTACCAACAGCACACGTTGAAGCTCCTATTGCCGGATCAATAGTTCTTGCCGCCATATTATTGAAACTAGGCGGATAGGGAATGATACGTATTACAGTCTTACTTAACCCTGTAACAAACCAAATAGCATACCCCTTCATAATACTATCCCTATGAGGAATAGTTATAACAAGCTCTATCTGCCTACGCCAAACAGACCTAAAATCTCTAATTGCATACTCATCTGTAAGTCACATAGCTCTAGTAATTGTAGCAGTACTAATCCAAACACCATGAAGCTATATAGGAGCAACAGCTCTCATAATCGCCCACAGACTAACTTCATCAATACTATTCTGCCTCGCAAACTCAAACTATGAACAAGTATATAGCTGAACAATAATCCTAGCATGAGGCTTACAAACTATTCTTCCCCTAATAGCTGTCTGATGACTACTAGCTAGTCTTGCAAACCTAGCCCTGCCCCCTACAATTAACTTAATCAGAGAGCTATTTGTAGTAATAGCCTCCTTCTCATGATCTAACATTACCATTATTCTCATAGGTACAAATATTATCACCACAGCCCTATACTCTCCTTACATACTTATTACAACCCAACAAGGTAAGTATACACACCATATTAAAAACAACCCATCATTTACATGAGAAAATGCTCTAATAACTTTCCACCTACTCCCTCCCACTCTTTCTCCTATCGCTTAATCCTAAAATCATACTGGGTCCTATTTACTGTATATATAGTTTAACAAAAACATTAGATTGTGAATCTAATAATAGAAGTGTAAACCTTCCTATTTACTGAAAAAGTATGCAAGAACTGCTAATTCATGCCTCCGCGTATAAAAACGTGGCTTTTTCAACTTTTATAGGATAGAAGTAACCATTGGTCTTAGGAACCAAAAAATTGGTGGAACTCCAAATAAAAGTAATAAACTTATTTGCCTCATCTATACTAACTGCAATATTCATCATACTACTACCCATTATCATATCTAATACTCAGCTATACAAAAATAATCTATATCCACACTATGTAAAAACCACAATTTCCTATGCCTTTGCTATTAGCATGGTCCTGACCATAATATTTATTTCCTCCAGACAAGAAGCAATCATCTCAAACTGACATTGACTATCGATCCAAACTCTTAAACTATCACTAATAAGCTTTAAACTAGACTATTTCTCAATTATTTTTGTACCTGTAGCACTCTTCGTTACATGGTCAATTGTAGAATTTTCAATATGATACATACACGCAGATCCATACATTAACCAATTTTTTTAAATATCTCCTTATATTCCTAATTACCATAATAGTCTTAGTAACCATGAACCCCTAAGATTTTAAAGTGATTCGAGATATCAAGAGCACCATAACAGAAAAAAAAAATGCCTTTGATGGGTTAACAGACTCAACATGGCTGAGGAAAGAATCATTAAGCCTAAAGAAATGCCAGTAGCACCTTCCAAAAAGGAAACACAAAGAAAAAAATAAAAAATATGGCACAGAAAACCCAAGACCAGTGGGACAATTGCAAAATGTGTAATACACACGTTAGGAATACCAGGACAATGGAGAAGAGAGTTATTTGAAGCAATAATGACTGAGGATTTTCCCAAATAAATAGTCACCAAATCACATATCCAGGATGCTCAAAAAATCAAAAGCAGGACAAATACCCAAGACAAACATACAAATGACTAATAACAAGAACAAAAAGCCCACCAACTATGCTTAATATATTCAACTATGGATAATTAAAACAGCCTTGGAAATCTGGAGCAGGGGTTGTGGGTGTGAGGAGAGAGGGGTAAGAACACCTTACCCAAGAGGAACAAGGATAAGAAATACCTGAGATTTCTTTTCATAAACCATGCAATCAAGAAGAATGGAAGATTTCAAGTGTTAAAAGAAACATCAAACTATCTAACCAGTGAAATTATCCTTCAAACACATTACAGAGTAAGGAAAATTGTCAGGGATAATGACTGGCATTACTTCAATGGTAAAGAAGTCAGTTCTCCAAAAAGGCACAACAGTTTCTAATGTGCATGCATTAGCAAGAGATGTGTCAAGATACATAAGGCCAACATTGACAGAACTGCTGGTAGAAAGAGCTGAATCCATTACTACAGCTGGAGAATTCAATACCCTCTATCAGTCACTGACAGATCCAGCATACAGATATTCAGTAAGATCACAGATGACCTGAACAGTATCACCAATCAACTGGATCCATTACCATCTGTAGAACACTTCATCCAACAGAAAATTATATATTCCTGTCAAGCTCACAGAACATTCACTGAGATAGGCCATATTTGCGGCCATAAGATACACCTGAACAGCCACAATAACAGAAATCATAGGAACTATGTTCTGAGACCACAAATGAGTCAAATTAAACCTCACAAACAGAAAGATATCTGGAAAATGATAAAAACATTGTAGATTAAATAAGCTTCTAAAGAACACATGGTCTGTTAGAGGGGATGTTTGTGGGGGGATGGGCAAAAGAGTCAAGGGGATCAAGAGTACATTTATGGTGATGAGCACTGAGAAATGTAAAGAATTGCAGAATCATAATGTACACCTGAATCTAATATTACATTGTATGTACATTATACTTGAACTTAAAAAAATATATATGTGTCAAAGAAGACATTTCTACAGAAATTTTTAAATAGTTCAATCTAAATGATAGTGACAATTGAACAGATTAGAGGGAAATTTGTAATACTGAGTGCATATAAAGGCACAGTGAGTATAAAATTTTCTGCTTATTTATGATTTAAAAAATATACGGTACTTTAGTATACTCACAGCAAGTACAGTTCTGAAGAGGTAAATTAGAAATGCACAAATTCCCAGGGAGGCAGTAATAATGTTATGATTCCACAGAATTCCAACCACATCAGAGCCAAGAGAGAAATGGTATGCTAAAATATGGAGAAGCTGAAATAATATTGGAGACAACAAGGAATCCATCAAAGACATTTACAATATATCTGTCACAAAGAATCATCTTTACAAACTCTCAACCAATCTCCAGGAGACTTTCAAATGCCTCCTCAAAGGAGGAGGACAGACGGCTTAGAAAGCAGCAAGAGCAAACTTTTGGGAGTGATGGAGTGTGTTTACTCTCTTACTGTGGTGATAGCTTCATTACTCCTTACATATGTCAAATATCAACAAATCATTTCCTTTAAAAAGGTGTTACTATACATAAATTACACCACACTGAAGCTATAGGAAAACTCTAACAGGCAACACTTAGGGATTTTATTTTGCTGACAAACACATTCCAAATACTTTCTAAATAGTTAACTTAAGAATTTATAAACAAACTTAAAATAGAAAAATATGTAATGCAAACATATGGTAGATAAGAAGTCAGTGACTTCTATTGTACATTCTTAAAGTACCTAAATAAACTCCTTTGAAATATCCCCAAAAATATGCCCCAAATTTTTGGAAGAATGGGAGAAAGTAACAATAAAAAATGTACTAGAGATACAAATGAGAATGTCAGACAGATAGATGTTTACAGATAGGGATATAACTGAGAGAGATGGGTAGTTGCTATTATAAATATGAGATTATTATTCCAAGCAAATTATACTTCTTTTTCACTTCCTAAACCCATTGACATTTTCTTTTAATGTTTGATACCAAATCATAGCCCAAAATGTCAGATTTCTGAAGTAAATAAAGATTTGCATAATCAGATGATCTTGTATATTCTGATGATATCTATGAGATTTTAAGTTCCTCTGAATACACCCGTCAAATAGCCAATGAAAGGAATTCACATTCCTATTTCACAGTATTGTACCTAAATCAATCAATAACAACTATGAAAATTAATTTCTAAAAGAATACAAAAGTCCTCGATATGGTCATCAAAACAAAAGAACACATATCATTTTACAAAAACTAGACTTACCAGTATTTTAGGAGCAAACACACACACAATGCAATTCACACGAATTCACATACGAAGCTGTAATTTTGTGCAACTGAACCTTTCTAGAAAGTAGCCTCCACAATGTGTACCATTTGTTTCTTCAGCTCTCAGAACTGAGGTCACTAAAATGTGTGCTGGTTGGAAATGTACACCGTCTTTGAGTGGCCACTGTCTGAAAGAGAGCAGGGGCTGTCAGCACAATGATCATGGGGATCAAATGCACCAAAAATGGGCCATATTGATATGAATGTAAACCATCCTCAGTCTTGGGTACTCTTGAAACATCTGGCAGCTGTCTAGCTGCTAATATTAGTAATTGACTCCTTTTTAAAAAAAAAATTGTCAAGTTAGCTAACATACAGTGTATACAGTGTGCTCTTGGTTTTGGGGGTAGATTCCGTGATTCATAGCATATATACAACACCCAGTGCTCATCCCAACAAGGGCCCTCCTCAATGCCCATCATCCATTTCCTCCCTCTCCCATCCCCCCCCCCCCGCATCAACGCTGTTTGTTTTCCATATTCAAGAATCTCTTATGGTTTGCCACCCTCTCTGAAACTATTTTTTCCTCTTCTCTTACCCCATGGTTTTCCATTAAGTTTCTCAAGTTCTGCATGTGAGTGAAAACATGATAATCTGTCTCTGACTATACCCTCCAATTCCATCCATGTTGTTGCAAATGGCAGGATTTCATTCTTTCTCATTGCCAAGTAGTTTTCTCTTGTATGTATAATCCACATCTTTATGCATTCATCAGTTGATGGACATTTGGGCTCTTTCCATAATTTGGCTATTGTTGAAAGCATTGCTGTAAATGGTATAAAGGGTATATGTGCCCCTATGAATCAGCTCTCCTGTATCATTTGGATAAATTCCTAGTAGCGCTATTGCTGGGTCATAGGGTGGTTCTATTTTTAATTTTTTGAGGAACCTCCACACTGTCTTCCAGAGTGGCTGCACCAGTTTGCATTCCCACTGACAATGCAAGAGGGTTCCTGTTTCTCCACATTCTCGCCAACATCTGTTTCCTGAGTTGTCAGTTTTAGCCACTCTGACTGGTGGGTGGTATCTCAGTGTGGTTTTGATTTGTATTTCCCTGATGATGAGTGATATTGAGCAGTGTCTGTCAGCCATCCGGATGTCTTCTTTGGAGAAGTGTCTATTCATGTCTTCTGCCCATTTCTTCACTAGATTATTTCTTTTTGGGTGTTGAGTTTGGTAAGTCTTTTATAGATTTTGGATACTAACTCTTTATCTGTCATTTGCAAATATCTTCTTTCTCCCATTGTGTCAGTTGCCTTTTAGTTTTGTTGATTGTTTCCTTTGCAGTGCAGAAGTTTTTTATCTTCATGAGGTCCCAATTGTTCATTTTTGCTCCTATTTCCCTTGCCTTCAGAGATGTGTGGAGCAAGAAATTGCTGTGGCTGAGGTCAAAGAGGTTGTTGCCTGTTTTCTCCTCTACGGTTTTGATGGTTTCCTGTCTCACATTTAGGTATTTCATTCATTTTGAGTTTATTTTTGAGTATGGTGTAAGAAAGTGGTCCAGTTTCATTCTTCTGCATGTTGCTGTATAGTCTCTTCACTACGTTCTACAGACAATGGCCATTAACAGGGGCAGGTGGGAAATACAACAAAAGTTAGTTTATGCAAAACTCAGAGATGAGGTAGGAGAGAGAGCTGAACTGATCTATGAGATGCAACCCAGGTAGAGAAGGAAAATTCTAATAAAGACAACCAAGAAGTTTCCTCCTTTGTAGTCTCAAAAGAAACAGAATAGATTCTATTTTGACTAGAGTTATTCATGGGGGATGATTCTGCCTCAATACAAGGGTTGTTCCAGATTACTGGGGCTTTCCAGATCCAGCTCTATGAATCTGGTGCCTGCCAATCTAAAGAAATCTACTTATTTCTATAGGTATTCCCTGTCTCTCTCCCCTGGGGGGTACAGATTTTGATGTTTAAAAATGTTTATGTATTTTTTGAGAAAGAGGGACCATGCAAGTGGGGGAGGAGCAGAGAGAGAGGGACATAAAGAGTCCCGAGCAGGCTCTGAGCTGTCATTGAAAAGCCCAACATGGGGCTCAATCTCACAAACCGTGAGATCATGACATGAGCCAAAATCAAGAGTCACACACTTAACTGATTGAGCCACCCAGGTACCCTATAGGTTTGCCTTTTCATAAGTAAGTGAAACATTCACATCGGGATCTAGGTATATCTTTATATTCGAATAATCCTAAAGACATTTGGGAACTTTTTGCTTTGGGTAAATCAACCCTCTGCACATACATGGTTAAAGAAAGGACAAATTCCTTCACTTCCTGATCATGTGGCTCCTAGTGATTTTCCTATTGTACATGTCCCAGCAGGATGCAGCTAGTTTCTGCTGGGCTGCTCAGAACTCCCATCAATGTTATGGGACAGAGTCCCTAGGGGCAGCCTCCAAAACCACAAAGAATGGGCTGATCAGAAATTCTTAAAAGTCAACAAACAAGGAAGCACAGAGCACAAAGGACATTTCACTTTTTAACCCTCTAGTGTGAACACCAATGCTTCAGATACCACTGTTCCCAGGGCTAGCAAACTTCACAAATATGAACAGTGTGCTGACAGGAAAACAAATCACATCTAAGATGGACCCTAAACTTACAAGGCTTGAATCAGGATCTTGACAGGGCTTCCAGGAGTCAATCTAATATCCATAGATGCTATTAAATAAGTTTCTTACATTTTTGAAAACAATTTTAATGAGATATAATTCACATATCATATAAGCCCCTATTGAAGACTAAGATCTCAGTGGCTTTTAGTATCTTCATAAATCCTTCCTGTTGACACTATAAATATACTGTTTTTAGGTTTCCATCCTGTCAATGCTGATCTTTTTGGACAAAGCAGCACAAACCGAACCCAGAACTGGATGTGGACGGCTGTGGAGAAACCTGGCCTGTGGTCTTCAGTCTTCAGGAAGAACTGAAGTTCTTCTGAAGTTCCCATCAAGAACCCCATGAAAAAGCTGTTGTTTAACCACAGTATGAATGAACCCAATAGGAAGGAAGAATCCACCTATGTCCCATGTTTACTCACATTTGGGTTTGAGTAACTGGGACACCAGAGCATGAGTAGACAGAAAAACACCCTCTGCACCTTCGTGTCCTGGTTGTTATCAGGAGGCACTGGGGCACCAGGGAGGAAGTGGGGGTGGGAATGGAGTGGGGTGATAATTGGGGCTGGAGGTGGTGTTTCAGTAAGGGTGGGATTGGGGAGGGTGTGTGTGTCAGGAGAAGAAGGGGGTGAGGGACAGTACCAAGATCAGATCAAGTTCTTGAGTGGAGGAAGGGGGGTTCAGACAGGTTAGTTGGTCAGCAGGTCAACAAATCACTAGGTGAGCAGGACACAACTAGCAGCTGGAGCAGAGGAGGATCCATCTATCTTCAAGCCTTCAACTCCCTGAGCATTGCTTTAACAGCCTGTAACATTTATACACTCTCTCTCTCGACCAATCAGCTGCCTTCACCCCTGGTAGATCAACACAGACACCGAGCGTGACTTAATTTTTTAAAAAGCCACTTCTCACCTGCCACATCACCATGTGCCATCCCAATGACTGTTGCTCTCTGGAACACTGGCAGACCTTCTGGTTTCTGGTCCCTCCCAACCCAGGTCCCTTTCCCCTCTTCTTGGAGCTCTCTCCTTCCTTTCAGAACTCCAATGAAATACATAAGCAGAGTGAGCATTTTCAACCCTCTCTAAATAACCCAAAGAAGATAGAACATACATAAGATATAGATCTTGATAGCAACCATCTAAATCCTACAGCAATATCCATTTATGTGTCCACATCTACATATAACACTGTTGAGGACACATTAACTTTAAGCACATAGGATGCAGATACAAAAATTCACACTATTTTGGCCATCCGTGAAATTTCAATATATTCCAGAGGAATGAAACACACAGAATATCTTTTGGTAATTTAATGTGCTAGAAATAGCTGCTAAAACCCTAACTAGAAATTCCCGTTTGTTTGGTAATTGAGAAGTACCTTCATAAATATGAATAAAGAAATCCCAAAGAAAAAGAGCTATATTTGACTGAATGGTATGAGCATGATAAAATTATAATCAAATATGTCTCCAGACCTGGAATATCCTGAAATATTGGTGTGAGAAGACTGTCTGGTCCCCAAATCATCTCTAACTGACCTAGACCTTTTAATACCCCAAATAGTGGTCGATCTGTCACTTGTCTATATGACCCTCCTACCCATTAGGATGGACTTTACATTATGAATCCCAGAGGAGGAATAATCCAAGGTGACTCTCATGGGATCTCCTGGGATCTGCAGGAATGAGAGCATTTTAAGAGAAATACTTCATCAGCTTATCTCCTGGGAGCCCTGGGACAACACCCATATTGTTGGCAGCACTAGGTGTGCTGGGCAGGGAGGGCCTAGCAGGTGGCCAGGGTCACCCCAATTATAACTGGAGCAGGGATCAGGGAAAGAAGCAGCAGTGAACAGAGACTGGGGGCCTCACACAGGTGAGATCATTCATGGAGGTAAAGTAGTGTCCCCAAAGCCAGTATCAGCTTCCCATCTGGAGAGCCCTTTGTGGCCCCTGGGGACAGGGCCAGGAGCCTAGAGTTTGAGATCCAGCTGTGCTGCTTACCAGCTGTGTGACCCTGGGCTGGTTTCTTTCAGTAAAATGGTGTCCTTCTGTGTCCATGCCTGTGTCTATAACTGTGCTGTGGACAGGAGGAAGCCACGTCTTGAGCACCTGTGCACATTAGCATCACCATCTCCATGTGATGCAGGATTATGGAGCCCAATGGTCATAAATGAATTGGGATATCGTATCGTGCAAAAGGGTGTTTTAATTATACCACAGGGACAGGACCCATTGGCAGAAAGAGTTGTACTTGAAAGGTGAGGAATGATTGTATACTTTTAAGTTTGGGGGTGTGTGGAGGGTAAAGATAATCTAAGTCTCTAAAGCGATTTGTGCATGTTAAAGAAGAGTCATGGGATCCTGGAGTTCTGGCTGTTGTGAAGACAGGGTTGCTTTCAGTCTCTAGCAAAACATCACCATTAAGGCAGACACGAGCGCCTTGAGCAGGGTCATGCTCTGCATGTCTCAGGGATTTATCAGTGGGCTGCAAGTTGTGAGAAAATATAATTTTGATTATTATTCTCTTCCCTTTGTTCTCCTCATTCCCCCACCCCAAACAATTTTTTAAGTTTCTTTATTTTGAGAGAAAGACACAGAGAGTGAGCAGGAGACGGGCAGAGAGAGCGGGAAAGAGAGAATCCCAAGCAGCATCCACTCTCATATTGCTGAGCCCAATGCAGGGTTGAACTCACACCATGAGATCATGGCCCAAGCTGAAATCAAGAATCAGAGCCTTAACTGACTGAGCCACCAAGGTGCCCCCCCCCCCCGTCCTCTGAACAATTCTGACCCTTAAATCTTTAAGATTGTTGAAGGCAGGTGGAAGGCTTCATCTTCTGTAGCATCTTCCTGCTGAATAGAGACCTAGAGATGTGCCTACCTAATTGGGTCAACATTGATTAGTCAGGAACGTATAGGGGAATTAGGAAAAGTGGAGGCAGACAAGTCCAATGTGGACATCAAAGAAGTATCTCTGTGGGTGGTAAGGACCATCTGTCAACCTGAAGTTATTGTAGTGATGGAGTCTTGGCACTAAGCAGAGAAACTTTGGAAAAGGCAACATATGAGGATTAGTATGGCTATAAGAGTGAGAAGTCCAACAAAGAGACCCATAATAGTTGACCATAGTCCTCCTGTGAACCAGGAACTTAACCAGTCCTTGAAAGAGAGGGAAGAATTTTGTAGACCCTTAATTTGAGCATAAGTGTCAGGTGGTAATCCTGTCTTATTTTTGTGAAAATCTGGAGTACAAACCTACCACTTTGCTTTAATGAAGCATAGGTGCCTCCTTAGGTTGCAGTCAGGATATCAAGGGCCATTCAGTTTTGGAGGGCCACTTTTTAAACTGAGCTGGGTCTTTTAAGATGGCTACTGTATGCCTGGCTAAAGCCTCTATTTGCAATTTTACATCAAAAGAGGTGGCCCCTGGGGCGAATATGGCTAAGGGATAAAACCACCAAGAAGTCCTGTTTGTTTGATGTCTAAATTTAACAATATCCTAATTATGAGGAATCACTGGCAAGTGGGAGAAAACTAGATAAGGGCATCCCCAAGTGTATCATCCAATCCAGGTATAAGGAAGTGGGGCGATCCATTATATCCACAAGCATGGTAGACCCCAAGGACTGGGACACACTCTGGTTTTGTCATCCCAGCCACACAGAATTGGTCAAGGTGATAGCTGAGTTTACCACTGCGGGGAATCCATCCCATTTTCCAGCTGTTCAAATAATCATATGCCCATGGAGTCCTATTATTATGCCCAGATAATAGCAAGCAAGAAGATTCTCTATACATGAGCTACTGTGGCAATTTCTCTGAAGTTTACCTCAAGTTGTCTAGCTTAGGCAAACAACAGACATTCAAAGACAATCAGAACTAGAGTTTAACACCTGCAAAGATATGTTACTGAAACATAATTTTCTCTCCAAAATCACCCTATTTCCAGAGGTAGCCAAATCAAAACTAATTCATTTGAAAAACAATTTTGGTTTTAACAAACTTGGCCAAATTATTTACATAGGCTCAGCAAGAATAGTGACTGGTCATACAGATCTTTGCTAGACAAATTTGCTTTGCTGGAACTTTTTATAAAGAATGTTGATTGAACTTTTAGTAGCTGCTCTAAACCAAAGTCCAAGCCAAATACTTGCCATCAGACATGCCTGCAGTACCTGTAGATGTGGGTGAATTCTTCTTCTTAAGGTTCCCCAAATATCCTGAGGTTCCTACACCAGCCAGGAAGTGATATTCTTTACTCACCTGGTAAGGCTGCTGGGAAATCTGTAAGCAAGGTATCAGGCCAACAGTTCAAAGGGGCTTTGCTGGCTTAAGTTTCATTTTTTAAAATGTTTATTTTTGAGAGAAAGAGGGCGGGGGAATGAGTAGGAGAGGGTCAGAGAGAGAGGGAGAGAGAAGATCCTTGAAGGCTCTGTACTGACAGGGCAGAGTCTGATGTGGGGCTTGAACTCACAAACTGTGAGATCATGACCTGAGCTGAAGTTGGATGCTTAACTGACTGAGCCACCCAGGGGTCCACTGGCTTTTTGTTTCATAAAAGCAACCTTGGTTCCTTAAAGTTGTATGGTCATATCTGACATCTATGTATGTCTCTCTGAAACATGACATTCCAGTCAAAGCTTTGGTAAAATAACCAATATTTCCAATGGTGTCCTGTTACAAGGAGAACAGATTCTTTTTTTTTTAATTTTTTAAAATGTTTTTATTTATTTTTGAAGGAGAGAGAGAAATAGAGCATGAGCAGGGGAGGGGCAGAGAGAGGAGGAGAGACAGAATCAGAAGCAGGCTCCAGACTCTGAGCTGTCAGCACAGAGCCCGACACGGGGCTCGAACCCACGAACTGTGAGATCATGACCTGAGCTGAAGTCGGATGCTCAACTGACTGAGCCACCCAGGCACCCCTGAGAACAGATTCTTATTGAACTTATGCAAACAACTGTAACTGCCTTGAAAGAAAGGATATTCACTGAGAGCTTTTGAATTTCAAAGGGTTCAGCTAGGGAGGAAAGCTAGATGCTTCAATTTGTTCAGAAATGAATATTTTACCATGTTTCCGTAAGTCAGAGAGAGTCATCTTAAGAGAAAGTTTCTTAATCTGGAAAAGCGAATATCAGAGAACAAGCAGTGTTTCAAATAAGAGTCACAAAAACTATAATCATCTTCTTCAGTTCATTTAGTTCCATGTTACTAATTCTTGTTCAGTTTGAATGTAGCTTTTCGTTAGTTCTGGAAATTCTTCCCCATTTCAGCTTTATGATTTTTTTTAAGTTTATTTGTTTGAGAGAGATAGAGAAAGCACGAGTGGGGAAGGGGCAGAGAGAGGGAAAGGAAGAATCCCAAGCAGACTCCACACTGTCAGTGCAGAGCCCCACACAGTGTTCAATCTCATGAAGCATCAGATCGCGACCTGAGTCAAACCAAGAGTCAGACGCTTAATTGACTGAGTCACCTACGCACCCCAGTTTTATGATTTTAAAGATATCAAAAACCTGCATTTGTTAAAAAAAAAAAAAGTCCTTTTTATGAATCTGGTTTAAGATGAAACTCATTTTGTAAATGACAAAAGACCATAATCCAATTGATAATAAAATTCAGTTATTTCTGTGACACAGAACACTTCAATAATCAGAATATCAAATGATATTAAAATGTCAGGAATTTCATATCTATCTATATCCATATCTATATCTATCCTTCTCCTTATATGAACAGTTCTAGCATTTACCCAAGCAATACAACCTAAGGTTTATCATTATTTGCTTGTACTTTCCATGTAACTTAACATACCAAATAAACAAGCCTGGTTGGTCAAAAAGACTTCATTTACAATTCAAATCATGGTAAAATTTTAAAGTTCATGCCTAAAAAGGATTATGGATCATTATAAAACTTGAAATTTAATTATTTATTTAACCAACGTTACAAAGGTGAATAGATAGGGTAATATACTTGTTAGTAAAACTTAGCTCCTTTAACATTGAGAAGTTTTAACTTTCTTAACAAACCAAAGACCTGATAAAGACAAAACACAGAAACTGATTTTTCTGGGCAAGGAAAAGAAAAGAGAAAAAAACTTTGTTTACATTTTCTTATCAAGTGCAAACTAGCAATCCAAGAAAACTTTGTCTTTTTTTAGAAGAGAGAGAGCAGAATTTCAATCTTCTAACAGTGAACTTTTAAAATCCATTCATTTGGGGGTGCCTGGGTAGCTCACTTGGTTGAGCGTCCCACTCTTGATTTTGGCTCAGGTCATGGAATCAAACCCTAAGTCAGGCTATGCACTGGGCATGGAGCCTGCTTGAGATTCTCTCTCTCTGCCCCTCCCCCACATGTACACACACATACACACACACACACACACACACACTCAAATACAAAATAAATAAAATCCATTCATTTCAATCTTATTCTGTCTTGACCACATATAAAATTGCTGTCCAAAGTCTTTCCTTCACAAACCTTCTACAACTTTCTTTAGCATTCAGATTTTCTCCCAAGCCCTTTCTTTCCAAACAACCAATCTCATTTTAGGAGAAAATTACTTTCTTCTACCTCAACAGAATGTATTCTTATTCCTCACGTCTTTCTTACACATCTCTTCCTTTTTTACATGCAGTTACTTTCCTTATTTCCGTCAGTCCTAATTACATTTAGCAGAAAAATTTTAACTGTTAGAAACCTACGTCTCCAGTGAAAACTAAGTAGTAATCAATTGTGAACTGTTATACCAGAATTTTTCTAGATCTAAAATTTATAATTATATCTTATAATTAAAAAACCATATTTTTCCATAGTACAATCTTTTAATAAATCACAATGCATATTTACCAATAGACCCAAATACCCTCAGCTTCTCTGAAGAAGCCAAAAGCACAAATCTATGTTCAGTAATCAATGCTACAGCACTCAGTCCTATTTGGAAAAGGCATAGATGGCCAATGAATTCAATTCTATTCATCATTCAAGCAAAACTTTCAAGTTAAAGACTTTGAAAGCTATCTTAACAATTATCCAAGAAAACTCTGAGACAGACAAAATTAAGAATCATTTTAAGTCATCTTTTTGCTAACAAACTGCAACAGAAATAACACAAGCTTATTTGACTTTCTGCACACCTTGGTAGAATAAAAGTTTTATATGTAATGCTGACAACTCCAAAGACACTTCCATCTTCTTTAAACCAACAAATGTAGCTTAAATACCATATATATTCCACCTGGGGCCACTAAAAAGTCAGTCAGTTTGTTCCCCATGGTCAATTTTTACCTGGGGCCACAGCTGCAAATCTGAAGTAAGTGGTGTAAGTCTAAGGGGGGTATTCTTTGCTCCTTGATGACGAGGATAGAAGAAGCCAGTGCTGCCAGAGGCACCGAGGATGGTATGTGAGCCTAACATGGAGGCCGCACCCCAGGTGGTAGAGAAACAGGAGGAGGGATCCTGGGGAGGCTCGCCTGTCTCCCGCACTTGACCTGGCCCTGTGAAACACCCCCGCTCTAAGTGTACCCTGTCCCTACCGTGTACCCCTGTCCTCATGGCCATTCTACCCTTTCTGGAATCCAGGTCTGGGCAAAACCCTCCATAAGCCACTGGCATGGGACAGATGCCCAGCACAGGGTTGGAACCAAGAAAATATCCTCTTCCATGACAACTTAGATGGAACACGTCATGCCAGGGTCTGTGCATTCCATCTGCCCATGCTGGCCTTCAATGGAGTGCCAGAGTTATGTGGAATGTGGTGTGTGTGTGTGTGTGTGTGTGTGTGTGTGTGTGTGTGTGTGAATCTACAGTATGCCCCTGTGAGCCTGAGTTCTGTTTCTGTGAGTATATTGACTATGGACATGAGTTTCCTCTTTTTGGTTGTTTTCATGTTTTACTCATGTTTATCTGTGTGCATGTGTATCTGTGTCTGTGAATGAGCATATATCCACTGTGCAAATCTCTGTGTCCGTGACTGTATTATCTGTATCTCTCGGGTATGTGTGTCCCTGTGGGAGTATCTGTGTGTATCTCTTTCATGTCTGTGTGTGTATTGGTCCTATGTGTGAATTTGAGGCCCCTTTGAGTGTTCTTGAACATACCTGTGGGTATGTGTGTGTGTTTTCTGTGTGTATGTCTAGTATGTGTAGAGTTTGCTTTATGGGGCTGATTCATGTAGCCCTGAGTGTGTGTTTGTGTGTGTGTATGTGTGTGTATTCCCCTCAGGATGTCATTGGCTATGCCTGGTGTGTGTGTGTGTGTGTGAGTGTGTGTGTGTGTGTGTTCCCCTCAGGGTGTCTAAATCTGCTGTGTGGGTCTGTGTGTGAGCCTGTCCATGAGCCCCATGCCTGAGTCCCCAGAGGAGGCTGTGGGTGGTTCCATGCCTGTGTGTCTCTGTGTTTGTGGTGTCTGTTTCTTCCTCTGCACATGTGTGTCTGTGCAGCTCAGAAATAAGCAGCTGCAGAGGGGGCCCTTCAAGGGTGACTCCTGGGGTGGATGAGCAAGAGACAATATGTGCTTTCCCCACCCTCAGGCTCAGCTCCCTCTGCCCATTTTTCTCTCATCCTCCGGTGTTCCCCTCACCCCCCACCCTTGTGGTGCCATCTTAGTCCCCAAGGATGGACAGAGTGAAGGGTCAGCTCAGGATCACAGGCCAGCAGCTGGGAGAGCTGCAGATGGCAGGAGGAGGTGATAAAGTGGGGGTGGAGTGGGGGCTCTGGGCCCCTGGTGAGGCTGAGAATACTATTCCTGGACCCTGGGAAGGGTGAGTGAATGGAGGCCCCAAGGGAGGGCTGGGGAAACAGAGCTCCTGGGACCCACGGAAGGAAGGCAGGATTGGGCACCCCGGGAAAGAGCTGGAGGAGTCCTGCAGGACTCATGAGTCCCCAAGGGGCAGATCCCTCACTCACCTGTACTGGCACAGGCTGGGGCCGGGAAGCAGCAGCAGCATTCAGAGGCAGCAGAGGCAGCAGATCCATGGGATGGTGGATGGAGCAGTGAGCCATGGTCTTACAAGCAAGTGGGGTCACCACGCTGGGCTGCCCTCGGCCCCTTCTCCCTTCCCCAGACACCTCACTAGCTCTTGCCCTGGCATCACCTCTAGCAGGGCATGGGCAAGCCAGGCAGAGACGGACACCTGAGGCCACAGGAGTGTCCCCCTGACCTCTGTGTCCTAGTTGTTGAACGGGCATAAGGAGTCACCCAGGGCCCCTGGAACCAGGAGGGAGAATCTAGCCCTGGAAACTTCTCTTATGGGACTTGGGGAGAATTATGCAGGGACAGCATTTAATTCCAGTTCATTCACAGAATAAAAGCACAACACGAGGTCACCTTAGCTGCTGCTGTCAGTGTTTTCTTGCCCAGGCCACATTTGAGCACTTATGCAGGGATTTGGAGGACTTAGATGCAAAAGAACTTAAAATTCAAAACTCTCAATAAATTTGGTATAAAAGGAATTTACTTCAACATAATTAAAGGCCATATATGACAAGCCCACAGTGAATATCACATTCAGTAGTCAAAGTTGAAAGTTTTTGCTATAATATCCGGAGCAAGACAAGGGTGTCCACTCTCTCAACTTCTATTCAACGTAGTATTGGAAGTCCTACCACAGCAATCAGGCAAGAAAAAGAAATAAAAAGCTTCCAAATCAGGAAGGAAGTTGTAAAGTCACCCATTTGCAAATAACATGATCTTATTATATAGAGAAAACCCAAAACCTCCACCAAAAAAGAAAGAAAGAAAGAAGCAAACAAACGAACATAGTACATGTTGTCACTACATTTACCAAGTCACTGTATTTTAAGGGCAAATCCTGGCAATATGCCATTCCATCCATTCCAAGGCTCTACAGTAACTGTACTTAATCTGCTGTATGTACTGCAAAGTCAGTTGCTAGGGCTTATACTCAGGCTAGGGATCAGCCTGATTGCCAGGGGTGTGTCAGTGCCTTATGGCCTTGAAGGAGAGGGAGACCAGCAGCTTTAGTAACTTAACCTGATTGTGCATGCCATGCATGTTGGCAGGGGGAAGCAGCACTGTCAGGCATGAGGCGATAGATTGGGGCAGAATGCCATACCAGGACCCCCATGTTCTCTCCTCTTTCGATGGGGTGTGCTCCATTCCAGGTATAGTGCATTTCCACAGGTATACTTTCAGCAGAACAACAGAATCACAATGGAGATTGAGTAGATCCTCTCACCCAGGGGTACAGAGTAACTCACCTAACCTATAGGACATCCCAGTGCAAATTCCAGTAGACAACACCTTTTGGTGTTCTCAGCAGCACAGCATATGAATCCACAGTGAGAGTTGGGGCCATAACTGTCTCCCTAGACTTCTATACCTTTATAGTATTGGGTGCCTCAGCAGGGGTCCCCAGTCTGGCATATGGGGCCACAGACCCTACTGTTTGATCGTTCAAATGCATTAAAGCCTGTGACAGCACATTAGTCACTGGGCCAAGGTGGTTTTCCCTGTTAATAATTCAATCTGCTGCTTTAATATTCCATTTTTCCTTTCTACCAACCAATGCTTTATGAGCCAGGACATGGAAAACAGTGAGGATCACCTCAGGCTCTTGCAGGTGAGCCAAATGTCCTGATACCATAGGGCTTAGTTATGATAATCTGCCCTTTGGCTTCCCAGTGTCTAAATTCTAGCCTTATCTCTTTAGAATAGCCCACCTGTCAGTGCACAGGGTTAATGGCTATAGCTCATGAGTGCTCACCAGTGAAACCTTTCTGAGTTCAGCCCAGTGACTGCTTAGCTTGTTCCTGTTTCCACCCAGATGGTGTCAGTATTGGGTTGAATAGCAACTTGAGTTCCTCTGTGTGGGTTTCCCCAAGTAGACCTGTCTGTATATTAGGCATCAGAGGGAATTTCTTCCATTTCCTCTATAGGCCACAGAGGCCACAACACGAATAAGAGTTTGGGCATTTGAAGAATCTACATATTCTATACGACCCAGTAGCACCTACATTTCTGGAGACAGTGGGCTGTACACGGAAAATTATAAAACTTATATGAAAAATTAAAGAAAACAGAAACAAATGAAAAGATATCCTATGTTCATGGATCACAAGAATTAATACCATTGAAATGTCCATATTACCTAAAACCATCTATAGGTCAATGAAATCTCTATCAAGATTCTAATGGCATTTTCACAGAAGTGGAAAAAAAAACAACCCTAAAATTTGTATGGAACCACAAAAGATTTCAAATAGCCAAAGCAATCTGAGGAAGTATATAAAGCTAGAGGCATCATACTTCCTGACTGAAATTGCATCACAAGGTTACAGCAATCAAAACATTATGGCACTGGCATAAAAAAAGACACATAGGCCAATAGAATAAAGATCCCCAAAATAAATCCATGCATATGTGGTCATTTAATTTATAACCAAGAAGGCAAGAATATACAATGGGTAAAGGACAGTCTCTTCCATAAATGGTGCTGGAAAAACTGAGTAGCTACATGCAGAAGAATGAAATTGAAATCATATTTTATACTAGTCACACAAATTAACTCAACATACTTAAATGTTGTACATGAAACTGTGAAACTCCTAGAAGAAAACCAACAGGAAAAGCCCCTTAATATTGGTCTTGACAACATTTTTTGGATGTGATACTAAAAGCACAAGCAATAAAAATTAAATAAACAAATGGAACTACATGAAACTAAGAAGCATCTCACAGCAAAGGAAATTGTCAATAAAATCAAATGTGAACCTACAGAACGAGAGAAAATATTTGCAAATCATATATCCGATACAGGGTTAATATCCAAAATATTTAAAGAACTCATATCACTCAATAGCAGAACCCACAAATAATCCAATTTAAAAATGGGCAAAGAACTTAAATAGACATTTTCCCAAAGATTTTTCCAAAGACACACAATGGCCTACAGGTACACGAAAGGTGCTTAATATCACTAACACCAGGGAAGTGCAAATCAAAATCATAATGAGATAACTGTCTCACACCTGTTAGAATTCTTATTATAAAAAAGACAAGTGATAAGAAGTGTTGGTGAGAATGTACAGAAAAGGCAATCTTTGTGCACTGCTGGTAAGAATATAAATTAGTATGCCCACTATGGCAAACAGTATGGATGATCCTCAAAATATTGAAAATAGAACTACCAGGGCACTTGGCTGACTAGGCCAGTGGAGCATCCAACTCTTGATCTCAGGGTCATGAGTTTGAGTCCCACACTGGGTGTAACAAACAAACAAACAAACAAACTTAAAAAAAATAGAACTACCATATGATCCAGCAAACCCACTCTGGATATACAACCAAAGGAAACCAAATTACTACCTCAAAGAGATATCTGCCCCTACATGTTCATTGCAGCATTATTCAAAATAGCCAAGACATGGAAACAACCAAAGTATCCACTGACAAATAAATGGATAAAGAAGATGTGATTTATATATATAGATATAGATGGATATATGATATATCATATGAATATAATACACATAATGAAATATTATTCAGCCATAACAAAGGAAATCCTCCCATATGTGACAACATGGATGGACCTTGAGAGGATTATGCTAAGTGAAATAAGTCAGAAAGAGAAAGACAAATCTTACATAATACCACTTATTTATGAATCTAAGAAAGTCAAATTCACTCATAGAAACCAAGAGCAAATTGGTGACTGCCAAGGGCTAGGGATGGAAAGATGCTGGTCAAAGTACACAAACCTTCAAGTATAAGATAAGTAAGTTCTGGGGATTGTGCAGGATGGTGACAATGGTTAACAATACTTACTGTATTGTATACTTGAGAGTTGCTAACAGAGTAAGTATTTTTGCCACCCCCAACCCCACATACACAAACAGGTAACAATGTGAGGTGTTGGATGTGTTGACCAACCTTACTGTGGTAATAATTTCACAATATACATGTGTACCAAATCATCACATTGTACATCTTGAACTTACATAATGTTATTTGTTAATTATATCTCAATAAAGCAAGAAAAAAAATCAGGTCAAGCATCTACTTCCTTATACAGCCTTTCTGGGACCCTTTTCCCATCTAGTGAGAGTTGACTCAGTTCTTCTGTTCCAACCATACTATGGAATATGTTCTGATAATAACACTAATCACATTTTATTACACTTATTTACCTATACGCCTATCACCCACTAAAAGATTATAAGCTCTTTGAGGACAGGGACAATTTTATTCATCTTTATACCTTTCATGACTAAAATACAGCTTGACATAATTAGATTGTAAATGGGAAAAATTAAATTATCAATGGGAAATTAATAAATAAACTTTGCTTCTCCAATAAAAATTCAAACTGGAAAAAAATAGATGTGGGAAATTTGGCTCAAACTTCTTAAGCATGCTTTAAAAATTCTATTTGAGGGGCGCCTGGGTGGCTCTGTCGGTTAGGCGTCCAACTTCGGCTCGCGTGGTGATGTCGCAGTTCTTGGACCGAGCCCTGTGTGGGGCTCTGTGCTGACAGCTCAGAGCCTGGAGCCTGCTTCAGATTCTGTGTCTCCCTCTCTCTCCCTGCCCCTCCCCTGCTTGTGCTCTGTGTCTCAAAAATAAATAAACATTAAAAAAAATTTTAAATTCTATTTGAGCTGACAAGGTATAACTTTTTTAAAAACCAAGAGGGAAACAAGAGGTTGTAACATATCCTGAGGTCGCTATGCCTACATACATTATGCCCTAAAGTCTGAGGCAATGAACACAATAAAAAAAAATCTGTTTATTCTTCTGGAAAAAATAACTCTTTACGCAAATGACTGATATGTTTTACATGGGAATACTCCTCACTTGTAAGGAATTTCCTATTTGGTAGGGTGCTTGTTAAAAACTCAGATTCCTAAAGCCCATGCCAAACAAGCCCTATTAAATCTGAGTCTCTAAGTAGGTGCAACTTTTGCAAGGTTCCCAGATGTTTCCTGACGTTTGACCATGGCTTCTCTACCCCCGGTTTATTGTCAAAGTCCCAGATTCTACTCCTGGGGGCTAGGGCTATTTTCCCCTCTTTCCTGACAGTTCTTAGAACTGGAGATTTTTTCTCTGACGCAAACCTAATGGCCCAATTATACATGACTTTTTAACCCCAAATCTTATTATTGCAAAGCACATTTTTGCTTTGAAAATCACTTCAAAGTGGAGATAACCCAAACATTCACTGGTTTATTTGATTAAGACTCTAAGCCCTTCTGATTACATCACACCTGTCCTCTTCCCTCTGCACTAGCAGTATCCAATTTGCTTCAGAGCACAGGTCTGAATCTGTTTAAACCTAACAGCAGAGCTGTTAACAGCTTGAATCTGTTTAAACCTAACAGCAGAGCTGCAGAAAATATACATATATGTCATTATGTGGTCATTAATATCGGTAAGTGAATCAATATAAGATTTTGTGGTAGTAAGTTATATGCAGTACCTATTGAACATATGTGGTAGAATTTTTCTGATCAATCAAAGCAATATTATTATGGTATTTTCAGTAAATTTATAACAATGTAGAGGTTAATTAACAATCAGTGATCCTCACAGATGCCAGTTTACCAAGATATTATTCTATTCTCTTAGCAATGGAGCTATAAAGCCCTCCAAATCACACAACAGATTATGTTATAATTTCATTGTTGGTCTCATGGAACTTTTCCAACAATCTATAAGGTTTTCTGAAAGTGTTAGAATTACATCCATTCGAACAACAGAAAGTATATGGGTTTATATTTATATCTATCATGAGTCGAATGTTCAAACAATAGCTTTTTCTGAGATTAGTGCCACAAATGCAAAATAATCCATACCCAATGGAGCCTAACAGAGAGAATTCCTTACATTCTTTTCTTATCAGAGAAGTAGGCTCTGCTTTGAGGGGGGCTGGGTGTTTTTATCTGCCTGTTCACTAATTTTACTAGGAAACAAATGCATAGTTTACTTCCACATATAAATTCACAAAGCTGTAGAACAAAAGAGCCAGAAGGGACTTAAGAAGTCAACCTCCTTGTTCAAGGTCAGTGGCAAAAATGGGACTATAACCAGATCTGCTCTTTCTACTGTTCCATAAATTCAGTTCAGGTGATTTAACATATGTATATTAGATACCAACTTTGTATAAAGGAAACATCTTTTGAAGCATAATGTTTGTAAAAACACAGCTGTCCCAAAGTATCTGCCGCAAATCCCTCCTTCGCTATGACATGGTCTCTTGATAAAGTTTTTGTTAAAATGTATACCCTGTATACAATAACAATCTGAAAAGAGAAATTCTTTGTCCACCCATGACTCATTCATTTGTCCAGTCAATTATCAAGGATATAGTAAGAGTCTTACCATGTCAGGCACAACTAAGTCTAAGGGTAAGTAGATCAACCAGACATGGTTCCTACCCTTGAGGAATTTACTGGCTAGTGGGGAGAGACAGAAATATCAACTAATGACTAATAGCATTATGACCAAGGCAAGGAAATGCTGAAACAGCAGTTTAACATTTAGCTTGAAGGAAGTCAATAAGGAAGTCAATCCATTTGTGATGGATTTGGAAGTACACCTGGTCATCTTTCTTTAAGGTTTGAGTGCAATTAATGGAATGCTACTCTGCTATGCTTGGAGTTACCAACCATCACGTACTGTAACAGAAAGTTCACTCATTCGGAATCTCTCAAATTCTCTTCTCTTTCATACATCAAAACAGCAGTGGGATTCAGTTTTGCCCTAACCCAGTTTGCTAAGTGGAGATTTAAAACCTGGCATCAGCAGGCTGTGTTGGAAGCATGGTACTGGGGGTTCAGAAGTTATCTCAAGGAGTAAGGCAGCATCTATTCACAGCCATAAAGATTCTGAGGATGGAAGAACACACACTCCCCAGCATTATGCTCAGAGAAGGGGCCAGGACTCTGAGGATCAATGCTCTGTCATTCCCTCGCCTATGCATATTTGCAAGGCATAAGGCAGCCCCAGAGTGGTGAGGTCAAGTCAGGTGATTATAGAGTGCCTGTCACCTCAAGGGTTAGTGAGTATGGAGTTCAGGCTGTGAGACAAACTTTTTTTTAGGAATAATGGCAAGAACTGAACAGAAGACTGTAGGGGGCTGTGCTCCTGCAGAGGAAACTTTTCCCAAAGGCCCTATGAGGACAGCTATAGGGTTTGGTTGAGATGATGTCTTGCCCTAATGGGCCCAGTTTTCAAGGCTTCCCTGACTCAGTTTTTCAGTTCACTTGCCCAATTGCTTACAGGAGAGCTAGCTGGCTGGGTTAGGACTAGTTCCAGGGTTTGCCACATCATAGAAACAGAGTACTCTCTTTGCTTCTTGCCACAACTCAGAACTATTTCTGATCCCATGTCTCACCATGATAATAAGAGTTGTCACCTTCTCTAACACTGTAACGTACCAGAAATGAAGTCATAACTTCCTAAAATATCCACAGACTCCTTTATGCAAATTTATCCAATCCTTTTCGAGAACACTCAGATGCCATCACTAAGAGGAACTGGCTGGCTTCCATAAGACAAATGAGAGTCTCTATTCACCTTTTCTGCAGACCTCCTTAAAACAACTTCTATCTGTAAGCAGCGTAACACAATGGTTGAAAGCACAGCCTTTAGAGCCATATTCCTTGGGTTTAAAATATCCTGGCTCCACTACTTACTACCTGTGTAAATTTAAATGTCTTGTGTCAACTCATTTGTAAAATAGACATTACAATAGCTCCTACTTCATGGGGTTGTTATGGTACCTATAAAATAGATAAAGCATTTAGATCAGAGTCAGCATAATATAAACACTAGTGATTATTATTATTTTAGTAAATGCAACTAGAAACTGTTTTCATGAGAGAGGAAAATCTGACAGGATGCTGTATTACAAAAAGATTAAAAAATTGCCAAATAAACAGCATTCAGGACATCTCAGAGGAAAGAATTCATATAAAGATACGAAGGTATTTGATCTTTGAACATGTATTTATTGAAGTCTTGTTCAAAGCACCAGTGATATAGGCATTCACAAAAAAGACCCCACTCTCTGTCCTCATGGAGCTAATACTCAATGGGGGGGGGTTGGGGAACAGATAATTTACCAAAAACATAGGCAAAATGATATAATATACGAGCTCAGGATGAGTATTACAGAAAAAAATAAATGGGTATGAGAATTCAAAGTTGGAAAAGATGGTGTAATTTAGTTAGGGTGGTTGGGAAAGCTTTATTGACAAGATAGCATTTGCTTTAGGGCCAGAAGGAGGGAAGGCTGCAATCCATGTGTATAGTTGAGGAAATCCTTTCCATGTTTCTTGCAAAGTTTCTGAGATAAAAACTTGGTGTGTTTGAAAAACAGCAAAGAAGTCAATATAGGTGGAGCAGAGTAAGGGAAGGAGAGACTGGTAGAAGATAAGGTCAAACACTAGCAAGGATAGGGGCAGATAATATAAGATCTCGTAAGCCACAGGGTAATGACTGTGGGTTTTACTCTGAGAGAGCTGGAAGATAATGCAGAATTGTGAGTGGAAGAGTCATATAGTCACACTTCAGTTTTTAAAGGACCATTTTGGCTTCTGTGTTAAAAAAATAATAATAAAATTATGAGTCAAAGAGGGAGAAAGAAGGATACCAATGAGAAGGTGGCTACAATGTTCTAGATGAAGAATCATGGTAGCTTGGACCAGGGTGGTAATATCAGAGAGGATGAAAAGTAGTCTGGTTTAGATATATTTAAAGGTAAGGCCAACAGTACCTGCTGACAGACTGGATATGAGGGTAGGGTATAAAATAAAGTGGGGAGTCAAAAAAAAACTCCAAGAAATTAAAACCCAACACCTAGAAAAATAGAAATTATATATTTAAAAAAAATTTAATATTTATTTATTTTTGAGAGAGAGACAGAAAGAGAGACAGAGTGCAAGTGGGGGAGATGCAGAGAGATGGAGACACAGACTCCAAAGCAGGTTCCAGGCTCTGAGCTGTCAGCACAGAGCCCAATGTGGGGCTTGAACTCACGGACCATGAGATCATGACCTGAGCTGAAGTCAGACGCCTAACCAAGTGAGCCACTCAGGTGCCCCAGAATTTATATTTACTATGGGAAGAGGACTGTGGAATGAGAAGGTTGTAAGAGGGTCACAATTTTAGTTTATATTCAATTTTTAGTTTATATTCAAAAATTTTAGTTTTGAATATAATGTGTTTGAGGCGTTTGTTAGACATACAAGCAAGGGCATCAAGTGGAGAAATAGGAGACGGGAGTTTGGGGGAGGTCTGGGCTGGTGATTTAAATTTGAGGATCATCAGGGGAAAAGGTATTTAGGAGAGTGATAACAGTGAAAGGAAGAGATGTAAGGATTGAGATGTGGAGCCTCCAATATTTAGGGTTTGGGGAGACAACAGGAACCAGCAAAGAAAACACTGAGGAAGAAGAGACTTGAGCGATGTGGTATATTGCAAGCCAAGTGATGAAGCTGTATCAAGGAGAGTGTTTTAGTTCTGATTAACATAACAGAATACCACACATGGTCGGCTTATAAACAATACAAACTTATTTCTCAAAGTTCTGGAGTCTAGAAGTCCAAGATCAAGGAGCATCATGGTCAGGTTCTGGTGAGAGCTCTCTTCTGGGGTGCAGATTTCTCTTTGTATCCTCATGTGGCAGAAGCAGAGAAAGGAGGCAGGCTCTCTCATGACTCATTACAAGGGCACTAATCCCTTCCCTAAGGACATCATCCTCATGACCGCATCTAATGTAATTACTTCTTGAATGTCCCACCTCCTAATACCATCATATTGAGGAGTAGAGTTTTAACATATAAATTTAGGGTAGGACATAAACATTCAGTCCCTAACAGTGAATATTTGCATTAATCTAAATATTATTGATAGGTCAAGTAATATGAAGACTAAGAATAAAGAAAGAAGTCTAGTATTGCCCAAGGGACTTAGCAGTATGGAGGTCTTTGGTGACCTTGAAAAAAAGAAGCCTGATTTGAGTAGCTTCTAGAGGTCATGGATGAGAGAAACTGGAAAAAATTAATGTATTTCTGGTGTCAGCAGCAAAAGGGGAACAGAAACATGTAATGGTATCTAAGACTGACCAATGGGATCAGGAGAGGAATATTTTTCTTAGGGGAAAGCAACATGTTTATATACTTTGGGGGATGATGCAGTCAAGAGGGGGAAATTGACATGCCAAGGAGGTGAGAGTTGCCAACATCCTAAGTAAGGGGGAAGGAACTGAATGTAGTGAATCTAATTGGATCTAATGTAAGGCTGGAGGGGCTGGCTTCAGGCAGGAGCATGGACAATTCCTCTCTAGGAGCAGAAAGATATATCTCCTAACTAATTCCGCTTTTTCAGTGGAATAGAGAACAAAGCAATCAGCTGCGATGAATGATCAAGACTGATGTATTAGAGGGGCGCCTGGGTGGCTCAGTAGGTTAAGCGTCCAACTTCAGCTTAAGTCATGAGCTCATGGTCCGTGGGTAAAGCCCAGAGCCTGGAGCCCGCTTCAAATTCTGTGTCTTCCTCTCTCTCTGCCCCTCTCCTGCTTGTGCTCACGCGCTCTCTCTCTCTCTCTCTCTCTAAAAAATAACAAATCAACATTTAAAAATTAAAAAAAAAAAAGACTGATGTATTAGAGATTGGAGGAGTGAAGGAAAGCTATGGAGCAGTCATGTAGGTGAGTGGACCAGAGAAATGCAGTAGGATGGCAGGGTGGCACTACCACCCGTTTAATATTAGCACTTAGGAATTTCAATGAGACCAAGCAGCTGGAAAAGGCAGAGACAGAAGAGGTGAGAGTGAAGAGTTGGAGGGTTTGGTAAACAGCATAAAAACCCTATTAAGGATTTTATACTCCAACCTACAAGACAAAGGGAAGCTAATCCTGCTTGTCAAGCAGGGCAATGGCATAATTTAAGAGGGCTTGCCAGAGAGAAAATTCTGGTCAGCAAGAACATGATGGGCTAAAAGTTTTTAGTGGAGATATGGTCTTTGTGGTATCTAAAACTTCTTCTTATAACCAAAAAAAAAAAAAATAGAGTTTGCTCTATAAAACTAACCCAGTAGGTGGGGGAGCCAAGATGGCGGAACAGCATGGAAGTTGTTTTTGCATCTCACATCCATGAAATACAGCGAGATCAACCCTAAACCATCCTATACATCTAGAAAACTTATTTGAAGATTAACACAACAATCTGCATAACCTGAACCACAGAACTCAGCAGGTACACAGCGCAAAGAGGTAAACAGGGGACAGAAGCTGCAGAGGGCTGGGAGCTGTTTTTGCTTGCAGAGAGAGGACAGAGACGGGGAGGAGAGTATGGGGAAAGCAGCCCCCTCAAAAGCAGCCAGAAAGAAATTGGAATAGTGGAAACAGTCGCAGAGACTGAACTAAAAAGGGAGAAAGGAGAAGGTTTAAATTCCATTAAGACTCTATAAACAGGGGGAGTGCAGAGTCTGAAACTCCAACCCTCAATACCTGGTGGTGCTCTGGTGGGAAGGGTGAATCCCCAGGAGCAGAGTGGGGTCTGGAAGGTCCTCAGGCCACCCAGGGAGAAGCAGTTTCACTGCTAGAAGGACATTTGGTAGAGGCTGTACGGCCACCTGGTCCCAGCAGACCCCAGAGAACAACCACATTCGCTGGTGCTGGAATAGGGTCATTGAAGGTGAAGTCTGGTGCCAGATGTGGGTTGTGATTTGCCATAATCCCTGAAATGCTGCTCCTACAGGATCGTGTGAACTTTTTCTGTGGCACCCAGCTGCAGTCTCTGGGCATCAAAAGCAGCATGGTCCTGGGTGAGGCTGGCACCCAGCCACGGCTCATTGAGACCCAACCCCAGAGGATCTGAGTAGGTCAAAGCTGCAGTCCCTCAGAAGTGAGGGGTCGGGAAACACAGCCGCATCTAATATAAAACTCAGGAGGGAAGTGGAGCCTGGCAACTTGATGGCTTGGTCATGGACAGTGTTAAAGCGGGGAATGGACAGAAACCAGAGACAAAGGATGGGTGTGCAATTGCTGGTCTGGGAGAGCACAGAGTTCCTATACTAGAGACTGGGAGGCTGGGTGATGCCATTTTCACCATTCCCGTGCACGCGCATACACACCAACAAGCGCCACAACATTCAACCTTAGTAAGCTAAGCAACGCCATCTAGTGGAGAACAGAGCCCTTACATTAAGCCCCACCTGACTGGGCCAAACTCACTCTTCAGGAACACCACAAATCTCTCTGCCTGCTTAGTTTACGGACTACAAAGTGCTTCATAGTTTGACTTCTAGGGGAAAGCAATGTAATTTCAATCGTATTTCAGTCTGTTCGCTGGTCCATGTATTCAATTTTTTTATTTCTTTTTTTTCTTGAATACAGAAAGAGAAAAATCTATTTTTACTGTCAATTTTTATTAAAAATATTTTTCTTTATTTTTTTTCTTCTAAATTTTTTACTTTTTTGTAATGTTTTCAAATTCTATTTTACTTCCATTATTTCATTTTATTCTATTTCATTGTATTCATTTTCTCAAATTTTCAAACATTTTCCTTTTTTCCCCCCCTTTTTTATCTAATCTATCAAGCTCCTTTCAACAGCTAGACCAAAACACACCAGGATCTAAAAATCATTTATTTGATTTGTGTGTGTGTGTTGCTTTTAATTTTTTAATTTTAATTTTTTTTACCTTATTAATACCTTTTTTTCCTTAAAAATGATGAAACAGGAATTCACCCCAAAAGAAACAGCAGGAACCAACAACAGTCAGGGACATAATCAACACAGATACAAGCAAGATGTCTGAACCAGAATTTAAAATCACAATAATAAGAATACTAGCTGGGGCTGAAAATAGGTTAGAATCCCTCTCTGTGGAGTTAAAAGAAAAAAGCTAGTCAGGATGAAATAAAAAATGCTGTAACTGAGCTGCATCTCGAATGTATGCCATGGATAAGGCAGAGCAGGAAATCAGCAATAGAGAGGACAAACTTATGGAGAATACTGAAGCAGAAAAAAAGAGGGAGACTAAGGCAAAAGAGCACAGTTTAGGCATTAGAGAAATCAGTGACTCATTAAAAAGGAACAACATCAGAATCATGGGGGTCCCAGAAGATGAAGAGAGAGAAAAGGGGTAGTAGGGTTCTGTGAGCAAATCATTGCAGATAACTTTCCTAACCTGGGGTAAGACACAGACATCAAAATCCAGGAAGCATAGAGGACTCCCATAAGATTCAAAAAAAAGCTGACCATCAACAAGGAATATCATAGTCAAATTCACAAAATACTCAGGCAAGGAAAGAATCATGAAAGCAACAAGGGAAAAAAGTCCTTAACCTACAAGGGAAGGCAGGACAGTTTCACAGCAGACCTATCCAAAGAAATTTGGCAGGCCAGAAAGGAGTGGCAAGATACATGCAATGTGCTGAATCAGAAAAATATGCAGCCAAGAATTCCTTATCCACCAAGGCTGTCATTCAAAATAGAAGGAGAGATTAAAAGTTTCCCAAACAAAACTTAAAGGAGTTCGTGACCACTAAACGAGCCCTCAAGAGATTTTCAGGGGGACTCTCTGAGGGGAGAAAAGATGAAAAAAAGAAAAAAAAATACCAAAAGCAATAAAGACTAGAAAGCACCAGAAAACACCACCAGAAACTCCAACTCTAAAAGAAACATAATGGCAATAAACTACTATCTTTCAGTACTCACTGTAAACATCAATGGACTAAATGCTGCAATCAAAAGACATAGGTAATAGAATGGAAAAGAAAACAAGACCCATCTATATGCTGTTTATAAGAGACCCACATTAGACTGAAAGACACCTTCAGATTGAAAGTAAGGGGATGGAAAACCATCTATCATGCTAATGGTCACCAAAAGAAAGCCGGAGTAGCCATACTCATATCAGACAATCTAGACTTTAAAATAAAGACTGTAACAAGAGATGAAGAAGGGTGTTATATCATAATTAAGGGGGTCTATCCACCAAGAAGACTTAACAATTGTAAACGATTATGCTCCAAATGTTGAAGCACCCAAATATATAAATCAATTAATCACAAATATACAGAAACTCATTGATAATAATACCATAATAGTGGGGGACTTCAACACCCCACTTATAGCAATGGAAAGATCATCAAAACATAAAATCAACAAGGAAACAATGGCTTTGAATGACACACTGGACCAGATGGACTTAACAGATATATTGGAACATTTCATCCTAAAGCAGCAGAATATACATTCTTCTCCAGTGCACATGGAATGTTGTGCAGAATAGATCACATACTGGGACACAAATCAGCCCTCAACAAGTACAGAAATATCGGATCATACCGTGCATATTTTCAGACCACAATGCTGTGAAACTCGAAATCAACCACAGAAAAAAAATTGGAAAGATGGCAAGTACTTGGAGACTAAAGAACATTCTACTAAAGAATGAATGGGCTAACCAAGAAGTTGAAGAGGAAATTAAAAGGTCCATAGAAGCCAATGAAAATGGTAACACTACAGCCAAAACCTCTGCAAAGCAGCAAAGGTAGTAACACAAGGGAAGTATATAGCAATCCAGGTCTTCCTAAAGAAGGAAGAAAGGTCTCAGATACACAACCCAACCTTACACCTTAAAGAGCTGGAAAAAGAACAGCAGATAAAACCCCAAACCAGCAGAAGACAAGAAGTGATAAAGATTAGAGCAAAAATCAATGCTATTGAAACTAAACGCACACACACACACACACACACACACACACACACACACACACACAAAACCAAAAACCAAAACAAAAAGCAAAAAACAAAAAACAAAAAAACAGTAGAACAGATCAAGGAAACCAGAAGCTGGTTCTTTGAAAGAATTAACAAAATTGATAAACCACTAGCCAGTTTGATCGAAAAGAAAAAGGAAAGGAACCAAATAAATAAAATCAAAAATGAAAGAGGAGAGATCACAACCAACACAGCAGAAATAAAACCAATAGTAAGAGAATATTATGAGAAATTGTACTCCAATAAAATGGGCAATCTGGAAGAAATGGACAAATCCCTAGAAATATATAAACTACCCAAACTGAAACAGGAAGCAATAGAAAATTTGAACAGACCCATAACCAGTAAGGAAATCAAATTAGTAATCAAAAATCTCCCAAAAACCAAGAGCCCAGGTCCAGATGGCTTTCTAGGGGGAACTCTACCAGACATTTAAGGAAGAGTAACACCTATTTTCTTGAAGCTGTCCCAAAAAATAGAAATAGAAGGAAAACTTCCAACCTCTTTCTATGAAGCCAGCATTACCTTGATTCAAAACCAGAGAGCCCACTAAAAAGGAGAACTATAGATCAATTTCCCTGATGAACATGGACGCAAAAATCTTTCACAAGATATGAGCCAACCAAATCCAACAGTACATTAAAAAATTATTCACCATGACCATGTGGGATTTATACCTGGGATGCAGGGCTGGTTCAATGTCTACCAAACAATCTATGTGATTCATCACATCAACAAAAGAAAGGACAAGAACCATATGATCCTCTCAATAGATGCAGAGAAAGCATTTGACAAAACACAGCATCCTTTCTTGATAAAAACCCTCAAGAAAGTAGGAATAGAAGGATCATACCTCGATATCATAAAAGCCATATACAAAAGACCCAATGCTAATATTCTCCTCAATGGGGAAAAACTGAGAGCTTTCTACCTAAGGTCAGGAACAAGACAGGGATGTCCACTCTAGCCACTGTTATTCAACATAGTATTGGAAGTCTTAGCCTCAGCAATCAGACAACACAAAGAAATAAAAGGCATCCAAATCGGCCAGGAAGAGGTCAAACTTTCACTCTTTGCAGAAGGCATGAAACTCTATATGGAAAACCCAAAAGATTCCACCAAAAAACTGCTAGAACTGATCCATGAATTCAGCAAAGTGGCAGGATATAAAATCAATGCACAGAAATCGGTTGCATTCCTACATGCCAACAATGAAGCAACAGAAAGAGAAATCAAGGAATCGATCCCATTTACAATTGCACCAAAAACCATAAAATACCTAGGAATAAATCTAACCAAAGAGGTGAAAAATCTATACACTGAAAACTATGGAAAGCTTATGAAAGAAATTGAAGATGACACACAAAGAATGAAAAATATTCCATGCTCCTGGATAGGAAGAACAAATATTGTTAAAATGTCAATACTACCCAAAGCATCTACATATTCAATGCAATCCCTATCAAAATAACACCAGCATTCTTCACAGAGCTACAATAAACAATCCTACAATGTGTATGGAACCAGAAAAGACCCCGAATAGCCAAAGCAATCTTGAAAAAGAAAACCAAAGCAAGAGGCATCACAATCCCCGATTTCAAGCTGTATTACAAAGATGTAATCATCAACACAGTGTAGTACTGGCACGAGAACAGACACTCAGATCAATGGAACAGAATAGAGAACCCAGAAATGGACCCACAAACATATGGCCAACTAACCTTTGACAAAGCAGGAAAGAATATCCAATGGAGTAAAGACAGTCTTCTCAGCAAGTGGTACTGGGAAAATTGGACAGCGACACGCAGAAGAATGAGCCCGGACCACTTTCTCACACCATACGCAAAAAAACACTCAAAATGGATGAAAGACCTAAATGTAAGATAGGAAGCCATCAAAATCCTCAAGGACAAAGCAGGCAAAAACCTCTTTGACCTTGGCCGCAGCAACTTCTTACTCAACATGTCTCCAGAGGCAAGGGAAACAAAAACAAAAATGAACTACTGGGACCTCATCAAAAAAAAAAAAAAAAAAGCTTCTGCATAGCGAAGGAAACAATCAGCAAAACTAAAAGGCAACTGACAGAATGGGAGAAGATATTTGCAAATGACATATCAGATAAAGGGTTAGTATCCAAAATCTATAAAGAACAACTCAAACTCAACACCCCCAAAACAAATAATCCATTGAAGAAATGGGCAAAGACATGAATAGGCACTTCTCCAAGGAAGACATCCAGATGGCCAACTGACACGTGAAAAAATGCCCAACATCACTCATCATCAGGGAAATACAAATCAAAACCACAATGAGATATCCCCACGCCCCTGTCAGAATGGCTAACATTAACAACTCAGGCAACAACAGATATTGGTGAAGATGTGAAGAAAGAGGAACTCTTTGTACTGCTGGTGGGAATGCAAACTGGTGCAGCTACTCTGGAAAACAGTACGGAGGTTCCTCAAAAAATTCAAAAGAGGACTACCCTACAACCCAGCAAGTGTACTACTAGGTATTTATCCAAGGGATACAGGTATGCTGTTTCGAAGGGGCATGTGCACCCCAATGTTTATAGCAGCCCTATTAACAACAGCCAAAGTATGGGAAAAGCCCAAATTCCATTGATGGATGAATGGATAAAGAAGATGTGGTATGTATGTGTGTGTGTGTGTGTGTGTGTGTATATATGTGTGTGTGTACATATACACACATACACACATATATATATACACACACATACATACTCATACACACATGTGTATATATATATACACATACATACATACATAAACACACATACACAATGGAATATTTTTTGGCAATCAAAAAGAATGATATCATGCCATTTGCAACTACATAGATGGAACTAGAGAGTATTATGCTAAGGGAAATTAGAGAAAGACAAATATCATAGGACTTCACTCATATGAGGACTTTAAGACACAAAACAGATGAACATAAGGGAAGGGAAGCAAAAATAATATAAAAAAAGGGAGGGGGACAAAAACATAAGAAACTCTTAAGTGTGGAGAACAAACAGGGTTACTGGAGGAATTGTGGGAGGGGTGATGTGCTAAATGGGTAAGGGGCATTAAGGAATCTACTCCTGAAATCACTGTTGCACGTTATGGTAACTAACTTTTGATGTAAATTTAAAAAACAAATTAAGTAAAAATTTAAAAAAAAATAGTAACCCAGTAAATCAAAGATTTCCCCACAGAATATTGTTGAAAACTCCAAGTCAGTCATGAGTCCCCACTAAGTTTTGTAACTAAGTGGCTTTCTTAATTTCCCTAGTTTCTCACAAATACGGACCATGTGCTCTGACACAAATCTGCTCTTGCCCTGCCTCAAGGTTAGCAAAAAGAAAATATTCTCCTATTACTTGGCTTGTTAAAAAGAAAAGAAAGAGGGAAAAAATTCATTTGAGATAAACCAACTATTTCTCATGATGGAAAATCTGCATGATTACCTTGGACATAATGTATTGCATTTATTTCTGGCTGACTTTGCGTAAGTTAGTGACGCTTTTTAAATGACCAAATATTGCACATTTCACACACATACACACACACACACACATGAACAGCATGAAAGAAAAGTGAATAGGATATAACATAAATGCAGTAAGAACATAAAAGATTAGTTTTCCTATAAAATGTAAAATAACGGGGCGCCTGGGTGGCGCAGTCGGTTAAGCGTCCGACTTCAGCCAGGTCACGATCTCGCGGTCCGTGAGTTCGAGCCCCGCGTCGGGCTCTGGGCTGATGGCTCAGAGCCTGGAGCCTGTTTCCGATTCTGTGTCTCCCTCTCTCTCTGCCCCTCCCCCGTTCATGCTCTGTCTCTCTCTGTCCCAAAAATAAATAAATGTTGAAAAAATAAATAAATAAAATGTAAAATAACTGCTTTGGGAACAGTTTTCCATTTCATAACTTCACAAGCAAATTTAGGTTTGCTTCTAATTTACTAACCATTTTTAGAAATACTATTTTCAATGATAACTCTAAATACAAATGTGATTATGGTTCAGAAAGAGGGAAACATTTTTTTCTCTTTAGTAAATTAATCATGTTGAAAACAGAAAGGATATCAGTTTTGCAAAAGACAATTCCAACAGACAACATTGTTGATATCCGAACCATCATTTCAGTAAAAGCACAGTCAGTGAGGCTGTATCCTTGACTCAAAATCATGTACCATTTGTGTTGGGAACCCCAGAAACTCTCCTCCAACATGATGACTGTCATCCAGGAGCGCGCGCGCGCGCGCTCTCTCTCTCTCTCTCTCTCTATATATATATATATATATATATTTTTTTTTTTACTGATGAAATTGAATGTTCAAACTATCTTTATCATGACTCCAGGATCTGGCTTTTTAAGTCCAGCTCAGTTCTAAAATGGTCTTAACTCATTTGCCTTGGGTTAGTTATCTTAATTCTGAATACCCAAATAAAAGGGACCTCAAATTAATTCTTTGATCATTAAAGAAAACAGGTCTACAACAATGATACATACCAAACCTTACTAGCTAAGATAGTATGCCTATCTCTTCCAAGTTACTAAAAGATTGATGCTTTCATTCAGCTTAATGGTCAACCTGATATATGATGGGTGCCTCAGGAAACAACAGTAATTTATGCTTGGAGATTCAGGCTATTTCTTTGTTTTAATCAGCAGTCATTATAAGTATGTTACTGTCTACAGATTTATTCTAGACCTATTTTCTATGTTTTAGTTCATATTTGAGAGAGAGAGACACAGAGCACGAGCGGGGGAGGGGCAGAGAGAGGGAGACACAGAATCTAATCTGAAGCAGGCTCCAGGCTCCCAGCTGTCAGCACAGAGCCTGACATGGGGCTCGAAGTCACGAGCAGTGAGATCATGACCTGAGCCGAAGTCAGACGCTTAACCAACTGAGCCACCCAGATGCCCCTAGACCTATTTTAAATTCGCAAATTAATATCAGACTCCAAAAGTATTGATTATTATCTAAGCCTTTAGCCCATTCACAAGGTGCATTTACTTTGAACAAAATGTATTTCTATAAAATGATCTAGTCTTCTATTTTTAGGAGCTACACAGACAATAGAAGCAGAGAACCAACAGCTTCTTCATACACAACTTAAGAGCCATCTCTACACCCCTGATGCCAATTGAAAACAACCTTTACATGGCCACTTGATCAACATCCATAAGCTCAGGGCAATGGTTTGGAAATGCCAAATGAAACCAGAGCTCAACAGGTATAAGGAGTCACACCATGACCTATAGTATTTCCATCTACATGTCCAAATGACAACTATTAACAGCTGCTTTCCTGTCAATTTCATGATTGCCCAACTTGTATGAATGCAAATATAACATACTTTTTAATGCAAAGCTCACTCTAAAATATAAAATCTATGGAGAAAAACCCAAAGTTCTATTTTAAACAATCAGCTGCACCCAAAGAGAGAACGATACTCTCCTAACTATAAATAACTGACTTTCAAAGTCTATGATGGTTTTTCACCAATAGAGCTCAGGCATGTTATCAAGAACACATGGTAAACTCTTACAACAAAGGCAATGACCTTTTCCTGTATATTTTAGGATAAAATAACAGCTATTACCTTGACATTATGAATTCATTGTATAATTCCGACCTCTTAAAAAGGAAACAAACTCTCTTGGTATTCTTAGTGGCTAAATTTTGCCAAGGGAAGAATACATTTAGATAATCATTGAGGATAACAGAAATTGCAGCAGCAGAAAAAAAAAAGGATATGAGATTCAAATTCAAACAACCTGTAGGTATAATTACTCAGATTCTAAACTTAATCCCATTTCCTGAAATGTGACACCAGCTTTACAGGTACCATTGCTTATAATATATCAGGCTGAAGTATGGCTTTTCCCCATTCATCTTGGGGACAGTTGGTAGATGAAAGAATGTGGGCTTTGGGGCCCATGAGAACAAAGTGATCAAAATGACAGCACTTACTAGTACTGTGATTTCAGAAACATGACCTACTCTCTTTTGAGCCTCAGATTGTAGATTTTCGAAATGAGAGTAATCATACTTACCTCACCTGGAGGTTATGATGTGCATGCTAAGGATGTAATTCCAGTGCCAGCCAGGAACTTGGAGTACAGAGGCAGAAGGAAGATGCAAACCTATACAAATAAATAAACAGAGTTATAACTTGGGGTAAGGGCAAACTGGGATTAGCACTGGGTGAGCAAATAATGGCACAAGGGCATACAGAAAAAAAAAAACAAACAAACCCATGTGGGTAGTGACTAGGTACTACAGACACAAACCTGTCATGGAATGAATTTGCCCCCAAAATCCATATGCTGAAGTCCTAACTACCCCATGTAACTGTACTTGGATACCAGATCTTGAAAGGTAAAGTGGAGGCTGAATGAGCTCATTTGAGGGGAGGGACCGTAATCTGATAACTGGTGTCTTATAAGAAGAGAGTGGGCACCTACACACACAGAAGGAAGACCACGTGAAGGCGGTGGGAATGAGGTCATCCACCAGTCACGGAGAGAGGAGACCCACCCTAGCCACACCTTGATCTAAAGTGTGAGAAAATAAATAAATAAATTTCTGTTGCTTAAGCCACCCAGTCTGTGCTACTTTGTGATGGCAGACCCAGCAAACTGATATGAAATCCCAACACTTACTCATGCAGCGAATGGTGTTTGAGCTTTTGTAGGAGTTAGGCACTGTTCTAGGGCCCTAAGGAAACAGCCCTAAACAAAGCTAGTTTGGTCTTTGAACCCCATGGAGCTGACATTCTGGCAGGGACTGCAGCAGGTGACAGACAGCAAGCAAGTAAGAAAAACAGATGATGCCAAGGACTGGGAAGCAAAAGAAGGCGGGGAAGGCAGATCGGGTGTTTGGGTCGGAGAAGGAGCAGTTTTCAGGTTTAGATAGAGAGCTAGCAGAGACCCCACTGAGCAGGTGACGTCAGAGCAAAGATATGACAGAAATGAGGGAGTGTGTCATGTGGGTATGTGGGAGGACATTCCGGACAGAGAGAGGCAAAGCAAGTGCAAAGACCTGAAGCAGGAGTGTGTGCCTGACATGCTCAGGGAACAGGGAGGGGCCGGTGTGGCCAGTAAACCAGGGGAGGGAGGGGAAGAGGAGATGCCTTCAGGGAGGGGCCAGAGGCTGGGGAGAATAGCACCTGTGTGGTGTGTAATTGGAGTCAGGCATCTGGAGACAGGAAAAGCTGGGGGCAGAGCATAAAGACCTGGAGGCCCCAGCTGCTGGTAGATAGAAGCCTGAGGCTGGCTGAGATCACCCCAGAGTAAGGACGGGTGGAAAGCTGATGGGAGGTGGGAAGAAGATGAGGACAAACCAACACAGACACTGGTGAGCAGCGGCCCGGGCAGTGGGAGGAGGATGGAAGTAATTTTTACAGAAAGGGAGTAATCACGTGTATCTGAAAAACGGTGCCACGTAGTCCGCAAACTGGGGGTTGAGACTTCACTGTGAGCTTCAGCAATGTGAGTGTCGTTCATTAATGAGATGAGAACTAGGGACAAGTGGGAGAGGAAGCCCACTCAGACTCAGCTGACAGAGGTAAGGTCTGCAGGTGCCGACAACTGCAACGCTAGGACTCAGGAAGACAAAACAGGTGGTGGTGAATGGGAAGTGATTGCTCCCCGTGGGCTGGGAGAAACAGCTGCAGGTGCACAGGATGGCCGGTCCGAGGAAACCCCAGGTGCGCAGGAGAGAGTGAAGCGGTGCAGGAGCCGCGTTAGCAAGATGGCTTCCTCCCTTAGGAACACTGCTCAACTGTGGCAAAGGGGCACCAGCCAGAGCCATGGGGACAGACGTAACAAGGTGGGTGGCCGTGAGGTTGCTGGGACTGTGTGTGACTGGGAAACACCGTGAAGATGCCCTATGTTCTCTCTGCCTCTAGAACGGGATCACGGCCAGGATTTCGAAAGTGATGCACATGAGAAACAGAGCCATCAAGCCCTCCACAGGAACCCCAGTTTTGTCCTCTTACAGCAGACATTCCCACCTCCTTCCTGCCCCCATCACCTCCGCGGTGTCTGGCAAGCCCTCATCTGCTCTCCATTTCTATGATTTTGTTGCCTCGAGAATATTTTACAAGTGGAATCGAAAAGCACGTGACCTTTTTAGGATTCGCTTTTTCCCCTCTGGGCATAATTCTCCGGAGATTCGGTCCTGCTGCAGTGCCTATCAGCAGTATGTGTCCTGGCACTGCTCACCGGTGAGCACCCCACTGCACGGGGCTAGCATGGTTTTGCTGCCTCCCTATGGAAGGACACATTGTACTAGGCTGGACAATGGCCCTCAAAGAAATCAAGTCCTAATACCTGGAATCTAACTCCCATCGATGGGATCTAGTTAAGGATCTTGAGGACTGGGTTGTCTGAGTGAGCCCTAGATGGAATCATGAGCATCCTTAGAGAGGCAAAGGGAGACTTGACAAAAGAGGAGGGACTGTGTCCATGGAGACAGACTGGGGTGATGTGGACACAAGCCAAGGGAGGTTGGTGGCTACCGGGAGCTACCAGAGGGAAGGGATACACTGTCCCCCGGAGCCCTGGGGTCTCCAGACAAGTACAGCCCTGCTGACACCTTAGTCTCAGTGAAGCGAATTTCGGGTTCCTGGCCTCCAGAACTGTGAGAGAACACTATTTTGTTCTCATAAGCCACCAAGTTTGTGGTATAAGAGCAAGCAGGTGTGTGCACAACAGGTCCCCATTCCCATCTCCCTCCGACCTTGGAATCTTCCTTCCATGAGAAAGTCAGGGAAGCTCTGGCATTTCAACCTAGTTGACTACAGGCAGCCATTGAGTCATTATTATCACCATTCCCAGTTCTCAAGGCAACACATTAAATTACATTTCCTGCGGGAGGAACTGTGTCTCTATGTCTGGCCTATCGTACATCACCCTCTTTGGTTTAATACTCTTTGAATCCACTCCCATACTCGCTCCCCAGTCTCCTACCATTGCGAAGTGGTAACTCCCTTGCGTGGGCACCTGATCCCGTGTGGACCTGATTCTGTACCTCCGTTTGGAGTACACTGGCATCCGGTTATTTTCCAGGAAGTAAACACGAATACTAGACATGGAGACTGAAGATCACTGCTCTCTGTCACGACAGAATTGTCTTAGGTGAAGCCATCGAAACCTTTTCTCTAGGGGTCCTGGGGGTGGGGTAAAACTATTTCCCTTGGACAGGGGCAGGGGGAGCTACTTCTCTTGGCAACAAAACACAAGATACTCCCCTCATGAGGCCATACGTTTTCTGATGTTTCGCCCTTGCTTTTAACCTCTCCTATTTCCTGTGTATACCCCAGACACCCAAAACTGACCCTGGACAGTCTCTGTAACTGCCCCCCATGGCCACAGTGAGGACTCCACTTGCGATCCTTCAGCATGCTGTCCTCCATCACTCTGAACCAGCACTAGTGGTAATGTGAACAAATATGAAGTCACCTCCTGCCACCAATGACCAGTATCCACTTCTGCCAACAAGGAAGCTACTTGTATGTCCCCCAGAGAGAAGAGCAGTCCAGTCCCAGAGTCCCAGTTCCAGGCGGTTTTCTGTGGCCACTCGCAGTACAAATTACCATTTGTGCAGGACTGCAACAGGAGACAGACCGCACACCCAAAAGCAGTGAGTGAAGAGTGCTGCAAGGGTAAGGGAGCCTCCAACAGACAGCGGAGAGGGCAAAGCGGCCATGCTTACCAAAGGCAAGATGTTTCCACTAAAAAGAAAGTGCAAGGAAAAGTGGTTCCTGACCCTGTGAGATTTATCAGGAGATGAGGGTCATGTGGGGAGATGTGATACAGAAGAACACGACTACAGAAGCCCCCCCCCCCCCCGTTATCCATGGGGATATGTCTGGAGACCCCAGGTGGATCCCTGAAACCACAGACAGTACAAATACTATAGTGGCCATGAAGGGGTGCTGGTGGCACACCGCCACAACACCAATGAAGGGGTGCAAGTCGCTGATGAAGGGGGGCAAGCGGCACACCCGCAAATCTATGATGAAAGGTTGCAAGACGCCCATGTGTGTTTGCAGGCGGCACACCCCACAATGGCAATGAAAGGGTACAGGACGCCGATGCAAGGGTGCAGGTGGTTCACCCCTCCATGGCCTATGAAGGGGTGCTGGCGGCACACCCCTACATGGACCAAGAAGGGGTGCTGGTAGCACACCCCTACATGGAAAGGGTGCAGGCGGCTCACCCCTACCTGGCCCATAAAAAGGCGCGGGCAGCTCACTCCTACATGGCCCAGGAAAGGGTGCTGGCGGCACACCTGAAATGGCCCATGAAGGGGCACAGGTGACGCATCCATACATGGACCATGAAGAGGCACAGGCGGCTCACCCCTACGTGGCCCAAGAAGGGGTGCAGGCATGATGCCCCTACATGGCTGAAGAAGGGGTCCAGGCATGACATATCTACATGGCCGATGAAGGGGCACAGAAGGGGTGCAAGTGTGACACCTCTCCAACGCAATGTAGGTGTATCAAGGCTGTCCTAGAAGGGTGAAAAATATGATTTGCGTTCTGTAGGCGGCTGTTAGGGATGCGGCCATGAGCATTCACAGTAGGGCTCAGGCATTGGTATATGATCTTAAGATCTGAATACCAAAAATAGACAACCAACTCCTACGTTATGACCGGGTGAATTTCACAATACAAGCAATAATGCTAGTATGTGCAACATTTGTCCTTGCATAAGCTTCTATCAGAGCAGATGACCACGGATAGTTAACAATAAGATAAAAATAACCTAACTATAAAATCAATATCAAACCAATTGTTGACCCAACACATACAGGCAATCAAGGAAAGATTAAAACTAAAAGGAACTCAGCAAACAGAAGCCCTGCCTGTTTACCAGTAACATCACGTCTAGCATTTCTAGTATTAGAGGCCCTGCCTGCCCAGGGACAATCGTGAAACGGCAGTGGTATCCTGATCATGCAAAGGTAGCATAATCACTTGTTCCCTAAATAGTGACTCATAGGAATGGCCACACGAGGGTTTTACTGTCTCTTCCAATGGGTGAAATGGACCTTCCTGTGAAGATGCGGGAATAGGACAAGAAGACAAGAAGACCCTAAGGAGCTGGTTTAAAATGTTTTTAGCTTCATTTTTTTTTTGAGAGAGAGAGAGAGAGAGAAAGAACACAAGTGGGGAAGGGGCAGAGAGGGAGACACAGTATCTGAAGCAGGCTCCAGGTTCAAAGCCATCAGCACAGAGGCCGTCCCAGGGTTCGAACCCACAACCCGTGAGACCATGAGCTGAGCCAAAGGGGACGCTTAACCCACTGAGACACCCAGGCGCCACAAAAAATGTCTGACTTAAAAAGAAACATCACCATTACATCCCCAATGAAGGGGCGCAGATGGGGCACATGCGTGACCTCCTCCCGCCCAGAGGTGGGGCAGAGCACATGAGTGCCACCCCTCTCTCGCGAAAGCGATGGTGCAACGGTGACCGCCCCCCTCACCTGGGGGGTGGGCATGCGTGAAATCCTACATTGCGGGGCGGGAGGCGGAGGGGAGGGGGAGGCGGAGGCGGGTGGGGCGCATGCGTGAACCCCCTCCTGGGCCTAGGGTGGGTGGGGCGCTTGCGTAAAACCCTCCGGCGCTAAAGGCAGGGGCAAGACACTTGCGTGAACCATCTCCCTGAGGGGTTGCAAGTGTGACCTAACCCTTACCCTAGCCACTTGCTGTAATCTTAACCATAACCCTTACCTTAAGAGATGCCTGCTTCTTCAGCTGTGAAAGTGGAAAGAGCCATTCATGAAATGTCAGGTTTAATAGTGGCATTACTCCCTCGCTGAGGGGTGGCGTAGCCCATGGGTGACCCCCCTCCCATCCCGAGGGGTGGCGAGGCGTGTGCATGAACTCCCTCCTGTGCCAAAGAAGGCCAGGGCGCAAGCATGAACTTTCTCTGGTGCCGAGGGGGGCGGGGTGCATGGGTGAACCACCTCCTGCGCCGGGGGGGGGGGGGGGGGGCTGGGGGGAGGGGGCGCTTGCGCGAACGGGGGTGGGGGGGTTGTGCACATGCGTGAACACCCTCCAGCGCCGAGAGGGGTGGGACGCATGCGTGAAACCCACACGCGCCGTGGGGTGCTGTGCATATCCCTGAACACCCTCCTGCGCCGAGGGGTATAGGGCGCATGCAGAAACGCCCTCCCTCGCAGAAGGGGGCCGGGGCACATGAGTGAACACCGTCTCGTGCCAAAGAGGGGACAGGGCGCAGGAGTGAAATTCTCCCGCGCCGAGAGGAGCAGCGCGCATGCGTGAACGCCCTCCCTCGGTGAGTGGGCACTGTGTGCATGCGTGAACAACCTTCTCCACTGTGTGGGGCTCTGCCCATGCGTGAACACCCTCCCTCCTCCTGGTACAGATCTCCAGCTTCCGAGAACAGCCATCATCAACACCCTTTACCAGGAAAGCCAGAGAGCTCCAAGTCCATTACCAAATGACATGTCATTGATCATTTCTGGGTGGAGCAACCTCTTCCCCTTTGTGAAATGGGCAGGGAATGTTGCATTCAAACCCCATGTTTTCAAATCTGGTGCTGGCAAGAGTGGTAATGGGTGGAGAGATGCATGTGGGTGCAAAGGGTAGAGAGTCCTTTGGTCAGTTCATCTTTATTTGGTACCTGGTCTGTGCTTAGCAACATGATACATGGTGTGAGAGTAAGACATTCTTATCCTCAAAGCAACTAGACACTAGCAACATAACTACAATAATAGTGATGAGTATTTACCTTCAACGCACACTACTAAGTCAGGAAGCATGGAGTTGGGAACCCAGGGGTGGAACCACAAAGCCCAGGAATATGTATCGCTCCACCACCAGCTGCCTGGGGCTAGCCTCACTTTCCTTATTTGGGACACAGAACTATGAATCCCTTCCTCATAGGAGTATTATGAGGATAAACGGCAATAATCATTCATGTATTCAGCACAGTGCATGGCACAAAGTAACTGCCCGGTGAGGCATGGCCACTGTTGAGAATACAAGGGGATTTACATGAATCTGAGGGAGATGAGTGGTGGTGGTGGTGGGGGGGGGTTCCTAGCATGGGTTTGAGCTATGCCCACAGGGTGAGTGGGCTTTGGACAAGTAAAGGAAAAATAAACCATTTTTAGGTGAGAAGGACAATCTGAAGACAATTGTTAGGGCGGCTTGGTATCCAACTGATTATGTAAAGGTTTGTTCAAGAGTAAGCCCCAAGCAAAATACTAAGGAGCCCCATGTTGTCACTGCCTCCCTTCCTCTGGTAGGCTCTCCTCTTCTCTGCTATGTCTTTTCTCCATGTGCAGTGCCTCAGATGATTCCTGTTACATCCCTCCACCAGTGCTCTGCTTGCCCAGCCTCATGTTCAAATTTCTTGAGGGCTTTTCATGTAATAGGAATGTTAAATTAACTCTTACTAAGGTTTCCATGGCTAATCCACCCATATATGTATACATGTACATATATACAAATCCACATATATATACAAACCCACATATGTATGCATGTATTTTCACATATATGCAAACATATATATGTACACACACACTTTTTTTTTTAAGTAGAATTTTTTTTCCCTGAAATCAAAAGTGTGACTATAAAGGTAGCAACTCCAAGTGTTAACAGCATGCTGTTGGGAGACAGTGGCCTTTGAAAACCTATTTCACATTTTACTATATATATTTAAGGATACTCCAGTTACATCTACAATAATCTGAGGATAAGTTATTAACACATACATATTTCAGAGACTGTTTTCAACAAAATACTCCTCCTACACTTTTCAAAAAATCCCTGCATAATAAGAGACTTGAGTTCTGCTGTGAGTCCTGCCTCTGAGTCACTGTGAAAGTCCTTTGCCTCAGCATCCTTACCTTTAACTGTCCTCTCAAACTGGGGAGGCCTTTTGTGCTACATGTCTCAATTTGCCCATCACAGCCACGCTCCATGTCTCGATCTTCTTCCCTGTCCTGGCAGTCTGATCACATGCAAGGAACCAATGGTTTCCTTGCTGCAGCTGTGTTTAGCTATTGAGAGCCGTATCAGGAGAGCAAAGAAGGAAAGAAAGACCAGGGAATCTATATATTCCTCTGTCCTTGCCTAGCAGAGTCATTGCAAGCAGATTCCTCCCTCCACCTGCAGAGAGTAACAGCTCTGGGAGCTCTCACTGTCTCTGAGTTCTGGTAACTGCTCACTGCCTCACTCCTTCAGCCTTTCCAGCCCCAGGGATTACTCTTCCCCCACGGTTTCCCTATACCCTGTTCACACCTTTGAAATAATCCCTTTATGAAACTCTCCTCAGCTGGGACCATTTTGTCTTGCTGGGGCCCTGACTGACATGATGGCCATTACTTGTCTGCTCATCAGCTCCATACCCCTCCAGGAGAAACTGCTCTAAAACCCTACTCCCCCCCAAACCATGTGTTGTACTGTGTGAAGTTTTCTGCCCACCCCAGCCACAGCTGACTGGACCAAGTGTGGTCATCTGACAAAACCTTCCATAGCAGGCTGGACAGTTACCTATGACTTGTAAGGTCTGATTCCAACAGATAAGCTCAGCCAATCAGATTCTTCTTTAGGAATGGAGGCCTGACACAGACAACAGCAACAGCTGTGGCAACTAATTTACAGAGGTCATGAGGCAGATTTGTGGAAATATGCAAAACCTGAGTCTAATCATGAGGAAACATTAGGAACAAATTGAAAAGTACCCATAAAACAAATTCCCTTTATTCCTCAAACTGTTAAGATCATCAAAGACAAGGAAAGATGGAATAAGTGTTCCATGTTAAATGAGTCCAAAGAAATGTGATAACAAACTGAAAAGGGTGATCCTGAATTGGATCCTACATGGGAAAAACTTTTTTTTTTCCCCCTTTTGGCTCAACAGACACTGGAATACTTATGTAAAGACATGGCACCAGAGCACAGATAACCTGTTTTTCAAATCCCCGTCTATCATCCTATCTCCAAATAACTTCAAGTTTTATTTCTAGCTTTATTATTATTTCTCTATTATCATCAACTCACCCAAAGTTGATCTAAAGCAATAAAATCTCAGCAGTGACTCTCCCTCTAGTCTCAGGGCTTCTGATGCCTTTTGATTCTGTGCTGCTACACATACCTATTAAATAACAATACATCATGAAGCTAAACCTGATAAGTTGGATGAATTTCCCATTTCTGTTCAAATCCATTGTCTGATGATATTTCAGAAATAAAAACCCAGGCAATCAATAGTTCCATTGTAGCAGTATCAGGTTGGGCTGAAAGGTCTATATTTTTGGACTTAAAAGTATTTCAAGGGGGCAGTGAATGTTTTGAAAACTCTGGGAGATTGAGGAAGATGTTGTAGGTAACACATGTCTATTCAGGAACTGAGTATAAAGCGCTGATAGATGGCTTAGGTTGGTGCCCAGTAAAGATAAAGGAATAAAAGGAAAACTTTCAGCTTGCTTTAGGCTTTATGTGGGCTGCTAAAGCTTAACTGAGATACAGGGAGCCATACAAAAAAGTTTATATTATATAATACAAGCTTAAATGGATAGGCATCACCAATGAGCAAGAAAGAGAAAACAACTTTTTGTAGTGACGGAACTTACTTTCAGAGCTCTTAATCATTCTCCAAGATGAAAATATATGGTTGATTCTTTGTTTTGCTTTATTGGTTTTCAGCAGGTGCCCATAGTTTTATTAACTATCAGCATCTCTTTCTCCATTATGTATTCCCAATTTCCAATATTGGGATGTCCTCAACTGCTTGATATTTTATTTCACTGTTTTTTCAGTTACTTACTTTCCACTTAATCAAAGTACTTTTCCACTTGATAAAGTACAAGATATGTATAGCAAAAGCCTGGTCCTGCTGAACATTTTCACCTTTAACTTGGAAGGTAAGAATAAAAAACATGTCCACTAAATGTAGAGGAATACTAAATGCAGTGTGGGGAACTCTTAAATAACACAGCACGAAAGTGATCTGGCAGAATAAACTGTGTTTGGTAAGAAGCCACTTTACTTTTAAATTTTATATATTTATTTATTTATTTTGAGAGAGAGTGTGTGTGTGCACGCTGAGGGGGCAGAGAGAAGGAGAGAGAGAGAGAATATCAAGCACTGATAGTGTGGAGCCTGATGCAGGGCTCGAACCCACAAACCGTGAGATCATGACCTGAGCTGAAATCAAGAGTCGGTAGCTTAACCAACTAAGCCACCCTGAGGCACCCTGGAGGAAGTCACTTTATTTTTTTTTCAATATATGAAATTTATTGTCAAACTGATTTCTATACAACTCCCAGTGCTCATCCCAAAAGGTGCCCTCCTCAATACCCATCACCCACCCCCCCCATCAACCCTCAGTTCGTTCTCAGTTTTTAAGAGTCTCTTATGCTTTGGCTCTCTCCCACTCTAACCTCTTTTTTTTTTCCTTCCCTTGCCCCATGGGTTTCTGTTAAGTTGGAAGAAATCACTTTAAATAGCACATGAATTTTAGCAAAACTTTTTAAAAATGTGTAAAAAAGATTACTATATTGTCAAAATGAAACAAAGATAAATACTGAATAATATTAGCAAATATCATATGCCATGACACAATTATAAACACTATATATGTATATTTGTATATAAACATATATAATAGGTTAGCATATATGAACTAATTTTTACAATTTTTTTTATTATATGAAATTTGTCAAATTAGTTTCCATACAACACCCAGTGCTCATCCCAAAAGATGCACTCTTCAATGCCCATCACCTACCCTACCCTCCCTCCCACCCCCCATCAACCCTCAGTTTGTTCTCAGTTTTTAAGAGTCTCTTATGCTTTGGCTCTCTCCCCCACTCTAACCTCTTTTTTTTCTTTTTTTCCTTCCCCTCCCCCATGGGTTTCTATTAAGTTTCTCAGGATCCACATAAGAGTGAAAACATATGGTGTCTGTCTTTCTCTGTATGGCTTATTTCACTTAGCATAACACTCTCCAGTTCCATCCACGTTGCTACAAAGGGCCATATTTCATTCTTTCTCATTGCCACCTAGTACTCCATTGTGTATATAAACCACAATTTCTCTATCCATTCATCAGTTGATGGACATTTAGGCTCTTTCCACAATTTGGCTATTGTTGAGAGTGCTGCTATAAACATTGGGGTAAAAGTGCCCCTATGCATCAGTACTCCTGTATCCCTTGGGTAAATTCCTAGAAGTGCTACTGCTGGGTCATAGGGTAGGTCTATTTTTAATTTTTTGAGGAACCTCCACACTGTTTTCCAGAGTGGCTGCACCAATTTGCATTCCCACCAACAGTGCAAGAGGGTTCCCGTTTCTCCACATCCTCTCCAGCATCTATAGTCTCCTGATTTGTTCATTTTGGCCACTCTGACTGGCATGAGGTGATATCTGAGTGTGGTTTTGATTTGTATTTCCCTGATGAGGAGCGACATTGAGCATCTTTTCATGTGCCTGTTGGCCATCTGGATGTCGCTTAACCAGATGGATATTGATATCCAGACCCATAGTCCATTCTGTCTGAGAAAGGATTCATGGAGGTTGCAAAGGAACATGGGAGATGCCCTATTTATAGGCTTTCCTTCTTAAAATATTTTCTAATATTTATATATTTTAAGAGAGAGAGCAAGCAGTGGAGGGGCAAAGAGAGAAGGAGACAGAATCTTAAGCAGGCTCCATGGCATTACCACAGAGCCCAATGTGGGGCTCAAACCCACAAACTGTGAGATTATGACCTGAGCCAAAATCAAGAGTAAGACACTGAGCCACCCAGACACCCCATATAATGTTTCCTTCTGTGCTTTATGGAATCGCTGAGTTCCCTAAGTCCATATTCTTGATCTAACATTTTTCTTTCCCTCTTCTTTTCAGCTTTATTATTTTCCATAATTTTATCTTCTATATCTCCTATTCATTCCTCTGCTTCTTCCATCCTCATTGTGATTACAGTCAGTTTTGCAACTCAGTTGTAGCATTTTTATTTCAGCCTGATTAGTTTTTAGTTTTTAGATCTGCAGCAAGGATTTCTCTGGTGTCTTCTATGCTTTTTTCAAGCCCAGCTAGTATTCTTATGACTGTTGTTCTAAATTCTTGTTCAGATATATTGCTTAAATCTGTTTTGAGCAAATCCCTATGGTTTCTTCTTGATCTTTATTTTGGGGGAGAATTCCTCTCTCTTGTTATTTTGTCTAGGTTTCTGTCCTATGTGTGTTATGAAAGCTTGTCATGTTTATTGTTCCTGAGGCTAATGGCTAAATTAAGAAGAGGTCATATGCTATCCAGGACCTGGTGCTTCAGGAAGTGCTTTCTGGTGGATGCTGTGTGCATCCTGCTGTTGTGATTTGGCTGCTCCTTCCTACAGGTTAGTCCTCTGCAGAATTCCTCCTTGTTTGCAGTGGGGTGTATTTGGACCTTTAACTAGGTGTGCTTGAATTTGTTTGTTAAAATAAACCTGATTAAAAAAACAAAGTCTGATCCAAAAAAGAGAAAAGGAAAAGGAACCAAAAAAAAAAAAAAACCCCAAAAACAAAAAACAAAAACAAAAAACCTATAAGCCTGATTCCAAACAGGGGGGAAAAAAAGAAAAGAAAAGAAGCCAGATCCAAAAAACAAAACAGGAAAGGAAAAAAAAAAACAAACTAATGAATGAACAAAAAATTACAGGCCTGATTCAAAAAGAAAACAAAAGCCTGGTCTTATTTCCACCAGAACTAAAGAACTGAAGCTGACATTTTGAAGCATTATATGATCAGTAGACTTGCTGCATGCGGTGGGGGTTGGGGCTCTGCTGGTCCTTCTGGGGGAGAGGCCCACGTGCTGGCTCATAACCAGATCTGCCCTAATAAGGATGCACCTGTAGGGCACTGGGAAGAGGGGTGCTGGTGTAAATACCTTTAGCCTGCATTAGGGGTGCTGTGTTGCACACTGAGGTCCCACAAACCTAGGAGGACAGGGGGAAAAGGCATCACCATGGTCTATCATCCCTGAACAGGGGAGCTCGTGCCCAGCACTGTTTAAGAATCCCTCACATAAAAGTAAACAATCTTCCCTCTGGTGTCCCAGGCTTCTATCAAATCACTGCCTTCACCCTGTGTCCAGGCTTTTGGCCTGCCAGGCACCATATCTCTCCTGTGTTTCATCTCTGGCACATAGCTGGGATTCAAAACTTCACATCTTAAAGGAGCTGGCATGGCACAGAACCATTCCCCTCTTCAGTAGGCTGTCTCTGGTGCTATTTTGCCCCAGAAAAGCAGTCGGACAGCCACACATGTGCTTGGAATTTATGGGGAAGCACAATGAAAATCAGTGACCACTTTATCTGCCCTCTGCACACACCTCTGTTGAAGGGCTTCTCAAAGGTACCATCCAGGTCTTTTGTCCTTGGAGAGGCAATATATTCTCTTCTAAATTCAATTTAGGAAAAGGAATATTCTCTCTCAGTTTGACCCAGGGGATTCCCCACCACAGTGTCCACTCCAGGGCCTCTGTGTTCCTTCCTTCCAGAAGCACCACCACATGCTCAGATTGACTCTAGCGAATGGAGAAGACTTCCAAAATCTTGTAATTTGAGCTCTACTATTTGCAAAAATTTGTGATACTCCACACCTCCCAATTCCCCAGTTAACGGTTTTGGGGGAGTGCTTTTCTTGCATGAACTGGAGGTGATGTTCCCTCTCCCCCTCTCTTCTCTCCATGAAAGGGCCCCCTACCCTCCACTGCTCCAAGGCTTTTCTCCCCAATTCATGTCTCTGCACCTCAGACCTGTCAGGTTCTCTCTCTCTCAAATTATGCAGATTGTTCTCTTAATCCTCAGATGGATTTCCTAGGTGTTCAAAATGATTTGATGTTGATCTAGCTGTGTTTGAGGGATGAGGAAAGCCCAGGGTCCCCCTACTATTCCTCTATCTTAACTCCTTCCCCTCCTGTAAAGTATCCTTCTGAATGGTCTTGCGTGATGCTGTGGGTCAATTATCTAAGATCTCTATTTACTATCTTCAAACCTTTTTTTCAATTTTGTTTTCAGTAAATTGTATTCAACATGTACACCTTTTGAATAATTAGTTCCACAGATTGTTTAATCACATGAAACTTGGGATTAGGTTAATTAATAGTGTAGGGTAGTTAATCTACTAGTGGAACCCATTACAACATTAAGAACTTGTAGCCACTCCACAGGGTAGACTATGTGTTTCAGCTTGCAACTAAGAATACCCTTCATTTGAAATAGATGAGCTCCTAAACATGGCACTTAGACAAAGTATGTAATTGTCATGAGTTTTAAGTATGAAAACTATCCCCATCAACATGTTGAGGTATATAGACCAAGTATTTCTATCCAATATGAGTATCAAAAGGTTGTGTAAATATTCAGAAAGGAGGGCAAGCAAGAAGATCACATGGTAAAGTGAGGAGCAGCGAATGTGAATTTCAACCCATACTTTACACCTCAGCATCAAAACCTTATCCCATAGCTTAGTAAATATATGGCACTTTATTAGGAGGTATTAAATAGTAAGCCTTTACTGGTTGAGGCCCACAATCCTGTTATTGCTAAGCTTTCTGCCATGGTCAGAGACAACTTGTCTCTAAAAACCTAAAGTATCCCAGGAAAAGCCCTGCTCTGTAAACACTAGCCGGGGCTTTGGGACCAAAGCTCATCTACCTGGTAAGTTGTCTAGGCATGTGAAGCATGAGGTGTGACCAGTTTACCTAGAGTGGACACAACATTAGTAATCTACTCAGGGCCTGCTTACCCATACCTCATACCAGCTCTTGTTCACCTTTCCAAGAGCAGGATTATATTACCAACTATACCAGAATGCACCCTGAGAAGAGAACTGCAAGAAAGCATTTGTTTAAGAGAGTAGATCTTAAAAGTTCTCATCACAAGAAAATATAAAAAAAAAGTAACTATGTGTGGTAATGTATGTTAACTAGACTTATTGTCGTGATCATTTCATGACATGCAAATATGGAATTGTTATGTCGTACACCTGAAACAAATACAAAATTATATATCAAATATATCAATTATATCTCAGTTTTTTTTTTAAAAAAAGCATCTGCCCCTCATAGTTTCATATAGATTTTCTTTTTTCTTCCTCCTTCCCAAAGCTCTTCCCCTAGAGAGATAGCCTCATATAGATCCCAAGCATGGATTACCCTTAACTTATATCAGAGTGCCTTTCCATAAAGATGTTCCTAGAAATGGGTAGTTCACCAACAGTGACATTCAATAGACTTGCAGTAGTGACTTGAAAATTAATAAAATTACCCCCCCCAGACAAACATAACTAGTAACTGGCTTTTTAAGCAGCATTCAGACATAAAACACTTGAGCAATGTTGAGGTTCCTAACAACTGTTTTACAAGTATAGCCAAGTCATGATCCTTCTGGAAGCCACAGCAGAAAAAAACAAATCAGCAAACTAGCCAAAATCATAGATTTTTAAAATCCCTGCAAATTGATATGTAGCCTTCAGGCTGGGAAATACTGTGGAAAAGCAGCCATTCTTGTAATATTCTTTGCATAAAGAGTCTGGTTCATCCTCAAATGGTAACAGGTGGGCATTTCAGTCTAATTTCTTGTTCACTGGAGACAATTCCAAAACCCTCCTTTTACCAAAGTGTTTCTCCCTAATATCTGTCTGATATGAATGTTAGGAATAGACTAATTAATGTAGGAACCTGAAGGAGATCTCAAGCGGCAAAAATATCTGAAATTTCTGAGGCTCCTGCTGGCCACCCTGCCTGGTAAGGAGCTGAAAGTCCTGTTAGTGACAAGCATCAGTAGACATTCCCCACTTTGGATCATTTTCATTCAGGCAGAGGGAGAGGACCTTTCTGAGGAGCAGACCACTGATCCCCTGTAGTTTAAAGGAGAGAGCCACATTATGCAGCTCTCTCATTTGAATTATATAAGACTCAGAGATAAGTATTTCCTCTCTGCGATAAGAGCAGGGGCCTATAATAGCCATAGAACTATTTTCGTGAAAGGGTCTCATTTGCACCCTTAGCAGCTGCTACGAGAGATGTGAGCAGCCAGCTGAGGTCTAAAGTGAGCCTGACTCCTAAGCTTAAAAGAAAGACTTGGAGGCACAGCTACTGGGGAAGCTGGCCACTGATTAGACACCAACATTAGTTATGCTGTTAGTCTTCAGTATCAGACCATTAGTTCCAGGATTCTGCTGAGACCCAATTGAGGCTAGAATGGGAACATTCTTAAAGATGCAGTCTGAGAAGAAGAGTCACAAATGTCAGTTGCTTTGGGTGACAACTTTTTCCTACCTGAAAACCAGAGCAGTCAGTGGGAAGGAAATTATTTTGTAACAGTATCTGATATGTGCAGACTTCTGACCTGGAAGCAGAGCAGCCCCCTTACTCATGTGTTCATTCATGACCTCAGGGTGATTCCCATGTATGCAGGGGTGGGGGGTGTGTGAGAAAGCCTGAGGGCATGGGGAGCCCGGTACACCCAGCATCACAGCAGCATAATTACTGGGAGGTCAAGTGATCAAATATTCTCTTTTCTTCCTTTTTTTTTCTTTCTTCCCTCTAGAAGGAAAATGGCAGAATTGATCTGTTAAAATAAAAGAACAATGTGGGTATTCAAGGCAGGAGGAGCCTACCAAAACATTGGCTAGGAGGGCACTTGTTACAAATAGGCCCACAGGAAATAAATATGAAATGGATGGGGCTCAAGGGGAACCAGAGGGTGACTAGGAACCAAGGCCATCAACTGCTTGGACAGGAGAGACCTAGACAATCACACAGGGCAGGGGAGCCCAAAGGCCCTGGAATTCATGGGTTCATCAGGTTGCTTTTTACACAGATATGGGAAAATAATATGAGATAGCAACAACAACAAAAAAGGATGATTATAGAGAAATATCTAAAATCCCTAAAACACATCAGTGGAAAAAGTTTGGGATAACAAATTAAGTAGTTGTCCATTATTCTGAATAGTCATTCAAAACCAATAGCTAATCACTTCATGTTTTTACAAAGTGCTACAACATACATTATCCTATTTACTAGTCATAACAAAGCTGTTCATGAGAAGATAGTTGTGTGTCAACTTGACTGGGCTAAAGGCTGCAAAGATATTTGATCAAACATTATTCTTGATGTTTCTTTCAATTTCAGGGCATTTTTGGATATGATTAACATTTAACTGGGTAGATTGAGTAAAGTAGATTGCTCTCCCTAATGTGGGTGGGCCTCATTAATGTGGGTGGGAAGGCCTGAATTGAACAAAAAGATGAGTCATACCTTGAATAAGAGAGAGTTTCTCTTGCCTGGCTGCTTTCAAACTGAGACATTGGCTTTTTCATGCCTTTGGATCGAACCTTTGGTTCTTCCCGGATCTTAAGCCTGTTAGTCTTTAGAATGGAATATACTATCAGCTTTTCTGGATCTCTAGCTTGCCAACTACTTACCCTTGCAGACCTTGTGACTTGCTGGCCTCCATAATTCTGTGAGCTAATCTCTTATGACATATTATACAATCGACATACATATATACAACCAATAGGATGTATTATTTATATGTATTATATTTATATATATATGTATATATACATGTATATGTATATACACTATAATATTATATACTATACTTAATATATATGATATATATATAATACATCCTTTTGGTTGTCTTTCTCTGAAGAACCTTGATGAATATAATAGTATTACCATGATTTTATAAATAAATAAACTGAGATTTAGAGAGATTTCATAACCACCATAAAAGCACTCGAGAGTTAATGGCAAGGAAGGTGTTAAATATGGGTCTTCTAACTTGAAGATATATTAACTTGTTCTTCCCCACATTTGGGATAAGATCATCAATTCATACAGAATTGATAGCTTTATTTTTTAGTAATAGCTATTACTTTTTAGAATAGTTACAGATTTACAGAGAGACTGAGCAGATAGTACAGAGTTTCCATATAATCCTGTACTTAGTTTCCCCCTTTTATTAATATTTGGTAAAAATAATGAACTAATGATGTGTTATTATTACCTAAATTCCACACTTGATCCAGATTTCTTTTTTTTCCTCCAAACTTTAGTTTTACTTGATATTCTTTTTCTATTCCTGGATCCCACCTAGGATACCACATTACATTAGTGGTAATATCTCCTCAGGCTCCGTTTGGTTATTAGAGTTTCTCAGAATTTCCTTTCCTTTTCTTTTTTCTTTTTTTTCTTTTTTCTTTTGTTTTCTTTCTTTTCTTTTCTTTTCTTTTCTTTTCTTTTCTTTTCTTTTCTTTTTGATGACTTTGGCAGTTTCAGAAGTACAGTCAGGGATTTTGTAGGATTTTGTAGTCACTCTATTGGGATCTATCTGATGTTTTCTCATGTTAGACTAAGGTCACGGATTTGGGGGGAGGAAGACCACAGAAGTAAAGGGCCATTGCAAGGGTATATATTCTCAACACAATTTATGACTGTTGATGTTTACCCTGATCACCTGGCTGAGATGGTGTTTGTCAGGTTTTTACACAGTAAAGTTACTCCTTTATTTCTCTTTCCATATTGTACTCTTTGGAAGGAACTTACAATGCATAACCCACATTTAAAGAGTTGGGAATTATGCTCCTAGAAGCTGGAATAGCTACATAATTTATCTGGAAGTATACATAGGAGAATAGTTTCTTCTTTTAATTTATTAATGCATTTGATTAATTTTGAGTTTGAGGATACATGAAATACTTTGAGTTATAATCCAATATTACTTTATTTTGTTACTCAAATTTTTCCAGGTTTGGCCATTGGGAGCTTTTTCAGTTCACTCCTGTGTCTCTTTGACTTACCCCATCAATTTTTTTTTTTGTTTTTTGTTTGTACATTACCTTACTTTTTGGAACAAGACGCTCCAACTTCATCTTGTAAATTTTCTGTCCCAGTCATAGAATTAGCCTTTTCTCCAGTGAGAGTCCTGGCACCTCATTGGAGAATGATATTGGAAACCAAGATCTCAGTACTAGGTGTGTTCCCTGTTACTGGTGCGTCATTACTTCTAGGCCTTCTCAGTGGATACAGCAAAATATATGTTTGATGAAGCCAGAAGCTGGTTCTTTGAAAGAATTAACAAAATTGATAAACCACTAGCCAGTTTGATCAAAAAGAAAAAGGAAAGGACCCAAATAAATAAAATCAAGAATGAAAGAGGAGCGATCACAACCAACACAGCAGAAATAAAAACAATAATAAGAAAATATTATGAGCAATTATACACCAATAAAATGGGCAATCTGGAAGAAATGGACAAATTCCTAGAAACATATACGCTACCAAAACTGAAACAGGAAGAAATAGAAAATTTGAACAGACCCATAACCAGTAAGGAAATCAAATTAGTAATCAACAATATGTAAAAAAAAAAAAAAAACAAGAGTCCAGGGCCAGATGGCTTTCTAGGGGGAATTATACCAAACATTTAAGGAGGAGTTAACAGCTATTCTCTTGAAGCTCTTCCAAAAAATAGAAATTGAAGGAATACTTCCAAACACTTTCTATGAGGCCAGCATTACCTTGATGCCAAAACCAGACAAAGACCCTAGTAAAAATGAGAACTATAGACCAATTTCCCTGATGAACATGGATGCAAAAATCCTCAACAAGATATTAGCCAACCGGACCCAACAATACATTAAAAAAAAGTATTCACCATGACCAAGTGGGATTTATACCTGGGATGCAGGGCTGGTTCAATATCTGCAAAACAATCAATGTGATTCATCACATCAACAAAAGAAAGGACAAGAACCATATGATCCTCTCAATAGATGCAGAGAAAGCATTTGACAAAATACAGCATCCTTTCTTGTTAAAAATCCTCAAAAAGTAGGAATAGAAGGATCATACCTCAAGGTCATAAAAGCCATATGCAAAAGACCCAACGCTAATATCCTCCTCAATGGGGAAAAACTGAGAGCTTTCTCCCTAAGGTCAGGAACAAGACAGGGATGTCCACTGTCACCGCTGTTATTCAACATAGTATTGGAAGTCTTGGCCTCAGCAATCAGACAACACAAAGAAATAAAAGGCATCCAAATCAGCCAGGAAGAGGTCAAACTTTCACTCTTTGCGGAAGGCATGAAACTCTATATGGAAAACCCAAAAGATTCCACAAAAAAACCGCTAGAATTTATCCTTGAATTCAGCAAAGTGGCAGGATATAAAATCAATGCACAGAAATCGGTTCCATACCTATACACCAGCAATGAAGCAATAGAAAGAGAAATCAAGGAATCGGTCCCATTTACAATTGCACCGAAACCTATAAAATACCTAGGAATAAATCTAACCAAAGAGGTGAAAAATCTATACACTGAAAACTATAGAAAGCTCATGAAAGAAATTGAAGATGACACACAAAAAATGAAATATATTTCATGCTCCTGGATAGGAAGAACAAATCTTGTTAAAATGTCAATACTACCCAAAGCAATCTATATATTCAATGCAATCCCTATCAAAATAACACGAGCATTCTTCACAGAGCTAGAACAAATAATCCTACGATGTGTATGGAACCAGAAAAGACCCCGAATAGCCAAAGCAATCTTGAAAAAGAAAACCAAAGCAGGAGGCATCACAATACCCGATTTCAAGCTGTATTACAAAGATGTAATCATCAACACTGTGTGGTACTGGCACAAGAACAGACACTCAGATCAATGGGACAGAACAGAGAACCCAGAAATGGACCCATAAACATATGGCCAACTAACCTTTGACAAAGCAGGAAAGAATATCCAATGAAATAAAGACAGTCTTCTCAGCAAGTGATGCTGGGAAAACCGGACAGCGACATGCATAAGAATGAGCCCAGACCACTTTCTCACAGCATACACAAAAAGACACTCAAAATGGATGAAAGACTTAAATGTAAGACAGGAAGCCATCAAAATCCTCAAGGAGAAAGCAGGCAAAAACCTCTTTGACCTTGGCCATAGCAACTTCTTACTCAACACATCTCCAGAGACAAGGGAAACAAAAACAAAAATGAACTATTGGGACCTCATCAAAATAAAAACTTCTGCACAGCGAGGGAAATAATCAGCAAAACTAAAAGGCAACTGACAGAATGGGAGAAGATATTTGCAAATGACATATCAGATAAAGGGTTAGTATCCAAAATCTATAAAGAACAACTCAAACTCAACACCCCCAAAACAAATAATCCATTGAAGAAATGGGCAAAGACATGAATAGACACTTCAAGGAAGACATCCAGATGGCCAACTGACACATGAAAAAATGCTCAACATCACTCATCATCAGAGAAATACAAATCAAAACTACAAAGAGATACCCCCTCACCTCTGTCAGAATGTCTAACATTAACAACTCAGGCAACCACAGATGTTGGTGAGGGTACGAAGAAAGAGGAACTCTTTTGCACTGCTGGTGGGAATGCAAACTGGTGCAGCCATTCTGGAAAACAGTATGGAGGTTCCTCAAAAAATTAAAAATAGAACTGCCCTATGACACAGCAATTGCACTACTAGGTATTTATCCAACAGATACAGGTATGCTGTTCCAAAGGGGCACATGCACCCCAATGTTTATAGCAGCCCTATCAACAATAGCCAAAGTATGGAAAGAGCCCAAATGTCCATTGATGGATGAATGGATAAAGAAGATGTGGTATATATTTGCAACGGAGTATTACTTGGCAACCAAAAAGAAAGAAATCTTGCCATTTGCAACTACGTGGATGGAACTAGAAGGTATTATGCTAAGTGAAATTAGTCAGTCAGAGAAAGACAAATATCATATGACTTCACTCATATGAGTACTTTAAGACACAGAATAGGTGAACACAAGGGAAGGGAAGCAAAAATAATATAAAAACAAGGAGGGGGAAAAACATAAGAGACTCTTAAATATTTAGAACAGAGGGTTACTAGAGGGGATGTGGGAGGGGGGATGCGCTAAATGGTTAAGGGGCATTAAGGAATCTACTCCTGAAACATTGTTGCACTGTATGCTAACTAATTTGGATGTATATTTCAAAATGAAATTAAAATTAAATTAAATTAAAAAAAGAAATATATGTATGCATACTACTATCTGTAAACTTTTCTATATGTAGCCACTTATGTCTACATTAAGTTAAACATTAGTTCCCACTGCCATCTTCAAATCTAGTTTACATGGATTATTCTTTTAATTTTTTGAGACATAATTGACATTTAACACTATCATAGCTTCATGTGTACAACATAACAATTCGATATTTCTGAGTATTGCGAAATGCCACAATAAATCTGGTTAACATCTATCACAACATACATTTACATTTTTTCTCTTGTAATGAAACTTTTAAGACAACTCTCTTAGCAACTTTCAAATATACAATAGAGTATTAACAATATAACTATTAACTATAGTCCCCATGCTGTACATCACATCCAAGGACTTATTTATTTTCCAACTAGAAGTTTGCGTCTTTTGACCACCCACATAGGTCATTCTAACCTTTGCCCTTGCATGTCTGTAAACTTCCACTACAACAGTGAGAAACCTTGATCTCACTATTCACCATCCATTTGCTTAATTGTTCAATTCCAGTATATTTGTATAGTAGTATCAGAATGTCAACCTGTTTCCTTGTGAAAAACAACTTTATCAACTAGATTATATCTCTTATGTGTGGTTCCTTTGCCTTTGATCTACAAACCACATTAATTTCCAAAGTTATTTAGGTCAGCATCTTTTCCCCCATCCCTTTCAGTGGATTATTTTGTACATTTCTAATGCAATTATATTCTTTTGTTACAGTATACATTCTTTATTAGAATCTGCGAACTTCCTAAACTAGTTTTTAATTGGTGTGCACTAAGGTTCATTCTTTGTGCTATAATTTCTATGGGTTCTGGCACATGCATAATGTCATGTACAAAATTACAAAATCATACAGAATTTTTCAATCCTCCTAAAAATCTCCTATACTTCACCTCTCCCCTTTCACTCTGGGCAATCACTGATCTTTTTACCTTCTTTATTTGCCTTTTCCAGACTTTCTACAGTTGGAATCATACAGTTTGTAACCCTTCCAGACTGGCTTCTTTCACTTAGCGATATTCATTTAAAGACTTCCCCATGTCTTTTTGTCATTTGATAGCTCATTTCTTTTTTCTTTTTTTTTTTTTTAAGTTTATTCACTTATTTTGAGAGAGAGAGAACGAGCAGAGGAGGGGCAGAGAGAGAGGGAGAGAGAAAATTCCAAGCAGGCTCTGCACTGTCAGCACAGAGCCAGATGCGGGGCTTGAACTCAACTGCGAGATCATGACCTGAGTCAAAACCAAGACTCAGACACTCAACCGGCAGAGCCATTCATGTACCCCTAGCTCATTTCCTATCCCTGAATAATATTCCATTTTAGGGATGTACCACAGTTTATCTCTCCATTCAATTGTTGGAGAACCTCTTGGCTGCTTTCAGTTTTTGGAAGTTGTAAATAAAGATGCCATAAATATTTGCATGCAGTTTCCAACTCAATTGCATAAATATCTAGAGGTGTGATTGCTAGATCATATGGTGAAACTAGGTTTAGTTTTGTAAGAAGATGCAAAACTATCTTCTGAAGTGACTGCATCATTTTGAATTCCCACCAGCAATGAATAGGAGTTCTTGTTGTTCCACATCCTCACCAGCATTTGGTATTGACAGTTTTCTGGATTTTTGTCATGCCAGTAGTTATATGGTGGCATCTCATTGTTTTAATTTGCACTTCCCTTATGAGAAATATTGTTGAGCAGAGGGGTTTTTTGTATGCTTTCAGTACAAGTCCATTCTCAGATAAATGTTTTGCAAATATTTTCTCCCAATTTGTGATTTGGCCTCCTCATTCTCTTAACAAATGTCTCAGTGAAAACGTTCTTTTCACAAAGCCTAACATGTTTTTTTCGTGGATTTTTTTTTATATCATATCTAAAAATGTGTTTCCAAACCCAGAGTCACTTAGATTTTTTGGCAAAAAGTATGAGGTCTATGTCTAGACCCCAAGGGTCAATGTGACGTCCAATGCCAAATAGTGAGATAGCTATAAGGTTCCATTTGTCCACCACCACCACCATTTTGAATATAGTCAATGAATGAACACTGGTCCCACACAGATCAGTGGTGATTTACCTTGACAATGCTCTTGAACACCCAGACCATGTACTGTACACCAGAGTGGTATTCTCAGCATAGGTTAGGTTATAACTTGCTTTGCTGTATCCTCCCGTGCTCAACAAGCTTCTAAAGCAGGGCATGTCCTGCCAGTGTCTACTTGCCTCAGCCACACACTATTTCCCCTACATGTAAACCCTTAGGCAGTCCAGGTTCTCCTCTTGTGTTGTTCTTCTCCATGCTGGCACTGTGTATTTTACCCCTATTTTCTTTGTATTAGAAGAGCATCTTAAAAATGCAAGTATGTCAGTACCCTGACCTACACATTTCATCACTGCACTTATAGCTAAGGAACGTTGAGTACTTGCTATGTAGCAGATATGGTTAACCACAGTCCATCACAGTAATGAAGGGAATCAAATCACTGTCTTCAAAAAATCTACAACTCATAACCCAAACAAGAAGTAAACAGGCTAAGTGCTTTGACCCATAAGGTGCTATGAGAACCAGAGGAGGATTTCAAATATCTCAGAATTTTCCAGCAAACACTGTATTGCTCTCCTTTTGGTTCAAACCTTCAGGCTTGTGATCTTTGAACAAGACAGTAGGAAAATGATCGGATACACCAGAGTCATTTTTATAAACCAGCAAATTTATAGGGATTCCCGTAGCATCCTGGAGAGAAAAAGCGGCTGCTATGACATTGTTTTCCCCTTTCCTGCAGCATTCAATGTTCCCATCCTTAGCTCCTTCCTTTCCCCTGTGAAATAATTTAATCCTGTATGCACAAAAATGGCTTGTCAAAAACGTAGCACTTGTAGGGCTGATGGCTCCTGTGGGAGATTATACCTGAGCAGAGGAGCTACCAGCTACCCACAGTGAGTGGGTTAAAATGTCTGTAGCCACAAGCCGTCTCCAAATCAGCAGATTCTGAATTACCAGCTATAGGTGTTAGAATTCTGGTTAACTGGGTGAGCACAGACATCTGCAAAATGAATCTGATTCAGATGAACTCTGAAGTTGATATCATTTCAGAAAGGAAATCATTAACTTCATTTATTTTGTTCTCCATATGCTGAGCTCGCTCCTTTGGTCACATTCAAAATTTTAGAACACAGGTTGCTTAGGTTTAATACACAAGCACAAAAACACATTCATCTCTCCCACACCACCTTCAGAGATGCCAGAAGGCCCTTTCCAATGTTTTCAGGGGTGTTGAAACTTCAGCCTCCATTCACGCAAACACAAGAAAGGAAGCTCAGTACAAAACTACCATGTCCCAGGCATCTGCTATGGTTTGGGAAATGGGGCAGTGTTAAGAAAGGTGGAATAAAAGGAGAGATGAATAGACATACACAGTAGGAGGTAAAATCAGGGAGATACCATAATCATACAAAGTAGGCAGCTAATTATGGGCATGTCACTCAAGAGACTGCTATGAGTGCCCTCAACCAGAAACATTACTCAACAACTAGATTGCTAAAAGGGCACACATGGGGGAAATCATTCCATTTGGATCAAGAAATGAAGACACTTGTCTACAAAATTTCCAGTAGAAGGTAACATATAACCCAGTTATACACACTCTTGCATTGTCATGGTTTGGAATTTCAAATTAGCCGGTCATCTAGCAGGGCTTTGAAGAAACAATGGAACATGGGGGTAAACTTTCATGACAGAGAGGAGACAGGTAGGAACTAGAACACTGTGAACACAGAGGAAGGCAATCCTACGTAGGTCAACTCTCATTTAGTAATTTATTCATGCAAAAAACATTATTGACATTTTTACCATGTTTAAGGCACTATGTATGGGAATATGGAGATGAACAAAGCCCTCAAAGAAGGTGTGGCCTGTGTGTGTGTGTGTGTGTGTGTGAACACGCACGTGTGTGACTGTGTAGGAGAGGAAACAAATCAACTAACAACCAGATATATTACAAAGTGAAAGTGCTCTAGTGGTGCCTGGGTGGCTCAGTTGGTTAAGCATCTGACTCTTGATCTCAGCTCAGGTCATGATCTCATGGTTTGTGAGATTGAGTCCCTCATTGGGCTCTGTACTGACCACACAGATCCTGCTTGAAATTCTCTCTCTCCCTGTCTCTCTGCCCCTCTCCCACTTGAGTTCCCTCTCTCTCTCTCTCAAAATAAATAAAATATAAAGAAACGTTAAAAAAAGAAAAAAGTGCCCTAACATAAGAATACTCCAAGAGCAAAGGCATCACAGATAAAGGAACCATTGATTCAAACTTAAGAAGAGGAAATAGGACCAGGTCTGAGAATGTTATTCAGAGAAAAAGTGACTTAAGAGTTGAGACGGTAGGAGCAGTGGACCAAGAGGACCAAACTCACTTCCAAATCAAAGGAGGGTTCTTTGATGTGAATCCCCAGCCTCCTTTCCACAAAAGAGAACATCCTTTTTTCTCAATAGATTTCCAGTCAAAAACATATTTGCCAGCCCCACCCACATCCACATTCACAGCTCCACCTTTTAGCTGCAACACATCAGAAAATCTCAGGCTGAGGAGCAAGAAGCACCAGGTAAAAGCAGGGAAGCTGCCTGGCCATCAGCTCGTGGGCAGGCCTGTGGCTGGAAAAGCCCATGGAGTCCTGTGCCCTGAACCCCATGTTGCAGACGGTTTATAGGTTCTAAGTTCCTCAGTTTACCTTTTTCCTACTTTTATTCCTACTTTTACTAGGCTTCTATAGACTGCCCCCCGAATTTGCTATTTACATAGTCTTTGGACAGCCATCTAGTTATGCACTCTGACTTTTGGTTACTTTACTGTCTCCAGACTGCCTGCCATCTAGATGCAAGAGGCCCCCCTTCTAGCATCCCAACAATTCCTCTGCTAGTTGCTAATTATAGTTATGCTTGATCAAGAAGCACAGCAGGAGGGCTTTTATGCTGGATGCTCCATTGGTCCTTCCAGGGTTACCCTCCATACTCTGCACCAGACCAGGTGTCCCAGGGGCTGACTTGATGGACCACATTGATGGGCAGTTTTGTCTTCTGATTCCATTAGGTTTGATCAACTTGGCAGGGAGGGCAGGAGACCAGAGCCTTTCCTCAGCCATGTGAGGCCCTTGTCAACAGGTCACACTCGTGTCAAGCAGACATCTGTGGGTAGCTATCCTTTAGGATTCTGGGAGTGGCTCCTATCCCCCGGTCCCTTCAGGTATAGGGGTCGTATGGCTGTTGCTAGTTTCACATTATACCTTGTTAATCTCCTTCAGCCCTGCCCACAGGCCCCCTTCATTTAAACTTTCCACACATCACCCAGACTGAAGTGCTGGAGGCTTCCTGATGGGACTCTGCCTGACAGATCTCGGTGTTCTTCTAGAGACAGGGAGAGGCCACCTCCCTTCCTGGCCCAGGAGCCAACAATTCTACAAGATTTCTACAATTCTACAACAATCCTACAATTCTACTGGGAGCCTACAGAGGACAACACCAGGATGTGGTGGTAAACAAAACAGCAAAACATACTGCATTCACGGGTTTTGCATCCAATGAAGGGAGATAGACAATAAAAGATACACAACAAGTGCTATAGAGAAAGGGACAAAGGTGAAGGAGAGGAGAACAGAGAATGCCAGGGGTTCAATCTGATATAACATGGCCAAGGAAGGACTGGTTTTCTTTCTGCAGGGTGTGACCATCAGGCTATAACAGGAAAAAGGAAAATCCCCAAATCAAAAAAATGTCAGGAAATTCATGGAGAAAAATTTTGACTAACTGGATGAAGGCAGCAAGCAAGTCTTTATTTAACATGCCATAATATTTAGAGAGAATCCAAAGTATATCAAAGTTGGCAAAGCTAAACATTTTAACAAAAAAATTAAGTACTTTAAGAACTGTATCTAACCTGACTTTGTATCATACCCAAAACATCACTTTGTCCTGACAAGATATGAGAATAAAAGGAAATTTTATCCCCCTTAAAAAAAATGAAAAAATTAAATTGTTATTTCGAAGAATAATTCAGGGAAAAATGGTTTTTTTCCTAATAATTTTTTAATCCTGATAAACTGATTCCCTCCTCTCCATTTAAGGAGATATAGCCTGTCATGGGTTCATTGCTGCAAGGGCGATAATGTCAGGAAGGAAGTATTTAGTGGATCTGAGAGGATTTGGATCGTAAACAAGATGTTTCGAAGAAGCATTAGTAAAGAGAACAGCCTCTGTCTCCACAATGCCTCCAGGCACCAGGCAGGTACCATCCTGAGTGAAGAGACCAGGGTGGTGAGGGGGACTGGATGGCTAGGCTCCTCTAAGGAAACAAACAATACCATTGCACCCAGTCATGCAGAAGTGAGGACCCAGCATGACCTGATCTTCCATTTTTCAAGAGCGGCCAGAAAGCTAAATCTTCACATGAAATCCTGATTTTCAAATGCTAGCAACAAATGAAAGGTTTGTGTACAACACTGGGCCAGCTAAACAGTACTTCTATGGATTGCCTTTGTTTTCTGGCCAGATTCAGCTTGTTGGCCACAAACTTGCCACCTCCACTTCAGAGAGAGACCAAATGCAAACAGCAACAAGGAGATGCAAAACCCCTCATTGGCCACAATCCACCCGCACAAACAAGCACTGCTACAAACAAACACTGTGTGTGAGAGATGTTTGCAGAAGAAAGCAGAAGAAACACTTGCAGAATAAATAGAGAGTGTGGGACTGTAAGAATCCTCTCTTGAACTGTGTGGCAGGCACAGGAGCTCAGAATCCACTGGGAAAGCCAAAGCAACTGTCTCCTCTAAAATCTGGAGAGATGTGCCCCCCCCCCACTGCCCTTCAGATGAGGTTCCAGCCAATTTTTTTTTTTTTTATTTTTTTAACGTTTATTTGAGACAGACAGAGACAGAGCATGAATGGGGGAGCGTCAGAGAAAGGGAGACACAGCATCTGAAACAGGCTCCAGGCTCTGAGCTGTCAGCACAGAGCCTGACACGGGGCTCGAACTCACGGACTGCAAGATCATGACCTGAGCCAAAGTCAGCCGCTTAACTGACTGAGCCACCCAGGCGCCCCAAGGTTCCAGCCAATTTTATTTGGAAGACAAGGTATTAGAACCGGAGGAGGGTCAGTAAAGTAGCTTCCAGACTGAGAAGTCACTTTAAGATGGATAAATGAAGCAAGACACTCCATACCCTTCACACAGCTTTATTCAAGGTAACTTGCTGACAGTGGGGGAATAGTGTAGACAATGACCCAGCCACCATGCAGCCATTCTCCACCCAGCCTAGACCTTAACCCACAGCGTCTGTAGAGTGAGGGAGCATGATGGTGAGGTCACAGTGTAGTTATCTAAAGTAAGGCCCTTGTGTGCCACATTAGGGAAGATCAGAACAAGCCCTTCCACATTTCATTCAGGGCATAATTAACCTCCAAGGGGCCTGGAACACATAGCCTTGAGGGAGGTCATTGTGTGGGCATGAACAAGATGGAGTGCTGTCAGTACTCCTACACAGAGTGACTCAACTGGCAACTAGATGACCTAAAGATGAGGACACTGTGCTCAGAGGGATGGAGTGATCTGCCCATGCTCACATGGTTAAAAGGTGGTAGAGACCCGGCATCTGGGTGGCTCAATCGGTTGAGCCGCTGCCTTCAGCTCAGGTCATGATCTCACGATTCGTGAGTTCAAGCCCCACATTTGGCTCTCTGCTGTCAGCATAAAGCCGGCTTGGGAACTTCTGTCCCCCTCTCTCTCTGCCCCTCCCCCACTTGCACACACTCTCTGTCTCTCAAAAATAAGTAGATATTAAAAAAAAAAAAAGGAAGGGGTGCCCTGGTGGCTCAGTTGGTTGGGCGTCCGACTTGGCCTCAGATCATGATCTCATGGTTGTTGGTTTTGAGCCCTGCGTCCAGCTCTAGGCTGACAGCTCGGGGCCTGGAGCCTGCTTCAGATTCTGTGTCTTCTTCCCTCTCTGCCCCTCTCCCGCTTGTGTTCCGTCTCTCTCTGTCTCTCAAAAATAACTAAATATAAAATAAAAATTTTTTAAAATTTAAAAAGGAGGTAGAGATAGGAGGTGAAGTTTGGTTTAGCTTACTGGGAAGTGTATGCCCTTTCAGTAGCTAGGAATCCTGTATTTATCACAATTGTAAACTTGAAAAAGACAAAGATGAAGAAGAAGGGGAGGAAGAGGAGGAGAAGGAAAAAGGATGGGGAAAGAGAGGAAGAGGGAAGACTGAGAGAGAAGGAAGTAAACAAATAAGGAAAAGAAAGGAAGGAAAGAAAAGAGATAAAAATAAAGGACAAACAGCAAGAAAAGGAAAAGAAAGACAGAAAATCAATGAAAATGGAGGCAAAGAGAGGGGAAATGGAGAAGAAAAAAAGAGGTCAAAGGAAAAGGAAAATGTAGAAAAAATGGAAAAAGGGAAAGAAGGAAGGACATAGGAAAGTTTAGCAAGAAAAGGCAAGAATGAAAAGAGAAGTAAGAAAAATTGCGAAGGAAGGGAGGCAAGAAAATGGAAGCAGTAATAGAGAAGTGAGAACAGGAAGTGAGAAAAGGGGTAGTGAGAAGAAAGGGAAGGTAGAAATGGAAGTGATGAGAGGGAAGCAAGGATAGGACAGGAGGATGGGAAAAAGGGAGGGAGGGAGGGGGGAGAGAGGAGAAGAGGGAGGGAGAGAGAGGGAGAGAGGGAGAGAGAGAGGGGAAGAAAAGCTATTTTCAAATACACATAAGAAAAGTAAGTAATGGCTTCCATGTACATACTCAATTCTAGGTGAGGGTTCTCCCTAGAACCCTCATGCCCCTAGTTCCTCTTGGCCAAGCCCAACTGCACAAGAACCAGACAGAACTCAGAAAGGATGAGAAAACACAAGGAATGACAAACGCCCTTTGCTTAATGTACCCAGGGCAGCATGAGGAATGGGCTTGTGCTGCCTGAGCCAAAGGGAAATGCAGTTAATGAAAGATTTTTGTCATGTGAGCCAGGTTTAGCAACTCCCTACCGTGAAATCTTTGTTATCCAAAGCATGAAAGAGTGAAGGAACTGACTACATCCACTCATGTTTCCCAGGTGCTGAATGCTCTGCTTGCTTCCCCTCCCTCACCGGGTGCCTGCGGCCCAGCTGCGCTGCACAAGCTTGGAGAGAAATACTATTTATTCCAGAGCTGTGGTGGCTTCTAAAGAAAGTTTTAAGGATGTCAAAGATAAGTTGGTATCATTCCTGCCCTAGTATTGAGCACGTCGCCAACTTCTATCTCTAGGATTTATGTGAAAAGGAATGGAAAACACACACTACAAACACTTTTTGCCTGGTGTTAGGCCATAGCAGATAAGATGCTAGTGGGCTTGAATGGAATGCTACTCTCTTTCTACTTTTAAGATCTTGTGTGATCAAAGGATTCCAGCTGTGGAAACCACTGTCCTCTGTTTACAAAAGAAATAAAAGGGGGTGCATGAAAACTCTCATTTTTTAAGTAGAGCACGGAGAGTTTTCATGACTTTATCCCTACAGATAAATGAACATCTGGTACTCCCCCACAACACCTAAAACCTAGCACAGAATTTGCAGGTTGCAGATGTCTACTCAAACTTGAAGCTGTATGGTGTATGGGAAAGAGCCCTGGACTGGCGTATTCTCCTTCCATTTTGACAATAACCAAAGAGAAGTCATCCAGCAAGTCACCAAACAACACATTGTTGACTTCTTCATGTAAACCTGACAAACTGATTTAGTTTAGGGGTCTCAAACCAGCAGACCTGAAGCTGGATCTGACTAGCAGACATGCTGACTGTGGCAGCTGCTGTGTCCCCAGACTTTCCCCTAGGCTGCCCAGCCTGTGAGTCTGAGGGCATTCTCCCAGGTTAGCCAGTCTGAAGGTCTTCACTATGGTGATGCAGCACACATTCCCCCAAGGGAAAAACAGGCTACCATCATGCCACATTCCTTCCCACCTCTGTGACCTGTTTGCCCAGGCTCCTTGGGGGGCTGCACTTCTTCTGCCCATTTCATAAATTTTGGGCTTTCTCGGGGTCCTCCACATGCCAGTCTACACAAAATGCCCTGGGTGCTTGCTTCAATACCCAGTGCTTTCCAGGCTGAGTGCTCATGACTCCCCAGACTACATTTTCATCTCTAAGCTGCTCCGTTTTTCTCCTGAGCATCTCTACTTAGATTCTCCCAAATACCACAGCCTCAACATGTCTGAAGTGTACCCCGCATTTTCTCTCCTCCCTTCTCTAGAACACCACCCCTAGCTGCCCTCACATACCTCTCTCTTTCCAACCTCTGAACTTAGCTGATCTTCCATTTGCTTGGACTAACCCCTACTCCTTTCTCTGCCTGAAGCACTCTTTCTCATCCTGCAGGTACCAGCTTACTTCCTCACGCAAACTCTCTCTAACCACAAGACTGCTTCTCTGTGTTCTCACAGCTCCCTGGATTATTACCTCTCTCACAGCACCTGTCACATCTGGGCAGTCCTGCTTTATTCTCCCATTTACTGTCAGCTCCTAAAAACAGGCTCAGTGCCTTGTTTACCATTGCTTCTACTGTATCTAGCACCATACTTGCCCAGTAAATAACTACTGAATAAGACAATCAAATTAAAGACACAGTGTTCCTCGCTCCTAAAAATGTATAATCAACCTCTAAGGGTCCTTTTCTTCATTTCTTTCTCCTAAGCTTAGCTCATAAATCAATGACCTGCCATGATACATTCTTTTGCAGTTACTATCCAGTGATGTAATTTGTGCATCGGAGCAAAAGCTGTTGTCTGCATGGATTCTCCTGTGTTTAAGTCACTGTCTTCATGACAGCAGGCTGTGCACTAAAAGAGAAATGTTTGCCTACAAGGGGCGTAAAAGTTTACCATTTAATTCACAAGTGAGCTGATTTGGTAGAACTGAATTCTACAGGAAATTAGACCTCCCTTGCTGGGAAGGCTTTTCTGTGCCTGGTTAACATATATGACATGTTTCTGGTGTTGCTGAGAATTGGTCCACTTTGCATGTTCACTGAGGGTGGACCTCTCTCTATCTCTCTCATCTCCATCCAGCTTCTGACCCCTCAACACTCATTGCCACTTCAAATGGCCCTGGCGTAGGGATCAAGTGTTGTGTGCCTGGTGACATATTTGCAATTCACCCACTTCTTTAACTTGACCTTGGCAACAGGACAAGGTGGTTACGGTGAAGATTAATGAGACAATTATTTTTACAAGAATATAAACAGCCTGACTTGGCTGTGTTAACAGCAGCCCTGATATGTGTTGCTCCTTAGCATCAAGATTTAGTTCCTTGAATTCTGAGCAGTGGAAAGTCAATGCAAAGTGTGCTTTGAGGTAATCACTTATAATGGAGAAAAGTAAATTAAGATACGGCTTGATATCATTAAAACAAACACTATTAACACTGAAGTCTCTTTAAAAATACAAGGATAGAGGGAAAAGCCTCAGAACAAGGTCTTGGTACCACCCGTCACTAACTCTGGCACTCATACAAGCCATCTAAAGACTCAGTCTCAGTTTGCTCATCTTTAAAACGGAAATAATTACCCATGAAAAGGAAAGGAAAAATCAGAATTAATATAAGAAATGGCTGGGATGCCTGGGTGGCTCAGTCGGTTGAGCATCCGACTCTGGCTCAGTTCATGGTCTCGCGGTCTGTGAGTTCGAGCCCCGCATCGGGCTCTGTGCTGACAGCTCAGAGCCTGGAGCCTGCTTCGGATTCTCTGTCTCCCTGTCTCTCTGCCCCTCCCCTGTTCATGCTCTGTCTCTCTTTCAAAAATAAATAAACATTTAAAAAATTAGTGTAAGAACCAGCTGCAGCCACTTTTTTTTAATATTTATTTTTGAGAGAGAGAGAGAGAGACAGAGAGACAGAGAGACAGAGGGCAAGCAGGGGAGGGGCAGAGAGAGAGGGAGACACAGAATCCGAAGCAGGCTCCAGGCTCTGACCTGTCAACACAGAGCCCGATGTGGGGCTTGAACCCACAAACCGTGAGATCATGACCTGAGCCAGAGTCAGATGCTCAACCGACTGAGCCACCTAGGCACCCCTACAGACACTTTTGTGAAATTAGGAATTCAAATCTGGGAAGATAGTTAGTTCCTTATTAAGGAAAATACCTTATAAGCTTCTTTGAGAATAAAGCCAGGCCCCTCCAAAGCATGGTCTGAAAAAAAAAAAAAAAAGGTTGAAGAAAATCAAAGTTAGAGAAAATTTAAGCCCAGAGCAAAGGGGCAGAGAGTCATCAGAAGTGAGAGAAAGGAAAGATGGAGTCCACAGAGGCAGCAAGAAGGTTCTGACAATATGCAGCGGCTGAATAAGGAATTTCCCTGTGGTGAAAAGTGCTCAGTATATTTCTGAGCACTATATTTCATTCAGATGAACAAGAACATCTGAATGGAATTTGAAGTGGTTTTTTGCCTGTGGTGTAATTACCTTCCATTTCCCCCCAAACTTCAATAAAGTCTGCAACACACGGCAATCTGGAATGAGCGGTGAATGGTCAGGGTGAAGAAAGGCTGCTGAAGGGCAGCACCCCCACGGGTCAGGCAGCTCTCTGAAGCACACACACCGGCAGTGTGGGCTTACCCGGGGCTGTAAAACCTCCCTCACCGGGGCCCCAAGGGGGGCTCATCATCGCTCCATCCTCTGCCTCAAGCTTGCATCCCCTGGAAATTCATGGAACCATGAATTCCTGCTGGCCCCAGACAGAAGGGAGACTGGAGCCCTTTTATTTGGATACTCAAGTGGAAGGGGACCCCAAAAGGCTGAGCGCCCAGATGCTCTTAGGTTTCATAGCTGTCCTGACCACCTCATAGAGATGCAGTGAGGATTGGCTGGAAATAATAGATGTGAAAGGAGCTACACAAAAAAGCTACTTTCACAAAGTAAAATAGCTATTGTGGAGAAAATAATTTTTACAAGCAGTTTTAATAACATACAATGCAGGATACTAATATAATTAAAATTCACTATTACATTTGAGTTTGTGACCCACTTCTTCCAAGCACTCACCAAGCAATAAGATTTGTAGCTCACTGGGGTTCATTAGAAAGGGTTCATAAGGACCCCGGCTTCGGGTGAGCAAGAGCCCCACTTCAGGTGAGCCCTGCTTCTCTCTCTCTCTGTCTCTCTGCCCATCATTCTCTTTCTCTCTCGCTCTTTCTCTCTCCCTCCTTTTCTCTCTCTCTCTCCCTCTCTCTGCCCTTCGTGGGATTCTCTCACTCTCTCCCCACCCCTCTCCTACCTTGCTCATTTGCACCCTCCCTCAATAAAAAAAAAAAGGAAAAGAAAAAGAAAGGGTGATAATAAGTTATATCTTGAAGTTGTTATAATATTCAGATAACCATATGTGTAGCTTCAAAGCATACTTTATTAATAAAATAACAGTATTTATAGAGAATTATGTGAGAGATGCTGTCTATGGATGGATTCACAGAGAAGAAGTGCTATTTATGGTCACTGAGCCCAGAGATTATAAAGAAAAAGAAGAAAAAAAAACTGACAGAAACTTAGCAGGCAAAGCATCTGTCAAATCTGAGTTCTAAGCCCAGCCTAAGCACAAACTAATCGTAACCTTGAACAAACCACTCAGCTTCTCTGTTCTCAGCTGTAAAATGGCAATGAATATGTCTGCTGTCCTATCTACCGCTCAGCACCGTTAAAAGGATAGGATAACATACCACATATGAAAACCCTTTAACTATGAAGTCCTCTGAAAAAGAAGGCATCACTGTGAAGAAGTCTGTTTTTGAGGGTTTGAGGGTTTTGTTTTGAGGGTTTGCTTTCTAGGCATTTTGGTATTAGATGAACTCTGCATTAGCCTGCTCACGCTGCATAAAATATCTGACCTCTTTAAAAATACTCAGTGAGGGGCACCTGGGTGGCTCAGTCGGTTGAGCGTCCGACTTCAGCTCAGGTCATGATCTCACAGCTTGTGAGTTCGAACCCCACGTCAGGCTCTGTGCTGACAGCTCAGAGGCCGGAGCCTGCTTCTGATTCTGTGTCTCCCCCTCTCTCTCTGCCCCTCCCCTGCTCATGCTCTGTCTCTCTCTGTCTCAGAAATAAATAAACATTTAAAAAAGTTAAAAAAAATACTCAGTGATAAATCATTCACCAGGCATCCTCCAGGGGGAGGGGAGTGGTTGTGGTTCTGCCCCCCTCCCATGTTCTGGAGAACAGAAGGGCAGGAGGCAGCCTGGAGGGAAAGTGATTCAGCTCAGGATCACCCTCTGATTGTTTTTATACAGGTAAAAACTGGAAGAGAATACAAAATACTAGAAAATAATAACTGCATAGGTTAGCATAGTGAGATTGAACACCCGTTTTATGTTTTAAATGCTTCCTTTTTTATAGCTGCAATGCTCTTATGCAATAATAAAAACAAGGAAGAAAAAAACCCCTGACATGCACTTGGCAACACCTTGCAGTCACAGAGCATTTTCACACAGAGCAATTGGATTCTCACTACTGTTCCATGATGTCGAGGGGGCACTGTTACTGACCCCGTTTTACAGCTGAGGAAACTGAGGCTTGGACGGGCTGAAGAATCTATACATTCTTTCCATTCTTGGGCTCTACTTCCCAGAAGAAAAGGAGACACTGCTTCAGGGAGGAACTAAGAGAGGTACAAACAAGCAGAGGTTTGCTTGAAGGACCATTCTAGAAAGAGGCAAGGTGAGGCTGTGGCTCAAGATGAGACTAAGGCTCTGAAAAAGTGGTAAAGATGGCCAAACACATGTAAGACAGTGTTGATCTTGCCTGTGAGAAACCAGCCTTGTATTTTCATGAATTTCTTGGCAAATGAGCCAAGAAATCCTTCCTCCCCTCAGAGTAGGATACAAACCCCAGCGCACACAGACATGGTAGGGGGACTGGGAGCACTGGGACGTGTGGCAGTCACAAAATGTTTCTTGTAATTTGATGACTTGGAAATTGGTCGAGGTCTTATAGAAGAGAAAATTGTCCGAGAAGAGCTGCTGTAAGCTAATACCAAAAAGCAGTGCCTTGGGGACAGCAGGGTGGAGATGCAAACTGGTGGCCCACAGATCAAACCGAACTCTTGGGTATACCAGTTGGAGTTCCCAAAGCTATTATCACAGGTGCTGGTGTCATTTTCACATGAATCAGTTGCCAACATTTTACTATGGTTGGATTTAACACAAAAATCTAGGTCTCTAGCTTTTCTTGAAGATATCAAATGTTCTGACTTCCTAGGCTCAGGACACCTGCATGGGGGCAATTTGCTACAACATTCTCTGCACCTCCCCAGACACCCCCAGCTGAGGGTCTTCACATACCTTATCTGGATGGCCCTGTACACAGTTGAGTTCAGGACCCCTGCTCTAGAGCTCAAGCAAAAGTTTGGACGGCAAGCCCAGGTAGGCACGAGGCAACTCCCAGGACCCAGGCAGCCAGGAAACTTACTCTGTCTTGTGCGGTTCATACTCTGTTTTCTCAATTCCCACCTGCCTGAGGTGTCCAGACTTAAAAGTTGACTGTGTCCCTCCCTAAGAAGTGGAAATCATGGCTGAGCACTGGTGCGGGAGCACACCTGGAATGTTTACCAGGAGACCAAGAGTAGAATGGATGGGTTCAGGGTCAAAAGCCATTGGGGGCAAATAAACAGACAAGCAGCAGCTACAAGGGCTCAGCAGAAGGAGGTGTGGAAGAGATCCCCTCAATTCAGGTGATTCTCACCAGCATGCCTTTTGAAGACTCTGCATGCCACTCTCATGGGGGCATTTCATCCATAAGACCAAAAATGGTTGTTTCTGAAACCAGTGCCACTGGGCAAGAGGAGGCTGGGGGTGGGGGGTAAGGCTTCCATCAGGTTCAGCTCCATGCTTGTCACACTAAAGACCACAATCAAAGTTATTTAAGAAATGAATGATTGGATCAAGTCTGCATCTCAGAGGCTGCTGGTGGGAGGGCCACTGGTACAAACTCTAGGGAGGGCAATTTGGCTATAGCTAGTAAAACCACCAGAAGACTGGCTTTCACTTACAACGCATCAAACCTACTTCTTGGAATTCATCTTCTAGATACACGTGCACAGGCACAAAATGACATGTATATAAGTTTATTTACATGTAGTTTTGTTTACATGAGAGAAAAATTGGAAATAATCCAATGCTTCTCAAGAGAAGATTACTTACACAGTTTATGGTACAGCCAAAGAATGGAATACTACACAGCCATTAAAAAATGTGAGACTCTCTATGTACTAATAAAATTTCCGAGAACTGAAATGAAAAAAGCAAGATATAGAATAGTATACCTATAATACCTTATAATATTATATATATAATAATATATATAATATACATATATATAATACCTAATAATATACTACCTTATAATATAATATAAAAAAGCAAGGTATAGAATAGTATACCTATAATATAATACCTTATAATACCTATAACACCTATAATATATTACCTTTTCTACATAAAGCACAAAAGATAAAAGTCTATATTCATATTTGCCTTTCACACTTTACATACACACCCTCAAAAATAAAAAGAATGGTTACCTATTTGGGGCAGTGCAGGAGGATGAGACAGATGGGAGGGGGGTAGAGGCTGGGTGGGAGAAATCCTTTTCAATGACCCCTTTATTGTTTTGCCTTTTGAACTATGTGGACATGTTACCTTTTGACACACAAGTGCATTTCTTTTTGAATGTCAGATTGGGAGGTGGAGGCATCAGTGGGCCTGCGTGTCAAGAACAGCATGGCTAGAGATGAGGGAGCACCTTCACCTGGCAATACAGTGCCACACTGTTCTCTTGAGGTCTGTAAGAGCCACAGAAGCTAGGTTCCTGCTCTGGCACATGGCACCCATTCCCTGGAGGTACCTAAAGAAAGGTGAAGGCCCAGAAGCAAACTTAACAAACTTCTTTAGGATGCTCATGGTATTCAAGATTTGGAATAGTTCAGTGACAGAAAGTGACATTCTTATAATTTTTAAAATATAACTGATTATTTACATATGCTGACCAAATGTTAACATTCACATAAGTGATTCCATTGAATGTGAGGGAAGCAAAAGAGATAGCACTGAAAGTATTGTGTGTTTGTGCAGAAATACAGTGGGGTTATGTGAAGATCTTTTCAGATAATTTCAAATATATTTCTCACCCTGTGACTCCTTGCCCTTAGGGCTTCCAGGCCATGGTCTTGGTGCTTTAAGGGGGAGTCAGCTCCCCACAGCAAACAGTCACAAAAGATTTTGGTTTAAAAAAAAAAGCTTGAGGGGTACCTGGGTGGCTCAGTCAGTTGAATGCCTGACTCTTGATTTTGGCTCAGGTGATGATCTCAGGGTTTTGGGATTGAGCCCTACATTGGGCTCCATGCTAAGCTTGGAGCCTGCTTAAGATCCACCCCCCTCTCTTTTCCCCCTTACGCACTCTGGCCCTTTCCTACTTGCTCTCTCTTTCTCTTTCTCTCTCTCAAATAAAATAAAAAAATTAAAAGCAGCTTGAAATCCAAGCACTCTTCAAAAAGAAAGGAACATCTAGATTTTTTTAGTCCATCAGGAATGAAGCCTAAAGAACCAGATGATGGCATTTCTTTGGTGGTTGTGGGAAGGAGGAGGAAAGAGATGAGAACGGAGAGGACTTCCTTTTTTGCATTTCTTTGGAAGGTGCAGGCAGATGGGAAACATCCAGACAGGTATAAAGGAGGCAAGGAATAAGACATGGCAGCCAGTGGCAGCTCCCACAGGGGCAGAACAAGAAACCCCCAAGCTTCCCAAAGAAGTCCCCTGTCACAGACTGAACTGTGTACCCTGCAACATTTGTATGTTGAAGCCCTAATGTTTAATGCAACAGTATTTGGAGTTAGGGTCTCTAAGGGAGTGATTAAGGTTAAATGAGGTTATATGGAGGGACCCTAATCCAGTAAAATTGGTGTCTTTAAAATAAGAGCAAGAGACTTCAGGAATGTGCATGCACAGAGAAGAGGTCCCATGAGGACACAGTGGGAAGGCAGCCATCTGTAAACCAAAGAAAGGTCTTTGCAGAAACCAACCCTACCAGCACCTTGATCTTGGATTTCTAGCCTCCAGAACTATGAAGAAATAAATTCCTGGGGTGCCTGGGTGGCTCAGTCAGTTAAGTGTCAGGCTCTTGATTTCAGCTCAGGTCATCTCATGGTTCTGTGCTGATGGAGTCGAGCCTGCTTGGGATTCTGTCTTTCTGTCTCTCCTCCCCTCCCCACTCAAGCTCTCTCTCTTTCTCTTTCTGTCTCTAAATAAACAAGCATGAAATTCTTTTTAAAAGAAAGAAATTTCTGTTGTTTAAGCCACCTAGTCTATAGAATTTTATTAGGGCAACCTTAGCTAAGACACATCTCAATCACCTCTTGTGCCACTGTCAAGTGTGATGTCCCAGCACTATCATCATGAGTTGGCTTTGTGTGTCCCCTGGTAGGGCTTCAGAGGTCTAGTGGGGTCCTGGAGGTGCTGCAAGCCCAGGTGGCCCAGAAGAAGCCTGGGGTTGCTAAAGATGGGTGGGAACTTTGAAACCGGATACAAAAGGTAGGAGGAGTATCTGCTGCGTGAACAACAACACATCAAGTCATCTGGACAATGTCATGGTTCCTAGTCAGGGGCACCAGTCCTGCACATCCCCATCTTGCCTGAGGCCAGGGAGCAACCAGAGCATACCCTGTGGATGGTCTTCCCTCCACTGCCCTTGGTCACCTATGCTGGACCCCTCCCTCCATTCACCAAAGGACCTAGCTGTCCAAGAGAAGATGGGGGATGGAGGAGGGTACAAAAATGGGAAAGGCAGCATTTATCCCAGAAGGAAAATTACCTGGAGAGACTGTTCAAACTACTGATTCAGACTCAGATTACCAGATTGGACTAAACTAAGTCTCTTCTGGGACTTCTTACCTTTTTCACAGGAAGGGACCTCATAAGGGAAATCATATTAGTAATAGGCAAGATAAGGAAAACACATTTTTCTGCACATCTACTTGTGGTTAAGAGTAATCTATTAGTCCGTAGATATTTTTATGAGTACATACATCTATATGTATGCGTACATACGTATATTTTGTAAAAGACCTTCAAGTGTGTTACAACAGAGCACTACATTCAAAGCAAGGATTGAATGCAGCCTAAATTTTAGAAAAAAATTCTCCCTGATTTAGCACCCACCCGAGAAGCCTCTGATAGCACTTTCTGTCTATGGCCAAAGGTCACATGTCCTGATACAGTATGACCCTTCCAATCCACTTACCCTTCCATTCCAGCAAAGCTGGCTGCATTTCTTATTTCCAGGATCCATCTTCCTGCCCCTTCACAGTGGGAAATCTCACTTCCTGGGGACCACAGTGTCTATCCACTGAAGACTGATGAGTGGGATCATTTATCTTACGGTTTACCTCTCCCACAAAATGCTACTACTGCAGGATACAGAGATGTGATGGCTCACGATCCTCACTACAGGTCAAAAATAACAGAAAGGGGAAAACATATTGAATGGACAGGTGAGATCCCCAGGTTACTTGTTTTTGCTTTGCTTTTTCAAAAAGTAGCAGTGTGTGTTTTACAGTTGAGAAGCAATTCAAAACAAAACAAAACAGAAATGTCTTTTTAAAATTGTTTTTTTGTAAATATTAAGCAATCAATAAGTATTTATGGGCCCCTATACCTAATGGAGGAGGCAGACAATCCCAGAGCCCAGGCACCTTGCAGGATCTGGTCCTGGCTCAGACCTTAGGGGGACAGCGGCCTGACTGGTTAACAGGAATAACAAAAATTGCATCCCACTGACCAGGGAAATTTTGAAAATGTATGGTTATTTATTTTTTTATTTATTTTTTCTTCATCCACACAGTCACTTCATGTAAAGAACACGGCTGTTCATTTGTAAATGTTTTGTGGTGTTTGGGCAACTTTTGGGGTGCTCTGCAGACATCGTGCCCATTAGCAATCCTAAATGTTTTGAAAGATATCTGAGTAGGCTCATGCTTAAAGCAGGCAAGGCCATTCCATGACCCCAAATAAAGACCTAGAATGTACCTGTCACATTTCGCATTCACAATCCAGCCAAAAAGGTTTCAAAACTTCCACCTTGGAGTTGGCAAAATATGTAATGGAGAATGATAAATAATCACATAACTGTTCAGAAAGCCACCTGCAGCTCATCAGCAGAATTAGAAACCAGCTCTTCAAAGAGCAACCCCTGATCTCAGATCAAAGGGAAAAAGTGAAGGAAAAAATCCAGACAAATCTTTCACTTCATTGTCTGCTGACTTCCTGAAAACAAACAAACAAACAAACAATAATAATATACCCAATGACATTGTGGCAATATATTATGTCCTCAGTCTCTTTACAGAACTCTCCTTCAATCATTAGATCTTGGACTGGTGTGTGTTTCTTTCATGAATGAAATGGTTTATCTTTTTGAATATGATTCTTTTCCCTTGTCATAAAGATGCAGAATAGTGATTGATTTTGAACTCTGGGTTGGCTGGTTCTCTTTTTGTTGTAGCTTGAAAGAAAGAAAGAAAGAAAGAAAGAAAGAAAGAAAGAAAGAAAGAAAGAAGGAAAGAAAGAAAGAAAGAAAGAAAGAAAGAAAGAAAGAAAGAAAGAAAAGTTGGAGATATTCACTTGCATTATTGGAGACACCCACTTGGATAGTGGTTGGTGGTTATTATTGCTAGTTAATACTTAATTGATTACCATGTTCCTGGCACTATGCTGAGCACTCATGTGTCTTATTTGATCTTCATAACAGCCCCATGGGAGATGCCATTATTATCCACATGTGGTGGGGTGGGGGTGAGAGTCTGAGACAGAGAGATGAGGCACCCCAAGTCATACGAGTGGCAGAGCTAAGACTCAACCCAGGTCTGTCAGGTGTCACGCCAGGGCTCTTGCCCACCCAACTACACTGATCTCCATGAAGCTGGGAGATAATCTGTCCCCAGAAAATAGTAAGGGGAAGAGAATAAAAAGAATATAAACCAAGTTGGATGCTTCCAAGGAGATGCCTGTGAATGTATGTGCTTGAGGAGGAGGCTGGAGAATTGAGACGGGCACCCTTTTACCTTATAGTAAGGACAGTGTAGTAAGGACATTGAGGGAGTTCCTATAATTACATAATTTATCAAGTGGCTCACCTTTTGTTTAACTTTTTTCTATTTCTTTGTCTCATAAAGAAATCAAAAGCAATTTTGTATCATTTTAAAGGCAAGAGGATGGGAGAGAAAGTGGTTGCATTCTCTGCTGAGACTTCATAAGGAGAGGGTGAGCCAGGACCACGCAGGAGGAAGGAGGAGCAAGTCTCTCAGCAGGGCCACAGGGGGAAGGGAAATTGTGCAGGCCCATATACTTCCCCAGGGTACGTCTCTGGGCAGAGCAGGTTTACAATACTGCCAGTATCTTATGATCAAATTAACTTTGGTTGATCGATTAATCTCCTTACCCACCTTAATGATGTCTGAAATGCATCACAGAAAGTTCTATTAGACGGAACTGGTCCAAAACAATGTTAGAGGGTCAATAGTAAGTCAGTAATATCAGTGTGGCCTCAGAGTATATGGAAACTGGGTTGGGAAAATATGAAAGTATATAATTTTAATATAAAAAATCTTAAAGTTTAAATCACTTTAAGATGATTTACATTACTAAATAATTAACCTAAAGGATTATCCCACAAATTTTAAGTCTTGAACTAAAAGAACTCCATTTAGTTCAAGACATACTATTAAAATGAAAACATGACAGATAGAGTAATAAGATTTTAGGGCAGGAATAGCAAAAGGGCTATCTGGTAAACAGTCTATCAGTAACTAGAAAGAAATCAAAGAAACCTGGATACAGATTTTGGCTCCACCCCTTAACCAATGTGATATTTGAGGCAGGTCATGTAGTCTTTGGGGGCTTCAGGGTTCTCCTCTCTAACTGGGGACTCTAGCCACACAACATCATTTTACTGTGAGAACTAATGACCCAACATATTGAAAATGCCTGGTCCATGGTAGGTGTTCTGATGGGGGCAGAGGAAACATGCATTGATTGCAGCCCTACTACGGGTGACATTCTTTCATGGAAATTCTCTAGTTTTCACAACAATCTTCCATTTTAAGGAAGGATAGAGGATTAGAGAAGTTAAGTAATTTGCCCAGGTTTACATAGTCAGTCAGTGGTAGAACCCAAATTCAAACCTGTATTTTGACTTATAGTGGAGTTTTCCTTCTACTTTAGCAGATGGTCTCTCAAAAGCGAAACAGTAATGATGAGGGAGAGGCCTCATTTGATTTCATCAAACTAGGCCACATAGCGGCCCTCTGCTCTACCTCCAGGGAGTACAAATTCTATGGTAAAAAACTAGGGTACATTCCCTTCTGTGACACTACAGACCCGATGACCTCTCAAGTGTCCCTGCATTCCCCAGAACCTCTGTGCCAGGCCAAGTGGGCAGTATCGATTATGTTATTACAGGATAACATGCAAATCCATGAGGTAAGCACCAGAACTAATTGGGCCTGGTTTGCTATAGATTCAAGTTTTCTGGCTGAGCAACTTGTGAATTGAATTAAGCTAAAAACATGTGACATTTCTGACTTCCTCAAGTCCTGGGCATTGTTGTGTTTTTTTGAGAGCCTTCTCTGGGCATTTGGGGTCATGAGTCAAAGAGCCAAAATGCCCAGTGCACACAGCAATGACCTCTTCTACTAACACAAGGGGAACATAGAGAGGGTGGGAGATAATGACAAGGAAGAGAGAAAGAGAAGGGAGTTAGCATTCATTTGATGCCAACCATGTGCTAGGCACTGCATGAGGCGCTTTGTATCTTTAAATTTTTTGGCACCATCTACAGTAATTTTTATTACACCCTTTTTACACGGTGAGTAATTTAAAATACTGGTATTTGTAACTTGGCCTTTAATCTTGTCAAGTGAGTCTGCTTTTGCCAAATATGAAGGGAGCTCAGAATGACATTTAGCTGGGATTCAGGCAGGTCTGACAACCTGGCAAAGGAGGCCTCCCAGAACATTTCTGCAATAATACGGAGGGGCCTCCTGCAGAGAACTCATACCAAGGGAGGTGAAGGAGAACAGGCATATGTTTGTTGGGTAGCTAAGATCTATTCCTGACCTCTTTCTTATTAAAAGAACCTAAATATTGGTAGGAATATCAATATGCATAATTGGACATTTGTTTCTCTAGACTTCCTTGAAGGTAAAAGTGACTGCATTACTGAGTTCTGGCCAATAAGACATGAACAGAAATCTGCAAGGAAATTCAGGGAACTTCCACTTACGAAAAAAAGGAGAGAAATGAAGGTGGTACCACACTTTTCTTTTCTGTCTTTATTCTGCCTTAAATATGGATATCTGCAATGGCAGCAGCTACCTTATGACCATGACACAACAGTATGAAGGAAAAAGACCAAAAGGTTGGCAGAGAACTTGCCTGATATTATTACTCTCCTCATCTGCACCAACACTGACCTCCAGATTCCTTTTTGCATGACAAAATCAACTGTTGATTTAAGCACTGTTTTTGGATTTTTCTATTACTTAAGATCAAACATATTCCTAACTGATCTACACAGCATTAAAGCCTTCCTTGGTTTGGGAAGGAGGTTCTCATTCAACATGGATCTATTGCTTTGTCTCCCTTTCCCTTTGCACACTGGACCATTGTCAAAGTACTGAGGAAAGTAGGGGGCTCATGGACAAAATAAAAGTTAACAGAGCTCCTTGGCTGAAAAGACTTTACCCCTCTAACAATTTAATTTCAAACAGGGAGATGTGGTATGAGTTACAGCTCTTTAGGTTCAAAGTGATAGAAAAGGTACACAGATTGATTCAAGCAAAATGAGGAACCAATTAGCTCACATACTGTCAATCCAGGGAGTGGTCAGGCTTCAGGCACACCGGATCTGGGGGCTCAAACATCATCAGGCCTGGATGTGTCCCAATTTCTCTGCTGCACTTTACGTTAGCATCTCTCTTGGAAAGTCTCTCTCTTCACTGCACCCCACTAGCTCTGGTCTTACATTCTCAAAACTGCAAATCTAGCAGACAGGGAACACCTGTCTCTCTCCTGGTACTGCCACAAAAAAAGTTGAGCTTCATTTGCCTGATTTAGGTCATGTGCCACCCCCAGAACTGATGCAAGAAGTAGAAGAATCAGGTCTACCCAAATTACATGGACAGATTATGGGTACAAGGTGGTTTCCCAAGGAAAATATACTCCCAAAAGGTATAAGGAATTCTTGGCAGGGAAAAGCAATGCCATCACTGTTGAGATGCTCTTCTCAGCTCTATTACTTAATACTAAAAAGGCTGGGTACCAGAAAACCCCACAATTCAGGTGTGGTGGGAATATCGCTCCTCCCTGTATTAAAAAAAAAATCAGACAATTTCAAGAAAGAGACCTCAGATAGTAATGGTATAAGGAATGGGCTTCTGGGGGGAGAACATCTAAGATATCACCTAGAGATATTACTAGACTCTGATGTCCTATATCAGAAGGTAGAGTCTGAACCGTGGGCTACCTGGGCTGTGTATTACTACAATTTTATTATTATTATTATTATTCCCAAAGGCTAGTAAGAATAATGAATTAGACCATCATCTGACAACTGCTGAGTGCTGCCATGTGCAGGATAGTTAGTGGGCTCAGAAATTATTGGCAAATCGAATACTAGAAAACATGCCAGTCCTAACGGATTTTACAAATATCTTCATTCAAGCATAGCAAATAATGCAAAGCAGAACATGCAGAGAACTGATACTAGTTGTGCAGAAAAAGAAATATTAATGAATGCTGAACATGACAAGGAAGAATCCACAAGGAAAGAATGAGAATTTAGGATGTCAAAAGAGATATACCCTTGTTATGAAAAGAATAGCCTTCTTACAAATCAGGACTTTTCTCTTGCTGCTTCTACGTTCCCAACATCTCCAAACCAGCAGTACAAAGGCCACGTTTGACTTTCCAAAATAAAAAAAAAATTAATGTTTTATATATTTTTGAGAGCTAGAGAGAGGGAGGGACAGAGAGAGAGGGAGACACAGAATCTGAAGTAGGCTCCAGGCTCTGAGCTGTCGGCACAGAGACCAACATGGGGCTCGAGCTCACAAACTGTGAGATCATGAGCCAAAGCCAACGCTTAACTGACTGAGCCACCCAGGCGCCCCCTTTCCAAAATTTACCTATTCCTCAGGACTAACCCAAGAAGGGCAGGCAGAGGTGATCCACGAGGACTCTGCAGAGACAGAGCTGAGTGCAGTGGGTGGGCTGAGATGGTGCCTCTGAGCAGGTACAGAGTCCTAGAGGTCCCAGGAGCACACACAGAGCTGGTCCACAGGCCAGCCCACTCTCACCTAATGTGATCAAGCAGCAGCTGCAGGAGAGAGGTGAGCCCTACTTACAGGGCACGGGGGATCAAGGGAGGGCGCTTTGTTTTCTTAGGATAGAGGACACCTGAGTGTGTTTCCCTGCTGAGGAAAAGATTCTGTTTGAGAGGCAGACTTGCATACCCAAGAGGGAAAATTTTTAGAGCAGGATTCCTGAGGAAGCAGGAGGGCTCTCAGAGACAGAGGAGGCTGGGCTTCAGGCTGCGGAGGAGAAGTGTGAGTAACTCTCTTGGAACAGGAAAGCAGCTCCAGCTGGCCTGGCCGGAGACTCCATGGTCAAGAGCAGAAATTCCAAAGTCAAGCAGAGCTAGGCTCACATCCCAGGTCCCCACTTCTAAAGCTGGGTAAACTTGGGCTCCACTTATTCATCTAAAAAAATAAGAATTTTATACTTCTATCATATAGTTACCTTAAAGACTATATGAAGTAATGTACCCAAAAGGCTGGCCTACTAGGGAAGGGTCTAATGTGAACTCTAAGACATAGTAGCAACAAAAAAGAATAAGGCAGATATTTACACGCAAGTATGACAAGATCTGCAAGACATACTTCTGAGGGTCATTTTTATTTATTTTTGAGAGAGAGAGAGCACAAGCAGGAAAGGGGGGGGGGGGTGGGCACAGAGAATCCTAAGCAGGCTCCGTGCTATCAATGCAAAGCCTGACACAGGCCTCAAACCCATGAACCGTGAGATCATGACCTGAGCCAAAGTCAGACACTCAACCAGCTGAGCTACCCAGGTGCCCCCATACTTCTGAGTTTTTAGAACAGGAAATTACAAAGTAAAATATATAGTAGGATAACATTTACATTCAAAAGCCCAAGTAACTGCAGTGGATTGAAGAACATGATGTATAGGTAAATCTCTGAGCTCATCATTATAGAAAAAGAAACCTAGTAAGAGAAGAAATTTTCAAGGATACTAAGGAACCAATTCATTATTTTGAAACTAAGCAAATAAAGGATTAAATTGAAGATTTCTTTTTAAATTCCCTATACAAACTGCACTTCAGGCTAATCAAATAGTTGATAAGGGGAAGTTTCCCAGAATATTCCAGCTAATAAAAAAGAAATAGCAGAATTTGGATAGCATCATTTGGCAACCCCCAGTGAATTAATGTGTCTGACTACTAAGCATCAGTGGATGTCAGCGTCATAAAAACAAAAACAAGAAATTAGGCACCTGCTTACAGAAGAGTACAACATCTCCTACGAAGGAGTCCTGCAAAAAAAAAAAAAAAATCAAGTCTGAATCTGATCCCACCTCCAGAGCAACAACCAACCTACAGGAAAAATTGAGACAAAGGAATATGTTAAATAGCACCAAGGAAATGCCAGCATTCAAATCAAAACTGTGGAAAACTCTGAAGACAAAGCCCAGTTTCTCAAAAACAAAACAAAAATCTGTAATAAGAACAAAAAGCATGGAAACCTAAAAATTAAAAGGAATTTTAAAAAGTTACCCAATGGTATGTGTGAGCCACACCTGGATCCTGACTAAAGAAGCAAGTTGTTAAAAGAAATAGTGAACGCTGGAGACATTTTAACACAAACTAAATGTTTAAAATACTTAAGAAGTGCTATTAATGTTTTTGGCACCCAAAACCCCTGCTGGGGTTAGGGTCCCTGCAGACAGGAGCCAAGAATCCACATCCCAGTGCTTCATTAAATTTTTTTTCTCCCAGGAAAAATTGGTAAGGGAGTGGGGGGAGGGAAAGAGGGAAAAAGAAGAAATCAGGCAAGGATACAATTTGAGGCAAAGTCCCAGCCTCAGCCTGACCCTGTAGGGAATTCTGGAGGGGAAATCACACTACAGGGTTTGTCCCACCATGAAGTGAAGGAGCTGGTGTTCAGGGCCAGGGGCCAGCCACTGGCGTGAGAGAAGAGCGGGATAAAAGGCTGTCTGGCTTTTGGTCAGTCTGGGATGGTGACATGGTCTACATCATCCCTTCTGAAGGGTGCAGTCTTAAATGTGGAAAGGACTGACAGCAATTTCACCAAAGCCTAGGGCCCTTTATGCAAATCAGTCCCTGGGGCAAGCCAGGAGTGTCCTCAACCTCCCTGAAGCACTTATGCAAATCTGGAGCTAAAAGTGACATGTCCTGAAGCATTGTTAACAGTTATCTTTCTAAAATGTATCACTTCCCAGAACTGAGGTCAATGAAGAAAGTAGACCAAATATTATTTGTACTTTTCTAAATGATTTAAGGTGACCTAAAATATGTCCCATAGAATACAAGTTCCAAATAATGCTGTAGGAGACACGCAAACAGGGTTGTCTGACCGACAAAGTCTGGGAGAAGAGAACCCACTGCAAGTTAAGTAGGTGCATTTACTACCGGCCTTCCCAGAACTGTTACTGTGCTGCTGGGCAGTATGTATCTCCCAAAGGCAAGAATTTCCCAAACCAATAATGTACACCCTGAATTCTAAGATACACATTTCCCCCTCATTTTAACATCTCTGAAATCTGATGCATCTTTCATGGATCTTATGAAATTGGGTTGAGTGGCTACAAAACTAAACATTTTTCATGTACAGCTTCTCATGCCCCAAGTCCAAGTCCATCCTCAACAAGCTCAATGGCAACTCAAAGGCCTACGATGTGCCCGGCATGGAGCTTAGTTTTCCAAGTAGCTTCTACCATAAATGAGCAACTGATAGATCAGAGGAACTGATCTCATAGCACCATAAGGAATTTAGAGTTTTATATGATCTATCAGTGCCAGACACAGGGTGAAAGTCTAAGCTCCCTGCTTAGTCTGGCATACACCTACCTAGATAGCAAGAACCACCCCCGGCAGATGCTCCTCTAGAACAGACCTCTCAGCCTTCACCGACGGGCAGACGCGTGCCAACAGCCCATCCATGGGGCTCCAGGCAGCCGCTCAGCAGTGACCACACAGCTTACGATTCAACCAACATTTTTTCAGTGGTTTTGACTCCTGCCACCTTGTCAACTATCCCATTTTCTCCCGGATACCTTTTGCCCTACTTTACAATGCGTTGTTTTTCATCTGCTGCGGACTGAGTCAGGTAACCAAATATGCTAGAATGGAGTGTAAACTGTGAATCAAACAGTTCTGAATAAAGGTCTGAGGTTATGAGGAGGGTTCTGGACTTGCTCAGGCTTCACAGTGTGGTCACTGGGTAGGGAGAGGATGGGATTATGGACCAGGGGCCAGGAGAGCCCACCTTGTTTTCAGGCTGGACCCTGAGGGGGTTGCCCATTAGCAGTCACCCAAAGGGGTGTTCTGATATTGGTCTTAGTTCAGGCAGCTCCTCTAGGAGACGTTCCTTCCCCGGGCAGTGGGGCTCAGCTTCCCCGGGGAAGTGGGGCTCAGCAGGAAGACAATCCAAACAGTAGAGAATTCCCAGAGGTCTGTTTGTGAGTACAGCAGCTTCCCAGTGAGCAAGAACTCAGAGTCCACCTACAGTTGGAGACTGAGGTGAGGGATACTCCTGCCCCACACTGGTGGCAGGAACAGAGACCTGGACCATGCAGGGTGCGCAGAGACTGAACAGGAAAGACAGAGGCCGCATTTTGTGGTTTGGGCCAGCTCTACTGCCCCTCCATGAGAATCACTCAAGATTCAGGGTCTCCTGCACAGGAAAGTGGTGATCCCAAAGGACCCCAGAACAAGGCAAGTTCCTTCGGAACCAGGCCATGGACCCATTGACAAGGGATAGCTGACAGAGAGGGCAATTCCTTCTCCCAACTTGAAGTTTTGAAACCCACTCTGCTAGACAACCACAGCCCCTCTCAGGGTCAGCACAACCAGGGAGACAGATTTCAGATAGGAGAGGCCCCCAGTGAGCACCCAAGACAGGTTGAAGTTACAAGAGCTCTGACAGAGGCCTCAGCTGTACAGGAGACCCCCAAAGCCCTGCCTCAGGCCTTCCTTTGATCACTTTTGTGGCCTCAGCTCCAGGCCAAATGCCCATCCCAAGGCTGACTTCAGTGACAAGGGTTAAAGTTCTCCAGGGACCCAACCTCTCTCCCTTGCTGGATGACAGACCTGGGCTAAGGACGCTGCATCTGTCCCCTGAATGATGAGGGTGTTGACAGCAGCAAGCCCCAAGGCTTTTTTGATCAGTCTCACCTGGTGACTCAGGAGGCCAACCTGTGAATGGGATCTCACCAGGACGTTTTGGGTTTCTTTGGAAGAACCATCTTCCTGAGGTGACATTGAACTTGAAGTGACAAGGAGAGAGATAAGGTGAGACAGACATTTGATCAAGTCTCTGACCCTCATCAGACTGGCAGAATTCTCTTCAAAGAAACGGTATTAAATCACCCTCTTTCCGGCCCCTTTGCTCCTTGGAAAAGTAGCACAGAGACAACAGCCTTCATTCACTGCTTTGTTTGCACAGCTGGGCCAACCGGAGTGCCCTCTCCAGCACCCTGCACCTGCACTACACAGACACCCCATGCTGTGGGCCCTGTCCCCTAGTCTCACTTCCCATATGGTCATTGCATGGCTGTTCCCTGCTCAGGAGTAGGAGCCACCCCTTCAGGGAGAACACAGCTGGTACAGGGGCCTCCTCGGCCAGCATTTCATCTACTGAATTAGGAAACATACTGCACTTACCATGTGCCAGGCCCTGGCCTTAGTACTTCACAAATACTAACTCATTTCACCTTTGTAATAAGTCACTGAGGTAGTACTATTATTATTCCTATTCACAGATGCAGAAACATAGACACAAAGAGTGATTTACCCAAATTTCCCCCAAAGCCAAAGTTTACATGCTATAGGTCCTCATTAGTTATGGATCAAACTGAAATCTTACTGATTGTGTGTGTGTGTCTGTGTGTGTGTGATAAAAGAGAGAGAGAACCCATGTGTGGGGTGTATATAACTGCTCCTACATTATTACAAGCAGAACTTAGTTTTTGCATACAGCTTCTCTTTAAAGACAGGTCTCTGTGGCTTGAGTAGGGGTTTGTGCTTAAAGTAGAAAACAAACCAGGTGATATCTTGAGGACTCTCTAAAAAGATATGTCTTGATAGTGCCTGGTATGCCAAGCACCATGCCCATCATTTCCCCTACATTACTTCATTCTGAACGCTTATCACCCCAGTGATGTCAAGTTTCTTTATTGCGCCCATTTTCAAGTTGAGGAAACTGAGTCTTAGAGGGATTAAGTGATTTGCCCAGGATCCTATAAACATGGTCTAACTGCAGACCCCCAGTTTTTAGCCTTTCACATTAAATGCTGAGGTGGTAAAGGGTAAGGGCTTATTTGAAGTGAGGATAGTGGTTTATTGTCCTTATTGGTAAATACAATAAATGCACTTATCAAATTGGTGATAATGAAAAATAATAACAATTTTAACTGTGGGGGAGAGTTTGGGGAAATAGCTACTAAGATACCTCTTGGGAGAGAGTAAACTGGTACACATTTTCTGGAGTGCAATTCAACACAAAAGCCCTTAAAAGTGACTATGCTTTAATTCTGTAATCTCATTTCTAGGCATTTTGCCTAAGAATGTAATTGGACAATTATAGAGACACATGTGCCAAGCTTTTTACTGTAGAAGTTATTACAATAGCAAAAATCTGGGAAAATCAAACAACAATAGGCAACTATTTAAACGATGGAAGGCGTGACAAAATACTTAGGCATCCAGGGAAAGTGCTGCTGTAAACCGATATACTGACAAGGAATGACACACATGATTTATTTAGGTTGACGTATGCAGGTTACAAACCAAAGATAACTTTTCCATGAAAAATTCTGCAGATCAACCCACCCACGGTGTTAGTAATGGTTATTTCTGATTAGTGAGATTTTAAGTAACATTTTTTCCTCTTGATTAGCTGTATTTTCCCCTATAAAATAATAATCATGCAATTTTCCCAAAAATAAAAAATATTTTTAAAAGGGAGCCCTAGAGAGGTGCCCGAGTGGTTCAGTCAGTTAAGCGTCCAACTCTTGACCTCAGCTCGGGTCACGATCTCACGGTTCGTGAGTTCGAGCCCTGAACTGGGCTCTGCGCTGACAGTGGGGAGACTGCTTGGGATTCTCTGTCTCCCTCTCTCTCTCTGCCCCTCCCCTGCTCATGCTCTCTCTCTCTTTCTCTCTCTCAAAATAAATAAATAAACTTAAAACAAACAAACAACAACAACAACAAAAAAGGGAGCCATAGAGGATAGAAAAAGGAAGTCACGGGAATGGTCCTGAGGAGTACACAGCAAGCCTTGTGTCCTGAGTCCCATAAGAAATCCCATACTGAACAGCAACGAACCAAGAGTCACCCTGGCATGGAGGTCAAAATGGGTGAGAAAGAAATAAAAGAACGTATCAACCAAGAACCAAAAAATTCTAGGTATTAGCCAATCATGAAAGCAGATGTAGCAGAAATTATTTGAGAGGGAGCTTTTTTCTTTCCCCTGTAAATTGATTCTAATGCAGTAACTGCCCCTCCAGCAGAGAGACCCGAACCTGGGAGGCCCAGCTGACAGGGAAGGGAATCATGAACAATTTCATGAGCTCAGGTCAGAGAACCAGCACCCAGCATGGGCAGACCACTAGGAAGCAGCCCAGGTTCTGGGGTGACCTTGATCCCCATTAACTGCCAACAGCCCCACCCCATCTCTTTGGGAGCCCCATGCTTTTGCAGCAGAAAGCGCTCACTTCCTGTGATGCTGGGGGATTCAACTCCAAGAATGCCAAGATCCCCAGAGGCTTGCAGGGAATGGGGTCGTTTCATACCTTCCTTGTAGACATGGGAATTGTGACAGCCTTTTTGTAAAACTGTCTGGAAACACCCATCGAAATTAGCTGCATACATATCCAGTAGTTTTACTCCTGGAATCCATCCCACAGAAATAACAGTACCAGTTCAGGAAAACGCATCTCCATAGGTCAGGTACAGTGTTTAAAGTGTGTTCTACAGTGACATTCCTAATTTCCAGATGTTGCTGGTATGGGGATATCTAATCAGGTGACAAGAAAAGATTCCAAAGTGAGAGGCGGGGGGAAGGAAATTCCAAGTTGAAAGTCAGGGAGGCAGGAGGCATCCCCACACAGGACAGGAAGCACCATGAACTGTGGAGGCCAGGAGCATGATCCAATGTCACTCCAGGGGTAGGAGGGCTGGTGTTTTAAATGTATCTCAGATGTATTTCAGTTAGGCATTGTAAGACACACAGACAGGGAATGTCTGTCATGAAGGAAAACGCCTTTATACTCATAGTTCTCTAGAAACAGAAGGCACAGCATGCCACATGGGGTGTCACAGGGTAGTAGCAAAGTCAGTCAGGAGGCAGAGGGAGGGAGGAGAAAATATGGGCATGAGCCTTCCCTGTGGTTTTCACGGGGAGTAACCATTGAGGCAAAGTGAACGGCCTAGGATTGGCCAGTCTGAGTACTTTCAGCAGGCTCTGGGGTGTAGAGGCTGTCCCTAGGTGTTAGAAGCTGGCTCTGGTGTGATTAGGGCCAGAGTGTAGTGTTCCCAGAGTATAAAAGTCTGAGAGAGAATGGGGCACCTGGGTGGCTCAGTCGGTTGGGCGTCTGACTTCAGCTCAGGTCATGATCTCAGGGTCCGTGAGTTCGAGCCCCGCGTCAGGCTCTGTGCTGACAGCTGGGAGCCTGGAGCGTCTCCCTCTCTCTCTGCTCCTCCTTCGTTTGCACTCTGTCTCTCTATACATATCAAAAAATAAATAAACATTAAAAAAAATTTTAAAAAGATAAAAGTCTGACAGAGGAGGTGGTGGGGTATGGGCTTTGGATTGCTTGGTTTGCATATGACAGGTGCACTCCCAGGTAGGTCCCTTACTGCCTCTAGGAATTGGCTAACCCTGGGAGGGTTAGTAAGGTCCCAGATATCAAAACATCAGAATAAAAAAGACATGCTTAATTCGGCTAGACAGCTTCCACCATCCACTGGTTCAAATCCTCCACTAGAGTCCAGAAAGCTAGGTGAGCCAACTAATCAAGCTGCAGACAGAATCATAGAAAAGTCCCCATCCTATAGGGACCAGTATGCAAGGGGAGAGAACCTTGATGTCTAAATTTGGGATTATGACCTAATTTCAAGACCCAACATGCCAGGCAAAGGCCCAGTGTGACTGCTGCTATTTTCTCTCAGGGTTACATTTCTCTCGGGGCAATAACCTGCAGAGAGAAACTGGAGCCTGAAGCCCCCAGGGGAATAAAGGAGGCACTAGTGGAGAGAGATATTCTTTCCTCTCTTTGCCCCAAGCCTAAATTACAAGGACTTGGGCGGTCTTGGAGACTCTAGGGTAGGTCAGGAAATGAAGCATGCTCTGAATAGGACGTCTGCCTTCTAATGATGCGTGTGTATCCGAGAAAGGAATGAGTTAGCGTTTCCACCCAAACCCGCTCACGTGCACTCCCTCCCTGCCCAACCTAGGTGGACCGTGCCTTCCGGTGGGTAGTACCGCCTCACTCACTCCAGTTACTTACTTAACAGTGACAGTTAATATTGGATTCGTCTGAAAATTTAATAGAGAGAAGTTTTGTCTTCATTTCAGCCAAAAGCTGGATCTCGTTTCAAAGTGCTTATAGTACTTGCATAGAGGCAGCTATCTGCCTCTCCTACATGACTGGCATATGAGATGGTCAGGAAAAGAATGGGAATGGCCCCTCTGGGCCACCAATATCTATAACTAATGGAAATTCTCTTAACTGTGAGAGCTGCGTACTTACATGTATGCTGTCTCCATCTGCCACGGAACCCGGCCGGCCATATTGTCTCACTTAGTACCTCGAATCCCCATAGCACAGTCTGAGGCAACTTTGGAAGCCCCTTGGCTATGAGAAATTCCTTGATATCCCTGGATTTTTCCTGAAAAGGTCCCAGCTTGAACTGCCCACCCTACTTTCATTTAAGGAGATGCCTTATGATCCCAGGTGGTATTTGGCTGCCTGAATTAACTTATCCATGATGAGCCCTCACTGTTTTCTTGCCCTTTCCTGCCCCCTCTCCCTCCAGGACGCTCCGCTCTTACTACTTGCTTATCAAAAGATAAGCAAGTCACTAATCTATACCCTGAGCCCTAAAATGGCACAGATATGTAGCCCCAGTTTGTGATTGTCTAATGAAACATGCCAACACCCACCAACTAGCCCTTTTCTCCCCTCCAGTAGAACAATGGAACAGAAAACACAGTTCCTGATGATTAATAATGATACACCCACCCTGGGAGGCAGGGCCCAGCTCTGTGATGGTCCCCACCCTGTCGGACTATTAGCTATTGGAGTTAACTTTTAAAAAGGTCTCATAAGTCTGCATTTCTCAGACTCTGAAGAACCTACAAATCCTATGGGAATCTTATTAAAATGAAGATTTGATGCCTTAGGCCTGGGGTGGACCTAACATGGTATTTTGTCTCACAAGCTCCCTGGTGATATTGATACTGCTGATCTATGAACCACACTTTGAGTGGCAAGGGCATAGGAAACACAGCTCTGAGCAACAATGCATGTATATAAACATGTGCTTACTAAGGCAAATATCTGCAACTTAAAAGGGGACACTGCAACAATGATCTGTTTGCCTCTTTCTGAATTGGACTGCTTTAAAGATCTCTAAATTCTCCTTATGGCTTCAAGGTGCTATCATTTTGATAACATTTATAACCACATCTTCTAAAAAACTTCTTGCACCCAACCCAGTTTCAAAATTTGACAGGGAGAAATAGAAACAGCTGAGAAAGGAACACACCTTTGGATGCTGGGTAAATCCCCAGTGACTCAGTGCCCCAGGTGAAATCACTGATTTGTGGATGTGGAAATTGAACTGGAAAGGACTCCAGAAATAACAGCTGGTAGCTGACATCTCCTGGTGGCTCAGGGGAGGGCCCAGGTCAGGCTGACACCAGTCCTGCCTTGTGCTGCGGCAAGGGGAGATAACGCTGACGTGCCCACCTGCATTTTTGTTCATAGCCATTTTAGAGGACAAATCTTAGGGTAATTTGACAAAAAAAAAACCCAAAATGTTTTGGAGTTGGATGCTTTTTTATTTTACTTCTCTTTTTTTTTCTAGTTTTGCCTCACTTGGAGTTGATATTTGTTCATTGTCCTGTGGCTTTCATAAGCTGTGCCGTAGACATCCTACTCCCTTTGTACAGACTAAATATTTAGATAATACAAGATGAGATCACTGGGGAGATGTCACAGTGGGGTCCATATCCCAACAAAATGAAGCTCTTTGTTTTTTTTTTTGTTTTGTTTTGTTTTTTTCCAACTGTTCATCCCCCAACCTTTCCATTTTCAGAAGGAAGTCTTGCCTTTAAATGGTCTGCCCCCTTCCCAAATACCTCTCCCATCACACCTCAACTTGATTCTCAGAGAGCTGTGTCTCGGAACCTCACAACGGGCCCTTAATGAACGGACAAAGCTTAGGTGCTGGTGGTAGGAGGTCTGTGCTGAGATTCGTCCCTGCTGAGGGCACCTGAGCTGTTCTTTTTTTTTTTCTTCTTCTTCTTCTTTCCTATAATTTATTGATTTTGTATAATTTACATCCAGGTTAGTTAGCACATGGTGCAACAATGATTTCAGGAGTAGATTCCTTAAGGCCCTTACCCATTTAGCCCATCCCCCCTCCCACAACCCCTCCAGTAACTGTCAGTTTGTTCCCTATATTTAAGAGTCTCTTGTTTTGTTCCCCTCCCTTCTTTTGAATGCAGATTAATGCTCTCTGAAACAGATTCTAAGCTATCTGGCGCCACCTCCTGGAAAATTGCAAACATGGCAAAAGGGCAGATTTCCCACATGAGTCCCAGTAAAGGAAGAGAGAATACTTCAGCTCATTTTATGGTTGTTGCCATAATAGTATATTGCCTGTATTTCTACCTCTAGTATTGGGCTTTATGTGCTAGATTTTAATGTCCTTGAGCCTGAGCAAGCGCACAAGACTTTTCAAAAGAAGCATGGTTTACTGGCACAAAACGGATTAGTTTCGAGAGATCATTAATGCCCTTGAAGCAGTCTTTGTGGATACAAAACAAATGGTGGGAAATTTAATTGGTCCTCCATTATAGTATTGGAATTAATTCTACTTAATTTATCAAGTCATGTGCATTAATGCTCTGATTTTATATACTTTTATCTATCAATAAACATTGTAATACTTGAAAAAAAGAGACCCATTCCTATTTGCACTAAAAAGGTTACCAGTACCAGTTATCAGGTTTGTATAGTAAAGTGGGAAGAACACAGCATCAGGAGCTGTCTCTAACTCTGGCCAGCCACCCTGCGTGTCCCTGGGCAGTTTGCCCACCTGTTCAACTTTACCATTCTCAGCTGTACCAGCTGACTTGAAGGGCTGTTACTTGGGTCAAATGTCCTAAAATTCCTAAAATTTGGTCCTAAAATGATCTGTTTACAGTAAAAAGGACTTTCTCTTAACCCATATTCTAACCCCAATCTATGATTGTCATATGGGTAGATAATGACTCCATGGTCTCTAGAATGATTGATCTTGTTTTGCATTTGTCCAGAGGGTGGGAAGTAAAACGCACTCTCTGAACATTTTCCATTTGTCTATTCTTACCCAGCACCCCATGGATATAAATGTCCTACTTGCCACTTGAAGGTCTTAGGGTTCTAGAAAGAACAGTGGTCCTTTAGTGGAGCCACCCCCTCAGATGCTCAGTGAGCTGTCAGTTTATAGGACTTGAGCTCTCAGATGAAGTGTGAAAGGTCATGAGAGGCACAAAGATGCTATTTCTAGCTCTACAACTATCTGGCTGTATGACCTGGCCTCTGAGACCTCCAATTGTTCCTAAATCCATACCACGTAGGCAGTGATGAATCTGTCTATGCCCATACCAGCCCTGACCCCTCTCTAAGAGTTACTGGAGTGACTACATATGCTGGAAACAGTAAACCAAAACTCAAAAATGCATGGCAGGCTCATGTGTTCCTTGAAAAGCATAACTAATTTTCTCAGCTGCCTTTGTATTTGTAGGTGAATATGTGACACAGATCTGGCCAATGGAAAGCTAGACGATGTTAATAGATGAGAAGATCCATTAAAAGGGAGGTGACTCAGCTGGCATGTTCTTTCACCTCTTACCCATTCTCTTCTTCCTGTCACAAATGTGAATGACATGGCTGGAGAATGGCAGCCATCTTGTGGCCATGAGACAAGCATGTACAAAGGATGATGGAGCAGAAAGATTGTAGAAGCCTGGGTCTCTGATGACAGCATAGAGCTGCCCTTCCAATCTTGGACTGACTATGTCCAGACTTCACACTATGTGACAAAAATAAAGCCCTTTATTGGAATAAATCATTATATTTTGAATATCTGATATTTGATGCTTAAATAAACAGTTATTATTAAATAAACAACTACCTAGTCAGTCACGGAAAAAAGGAAGGTTTTTTGCCTTTTCATAATCAATATTATTACAGGTACACAGTAAGTCTGGCACTAAATAGGCACTTGTTATTTGGCTATCAATTCCAAATCCACACAGAGGAATTCATGCCTTATTTACCTAACACCTAAATTTTACTTCCAGTTGCCATTTCAACCTTGAAATTTCTAAATTTGAATCATTTTTTTAAATTTTATTTTTAAGTAATCCCTACACTCAATGTGGCTCCAGCTGAGCAAGCTAGGCACCCCCTCCCTAAGTTTGTATCTCAACAATGGAGTGAGACAAAATATGTAAAAAGCTTAGCACGATGCATGGCACATAGCATTTAATGCTGTGAATGCATTCAGAAAACTAGAGAGTTAACTAAATCTGTACAGTAAAGGGATATTATATGATAATCCCAATGGAGATATGTTCCTGAAATACTAATTTATCATATATTACAAAGAATGATGGGTTTATCTAATTGTATAAACTACGGTACAAATAATAGGCAGATTAATTAAAATAATTCACTCATTTTACATATGAGTGAAAGAAAATGAAATTCAGAGTTGTATACTTCTAAGGGGAACTGCACAGTGCCACAATGGCAAGAAAAGCCACATGGGGAGAAAGTTCAAGAGTCATTCAGGAGGAGATAATCGTGTGGCTCAGGTTAGACTCTGCCAAAGCATGGTCCTCAGCAAGAGTGTGAAGCTGTCCCTGGGGACTATACACCCTAATGCACAGTTCTTTTCTCAAGAGTTCAAGTGGTACATCCTCCCAATGAAGGCCACATTTATCTACAATGCAGACAAGCCACGCAGGTGGACAGCAGGCTTGTAGAGTCCTGGGAACACTAGGGAATCCAAACACAGCTAGCTGGTCAGTACAGTCTCCCTCCCTGCCTCTTCTACTCTGTGCAGTGTTTGAATCTGTCAAACCAACCAGGTCTGGCCTCAGATATTTTTGCTCATGGTCCTTTTCTTTGTTCTTGGAGGGGGATGAAGAAGCCCTCTGATATCTTCTGGGTGAAGAGCTGCTTATGAAATATAACATTTCAGGGGCACCTGAGTGACTCAGTCAGTTAAATATCTGACTGGATTTCAGCTCAGGTCATGATCTCACTGTTCGTGAGTTCAAGCCCCACATCAGGTTCTGTGCTGCTAGCACAGACCCTGCTTGGGATTCTCTCTCTCTCTCTCTCTCTCTCTGTCTCTCTCTCGGTCTCTCTCTCTTCATCTCTCTATGATCCTTTCCTGCTCTCTCTCTCTCTCTCAAAATAAATAAATACATTAAAAAATATATAAGACGCTTCAGAGGTGGGCTGGTGGTTGGCATTGCTAGATGTGGAGAATGACATTGCCAGCCTTTTAAGATCCAGCTGGATCGTCTGCCTATGTTTCTTTAAGATAGGCTCAGGCCCTTAAGTTACACATTTCTTTGGTCAGTAATTGTGGATAGAAATTATTTACTAAAACACAAAATAATTGGCAGAAAGGTTACAGAGGAATTAATTATCCTCATTGTGAAACATACTTAATTCAAGAGAGTGAGAGTAGAGGGCTCCTTAGCATGGAGGGTTTGCATTAAAGGACACCAACCCTCATTCCTGAAGAGCATGCAGGACAGTTTCTGCCCTCACACCTTTTGAATGGAAGTATACAAGAGTACTCAGAACAATAATGGAACTTTTTAATGGTAAACTACAAAGAACCTTTTATATACACACACATACACATACATCTTTTCGCTAGAGAAATAAGTTCAAAGACAAATAATGTAATAAATTAGTACAACATAGATCAATTAAATGGAATATATATGTATTGGCTCTGAAAAAAGTTATTCATTCCTCTCCCTTCCTAACAGATAAACCCTATACCCTTCCTTTCAAAAACTGGTGTTAATGTTTTGCCTTGTGTCAGGCCCAGTGTTAGAAATTAGAGATAAAAGAAGGATAAACATAAAAGCTGCCCTTAAGGGGAAGTGACATAGTACAGTGGTTAAGACCTTGGAGCCAAACTGCCTAATTGTGAATACCAGCTCCACTATTTATGAGAAGTGTAGTATGGGCAATTATACAACCTCTTTGTGATTCAGGGTTCTCCTCCAAAAAATGGGCATAACAAAAATACCTACCTCATAGTATCGTTATGAAGAGTAGATGAGGAAAGTGACATCGTCAACATGGCAAAATAAAGTGTCCTACAATATTCCCCACAAAGAACACTGATTTCACCCATCACTAATGGACAAAATGGCCTTTGTGGATGTTTGGAAGTTCATCTGAGAAGTTCCAGCACACTGTTAGAACAAAAACAACCCAAGATTGGATACACTGATGAGGATAAGAGGTACGGTTTCACTTTCTCCGTGTTTCCCCTGCCACCAGGTAGCACAGCACAGTGCTAAGAGAGAACTTCTTGGCATGTGATACCTCCCACAGGAAAAAGCAAGAGCATATACATCATAAATAAGTGCCCAGCTTCCCTCGCTCTGTGAGACATTGCTAAAGAGGTCCCTTTGTCTCTCACCCCTATCAGAACACTGAGTTGTGAGCTGCATAACTGGGGGACAATGAGTGGCTGAGAGGACAGCAGCCAGGACTCAGAATGAAACATATCAAGTGGATGCAGATCCCACTAACCATCAGTGACTCCTTGGGAAGCTTCACCTGTGGATCCCTCCAGCTGGCCCACAGTCATCCCCAACATTTTGAACACCTCACCCACAACCCCCCACCCTATTTCAGTGTGTCCTGCCTTACCAATGGTGGTAAGAGGGAGCCTTTGCAGGTGGCTAGTGAGCATGTGCAAAAAGCCAGCCTGACTCTACAGGACTGAGAAAAATCACACAGACCTGAGAATATAGCATCCCCCTAAGGAAAGCAAGCAAAGGGAGGCTGTCAACAATCAGCCTTCCCTTGCAGGCATACAATCTCAAATTTAAAGTAATTGGTAAGATGGGGCACCTGGGTGGTTCAGTTGTTTAAGCATCCGACTTCAGCCCAGGTCATGATCTCACGGTTAGTGAGTTCAAGCCCTGTGTCGGGCTCTGTGCTGACAGCCCAGAGCCTGGAGCCTGCTTTGGATTCTGTGTCTACCTCTCTCTCCGCCCCTCCCCTGATCATGCTCTGTCTCTCTCTGTCTCAAAAATAAAGACATTAAAAAAAATTTAAAGTAATTGGTAAGAATTGCCCCTCAGGGCACCTGGGTGGCTCAGTCAGTTAAGCAGTTAAGCGTCTAACTTCAACTGAGGTCATGATCTCACAGCTCATAAGTTTGAGCCCTGTGTTGGGCTCTGTGTTGACAGCTCAGAGCCTGGAGCCTGCTTTGGATTCTTTGTCCCCATCTCTCTCTGCCCCTCCTCTGCTTGTACTCCACACTCTGTGTCTCTTTCTCTTTCTCAAAAAAAAAAAAAAAATTTTTTTTAAATTAAAAAAGAAAAAGAATTACCCTTCAAAGGGAACAAGAAATGTGGAGTAGGTGTATCCACAGAAAAGATCTGAAAAAGCCTCAGAATTCCTAACAGAACTGAAAGAAGGTATTTCTCTTCCAACGCCAGTCAGTAAAGACTGGAGGAGGTAACTGCTTCTTCAAATGCAAAGATAGCAATGTAAAACTGCAAGGAAACTAAAAAATCAAGGAAACAAAAGGCACCACCATAGGAACACAATAATTCTCTAGTACTGTCCCTAAAGAAATGTAGATCTATGACTGGCCTGATGAGGAATTCAAAATACCTATTTTAAGGAAGATCAATGAGCCACAAGCAAACCCAAAAAGAAAATTTAGTGAAGTCAGGAAAACAAAACAAGGACAAAATGATAAATTTACAGAAATGTAGAAATCATTTTTAAAAAGAACGAAACACAAATTCTGCAGCTGAAGATACAATGAATGGAGTGAAAAATGCAACAGAACGTATTGACAGCAGACTGATATGGAAGAAAGACTCTGTGGAATAGAAGACAGGTCATTCGAAATTACGAAGTCAGAAGAAACACTAAATGAAAAAGAATAAAGAAAGCCTATGTGACCTGTGGATTACTATGGAGAGAAACAATCTACACATTAGTAGAGTCTCAGGAAAAGTGAGGTAGAAAGGAGAACAAAGAATACTTAAAGACATAATAAATAACTTAGAATTTCCCAACTCTGAAGAGAGATTTGGACATCGAAATTCATCCAGATAACTTATATATACCGCCATAATTTTAACTCAAAACAATCTTCTCCAAGACACATTATAATAAACTGTCTAAAATCAAAGACAAAGAGTTTTGAAAGCAGTGAGAAAAAAAAGAACTTCTCACAAAGGAAACTACATAAAGTTATTAACAGATTTCTCAGCAGAAATCTTACAGTCCAGGAGGAAATAAAATGATATAGTTAAAGTGCTAAAACAAAAAAGTACCAAACGAGAATATTTTAACCAGGAAGGCTGTCCTTCGGAAATGGAGACAAAAAGACTATTCAAACAACAAAAAGCTGGAGGAGTTTACCTCCACTAGACCTGCCTCATGAGAAATGCTGCAAGTGTTTCATTTCCCAGCTAAAATGAAAGGACACTAAATAGTAAATGTAAATGTAAACATATGACAATATAAAACAATATAATCAACTCAGAATACTCTAAACTGTAATATGCTGGGGCATTAATCACTTAACTATCATGTAAAGGTTAAAGGACAAAGGTATTCAAAACAACTATAGCTACTAATAATTTGTTACTGGATACATAATTTTAAAAGAGGAAAAATATGACATTAAAAAACAAAATGTAAGAAGAGGAGTAAAAAGGTAGAGTTTTTGTATGTAATTGTCAGCTTAAAATAGACTTAATTTTTTTTTAATATTTATTTATTGTTGAGAGATATATACAGAGCACAAGCAGAGGCAGAGGCAGAGAGGGGGAGATACAGAATCTGAAGCAGGCTCCAGGCTCTGAGCTGTCAGCACAGAGTCCGATGTGGGGCTCAAATCCATAAACTGTGAGATCATGACCTGAGTTAGACACTTAACCAAATGAACCACCCAGGCACCCCTTAAAATAGACTCTTCTATTTATGAGATTATTTATGTAATTCTCATTGGAATCACAAAGCAAAAATCTATTGATACACAAAAGACAGTGAGAGGGGGATCAAAGAACACCACTATGGAAAACCACTGATTCACAAAAGTTCACAAAGGAACTACAAAACAGCCAGAAAACAATGAATAAAATGGCATTAGTATGTTCTTACTTATCAATAATTACTTCAAATTTAAATGGATTAAACTCTCCAATCAAAAGGCAGAGAGTTGGCTGAATGGGGAAGAAAAAATAGGACCCAACTATATAATGTCTGCAAGAGATTCATTTCAGCTTTGAAGAGACACATAGGCTCAAAATGAAGGGATGGGAAAAAGATATTCCATGAAAATGGAAACCAAAACAAAGTAGGGGGAGCTACACTTATACTAGACAAAATAGCCTTTAAATCAAAAGTCATTAAAAAAACACAAAGATGATGATTATATAATGATAAAGGAGTCAATTCATCAAGCAGATACAATAATTGTAAGTATACATGCACCCAATATCAGAGTACCAAAACATATTAAACAAATACTAAGAGATCTAAAGGGAGAAAAAGACAATAGTCCAATAATAGTAAGAGATATCAGTACCCCAAGTTAAATAATGGATAGATCACCAGACAGAAAATCAACAAAGGAAACATTGGATTTGAAATATACTTTAGACTTTAACTGAATGAATGTAATAGATATACACAGAACATTCCATATAACAGCAGCAGAACACAGTCTTCTCAAGTGTGCCCAGAACATTTCCAGACTAAATCCTATGTTAGGTCATAAAACAAATCACAGCAAATTTAAGAAGACTTAAGTCTTAGCATCTTTTCTGACCACAATGGTATGAAACTAGAAATCAATAACAAGAGGAACATTGAAAAATTCACAAATATGTGGAAATTAAACAATACACTCTGAAACAACCAATGAGTCAAAGAAGAAATCAAAGAGAAATTAAAAAAATATCTTGAAACACATGAAAATGAAAATACAATATACCAAAATCTATGAGATACAGCAAAAGCATTTCTAAGAGCAAAGTTTATAGTGATAAATGCCTACATTAAGAAAAAAGAAAGAGCTCAAATAAACAACCAAACTTTACACCTCGAAAAGTATTAAAAGAAGAACAAGCTAAGGCCAAAGTTAGCAGAATGTCCACACTCAAAGTCTACCCAAAGTCTTCTACAGATTTAATGCACTCTCTATCTACAATGGCACTCACAGCTAATATCATTTTGAGTGGAGAAAAACTGAGAATTTTACCCTAACTAACATCAGGAACAAGACAAGGATATCCACTCTCACCACTTTTATTCAACATAGTACTGGAAATCCTAGCCACAATAATCACACAATAAAAAGAAATAGAAGACATTCAAATCAGTAAGGAAAAAGTAAAACTTTCACTATTTACAGATGATATGACACTATATGTAGAAAAACACAAAGACTCCACAAAAAAGATTACAGAACTGAAACATGAATTAAGTAAAGTCGCAGGATATAAAATCAACATACAGAAATCTGTTGCATTTCTATACACCAGTAATGAAGCAGCATAAAGAGAAATTAAGGAATCAATCCCATTTACAATTACAACAAAAACAATAAGATACCTAGGAATAAACCTAACCAGAGATGAAAGACCTGTGTTCTGAAAACTGTAAAACACTGATAAGTTTCAACATGACACAAGGAAATAAAAAGACATTCCATGTTCATGGATTGGAAGAACAAATATTGTCAAAATGTCTGTGCTATACAAAGTAATCTACACATTTCATGCACTCCCTATCAAAATACCACTAGCATTTTTCACCGAACTAGAACAAGCAATCCTAAAATTTTCATGGAACTGCAAAAGACCCTGAATAGCCAAAACCATCTTGAAAAAGAAAAGCAAAGCTGGAGACATCACAGTTCTGAACTTCAAGTTATATTACAAAGCTATAGGAATCAAAACAATATGGTAGTGGCACAAAAATAAACACATAGATCAAAGGAACATAATAGGAAACCCAGAAATAAACCCATAATGATATGGTCAATTAATTTTTTTTTTGAGACAGAGAGACACAGAGCAAGAGTGGGGGGAGGAGCACAGAGTGAAGGAGACACAGAATCTGAAGCAGGCTCCAGGCTCTGAGCTGTCAACACAGAGCTCGACATGGGGCTTGAACCCACAAACCATGAGATCATGACCTCAGCCGAAGTCAGATGCCCAACTAACTGAGCCACCCAGGCGCCCCAGTCAATTAATCTTCAACAAAGCAAGAAAGACTATCCAATGGGAAAAAAAACAAGTCTTTTCAACAAATGGTGTTGGGATACTGGACAGCATCACGTAAAAGAATGAAACTGGACCGCTTCCTTACACCAAACACAAAAATAAATTCAAAATGGATGAAAGCCCTGAACATGAGAACTGAAGCCATAGAAATCCTAGAGGAGAATTTAGAGGCAGTAACTTCTTTGACATCAGCCAGATATGTCTCCTGAGGCAAGGGAAACAAAATAAAAAATAAACTCTTAGGACTACATAAAAATAAAAAGCTTCTGCACAGTGAAGGAAACAATCAACAAAACTAAAAGTCAACCTATGGAATGGGAGAAGATATTTGCAAATGACATATCTGATAAAGGGCTAGTATCCAAAATGTATAAAGAACTTATAAAACTCAACATGCAAACAATGAGTAATTCAATTTAAAAATGGGCAGAAGACATGAACAGACGTTTTTCCAAAGAAGATATCCAGATGACCAACAGACACATGAAAAGATGTTTGACATCAATTATCATCAGGCAAATGAAAACCACAAATAAGATATCATCTTATACTTGTCAGAATGGCTAAAACCAATAACACAAGAAATAACAGGTTTTGGTAAGGACATGGAGAAAAAGGAACACTCATGCACTGTTGGTGGGAATGCAAACTGGTACAGCCACTCTGGAAAACAGCACAGAGTTTCTTCAAAAACTTAAAAATAGAACTACCCTATAATCCAATAATCACACTACTAGGTATCTGCCCAAAGACTACAAAAATACTAATTCAAAGGGATACATGCACCCTGATGTTTAAAGCAACATTATCTATAATAGCCAAATTATGGAAACAGTCCAAATATCCATCAACTGAAGAATGGATAAAGAAGATGTGGCATATATATATATATATATATATATATATATATATACATAATGAACTATTACTCAGCCATAAGAATGAAATCTCTCCATTTCCAAGGACATGGATAGAACTAGAGAATATCATGTTAAGCAAAATAAATCAGTCAGAAAAAGACAAATGCCATATGATTTCATTCATAAGTGGAATTTAAGAAACAAAACAAACAAGCAAAGGGGAAAAAAAGAGAGAGAAAGGGAGGAAAACCAAGAAACAGACTCTTAATTATAGAGAACATTACCAGAAGGGAGGATGGTGTGGGGATGGATTAAATAGGTGATGGGGATGAAGAATGCACTTGTGATGAGCACAGAGTGATGTACAGAACTATTGAATCACTACCTTGTACACTTGAAACTAATATTACACTGTATGTTGACTAGCTGGAATATAAATAACAGCTTTTAAAAATTCCAATGACATTTTTCATAGAAAAAGAAAAAAAATCCTAAAATTTGTATGGAACCACAAAAGAGTCCAAATAGCCAAAGCAATCTTGAGAAAGAACAAAGCTTGAAGTATAATACTTCCTCATTTTGAACTATATTACAAAACTTTAATAATAAAACTTTATGGTACGGGCATAAAAACAGACACACAGACTAATGAACAGAATCAAGAGTTCAGAAATAAAACCTTCCATCATACATTCAACTAATATTTGACAGAGGAGCCAGAAATACTCAATGGAGAAAAGATAGTATCTTCAATAAGTGGTACTGGGAAAGGGTGCCTGGGTGGCTCAGTTAAGCGTCCAACTTCAGCTCAGGTCATGATCTCACAGTTTGTGGGTTCCAGCCCTGTGATGGGTTTGGTGCTGACAGCTCAGAGCCTGGGGTCTCCTTCGGATTGTGTGTCTCCCTCTCTCTGTCCCTCCCCCGCTCGTGCTCTCTCTCTCTCTCTCTCAAAAATAAATAAATATGAAAAAAAAAGTGGTACTGGGAAAACATGTTCACATGCAAAAGAATTTAATTGGACTTCATTGTTACACCACTCACAAACATTAACTTGAAATGGATTAAAGCTTGAATGTAAAATCTTAAAACTGTAAAACTCTTAGAAGAAAATATAGTGGAAAAGTTCCTTCACATGGGTCTTGACAACGACTTTGGATATATCACCAAAAGCACAATGAAAGCAAAAATAAATGAATGGGACTACATCAAATAAAAAACTTCTGCAAAGCAAAAGAAACAACCCACAAAATGGAAAGGCAATCTGTTAGAACAGGAGAAAATATTTGCATACCATTCATCTTATAGGAGATTAATATTCAAAATATATATGGGACTCATACAACCCAATAACAAAAAATATTTGTAATCTGATTAAAAATCACCAAAGGACTCAAATAGACATTTTTCCAAAGAAGAATATGGATGGCCAAGGGGTACATGAAGAAGTGTTCAACATCACTCATCATCAGGAAAACACACATCAAAACCACAATATCATCTCACACCTGTTAGAATATCTACTATCAAAAAAATGATAAGAAATGCTGAGAAGGATGTGGAGTAAAGGGAATTCTTGTGCACAATTCTTCTTGGTGGGAATGTAAATTGGTACAGTCACTATCAAAAAATAATATGGTGGTTCCTTAAAAATTACATACAACAAAATAAAAATTAAAAAATGAAATGAAATGAAATAAAATAAAATACAGTACTACTATAGGATCCTGCAATTCCACTTCTGGATATTTAACTGAAGAAAAAAAGCAGTAACTCAAAAAGGCATCTGCATTTCCAGTTCATTGCACAGTATTTACAGTAGCTAAGACATGGAGACAAACTAAGAGTCTGACAATGAATAAAGGGATAAATAAGATGTGGTATATATTTACCAGGGAATGTTATTCAGCCTTAGAAAGAAGGAAACCTGCTATTGGCAACAACATGGATGGATGCTGAAGGTGTTAATTCTAAGTGAAATGTCAGAGAAAAACACTGAATGATCTCATTTATCTGTGGAATCAAGAAAAAAAAAAGCTGAACTCATAGAAAAACAGAAGGGTGGTTGACAGAGTCTGAGGGGTGAAGGAAATGGGGAAATGTTGGTCAAAGAGTACAATCTTGCCATTAGAAGATGAAGTTCTGGGGATCTAAAGTATACCAACGTGACTGACTACAGTTAATAATACTGTATTATATACATGAAAGTTGCTAACAGTAAATCTCACATGTGCTCAACACACACACACACACACACACATACACACAGGTGAAGGAAATGTTAACTAACCCTACTGTGGTAATTGTTTTACAAAGTATGTGTATCAAATCATGTTGTACACCTTAAACTTACAGAATGTTATATCTTGATTACATTTCAATAAAGCTGGAAATAACAAGGAATGAAGATTCACTGAGTTAGTATTGTTAAGTACTCAAGAGTTAAAATGTATTAAGTGTTTTTAAATAAGTAAAATAAAAGCACATACGGTTAAGGGGCAAAAAGAGACACGTAACCAAGCAATTTGAGCAATGCGAAAAGTGCTGTGATCGAGGTGTGTTCTAGAAGCCAAAGAGGGAAAAGACAAGCCCTGAAGGGAAGGTCAGGAAACACTCCTCAGAGATGAGGAGGAAGATGGTCTTAACCTGAATTCTGCAGGATAAGCAGAAATCCTCTGGAGAGAACAAAGAGGAAGCAGAGACTCTAATATCCAGGCCTCTAAGTTTCCCTTCTTAGTTTATCTGGTATCTCCACCTTCTAGGTCCTCTCAGGCCCGGGAAAGAGACAAACCCCGAAGCAAGAAGTACTCTCAGCTGGGCTGAAAGAGGAAAGCTCTGGAGTTTTACTTTCAAAACCTCCTCCCTGACTGGTCAGTCCTCAGACAACTGGTCAGCCGCCCCCTAATTGCCATCATGTTTCACATGTGACCAGTGTGACTGGGCCAATTTCAACCAGAGGCGTGCTGCATCGGTGATCCCCACAGAGCCTACAGAACAGCTGTTTGCTCTAAGTCTGAAGAGCCCCACGCTGTAGGAGTGAAAAGTAGAGCAGTGTCTGGAGGGTGGAGGAAGGGGAGCCCTCCGTGAATTCTAGCCTTCTTTGGCTGTCCCTGAAGAGCTTTCTTCCAAAGAACCGAAGCCCAGCCTGAAACACCAGGTCTGATGGATACAGGACAGTGGGATCAGAAACCTCCTCTTTCACCCTAATCCTCCTGGCTGTGTGCCCGTGTGAAGAGAATTTTCCAGACTAAGCAACAACAGCAGGATCTTCCTATTCTGAAGCCTCACAGGTAAGAAGACTCTGGCTTTTCTTCTTTGCAGAATTTTGTTAATGTTTATTTATTTTTGAGAGAGAGAGCAGAGAAGGGGCAGGGAGAGAGAGAGGGAGAAAGAGGATCCAAAGTGTGCTCTGCTGGCAGCAGAGAGCCCAATATGGGGTTTGAACTTATGAACCAAGAGATCATAACATGAGCTGAAGTCAGATGCTAACCAACTGAGCCACCCAGCCCCGCCCCCCCCAAATTTTTTTGAGCTTTTATTGAGAGAGAGAGAGAGAGAGAGAGAGAGAGAGAGGGAGAGAGAGAATCTCAGGCTTGATATTGTCAGCGTGGAGCCCAACATGGGGCTCGATCTCACAACTGTGAGGTCATGACCTGAGCCGAAATCCAGAGTCACACACTTAACCGACTGAGCCACCCAGGAGCCCCTGCAGCAGAATATTTTAACAAGGCCTGTGGGCAATCTCCGTTCCATTCCCTATCTGGGTGTGACTCTTCCACCTACCATATTTCCCCATTTATGCCAAGTGGCTTCTGTTGTAACAATCTCTACACAAGTTAACTGATGTCCCAAGGCAGCAGATATAGGGGGACAGGTGGGTAAGTAAAAACAAAACAAACAGAAAAGCCTGCCTATCACTGCTTGGCTTTATCTCCAAGAGACCAGTTCCCAGAGCTCAAGTAGTGGGCAGCCATCAAGAAGAAGTAATACCAGATTAATGTTCATCTAGAATTTATCAGTTATATAGCTGCATGTTAGTACCTGCTGACTATACTTAAGGAATGTTTGGCCTTGGGTGCTATAGATTTATAGGATTCCCATACCCCTACAAGGGGAGGGGTTCTTTTATACCAACTATTTACTGAGTTCCTCAAGTATGTGTGCAGCACAAATTAATGACTATAGCATTAGTAGCTTGGTTCTGTGTAGCCCTGGGATATCCACTTTTTTTTTTTAAAGTTTATTTATTTTGAGAGAGCGAGAGGGAGAGAGCGAGAATCTCATGCAGGCTCTGCACTGTCAGCACAGAGCCCAACATGGGGCTCAATCTCACAACTGTGAGATCATGACCTGGGCCAAAATCGATAGTCCAGCGCTCAACCTACTGAGCCACCTAGGCTCCCCGCTCACTTTTTTTGGTTTGTTTTAAAATTTTTTTAAATGTTTATTTTTGAGAGAGAGAGAGAGAGACAGAGAGTGAGCAGGGGAGGGGCAGAGAGAGAGGGAGAGACAGAGCATGAGCAGGGGAGGGGCAGAGAGAGAGGGAGACAGAGAATCCGAAGCAGGCTCCAGGCTCTGAGCTGTCAGCACAGAGGCCCACGCAGGGCTTGAACTCACAAACCGCGAGATTATGACCTGAGCCGAAGTTGGACACTCAGCCGACTGAGCCACCCAGGGGCCCCTGTTTGTTTTTAAACTGAGGCAGAGTCCTAGAGAAAAGTCTCTGAAGCGCCTATCTCCCCTATCCCTGTTCTGGAAGTTGGAGAACAGCTCCATGCACAGCTGGTGCCCATTCTGTTGTATTTCCATTGGAATTTGTCTCATCAACATGTCTTGCCAACTGTAATCCCTAGTCTTATGGTTCTCAGCTGTGGTCTCCAGGAAAGCAACATCAGCATCAGCTGGGTGGGACTTGCCAGAAACACAGATTCATGGCCTTCGTGGGCCACAGCTACTCAACTCCGCTGTTGTACTGTGAAAACAGCCATAAACATTATGTAAGATGAATGAGCTTGACTGTGTTTTAATGAAATTTTATTTACAGAAATAAACAGGAGGACACATCTGGTCCCAGGGAGGTAGTTTGCCAACCTCTGAGCATTTTATGTGGTGTTTCATCAATCAGAACCTTTATTACAGCCTGTCGCTGATCCTGGGTTCTTTTGAAGCTTGTATTCTTTGTGTGTGTTCTTTGGAAATTATATTTACCCACAATAAAGTGTAACTATTGAGTACAAATCATATCTTTTCCAAAGGCCTGGGAAGGATGCGATAGCCCCATTGTACCATGAGGAAACTGAGGCACAGGACTTAATTGGGGCTTGCCACGCTGCACAGTTAAGTGTGTTCCTTGAGCACAAAAGGCTCCATTTCTGCAAAACATGATAGAAACAGTGTCTAGTGGAGTGTGACAGTAATCCAGGACTTGTAATTACATTCAATCACGCTGCTCATCCTAATCAAACTTTCCCCAGGAAACAAGTTTCACTTTCCATGATCTAGATAATTCATACTATGCTACCTCGTCTACTGGGGGGCGGGGAGCACCAACCAAGAAATAATAAAAATAGACAAAGTAGTTAATTATTGGCTTATGTATTTCCCTAGATTTTATCAACCAATGATCTATCTGGAGATCCTATTCTGTTTACAGAGCAGCTGGTACTCTTTTCTCACCATTAGTAAAGTATAAACATTTTTCAACAGGATAGGGATAGTTCTCAACTGAAGAGTTTGGGCTAATGTAATTCCTCCAAGGTCGGGGGGAGGGTTGGGATGAAGCCTTCCATCCAAAAACAAAATTATCAAGAAAATGAGAGACTAATGTGCCTGGGCTACTTCACTAAACACATGAGTGGAATACCACGTATTAACTATTGGTGATGGAAAAAGTGTGAAAATATGTGTAGCATTTTCTCATTGCCTTTTGAATTGGTATAAGCTATGTTATCTTAGAGTAACAAACCAAATTCAGTGGCTTAATGCAACAAGGGATTTGGGGTGATGCAATTGCTTCTTTAAGGAAGCTTTCCTCCTGTTGCAACTCCGGAATCAGGTGGTTTTAATCTTGGAGCTCTGTCCCTAAAAACACAAAGCCTTGGGCAGGATCGCATGCCCAGGAAAAGACAGAGGGGTGTGTGGGATGACTACCACCTCTGCCTGCAGGTGGCCCAGAACTAGGCACATGGCTCTGTCTAGTTGCAAGGAGGCCTGTCTTCCTTATGTGTGGAAGAGAAGGAGAGCTAGATGTGAATCCAGCACTACTGGAACTCATAATTTCAAACACATTATCTCATGTATCTTTCCATAGCACCAAAGGGAGGTCTGCTGATATCTAAGCCAACCACAGCTTAGAGAAGGATTGAACAAGGAGTGTTATTTAACTGAAGTACAGCACACAATGTTACATTAGTTTCAGGTGCACAACATACTGGACGATTGTATACATTACTTGGTGTTCACCAGAATAAATGTAGCCACCATCTGTTACAATGCAATGTAATTACAATATTGCTGACTTGAGCTTACTCCCTATACTGTACTCTTCATTTTTATGACTTACTTTATAACCAGAAGTTTGTACTTCTTAATCCCCTTTAACTATTACACCTATCCCCTCACCAGTTCTCCATATTTAAGAGTCTGGGTTTTGTTTTTTTTGTGTGTGTTTTTTTTTTTAAGTTTTTACTTTAACTCCGGTTAGCATACAGTGTAATATTAGTTTCAGGTGTACAATATAGTGATTCAACAGTTAAATACACTACCTGATGCTCATCATGAAAAGTGCAGTCTTTAATTCCCATCACTTATTTAACCTGTCTCCCCACTCACCTACCCTCTGGTAACAATCAGATTGTTCTCTATAATTAAGAGTCTGGTTTTTTTTATTGCTTTAATGTCTATTTATTTTTTGAGAGAGAGAGAATGCAAGCGGGGAAGGGGCAGAGAGAGAAAGAGGGAGACACAGAATCTGAAGCCGGCTCGAGGCTCTGAGCTGTCAGCACAGAGCCCAATGCGAGCTCAAACTCACAGACTGCAAGAACATGACTTGAGTAGAAGTCAGACGCTTGACTAACTGAGCCACCCAGGTACCCCTTAAGAGTCTATTTCTTGCTTTGTTTGTCTGCTATTTCTTCCCCTTTGCTTGTTTTGTTTCTTAAATTCCACATATGGTATCTGTCTTTGACTTATTTTGTTTAACATTATACTCTCTAGCTCCATCCATGTCATTGCAAATGGCAAGATTTCATTCTTTTTTATGCCTGAATAATATCCCATTGTGTATATATGCCACATCTTTATCCACTTATCAGTTGATGGACCCTTGGACTGCTTCCATATCTTGGTTATTTTAAACAATACTGCTATAAACATAGGGGGGCATACATCCCTTTGAACTACTGTTCTTACAGTCTTTGGATAAAAACCCAGGAGCATGAATCCTGGATCATAGGGTAGCTCTATTTTTAACTTTTTGAGGAACCTCCATACTGTTCTCCAGAGTGGCTACACCAGTTTGCATTCCCACCAACAGTGCAAGAGGGTAGCCCTTTTTTCACATCCATGCCAATACCTGTTATTTCTTGTATTGTTGATTTGACCCATTCTGACAGGTGTGAAGTGATATCTTCTTGCATTTCCCTGATGATAAGTGATGTTGAATATCATCTTTGGCTATCTGGATATTTTCTTTGGAGAAATGTCTGTTCATGTCTTCTGCCCGGTTTTTAATTGGATCATTTGTGTTGGGGGTGTTGAGTTCTATAAGTTCTTTATATATTTGCATACTAACCCTTTCTTAGATATATCATTTACAAATACCTTCTCCCATTCCACAGGTTGATGTTTAGTCTTCCTGATGGTTTCTTTCACTATGCAGAAGCTTTTTATTTTGATGTAGTCCAAAGAGTTTATTTTTGCTTTTCTTTCTCTTGCCTCAGGAGACTTATCTGAAAAGAAGTTGTTACAGCCAATGTCCAAGAAGTTACTGCCTGTGTTCTCCTCTAGGATTTTTGTGGTTTCAGGTCTCATGTTTAGGTCTTTCATCCATTTTGAATTTATTTTTGCATATGGTGTAAGGAAGTGGTGCAATTTCATTCTTTTGTATGTTGTCCAGTTTTCCCAACACCATTTGTTGAAGAGTCTGTCTTTTTCCCATTGGGTACCCTTTCTTGCTTTGTCAAGCATTAATTGACCATATCATTGTGGGTTTATTTCTGGGTTTCCTATTATGGTGCATTAATCGATGTGTTTATTTTTGTGCCAGTACTGTACTGTTTTGATTACTACAGCTTTGTAATATAACTGGAAGTTCAAAACTGCGATGCCTCCGGCTTTGCTTTTCTTTTTCAAGATGGCTTGGACTATTCAGGGTCTTTTGTGGTTCCATACAATTTTAGGATTGTTCTGTGAAAAATGCTGTTGGTATTTTGATAGGGATTGCATGAAATGTGTAGATTGCTTTGGATAGCATAGACATTTTAAGAATACTTATTCTGATCCATAAACATGGAATGTCTTTTTATTGTGTCATCTTGAAATTCTTTCATCATTGTTTTATAGTTTTCAGAATACATACCTTTCATCTCTTTGGTTAGTTTATTGCTAGGTAGTGTTTTGGGTGCAATTGTAAATGGAAATGTTTCCTTAGTTTCTCTTTTTGCCGCTTCATTTTTGGTGCATAGAAATGCATTATTGGTGTGTAGAAATTTCTGTAGATTAATTTTGTATCCTGTGACTTCACTGAATTTGTGTATCAGTTCTAGCAGTTTTTGTGGAATCTTCAGGGTTTTCTATATATAGTGCCATGTCATCTGCAAATAGTGAAAGTTTTATCTCTCCATTACAGATTTGGATGCCTTTTATTTCTTTTTGTTGTATGATTGCTGTGGCTAGGACTTCCAGTACTGTGTCATATAAAAGTGGTAAAAGCGGACATCCTGGTATTGTTCCTGACTTTAGGGGGAAAGCTCTCAGTTTTTCCCCATTAAGGATGATATTAACTGTGGGTTTTTCATAGGTGGCATTTATTTATTTATTTTTTTTAGATAGCCTCTATTATGTCAAGGTATATTCCCTTTAAACCTATTTTGTTGAGGTATTCATCATGAATGGATGTTGTACTTTGTCAAATGCTTTTTTTTTTTTGCAACCATTGAAATAATCATATGGTTCTTATCCCTTCTCTTAGTGATGTGATATATCACATTGATTAATTTATGAATATTGAACCACCCTTGCAACCCAAGAATAAATCCTACGTGGTGAATATTTTTTGATGTATTGCTGAATTTGGTTTCCTAGGATTTTATTGAGAGTTTTTGCATCTATGTTCATTAGGGATATTAGCCTATAGCTCTCTTTTTTAGTGGTGTCTTTTCTGGTTTTGGTATCAGGGTAATGCTAACCTAATGGAATGAATTTGGAAGTTTTCCTTCCTTTTCTATTTTTTGGGATAGTTTAAGAAGAATAGGTTCCAACTCTTCTGTAAATTTTAAGTAGATATAAAAAGGGGGGAGCATCTGAGTCTTAATTTCAGCTCAGGTCATGATCACAAAGTTGTGGAATCCAGCCCCATGTCAGGCTCCACGCTGAACATGGAACATGCTTGAGACTCGCTCCCCCTCGCTCCCCCTCGCTCCCCCTCGCTCCCCCTCGCTCCCCCTCGCTCCCCCTCGCTCCCCCTCGCTCCCCCTCGCTCCCCTCCCCCCAATAATACAAATAGTTCAGTAGGGTTTGCCTGTGAAGCCATCTGGCTCTGGACTTTTGGTTGTTGGAAGTATTTTGATTACTGACTCAATTTATTTGCCGATTATCAGTCTGTTTAAATTTTCTATTTCCTCCTGATCTAATTTTGGTAGTTTATATACTTCTAGGAATTTATCCATTCTTCTAGGTTATTCAGGTTGTTGGAATATAGTTTTTCATAGTATTCTCTTATGATTGTAATTCTGTGGTATTGGTTATTTCTGTTCTTATTTATGACTTATTTATTTGAGCCATTTCTTTTCTTTTTGATAAGTATGGCTAGAGGTTTATCAATTTTATTGATTCCCCACCCCCTGCAAAGACCCAGATCCTGGTTTCACTGATCTGTTCTATTGTGTTTTTTTCCCCACTTTATCATTTATTTCTGCTCTAATCCTTACTGTTTCCTTCATTCTTCTGGTTTTGGACTTCATTTGTTCTTTTTGTAGCTCCTTTAGGTGAAAAGTTAGGTTGTTCATTTGAGATTTTTGTTACTTCTTGAAGTAGGCCTGCATTGCTATAAACTTCTCTCTTAGAACCACTTTTGCTATATCTCAAACGTTTTGGACCATTGGTTTTCATTTTCATTTGTTTCCATGTATTTTTTTATTTATTCTTTGATTTCTTGGTTGACTCATTCATTGTTTAGTAGCATATTTTTTAACCTCCATGTATTTGTGGTCTTTCCAGATTTTTTCTTATAGTTGACTTCTAGTTTCATAGCATTGTGGTCAGAAAATATGCATGGTATGATTTTGATGTTCTTAAATTTGTTCAGGTTTGCTTTGTGGGCTAATAAGTGGTCTATTCTGGAGAATGTTCCATTTGCACTTGCAAAGAATGTATATTGTTTTAGGATGGAATGTTCTGAGTGTATATCTTAAGTGCATCTGGTCCAGTGTGTCACTCAAAGCCATTGTTTCCTTGTTGATTTTCTGTTTAGATGATGTGCCCATTGATAAAAATGGGGTGTTAAAATCCCCTACTATTATTATATTACTATCTATGTGTTCCTTTATGTTTGTTATTAACTATTTGATGTATTTGGGTGCTCCTATTGTTTATTTTGTATTTTAGATTCCACATATAATATGTGAAATCATATGGTATTTGTCATCTCGGTATAATGCCCTCTATGTCCATCCATATTGTCACAAATGGCAAGAAATCATTGCTTATTTTCTACGGTTGAGTAATAGCCCAGTATACACACACACACACACACACACACACCACATCTTCGTTATCCAATCTATGGATGGACATTTGGGTTGCTCCTATAATGTGGCTATTGTAAATAAGGCAGTATACATAGGGGTGCATATGGTTTTCAAACGGGTGTTTTCATTGTTTTGGGGTGAATATCCAGTAGTGGAATTACTGGATCATACAGTATTTCTATTTACAAGGAGTGTTTCCCAATAGCCCTGACATACTGTGCATACATAATAAACACTGTCATTCCCAAACACCTATTAAACACAGGTCCCTGATGTCCCAGTTCTTTGCACAGGCCTATTCGGGTTTTATTATGATTGCCTCTACCCTTTGTAGGATTCAGATCAGCTGAGGAATACAGACAGAAAGGGTGTCTGTGAAAGAGGGCGGCCAGCAAATTCAAACCACTAAAACCAAACACAGAAATGGAAGTGAAGATCAATCTGTCTTGAGTCTTTCCACTCTCATTGGCTCTGTTGCTCAAATATGGCACATCTACCCTTGAGAATCTCCTGTATCCCACTTCAATATCTCAGACTAAAAGATGATACTGAATAAGACCCTGAAAGACAGAAGTTCCAGGACTCCTCTTTCTTGCGCCAATCCTCTTCCCACCCACTCCTCGCTGTCTAAAACATGGTTCTTTCATAAATACCATTGCCTGAGCACCTACTGTGTGCCAAGCATGGTGATAGAAGCTTTATATGTATTGTCTTATTCATTACCACAACAGCCCTATGAGGAAGAGGCTGTACTTATTTTACAGATTAGGAAACAGAGAATGAACTACGTTAAGTAATTCCTATACAAGTGTACACAATTAACAGGTGGTAAAGCTAGAACCTACACTCAGGTCAGATGACTGCGAAGTCAGACTGTTATATCTGTTGCATTGCATTGTTTTCCTAATTGTTGCTTTTGTAAACATTTGTCAAACATTTAGAGAGTGAGTGCCCACATTGTTCCTGCACTTTCGTGAGTATCGACAAGGCAGAGAGCTATGCCCTCCAGTTGTTAACAGTTTAAATCAATGCCACAAATGTGGTAAAAGATGTGCTTACAATCTTTGGGGATCCCTGAGGCAAAAGCTGTAATCTACCTGGAGAGGATGGAGAAGATTCAAAGAGGGGATAGAGCTGTTCTGAAGAGCAAAACCTGGCTTGGGAGGGATAGGAGAGAAGATTGTCACTAGGCACTCTTCGTGCCTTCAAAATCAGGATCCCAATGGGACAATAGCTGACATGTGGAATTGGTGGTTAACAGGTTCCTAGCGGGGACACATAGATCACACATACTCCTGGCTAGCCATGGCTACCACAACACCACACCACACTTGGAATAGCCCTTGGTTTAAGGCCAGCAAGGCCAAGTGTCGGGACTTTGCTTAGGATTAAACTTTATTCAAGTGCCCAGAGTGAGGATGCAGCCAAGCCTGCTGAAAAAGAACTAGAACCTTGGCCTTGGGCCAGGAGTCCTTCCAAACTCCCAGGTGAAATTCATCTATAAGAGTTTTCTCTGAAGTAGAGGAAGACTGGCCCTAGAGAGGGAGGGGTGTAGTGTAGTGGTCTGAAGCTGCAGTGCCCAGAGCAGCAGAAATACTACCTGGAAATTGGTTAGAAGTACAAATTCTCTTTTTTTTTTTTAATTTTTTTTTAACGTTTATTTTTTGAGACCGAGAAAGACAGAGCATGAATGGGGGAGGGTCAGAGAGAGGGTGACAAAGAATCCGAAACAGGCTCCAGGCTCTGAGCTGTCAGCACAGAGCCCGACGCGGGGCTCGAACTCACGGACCGCGAGATCATGACCTGAGCTGAAGTCGCGGCTCAACCGATTGAGCCACCCAGGCGCCCCAAGAAGTACAAATTCTCAAGCTCTATCCTAGACCTGCTAAATGGGAAACGCTGTGTCCATTCTTACTCTGTGGTGATAATCCACTCCAAGAATTTTTTTTCTCTCCCCAAAGACACAGGAGCTTCAGAGGCCTCCTAGGGTTGTTCATTCAACCCTTCCGTGGGCCGATGCCTCCTGCTCTCCTTCTCTAGGACCAACTAGGGCCACTTCTTTTTTTTTTTTTCCAATATATGAAATTTATTGTCAAAATGGTTTCCATACAACACCCAGTGCTCATCCCAAAAGGTGCCCTCCCCAATACCCATCACCCACCCTCCCCTCCCTCCCACCCCCCCATAAACCCTCAGTTTGTTCTCAGTTTTTAAGAGTCTCTTATGCTTTGGCTCTCTCCCACTCTAACCTCTTTTTTTTTTTTTTTCCTTCCCCTCCTCCATGGGTTTCTGTTAAGTTTCTCAGGATCCACATAAGAGTGAAAACATATGGTATCTGTCTTTCTCTGTATGGCTTATTTCACTTAGCATCACACTCTCCAGCTCCATCCATGTTGCTACAAAGGGCCATATTTTGTCCTTTCTCAATGCCCTGTAGTACTCCATTGTGTATATAAACCACAATTTCTTTATCCATTCATCAGTTGATGGACATTTAGGCTCTTTCCAGAATTTGGTTATTGTTGAGAGTGCTGCTATAAACATTGGGGTACAAGTGCCCCCATGCATCAGTACTCCTGTATCCCTTGGGTAAATTCCTAGCAGTGTTATTGCTGGGTCATAGGGTAGGTCTATTTTTAATTTTCTGAGGCACCTCCACACTTTTCCAGAGTGGCTGCACCAATTTGCATTCCCACCAACAGTGCAAGAGGGTTCCCGTTTCTCCACGTCCTCTCCAGCATCTATAGTCTCCTGATTTGTTCATTTTGGCCACTCTGACTGGCGTGAGGTGATACCTGAGTGTGGTTTTGATTTGTATTTCCCTGATGAGGAGCGACGTTGAGCATCTTTTCATGTGACTTTTGGCCATCCAGATGTCTTCTTTAGAGAAGTGTCTATTCATGTTTTCTGCCCATTTCTTCACTGGGTTATTTGTTTTTTGGGTGTGGAGTTTGGTGAGCTCTTTATAGATTTTGGATACTAGCCCTTTGTCCAATATGTGATTTGCAAATATCTTTTCCCATTCCGTTGGTTGCCTTTTAGTCTTGTTGGTTGTTTCCTTTGCTGTGCAGAAGCTTTTTATCTTCATAAGGTCCCAATAATTCATTTTTGCTTTTAATTCCCTTGCCTTTGGGGATGTGTCGAGTAAGAGATTGCTACGGTTGAGGTCAGAGCAACTAGGGCCACTTCTTAAGAGCCACACATTCTCATTGGCTTCTGGAAAGTCATTACATGACCTAGAACAATTTGAGAACGAACAAAGGAACTGTTGGGTGTATCGACATGTGGCATGATGGGTTGTTTGCTTGGAGAAGCTAGAAGGAATTGAATGGGACTGGGTCTTCAAAGGAGAGGCAAAGAGAAGAGACCTAAGACTTCTGGACTACTACTGGAAACTACTTTTGAGTTATTTGACAAGAGGACAGTCATGCTTAAGGCCTTGTCCTAGGTGCTAAAAGCAGGAGACAGAAAATATAGGAACTCCAACAGGGAAGCCGTTGGACAACAGAGCACTTCAATTTAGCACACTGTTTGCTGAACATCTACTCTGTGCCAGGCACTATGAAAGCAAAGATGGAATGCTGAGGAGTGGTAAGAATGTAGACCCTGTAGCCAGATGGCCTGGCTTTTTATTGCCACGTAAGGTGATGTTCATCCAGTAGTAGCTACATAGCCTTGCTTGCTCTGTGTATGGTAGCATCTCATCTTAGTGGTCACAGTCTTGCCTCTGGTTGCCCAGTGCCTGGATCATCCTAGTTGTTATAGCTTGTGATTATCATCCATGATGTTTCTTACTCATGGAGTGTACTTAATGGGTTAAGTGTCTTCTGCCTCTTTCCTTATCTATAAAGCAGGAACAATAACAGTATCTACTTCAAAAATTATGAGGAATAAATGAGTTAACATAAGAACTGTGCTTAGAACAGTGCCCAGTGCATAAGTTCTTAATGAACATTAGCCATCATAATTCTTTTCTCCCAAAGCAGAAATAGTGCCTGAGCAAAGTCCAGCTTTCCCAGAGTTAAGATGTCCAGACAGAGTGGCCTGAGTTGCTAAAAGCAGAAACTTGCTTCCCATAGTGACTTAATTCCAGGGCTCAACACCCACAATCAACTGAGAGCAGCAGGAGGTAGCTGGATGGCCACATGGTGGGAATGATGACACCATTGCCTATCTCCAGCCAAAACAGAGCCCCTGCACATGCAGACAACTTTGCTGTCCTCCAGAACATGCAGATGTTTTGGCCCAAGTGCTGGAACAGGCTCTTGGAGCCCATTCAAATGTGGAGAAATATTTAGATCCAATTGAAACCACTCCAGATTGTTGGCTCTTATTTTAGATAAACAGGATAAGCAAACTTGGCCTAAATGAGAACTGGTAATAAATACTCTCTTTTCCTGTTTTCTACTTCTTTAAAGTCAAATGCTCCAAGTCTAAAGGTCTCATGGGGAAATGAGCTTGTTTTTATTTGGTTAATAACTGAAATTCTTTACATTATGTAGATCTTTCACATATGTGCAATGTTCACAATACAGCTAAGAAGAGATTAGGACAGGTGGACTTAACCCTCATACTAGACAATTGGAAATCAAGGCTGTGTGAGTGTAGTTTTGTCTTGATGCTTATGACCATTTCCAGTGGGGGACAATGTGTATGAACCCATCGATCTCAAAATGTATAGCCCTTCCTCTTCACCAACCAGTTGGATCCCTCTTTCAGTATATTACTTTCCCAAACACTCACCTACCACAGATTGGGTTGAAGGTACCCCATAGGCACAGACCTCCACACACATCATCAGTAAACATGTGGCCTCAGGCAAGGAGCAGAGTGACTAATTCTAGCAAAGACTGAAGATCCCTAGCCATTCTCTCACCACTACCTCCCTTCCACACCAACCATTGAATGCTGCTTCTACACATGTTCTCATACCTCTGGTGACAAAAGAGAGAGTTAGGTTTATTATATCTTCTGTCTCCTAAAATAGGCATTTGAGAATGTGGAAGAATGAATTTTTTTAATATTTAAAGGAACTACACATTTTTCTGGAGTAAGTCAACTTCGTATACAAACAGGACAATATGCAAGTATTAAAACGAGAAAGGAGTTAATGTACTGTGCAGCTTTTCAAAGCAGACAAGGGCAGGAAGATACCACAATCAAGGAGAAAATGAACTATACAAAGTACAAATGTACAACTGTATTAATATATTTTGGGGCTCCAATCTACCAAAGTAAGCTCTATTTCTTTACAAAAGTGAATAAGCAAATTAAACCTTTCCATTATGTGAAGTCATGAAATCAACTAAGACACCAAAGTACTTTTATTGTGTAACACTCTTCTAAATTTAGGCCAGTGAGCACCAACACTATTTTGTTAGGCAATTAGACAACAATTTAACAAGAGGTGCCTAGTATGTATAACTTGATATTGGTGCTTCTCCACTGCAGCCAGGGAAGGACCCACTGAGACCACACAGTGCCTCTCTATAAGCAGTCCAATCAGGCATCCAGTTGCACCACATGATGGCATGAGAACAGGAGGATGGCCAAGGACCATCAATTCTTTCCAAATAAGTGTAATTCTTCTTGGTCTTCAGATATCACACTAAGCACTGATCCAGGCCCTCCATCATCCCTTTCTCCTGCCCTGACCAGCCTCCAGCCTTTCTCTTTGCCTTGAACAGACCTTGGCCAGATTAATTTTCCTAAACCAGACATGGGTAAACCAGTGGTAGCAGCCAAGCTCCTCTGCCCCAGGGAGTGCCCCATTTGCACACTCTGGCCCTGCTACCTCTCAGCCATACCAACCATTGCTCCCTAGCAAAATCTGCCACTGCACCTAGAACAGTTTTGATGTGACTGTTCTATCTGCCTTCATCCACCTGAGAATACCTGGCCACCTTCTCCTGACTTTCTCCAAGTTCCTTAAATTCCAGTTCTTGACTCCTCTAGTCTAAAGGGCTCTCCTTTTCCAACTTCTAATAGCGATAGAATTTGCCATGGCTCTATTTGCCACCATGCAGAAGGAAAAAAATTGTGCAGAAGAGTAAAGCCAGTGCACAGAGAGAAGCTGAAATAGGAAGTGGTTTTTATGTATGAATCTAAGGATCTTTCACTCCTTTCTGAAATTAGGCAAATTGATCATTTTTATGCACCCCTCCAACCACAATAGCTAAAATAAAAAATAAAAACAGTTTTAACAGAAGACAAAACTAATGTTGGCAAGAGGATTAAGCAAATGGAACTCTCATATACTGCTAGTAGGAGAGTAAATTCCTCAATCTTTTTGAGAAAACAACTAAAGTTTAGCATACGCTTGCTCCATGAGCTGGCAATTCCTATAAAGCAAATGCACAAATGCACCAGGGGAGACACACTGGTATGTTCACAGCTGCATTAACTGTAATAGCCAAATCCTAGAAACAATGCAAATGTGCATCAACTGTAGAAGGAATACATAACTTGCGTAAGTAAAATGATGTAAAATACAGCAATGTAAACAAGTGAAGTTAGCCCATACTACAACATAGGTAAATCTCATAAAGATAATTGGATGAAAGAAGCCAATCACAACAAGAAAATGGGGTAAAGGTTAGAAAGAACATGAAGGGGCTTTTGAGATTCCGATAATGTTCTGTTAAATGAACTGGACGTTGGTTACATGGACGTGTTTGTTTTGTGGAAACTGATGAAACTGCACTCTGATAAGAATTTCTCTTACACATGTTACAAATAACTTATACTAAGGTGTGTGTATATGTGTGAGAGACCTACTGACCCAGACCCAGACCCCGCCGGAGCACAGGCAAAGGAGGAAATAGTCCAGAGAGCATGAATAGCATCTGTAAGCACGGAGCGCTGGCTTCATGGGCGTGGAATCTGTGCATTGGCAGAAGACCCCACACGGATAGGGTCCTGAACTCGGTTCAGTGCTCTACTGTTGCTGTCTTACAACTCTTACAACTTTTAAACCTGTATTTTTTTTCTCACCCTGAGCCCTGCTGATTTCCTAGCCAATTCTGAGTACAGGTTTCTTGCCAGTTCCCAGTATATCTAGTCGATCTGAGAACAGGTCACTGAATTGAAGAGATTCAATCTCCAAGAGCACTTTGGGATAGCTTTTCTGGGTAACCATAACTGCAACTGCCTTCACTATAAAGTCCCAGAGAAGTCAGTTGATGTTAAATCCCACAGTGGGTCAACAAGAAGTGGGGGGTGGGGGGCGTCATGGAGGGAGCTGTTACCCTCTGGGCCCTGAAAAGGTTCCTGGATGAACCAGCAAAACCACTTGGTCCAGTCAGATACTAGGAGGAGCATTGTTTCCCCACTCTGCTGGTTGCTACATTTCTGGCTTCTTTTCCTATTAAGGGGTAGAATTACAAATTTGAGAACAACTGGATGTGTTTATCTTAGCTCCCCCTTCTCCCTGTAAGGAATAGCTGCTCTTGGGGAGCAGGTGGTTTCTGGTACATCTTTAGGGGAGGGTCTCTGCAGCATGTGAGGGAGGAGGCTGCCTTTTCAGGTGCCACCGATTTTTTGGGGGGGAAGGATGAGTGAGCCGAATTCTGGGGGCACTAACAAATGTAAACCATACCCTCCATCCTGGTTTTTACAGCTAATAAAGGTGACATTTGGCTTAGACCTTCCTCTCCTTTGTCTTAGTTTCCAAATCATTCAGAACCTGGCTGGGAAAGGGAGCTGACGAGATTTCTGACCACCTAGAAAATTGCTCTGCTTTGTCGCCTTTTTAAAAATGGCAGTGGAATTCTTGTGCGAGAGCCACCTTCAAAGTTTCATGACCGCGTTCACGGGATGAAAACCCCCCTCCAGGCTGGCCTCTATGTGCTAGGTTTCCAGGCAGGAAGTCCTGCATCTTAGAAAAAATAGCCTTCTCCTCTCTCCAAATACTAATGAGCTTGCTTCTCCTCTCCTCCCTCCCACTGCTGGGTGCCTTTGCAGGGAGGAATCCAGCCTGTCATCACTGGGCAACCAGACCACCAAGGTTAGTGACTCTCTCAGTCCTAGCAGGTAGGCATCTCACCCAAAAATCGCTTTCTGCTAAATTAAATCCAATTTCATACCCTGGATTGAACAGCTGATACCACAGCTTGACCATGGGCTCTATTTTCTGCCTGGATTTTTCTCAGAGTTAATCTGCTGAAGGCCCAGGGAATTTTCTGGGGTTATTCCACATAAAAGGAAGAACTCTTATTTTCAACTGAGATAAAATTACCAGGGTACACCTCACTCAAATAACTGCTCTTTCTGACTCTGGTTAACCAGTCTGGTGATGGTACTCAATTTCCATTAGCTCCAAGGAAATTTTTCTTTCTCATGTGATGGTAGCAATAAGAACATTTTTTGTTTACCTGCTATCAACCTACAGAGTTCCAAACATGAGTGCTGCATTTTTGTCACTTTCTCATTTTTTTGAGAACTTGTTCCTCGGTGACTTATTCTAATCATGTGAACTTCAACCTGCACAATTTCATGCTACCATTCATTCATTATCTGCTTATTCATTCAGCAACATAGCACTAAGTGAATGTTCATCCCCCCCCTACTATTCTTCTGCAAACCTTTATGTTATTCAGTGCCTTCTTCATAGCACCTTTCCCAAAAAACCTTCCTTGATTAAGTCCATCTTATTCCGATGAGGGCTCTCTGATCGGATTGATTTCTTCTGTGCCTACTCACTATTAACAGCTTAGTCTGAAGCAAACTGCTTCATCTGGTTATTACCAAACTCCCAATTCTAACACCCATGGCTTCCTCACATACCATTAAGCTGTATTCATGTCCACAGATTTTCAAGGAGGAGAATTAGCAGTGAATCAGTCTAAAAAGAGGGTCCTCAAAGGTCCTTTGTAGTTTATAAAAAGCATATCCAGTATTTTACTATATTTACTATATTTATACTAAATATATATTTATACTAAATATATACTATATTTACTATATTTTACTATATTTCAAATAATATTTGTATTGATTTTTGCAAAACAAGCTATAGTTTGAAGTGTAGTTTGATAAAATATCCCTGAGCTATGGGAATATAAAGAAAATATAATAATTCTCAGTGGGGACATGTCACTCTAGGGAATGACCAGACCCTGAGCCAGGGAGGCAAGGTTTTTCTCTCTGTTTGCCCTAGAAGTACTGGGTTCATCTCTGCCACCAGAATATGTTCCATGTTTCATACGCCTTTGTTCTAACTCTTTCCTTGGAATTCCCTTCCCTCTCCACTATGAAATCAGTGAGTTCTCAGTGAAATCACTATGAAATCACTATGTGCTCAGTGAGGTATTACAAACATCACTGCATACTTTGACTTTCTTGGTTCTAACTATAAGTGACCTTTCTTCTGAATGCCCTATAAGATGCCTCACCTATGGCTCAAATTGCACTGTGGCAAATATTAACACATTTTTATCCACCCACCCTCATGTAAGTTCCTTGAGGGTAATCATCCACAACAAGTATGACTTTTACTCCAGAACTTTAGGATACAACAGAAATCATTCTTTCTCTAAACCAAATTAAATTAGTTCTAAGCTTTGCCACCTGACTGGAGAAGTGTTAAAGTTCAGTCTTTGGGGGGCTACCTCCTCACATCTGCCTTCCTCTGTCATCCTTCCACCATCATGAGACTATACAATGATATTGGGTTTACATGGAACTAGGTAACATGGACAAGGGGCTTCTCCTTTTAATAGAGTAATACCAGCCTTGGTGCTCCCTTTCTAAGCCCACATGCACAGTTTGAATGAAGTGGCCCCACCACCTCATGTTCATATCCCAAGTCTAGGCTAAAGCTACTCTCGACAAGGCAAATCTTGGTCTCTTCTGAACCCCATGTCCTTCACCCTCTTTGACATTGACTGTGTTCTAGCATCTGCCTTGGCATCTATTTTATATGTACTTACTCCCTCCAGCAAGGCCCACCTCTAATCCTGAAAGGAAGAAATCACCTTAGTCACATTTTTATCTCCTGCTAGTAGCTAATGTAGTGCCTCAAATTTAAGGTATTGAATGAATAGTTAATCATCTTCTGTTCTTTCCTCTTCAATCTCAAGAGATGCTTTCTGGAGCATACAACCTGTAGTGTATAATTCAGCCCCAAAACTCCCCTGTCAGCCACTGACATAGCCCCAGTAAATTTCTTACCTGTCATCGTAGCTATTTGCGCCATTACATAATCATGTTTCTTTGTGCCACTAGGCAGCAAGCTCCATAGGGGTAGAAGTGACATCTATTTTTGCTCTCTGTATTCCCTGTCTAGAGGTCTGATATCCAGTGGCCATTCAAATAATGACTTAAATAATAAAGGTCTCGTCCCCCTACCGTCAAGGTATTTCTCTTCCAGCCACGCTTTTGGTTTCTGATAGGTCCAAAGCCGTGGGGTAATAGTTCTCCCCTAAGGTAAAAGAAGAGGCTCCTCCCACTCCAGGACCTTCCTCAAAAAGCAGAGCATCCAGATCTTCATCCAGCTCTAAGCCACATTGCACCATCTCCGCCTCACCTTCATGTCTCTTTCCTGTTAGGAAAACTCCATACCCCTTTCAACTTTTTCTGATTCCAAGAGAGGTGCATGCAAGCTTGAGTAGGAATGACAGTTCGCTCACATTTCCGTATAAAAAGCCCTTTAGGGGTCATTCAGGTCATTCTCTACTATTTTCTACCACTAGCATGTGTAGCAATAGGGATTTTAACATGTTTGAAAATAGCAAAGAATTCAATTAATGTTCTGGACACTTGAAAACTAACAGTTGTGTGAATGACATTGATCTCATTTTAGACTAGTCTAGGGATCTGTGAGGACCCTAGTTTCTCAGTACTCATGGAAAAGATCTTAGTTACTTAAAGTTTAAATGGACCTCTTCTAAAAAAAATAAATCTAGGGTCTAGATCTGTACTTTCCCACATAGTAGGTATTAGTCATCTGTGGCTATTTAAATTTCAATTAAAAATTAAATTTCTCTTAGGGCATCTGGGTGGCTCAGTCGATTAAGCATCCGACTTCGGCTCAGGTCATGATGTCACGGTTCATGAGTTTGAGTCCCGCATCAGGCTCTATGTTAGGCTCTGTGCTGACAACTCAGAACCTGGAGCCTGCTTCGGATTCTGTCCCCCCCCCCCCGCCCCTCCCCCATTCACACTGTGTCTCTCACACAAAAATGAATAAACGTTAAAAAAATTTTTTTAAATTACATTTCTCAGTCTCACTAATCACATACCAAGTGCTCAGTAGTCACATGTGGCTGGTGGCTACCACATTGAACAGTGTTCTATCATATTTCAGTACAGAAAGTTCTATGGAACGGCACCACTCAAGATGCCTTGAGCACACACCAAGTTGAAAACTCATCTCTGCAAGAGGACTTGCATTGAAATAGGAAATGTTCAATAAAGAACCACCTTCTTTTCTATGTGCCAGATTCTGTTGTACCTGCTTCACACACAGCATATCATTATATATTCACAACCTGGCAGATAAGTGGTATATTCCTACTCTTCTAAACTCATTTTCTAGCACTGCCATTGCAAAATATCACAGACAGCATGGCTGTGTGTGATGGAAAACAGAAGACCAGTACAATGAGCCAGATGAATGGCTCTACTTACTCACTTCCCCTTTCTTCCTCTTTGCCCTCTGACCATTTGGGCATAAATGTGTCGTGATGAGATGGGTTATAAGTCCAAACCGAGAGAGACAGTAATGTTAGTAATAAATCCTTCCCAGAGCCCTGCCTGAAAGGGAAGCCTCCCAGGTGGGGAATGAGCAGCCACCGCTCAGAGCAGGGCCAATGTGGGGTACCATATGGCTCAAGTTGAAACAGTTCAGGAATGCCATCATCACCCACTGGGATTTTTGTGATGAAATATGCTAATTACAAATCAGTATGATGGGCAGGGAGTAAGAAGCACCAATTCTCCTCCACAGAAATAAAAATAACATGCAGCCAGCTCTCTATTAAACACAGAAACTGGAGCAAGGAGAACATAGGCAATTAGAGTTATAGACAAGTCCAAAGCTTTTCTTTAGCAAGTGAGCTCATTTTCAGAGGCTTCAAAACTGATTCTAATGTAATAAACAGAGATGGAAATGTTGTGAATGCAACACACACACACACACACACACACACACACACACACACACACACAGCTTGACTTGGGAAAATCCCATGGGAACCAGCCCAGATACCCATTCAGGCTTGACATGCTCCTGCCGAGCCTTTAGTCATCATGTTCATAAACTCACCACTCTTTCAGGACCTTCGGGCTTAATGCAAATTAATTAAACTGCCATGCAGCTCATTTGACCATTATTGAGGTTTTAAAATAATTAAGAGTGAAAGCAACTGATTAAAGCCTTTCCAGGCTGCTGTAGCGGTTTATGAATTATATAAGTTCCATGTTAATGTGACTCCTCAGTGACTGCAGATTAGCTGGGGGGATATTAAGATGGAATAAAGAGGCAACAGTAGCCATGACATCTTTTTGTTCTGTATTCCCCAACAGCTTTCCAGGGCATCCAATGTGGAGGCAAAAAATTACCATACTGTATTTCAATAGCATTTTACAAATAGGATAATATTGTTTGTCCCATTTGATCCTCCCACTAATTCTATGAATTTGGTAAGGCTGGTGTTACTCTCTTTATTTTACGTGAAAAGAAACTAAAGCTTTAACAAGTTAAGAGCCTCACACAGACAGAGCAGGAATGTAGTCAAACACCCAGGACTAACTCCCAATCCAGTGTTCCTCCAGTATACCATGGTACCTCTCTTAAGGATAATGCTCCTCCAAAGACAGTTGGAACCAGTCTGTAATTTCTGAAGAGAAAAGTTCATTACTTTGGCTTAAAGCAAGGATTCACATATTGAAATAGAGAAAGATTTTCACTAAGGGAAGAATAGAAATATTTTTGCTGTGTTTTCCCCTTACATTCCATTAAAACTATAGAAAGAAAAAAGAACAGAGAAATAACACCATTTAATTTTTTTAAGTTTATTTATTTTGAGAGAGAGAGAGCGAGTGAGCAAGCAAGCGCAAGCAGGGGAGAGGCAGAGAGAAGAGAGAGAATCCCAAGCAGGTTCCACTGTCAACATGCAGCCTGACTCAAGGCTCAGACCCACAAACCATGAGATCATGATTGAGCTGAAGTTAAGAGTTGGACCCTCAACCAACTGAGCCACCCAGGTGCCCAAATAACACCATTTTAAATAAGGAAGCAAGCACATAGCCAAAACATAATGAAGTACACCTTGCACATACTACAAGATCTGAGTCTGAGGGAATATGGTGAGAGCTACCCCACCTACCTCAGACAAGGGTGTTCCAGAAGTTGGGGCTGTAGTTAGATTTAGGAGAATACAGTATGTATTGAATGGACAGGTACACAAAGAGCACTTTTAGGATTCTGGAAACATTCTTTACCTGGTCAATGGTTAAATAAGTATGTTTACTTTGTATACTTAAGGTTGGTGTACTTTTAGGAGTATTATACTTAAGTAGAAAGAAATACATTTTATTGCCACAAAAGTCATAGTCAATGATCATTACATTAAAGCCAACGATCTTACCATTAAAGATCCAGTGTCAAAGATAGTCATAGAAAAGATAGAGGACAGTTCTATTAACTGAACACCTATATCAATTTAACTCTACAGAGTTCAGTTCTTCATTTTTTTAAAATATGAAATTTATTGTTAAATTGGTTTCCATAAACATCCAGTGCTCATCCCAACATGTGCCCTCTTTAATGCCTATCACCCACTTTCCCCTCCCTCTCACCACTCCCCCATCAACCCTCAGTTTATTCTCAGTTTTTAAGAGTCTCTTATGGTTTGCCTCCTTCCCTCTCTGTAACTTTTTTCCCCTTCCCCTCCCCCATGGTCTTCTGTTAAGTTTCTCAGGATCCACACAGGAGTGAAAATATATGGTATATGTCTTTCTCTGTATGACTTTTTTCACTTAGCATAACACTCTCCAGTTCCATCCATGTTGCTACAAAAGGCCATATTTCATTCTTTCTCATTGCCAAGTAGTATTCCACTGTATATATAAACCACAACTTCTTTATCCATTCATCAGTTGATAGACATTTAGACTCTTTCCATAATTTGGCTATCGTTGAAAGTGCTGCTATAAACGTTGGGGTGCATTTGCCCCTATGCATCAGCACTCCTGTATCCCTTGGGTAAATTCCTAGCAGTGTTATTGCTGGGTCATAGGGTAGATCTATTTTTACTTTTCTGAGGAAACTCCACACTGTTTTCCAAACTGGCAGCTGCACCAGTTTGCATTCCCACCAACAGTGCAAGAGGGTTCCGGTTTCTCCACATCCTTGCCAGCATCTATAGTCTTCTGATTTGTTCATTTTAGCCACTCTGACTGGCGTGAGGTGATAGCTCAGTGTGGTTTTGATTTGTATTTCCCTGATGAGGAGTGACATTGAGCATCTTTTCATGTGCCTGTTGGCCATCTGGATGTCTTCTTTAAAGAAGTGTCTATTCATGTCTTCTGCCTATTTCTTCCCTGGATTATTTGTTTTTCAGGTGTGTAGTTTGGTGAGTTCTTTATAGATTTTGGATAGTAGCCCTGTATCCAATGTGTCATTTTCAAATATCTTTTCTCATTCCATTGGTTGCCTTTTAGTTTTGTTGATTGTTTCCTTTGCAGTGCAGAAGCTTTTTATCTTCATGAGGTCCAAATAGTCCCTCATGAATATGGATGCAAAAATTCTCAACAAGATACTAGCAAATTGAATTCAACAGCATATAAAAAGAATTATTCACCATGATCAAATGGGATTCATTCCTGGGCTGCAGGGCTGGTTCAGTATTCACAAATCAGTCAGTGTGATCCATCACATTAATAAAAGAAAAGAAAAGAAACATATGATCCTGTCAATCGATGCAGAAAAAGCATTTGACAAAATTCAGCATCATTTCTTAATAAAAACCCTCCAGAAAGTCGAGATAGAAGGAACATACTTAAACGTCATAAAAGCCATTTATGAAAAGCCCACAGCTAATATCATCCTCAATGGGGAAAAACTGAGAGACTTACCCCTGAGATCAGGAACATGACAGGGATGTCCACTCTCAACGTTGTTGTTTAACATAGTGTTGGAAGTGCTAGCATCAGAAATCAGACAACAAAGGGAAATCAAAGGCATCAAAATTGACAAAGATGAAGTCAAGCTTTCACTTTTTGCAGATGACATGATATTACACATGGAAAACCCGACAGACTCCACCAAAAGTCTGCTAGAACTGATACATGAATTCAGCAAAGTTGCAGAATACAAAATCAATGTACAGAAATCAGTTGCATTCCTATACACTAATAATGAAGCAACAGAAAAAGAAACTGATCCCATTCACAATTGCACCAAGAAGCATAAAATTCCTAGTAATAAACCTAACCAAAGATGTAAAAGATCTGTATACTGAAAACTGTAGAAAGCTTATGAAGGAAATTGAATAAGATACAAAGAAATGGAAAAACATTTCGTGCTCATGGATTGGAAGAAAAAATGTTGTTAAAATATCAATACTACCCAAAGCTATCTACACATTCAATGCAATCCCAATGAAAATTGCACCAGCATTCTTCTCGAAGCTAGAACAAGCAATCCTAAAATTTGTATGGAACCACAAAAGACCTCAAATAGCCAAAATAATATTGAAGAAGTAGACCAAAGCAGGAGGCATCACAATCCCAGACTTTAGCCTCTACTACAAAGTTGTAATCATCCAGACAGCATGGTATTGGCACAAAAACAGACACATAGACCAGTGGGATAGAATACAGACTCCAAAATTGGACCCACAAAAGTACGTCCAACTAATCTTTGACAAAGCAGGAAAGAATATCCAGTGGAAACAAGACAGTCTCTAACAAATTGTGCTGGGAGAACTGGACAGCAACATGCAGAAGAATGAAACTAGACCACTTTCTTACCCCATTCACAAAAATAAACTCAAAATGGATGAAGGACCTGAATGTGAGACAGGAAACCATCAAAACCCTGGAGGAGAAAGCAGGAAAAAAACCTCTCTGACCTCAGCTGCAGCAATTCCTTACTTGACACATCTCCAGAGCTCAGTTCTTCAGAAGGGCTAGGAGAGAGGAATCTGAAGGAGAAACACTGCCAATAAACTATTCCTGTTTTTTTTTTAATTTTTTGATTAAATTCTTTATTTAGATGTAATTGATATAGCCATAAAATTCACCTTTTTAATATAAATTCTGTAGGTTTTGCACATATTTTTCCCCACTCAGTAGGTTGCCTTTTCATTTTATTGATGGTGTCCTTTGCTGTGCAGAAGTTTTTAAGTTTAATGTCCCACTTGTTTGTTTTTATTGTCTTTGCTTTGGTGACAAATCTAAAAAAATCATCTCCAAGACACATGTCAAGGAGCCTAATGCCTATATTTTCCTCTAGGAGTTTGATGTTTACTTTCAAATCTTTAAACTCTTTCAAGTTAGTTTCTCTGTATGGCTTAAAATAATGGTCCAGATTCATCATTTTGTGTATGGCTATCCAGTTTTCTCAGCACCATTTAATGAAAAGACTATCCTTTCCCCCATTGTATATTCTTGATTCATTTGTCATTAATAAATTGATCATATATGCATGAGTCTATTTCTGGGTTCTCCATTCTATTCTATCAATCCATGCGTCTGATTTTATGACAATATCATACTGTTTTGATTACTGTAGGTTTGTAATATAGTTTGAAATCGGGAAGTAGGCCTCCAGGTTTGTTTTACTTTGCCAAGATTTCTTTGGCTATTTGGGATCTTTTGTGGTTCCATACAAATTGTAGGATTTTTTTGTGAAAAATGCCATTGGAATTTTGATTGGGATTGCATTGAATCTGTAGATCATTATGGGTAGTATGGACATTATAAAAACATTAATTCTTCTAGTCTATGAATACAGAATGTTTTTTCCATTTATTTGTATTTTCTTCAATTTGTTTCACCAAGTTCTTATAGTTTTCAGAGTACAGGTTCTTTACTTCCTTCATTAAATTTATTCCTAGGCATTTTATTCTTTGTGATGCATTGGAAATGGGATTGTTTCCTTAACTTCTCTTTATGAGAGTTTATTATTAGTATATATAAATGCAACTGATTTTTTATATTGATTTTATACCCTGCAGTTTTACTGAATTGATTTCTTAGATCTAACAGTTTTTGATAGTTCTTAGGGTTTCTAAATATAACATCACGTCATCTGCAAATAGTGACATTTTTAATTCTACCTTTCCAATTTGGATGACTTGTATTTCTTTTTCTTGCCTAATTGCTCTAAGACTTCCAGCACAATGCTGATGAAAGTGACAAGAATCAGCATCTTTGTCTTGTTCCTGACCTTATAGGGAAAGCTTTCAGCTTTTTACCATTGAGGATGTTGTTAGCTATGGGTTTGTCATATATGGCCTTCATTATGTTAAGGTATATTCCCTCTAAATTAATTTTGTTGAGAGTTTTTTTTCATGGTAAATCGTTGTTGAATTTTGTCAAATGCTTTTTCTGTATCTATTTAGATGATCATAGGATTCTTATTCTTCATCTTGTTACTGTGCTGTAGTATTACATTTATTTTCTGATGTTCACCATCCTAGCATCCCTAGAATAAATCCCATTTGATCACAACGTATGATCCTTTTAATAGATTATTGAACTTAGTTTGTTAATGTTTTGTTGACGATTTTTGTATCTATGTTTGTCAGGAATGTTGGCCTCTAATTTTCTTATCTTGTATCATTTTTGTCTGGATTTGTTTTCAGGATAATGGTGGCTTTCAAAAATGAGTTTGGAAAAAAATAAAAAAAAATGTGTTTGGAAGAGCCCTCATCTTATATTTTTTACAAGAGTTTGAGAAAGATTGGTACTAATTCCTCTTTAAATGTTTGGTAGAATTTGCAAGTGAAATTGTCTGGTCCTGAACTTTTGTTTGAAGGTATTTTTAATTTATTTTAACATTTATTTATTTTTGAGAGACAGAGAGGGACAAAGCATGAGCAGGGGAGGGGCAGAGACAGAGGGAGACACAGAATCCAAAGCAGACTCCAGGCTCTGAGCTGTCAGCACGGAGCCCAATAAGGAGCTTGAACCCATGAGTGGTGAGATCATGACCTGAGCCAAAGTCGGACGCTTAACCGACTGAGCCATCCAGGTGCCTCTGTTTGAAGGTTTTTGGTTAATCAATTTCCCTACTAGTAATTGGATTGTTCAGATTTCTATTTCTTCATGATTTAGTCTTGGTAAGTTGTATGTTTCTGGGAATTTAGCTATTTCTTCCAGGTTGTCCAATGTGTTGGTACATAATTATTCATAGTAGTTTCTTGTGATGTTTTGGATTACTGTGTTATCATCAGTTTGATGTCTTCTCTTCCATTTGATTTTGTTTCCTTGGTGAGTCTAGTTAAATATTTGTGAATTTTGTTTATCTTTTCAAAGAACCATCTTTGAGTTTCATTGACTTCTTTCTATTGTCTTTTTAGTCTCTGTTTCATTTATTTCTGCTCCAAATCTTTGTTATTTTCTTCCTTCAACTAACTTTGGGCTTTGTTTCTTCTTTTCTTAGTTTTTTTTGTGGTATAATGTTAGATTGTTTATTTGAGATTTTTCTTATTTCTTGAGGCAGAGTAAATCTTACTGGAAAGCTAAGCATATAGTAAAGGTAGTGGATTAATCACTTATAAGACTAATATGAAGTTTAGAAGACAAAAGTAAAAATAGCTATAATTACAATAGTTAAGAGATACACAAGAGAAAAAGATGTAAAATCTGACATTGAAAACAAATGTTTTCAATCACTGTGACGGGCTAATTCTACAAGTGCTTTTGCTACATCCCATAAGTTTTGGTATGTTCCGTTTATGTTTATCTCAAGGTACTTTTAAATTTCTCTTTGGAGTTCTCCTTTGGCCCATTAGATATTTAGTAGCTGGAATTTTCCAGTTTTCTTCATGTAATTAATTTCTGGTTTCATACCATCGGAGTTGAAAAAGTTGTTTGATGTTATTTAAATATTTTTAAATGTGTTAAGACTTGTTTTTTGTCTAATATATGATCTATCTTGGAAAATAGTCCATGTACACTTGAAAAGAATCTGTTGCTTTTGGATGGAAGTTTTCTATAAATATCGGTAAAGTCCATCTGTTCCAGCGTGTCATATATGGTCAATGTTTCCTTATTGATTTTCTATCTGGTTGATTTACCCATCAATGTACATGAAGTATAAAAGTCCCTTACTATTATTGGATTTCTGTCTACTTTTCCTTTTAGGCTTTTTAATATCTGCTTTATATATTTGGATGCTTGCATGTTGGGTGCATAAATATTTACAAATGTTATGTCCTCTTGTTGGATGGACCCCTTTATTATTATGTAATACTCCTCTTTGTCTCTTACTACAGTCTTTGTTTTAAAGTTTATTTTGTCAGATGTAAGTATAGCTACTCCAGCTTTCTTTTGCTTTCCATATGCATGGAACATCTTTTTCCATCCTTTCATTTTTACCCCGTGTGTGTCCTTACATCTAACGTGAATCTTTTGTCAGTAGCATATAGATGGGCCTTGGGTTTTTTTTGTTTTTTAATCCATTCAGTCACTCTATGTCTTTTGATTTGAGAATTTAGTGCATATACATTTACAGTAATTATTGACAGTTGTGTATTTATCCTATTCTGCTGATTGTTTTCTGGTTCTTTTTATAGTTCCTCTCTGTCCCTGTCTTGTTCTCTTCCTTGTGGCTTTATGCCTTTCTTTAGTGTTATGCTTATATTCCTTTCTCTTTATTTTTTGTGTATTTATTATAGGTTTGTGGTTACCATGAGGTTTACATATAACCTATATCTATAATATTCTGTTTTATGTTTTTTGATGTCAGATTTTACATCTTTTTATCTTGTGTATCCCTTAACTAATTAATTATAGCTATTGTTACCACTTTTGTCTTTTAAACTTCATACTGGCCTTATAAGTGATTAATCCACTACTTTTACTATATATTTACCTTCCCAGTAAGATTTACTCTTCCATAAGTGTTTCTTGTTACTAATTAGCACTCTTTCTTTCCAGCTTAAAGAAGTCCCTATAACATCCTTGTAAGGTTGATTTACGGCTGGTGAACTCCTTTCTTTAGCTTTTGCTTATCTGGAAAACTCTTTCTCCTTCCTTCAATCCTGATAACTTTGTAGGATAGAGTATTGTCAGCTGGGTTTTGTTTGTTTTCTTTTTTTCTTTGAGCACTTTGAATATATTGTGCTACTCCTTTCTGGCCTACCGAGTTTCTGCTGAAAAATCTGCTGATTGTCTTATGCAGGTTTCCTTGTTTTTCTCTTGCTGCTTTTAAGATTCTCACCTTGTCTTTAACTTTTGAAATTTTCATTATATTGTGTTTTGGTGTGGATCTCTTTGGGTTCATCTTATTTGAACTCTCAGCTTCTGTTTCCTTCCCCAGATTAAGGAAGTTTTGAATGATTATTTTCTCAATAAGATTTCTGCCATTTCTTCTCTCTCTTCTTCTGAGAGCCCTATAATGTGAATGTTATCCCATTTGGTAGTGTCCCATAAGTCCCTTATGCTATCTACCTTTTTTTTCCTCCTGCTTGGATGGGTAAATTCTACTTCCTTGTCTTCAAGTTGTCTAATTCTTTCTTCTGTTTCATCTAATCTCCTGCTAGACTCTTCTAGGGTGCTTTTTAGTTTTTTTATTGTAATCTTCAGCTCTGTGACTTCTGTTTGGTTCTTTATTCATTCTCCAAGTCTTTGTTGAAGTTCTCACTGTGTTCATGTATTCTACCCAGTTTAGTGAGCATCTTTATGACCATTACTTTGAGCTCTTTTTCAGGCAAATTACTTTTTTATTATTGTATTAAAGTTTTATTAAAACTTTATTTTATTAAATAAACTACTTAATAAAATTTATTAAATAAGCTATTTAATAAAATTTATTAAATAAGCTATTTAACAAATTTTATTAAAGTTTTTTCATTAAAGTTTTATTACATTAAAGTTTTTTTCCTGAGGTTTTTATCTTGTTCTTTCATTTAGAACATATTCCTCTGTTTCTTCTTTGCTTGACTCTCTGTGTTCATTTCTATATAGTAAATGAAACAACCACCTCTCCCAGTGTTGAAGGAATGGTCTCATGTAGGAGATGAAACTTGTCATTCAACCCTGACTTGGCTCTTTGTCATCTCTCCAATCCTTGTGCTTGTCCAAGCAGTCTATTATTTTTTTAATGGCTCCCAATGGTTGAACATGTGCCAAGATCTGTCACTGTCCCCTAAAGGTAGGATCTCAGCACCCAGATTCAGCCTGTTTGGAAGCCAGACCCTCTGGGAGCATCTTTTAAAAATATGCAAATATATACATTCCTTTGGGACCATGAGCATGAGCCCCACTAGCCACCAGAGCCAGGTAATCAGGAGATAGCCCCTGATTGTAGCAGCATCCATAGAACTGGAGTTCCAGACATGAAAACCAGTGTGTGTAAGCTCCCCTCCAGGAGATATCAGTGCTGTTGATTCTGTTAAAAAGAAGATGCAAAGATAACACCCACTCTCCTATATCCCTAGAGAGGATTACAGTCTACCTATACTTGTGTGCCTTTCATGGTGCTTCTGTGAAGGTAACCTAATAGGTCTCTTTCACAGAAAGACTGGGTGCTTCATCTGTAGTTTCTCTGTAGTGCTCTGGGGATGGTAGCTAGGTAAGAGCTCTTTCTCCATTTGTTTCAGTCTTGTGAGACCTACAAATGATAAGCCTGGATGGCCATCACAGCCAGATGATCTAGAGGTATTCCATGGGTGGCAGTCACAAAATTCAGCATGCCAAACATGTATACGAGCTCCCTTTCAGGAGAGATACTGGTGACCTGAAGTGAGGCAGAGGGAAATCACAAACCCACTGGCCTCAATTGGCTTTCAAAGATAGATATTTTGGTAATCACTGGTGCTGGTGATTAAAGTTGTGATGCCTGATGTGGGGTCAGAGCCCTTTTATAGTTATGGAGAAGCTTGAGCCTGTGAGTTCTCTCCTGGTTATGGGTCACCACATCGAGGCATGTGGTTTATGGCAAGATTGTGTCTCAGCCTCTTCTACCAGCTTGGATGTGGGTTTTTTTCTCATTTACCCAATGTGTCGGAGTTGCTCAGTTAGTGCTTGGATTTTTTTCAGTGAAAAATTTTCCATATATAGCTTTAGATACAGTGTTTCCATGAAAGGAGGTAATTTCAGGATCCTTCTATGTCACCATCTTGAATTGGAACATGTCTTTTTTTTTTTTTTACATTGCTAGATTAGTTTGACAGTATTTTGTAAAGAATTTTTTAGTCTATATTCATAAGGGATATTAACCTATAGTTTTATTACGTTGTCTTTGTCTTGTTTTAAAATGAATTGAGAAGTGTTCCTTCTTCCTCTATTTTTTGGAAGACTATATAAAAATAGGTGTTGATTCTCTAACTGACTGGTGGAGGGGCACCTGGGTGACTCAGTCAGTTAAGTGTCCAACTCTTGATTTCAGCTCAGGTCATGATCTCGCAATTGAGCCCCACACCAGGCACTGCTCTCAGTGCAGAGCCTACTTCCAATACTCCATCTTCCTCTCTGCCCCTGCCCTGTTTGCACACGCGCTTTCTCTCTCTCTCTCTCAAAAATAAACTTTTAAAAACTTTAAAAAGAAATAAAAGAAAACAAAATAAATGATTGGTGGAATTCACAATGAAGCCATCTGGTCCTAGGCTGTTTTTGGGGAATGTTTTTGATTACTAATTCAATCTCATTATTTGTTAGAGATCTCTTCAGGTGTTCTCTTTCTTCTTGAGTCAGTTTGGGTAGTTTTTTGTTTCTTTCTAGAAGTTTGTCCATTCCATCAGTTTTCTAATTTGTTGGCATGCAATTATTCATGGCCATATGATCATTTTTATTTCTGTAAGGTCAAGAGTGAAGCTCCCCTCTTTCATCCCTGATTTTATTAATTTGAGTCTTCTCTCTTTTATTTCCTCATATGCCTAGCTAAACGTTTGTTAATTTTGTTGGTCTTTTCAAAGGACCACTGGAGTAAACAAAAAGCAGTATTTATTTACGTTCATTGTAAGAATTCCCCATGTAGATAGGCTCCATTTCAGCATTCAGCAGCTGAATGTCATGGAACATCCACGTCACTTCTGTCTGTCTGCCCTGTGATTCTCATGTTGGCTTGGCCCGTTTGCCCCTCCTCATGGCTGCCACTCTGCAGGTATCTATGCAGACCTGATAGCGTCCAGTAGAGAAGTAAAAAACAACGAAGTATTTTCAAGACTTTCCTGCAGATCCTCCCCTGTGTTTCATTGACAGAACTGAATCACATGCTCATCCCCAGTACAGTCTCTAACAATGCATAATGAGGACACACAGAAGATGATGAAACCCAACCAAAGTTATAACAAGAAAGAAGGCACCCAATAAATTCTGCCTGCTGTTTAAAATGTAGTTAAACAAATGTAACTCTAATTCCTGACAGCTTTTCATAATTTTGTATTTATTTTATTTTAGAGAGAGAGAGCACAAGTGAGGGAGAAGGGCATAGGGAGAAAGAGAGAGAGAGAATCTCAAGCAGACTCCACACTCAGCATGGAGCCTGACACGGGACTCGATCCCATGACCCCTGGGATCTGAGCCAGTATCAAGAGCTGGATGCTCAATCGACTGAGCCACCCAAGCATTCCCATTTTTCATAGTTTTTAAATGAATTTTAGGAAGTGTGTGTGTGTGTTTTTTTTAAGAAACTGATATCTCACACTGGAAGAAACATTTGGCTAAAGTTAGCACTTATTTGGGATTCTTTTCTTCATATCAATAACAATATTTTTTTATTTTACAAATATGCATGCTATAATCCTTAATTTCTAAAAACAAAAAGAACTCATAAGGGGTAGTTATTTTTACTCAAATATAAATATCCCCAGGAGTGGTTATATTAAATAAATGTAAACTGTCCATAGTTATTTTTTATGTCATTACCAGCCACCAATATCTTGGTCCTAATTAGCCCAGCTTGGTTTATCTGTCATATTAGAAAGCAAAACAGAGCACAGTTTGGGAAGAAAGAAGAGTTTGGAAAGTTGATAGAACTGAAAGGGATGTTGTGGTTGGGGGAGGCCTGGAGGGGTCCTGAGCAGCTCTCAGATAGCAAAGAGCCATGTGGGATAGGCACATGAGCTCTGGACAGATGGTTTTCCTGTATCTCTCCCTTCCAAATGCACAGAAAGCCTCTTGTGGAACATTCGAGATCTGAACCACAGTATCTATTTAATATTGACAATATGGCCTTGGGCCAGAAGTTGATGATACAAGGATGAATACGACTAGGTTCCTGCCCTCAAGCACTCATAGTCTAATGGGAAAGATGAACTCATAAAATGCAATTTTGAGCGTAACAATGGAGGTGCAAGGGCGTGAGCTACAGCAGCTGCCCAGAGGGGGTGGTGATTAATTCACTTTCAAAAGGCAGAGACAACTCTATAGAGAAAAAACAAAAATCACAGGATGCTTTTGAGTTTATCACGTATACAGCAGAAGAAAGGATTTTCCAGAAACTGAGCAGAGGTTTGAAGCAGCGTGACCTGCGAACTGCAAGACAACTGATGTTGATAACAGTGTGGCCGTGGAAGGCAATAAAACCAGAGCAGGGAGATGGGACTAGACCTCAGAACACCTTTCTTGCCTTGTTAGGGAGAGTGAAGCTTATCCTGGGGATCACGGGAGTCATGAAAGTTTTTAAGCAAAGAAACGTCCCAATTTACATCTATGGTGAACACACCGGATCAGGTCAGTTGGAAGGCCCATTAAAAGGATGGTGAAGATGATCGATGTTGGAACTAGCAAAGTGACAGTAAGAAAAAACAAGAAAACAGGCACTGTCTATGAGGCTTGGTGGAAAAAAGCAGTAAAATATGCCACGTAGACCTCTGGTTTGAGCAACTAGGTAGGCGTATGCTGGAAGTGAGGTCAACCCAAAGCACGCTGAACCCAAGGTGTCATCGGACAAGCCAGGGAGGGCTCATATTTAGCAACTCAGCATAGGTATCTTCCCAAAATACAAACTAGGAGGCGTGAGGTGGCATCTCCCGAAGATACAAAGGAGGGTCAAATTGCCTGAGGAGAGAAGAAAAAGTGTGAAGGGACACTAGAGGGGCCTCCTCCATTCAGGAATGAGGGAAGCAGTCCACAAAGGAGACTGAGCAACAACAATCAGAGGTAGAAGGGGAGACAAGAAAAAACAGTCCATTTGTATCCAAAGGTGAAAAAATTCCTCAAAGTGAATCATGGTCTCTGTTAAAAAAAATTTTTTTAGAGGGGCGCCTGGGTGGCTCAGTGGGTTGAGTGTCCGATTTTGGCTCAGGTCATGATCTCATGGCTTGCAAGTTCGAGCCCTGCATCAGGTTTTGTGCTGACAGCTCAGAGACTGGAGGCTGCTTCGGATTCTGTGTCTCCCTCTCTGCCCCTTCCCTACTTGTGCTCTCTCTCTCAGAAATAATAAATGAATAAGCTTTTAAAAAACTAAAAGAAGAAAAGAGGAAAGGAGATGAGAAGAAGGAAGAAGAGGAGGAGACACATCCATGCATCATTGGCAGAGAATGATCTCTAAGTGTCCCAGAACTCTGCTGCTAGTTTTCTCTGCCATTTCTCTGGGGAAGGGGGGATGTGGACAGATGAGGCCTATGTATGCAAGGACTGGAGGAGGGAGCAGCAGAAGCCTGAGCTGCTTCTAGCCACCCATCCTCCTCCATCTACCTGGCCTTGAGTGGGGGAGCTTTCTTGGTCATTTTGTACAGCAAGTGCATTCTCAAATGGAGGTTTCCAGCAACTAAATTTTAGGAACGTTTCAACCTCCCTCACGAGTAGTCCTCTTCCTCCATCTGACTTCATGAGAAAAAAACCTGAGGCCCTCCCAGAGGCAGCTGAGGAGAAGCCTGAGCAATTGCTTTCCCTTTGATTCCACTCTGCCACGGGCTGTGAGCTACCAGCAGAAGCTTCGTGCAGCCGGCGGCCCAGCAGTGGCCTGCTTGCTCTGCAGTCTGAAGGTGGATGGATCTGTTTAAGGACCCCCCACAAAGAATCTATGAACATGGCGAAGACACCATCCCAGTCAACTTAGGGAACAGGGGGAAAACATAATTTTACCAAGAGTCTACTCAGGGCCAGGCACCAGGTTTGAGCTACATGTCTGGTAGCTCATTACATAGCCGCTGAAGTATGTGCTTTCCTGCCTGTTGCCGAAACTCAGCTGGGCATCCTCCCTAAGACCATTTCACTATTAGTGAATGGCAGAGACAGGGTTTGATACCATGTCTGCATGTTCCAAAGTCGAGAATTTTTCCCTCTATAGTTTCTATTATTTTTGTAATTTGTAGACTTTTTTTTATACTTTATTTATTTTTGAGAGAGAGCACATAAGCAGGGGAGGGTCAGGGAGAGAGACAGACAGAATTCCACATCAGCAGGGAGCCCGATGTGGGGCTCGAACTCAAGAACCCCTGAGATCATGACCTGAGACAAAATCAAAAAAGTTGGATGCTTAACCACTTAACTGCCTGAGCCACCCAAGTACCCCTTATTTTTGCATTCCTCAGATTCCAATATGCAGATGAGCCTGGGATAAAGACATGTGTCCCTGCAATGTTGTATGCAAACTGAATTTTTGTAGCCCAGGTCCTATTTCAAGTATCCTAAGTTTCGTGACAAATCCTCTTTCTACATAAAACAACACTTTCTGAGAGCAAAGAGCCATTCCCTAATTTATCTCCAGTTTCGTGTGTCAAGTTTCCTTAAAGTGGAGCTCACCTCTGCCACTAAAGAAACCGTACACCTTAAAACACCAAATCCAGAGTCTCACTTTGTTTTCAGTGAGAGCCAGGAAGCAGAGCCGGGGAGCTCTCACAGTGGCCCCTGGAGGGACACCCCACTGTTCTGATCTGTTCTCTGCAGGCAGTTTCTCTGTCCTGAGGAGCCAGCCAGAGCCCAGGGCCGCCTCCTGAGCCCCACTCTCTCAGGTCATTGCAGACTTTTGTTTCTGCACATTCTTGGGAGTTCCGGGGAGGTGCGCAGAACCTGGCTCAGCGCAGATCTGCCCCTACCTTCTGGTCAGGTGGACCTCTCAAGCAGAGAGAGGCTCTGGGAGACTTGACTGCATCGCTTGAATGTATCTGGGGAACTGACTCCTCTGCCTAAGCTTAATTTAAGTCTCTAGGCAAGTTTGTCCTTCCCTTACTCCACCCACCTTGTCATCAAGTTGGTGAATTGGATGGCAAGCATGGGACAGCTGTGTAAACACCCTCCCCCTTGCTGCGTCTGTCGTGAATTTATGAGGAAGCTCATGTAAGTCCCCATATACCCTCATGGACCGAGTCTGGGCAGATGCTGTCCTCTTCGCTTGGATTTAAACTCTACAGCAAGCTCATCTTTTGTGCTGGTCCTCTGTGTCATCCACCAAATGTTTCACGGTCTCCTCCTGAGCACAGTTAGGATTGTACTTCCCAGCCCCTTTAAAGATGGGCCTGGACATGGGGCTGCTTCAGTCGGTAAGATGTAAGCAGAGGTATCACGTGTCATTTGTTAGGCAGAAACTTTAGGAGCCAGCTTTAGAAGCACTGAGGTAAAGCTGCTGTCAGCCTGGGTCCCTAAAAGATATTGAACAGAGCTGCTTGCCAAACTCCACTGGTCACGAAGCAAAAAAAGAAAAAAAGCCAAATTGCTTTTTATGAATTCGTCTTTCCCATTAGACTATGAGTGCTTGAGGGCAGGAACCGAGTTGAGTTGTATTCATCCTTTCCTCCTATGTAGCCAGCAAGTATTTCTTGCACTTTCCTACCTCACGTGTTCGCATTTCCTTCCCTTCAGATCCCAACCCAGATGTCCCCTTCCTCCTTTTCTCCTCCTCAGGCATCCATTCCACCCCCCCCCCTCCTCCCCTGTCAGGACAGAACTGCCATGTTGTTGGCCATGTTCTCCACTCAGAGGGATTCTAGGCTCTTGGAGACAGAGAACCTATAACCAACCCTGAGTTCTTTGTTCAGCACCAGACTCAATACACAGATTTGAGTGCTTAAGAGGTAATTAATAAATATTTGCCAATTGACTGGTAAATGCCTTGGTTATTCGTACTACAACTATTTATGAAGTGCCTCTGGAGTTCTAGGTACTAAGTAATGAGAAGAATAGTAACAACCATCATAATAAATGAGCTGTTACCATGTGCCAGCTACTGTGATAGGCACTAGAAATATATTATTTAATCCCATCGCCATAGTATTGTTGTCTCTCTTGCACAGATAGGTAAGCCAGGCCATGCCAGGCCAGGTTAAGTAACTTGTTCAGTGTCACCCAGCTAGCAATCTTCAGAGCCAGAGTTCAAATCCAAACCTGACAGGATCTCAAAACTACAAGCAGCCTTTTAAAGGTGGGGTTGGGGGGAACCCAGACTGTTTTTAGATGGCCATATCCTTGGCTGCTGTCTTAAAGTGCTTCAGTTTCTCAAATATTTGGCGTGTTCCTTAAAGAGTGTGAGTCCCAGTTTGCCAGCTAGACATCCGTCTCTATTCTAGGACCTGAAACCAGCCACTAGGTGGCACTGAAAAAGTGTGTCTGAGACACAAAAGCCAGCAAGCCAGGGTGTTTCTGGCTTTAAGGGGTTCCTAGAGATGAGCTGTGCAAACAGGGAGGCAAAGCTGCCCAGAAGGAAATAAGCCAAGGGTCAAAGAAATGGACTGGAAAACATATTTCCTGAGGTGGTGATTGCTGATAGAAAAAGATAGCAGTAAATCTGCACGCTCGTATTTCTGTGAAAATCCTAATCCTGAGAAATGCAGACTATTTAAATACATCTGTTTACCAGAAGCACACAGAAATCCCCATGAGTGCTCCAAAGAAAGGAGAATTATAGGCACAATCACTGACAGCAAGGATGTCCAAACACCTTAAAAGTCCCTGTTGAAACAGCAGCTCTTAAATGATTCAACTGCCTCTTAGCCAAAACACATAGCAACAGCCATAAATACACTGTAATTAAGATCACACTCGGAGCAAAGGAAACTTTGAAAATATTTCATTTAGTATCTCCAAGGAGTCCTAGATATTCCCCATGAATGAGGGCATTGTCAAATTATTTAGCTAGAGCCAGCTGTGCATTGTCTGAGTGAGAAAACACCTAGAGATTGCTGTGTTTAGTAGGAAGGACGGCCCACTGGCCCACATCCCTGACCTCAGGGTCCTGCTGGAGTCCTGGGTACGTGCTGTGTCCCACACCCCTGCTGCTTGAACGTGGTTCACAAAGCACTTCCCAGCTGTGAATTGTCTGCCGATATACAAGGAGATAAGCCCAGGATGTGAGAGCGAGCCCTGGAAATTTGGATAGCAATCAGACCTTGCCATGACATTGGGGCTGTGATCAGTTCAACAGGGTCGGACCAGTTGAAGTACTACAAATGTGCTGGTGAGTCATGGGTGTCAGGAGATAGGAACCAGCCCTGTGCGATAAACCCACTTGCCCATCTGAAACACAATGGCAATAAACTTGAGAAGCACTGTCCCGAGGCAGATTTCTCCAGCTCTGCCTGCCCAGGGCCCCAGCCTTGCTTGGGAGGCTAAGGTTGCTAGCTGGGTAGTGATCAAGGCCGTGTAGGGTTCCTTTGAAGTCAGGGAGAACTAGACCCCACTGCCTCTAGTTACCAGCTGTGTGGTGTTAGGCACGTTATCTTTGGATCTTTTGGATCTTTCGTTTCCTTAGTCCTGAAATGGGGCTAATATTATATACTTTACCGAGCATTGGGAGGGCGTGGAAAGAGAGAGATGTGGTGAGATTGTGAACACTCTGATGGTTTTCACCTCTTTCTCAGTCTCTCTCTGTAAACGGTGCTCTTGATCTGTTTGGAGAGTTTTTGAAAATGAACTCCTCTTGGTCCTCACGAGAACATTGTTATTCCTGCCATCTTGAAGGTTCATTAGAACCAAAGCTCTGGATTCAATCAGTTACCAAATTCTTCTGGGAAGAGAGGAGAGTATTATAGAGAAAAGTGAAGGACAAGGGGGTAAGGAATAGTGTAAAGGGGAAGGAAGCATTCTCTTCCTTCCAAAGAAAATCTTAAGACCTGATACAGAAGAAGTAAAGGGTGAAGAAGGCCATGGAGCAAGAGCTCAATGCTGATTCTACAGGAAGGTTCCAGAAGAGAGGGCCCACAATCCTGGAAGAGTGGAAAGGGTTCATGGGGCCTAGAACTCCCAGGATGGTCTGGTCCTGGTCTCAGGACAACTGGGTTCTGAGTATCCCAGTACACAGGTGAGCCCAGCGCCCCTCTCTTGTCTCAGGCCCTGTATAGCCCTATCCCCAGGGAGATCTTAACTTTGCCCCCAGCACCTCATCCAGTGACCACCTGGGCAGGTGAGGCCATTCCAGGACACATCACCTTGCGGCTTCCTGTTATCCTCTCATCCAGTAAATAATATCTGAACACCTGCTAAGTGCCAGGCACTGTTCTGACACTGGACACTCAGCAGTCAACGCAACACAGTTCCTTCTGTCCTGGAACTCATTTTCCCCGCATGGTGGGAAGAAGACCAAGAAATGTCAAATAAATGACAGTCCTCCCCTGTCACTTGCTTCAGCATAGACAGTGTGCTCTGTGAGTATTTAATTTTACACTCTGGGCAGGGATTTTCCTGCTGAGGCCCACAGATCGAGTTCAGGGAAGTTCATGAACTTGGATGGGAAAAAAAAAATTACATCTTTATTTTCATTACCTCTAGCTAGAATTTAGCATTCCCTTTAAGCACGAATGCAGAAAACCGTAGAAGTTCCTGTGACTTTGCAACTAGTAGAAATTACAGGTATTTGCACTTTCCATTACTGTTGCAGGTGTTTTGAAATGTCATTTATGCTCATCACTGCTCCCCCAATCCTGGCAGTTCTGAGACCTGCCACCAGACTTTAATATTTAACACATTAATAAAGAAGCACATATATTATTATATTACATATATCTGATTTTCAGTTTTGATGACTGTATTCAATATACCTGGTTTTCTTCATTTATAAGCATTACTTGTAAACATTAGTGTGGGAAGGGATCCCTGGGTTTTACTACCTCATCAAAAAGGTCCAAGGCACAGAAAGGATTAAGAACCTATGCTCTAGGGTCTGCTGTTCCTTAACATTTGAAGGACCCTTATCAGGAACCCACACCTTCCAGTTAGCCCCCCATTAACAATCCCAATTAGTCATGCACACCCTACAGTTCCTTTTTTTCTTTAATTTTTAAATTTTATTTAAATCCAAGTTAGTTAACATATAGTGTAGTGATGGTTTCAGGAGTAGAACCCAGTGATTCATCACTTACATGTAACACCTGGGGCTCATCCCAATAAGTACCCGCCTAATGCACATCACCCATCTAACCCCTTACCCCACCCACCTCCCCTCCAGTAACCCTCAGTTTGTTCTCTGTATTTAAGAGTCTCTTATGGTTTGCCTATCTGTTTTTATCTTATTTTTCCTTCCCTTCCCCTATGTTCATTTGTTTTATTCTGAGGAAGCTTCCCAATCTGGCTATTTTGATCAGTGCTAGAAGGTTTCTAAATTAGCATCTGGAATATTAAAAGCCATTTTTCATTGGTCCAATAGTGGTGTTCAATATATGTAGAATGAAGGCAAATACTGCTAGGCATGCATGAACCTCTATGAAGAGGAATATAAGAATCTAGTGAACCCAGAGGCCTAAACCCTCTGAGTTGGGACACCTGAACTGGGACTCCCATTTGATCTTGTGCTGAGATACCTAGAAGACATTGCAAGAGCATAGTTAAGCCATCTGCCTGTCTTGTCTGGAATATTATCTTGACCTTCAGCCAAAGCTTTGTGCAAGGTGCTGTAGAAGGACCTGGGGAACTGAGGGCTGAGGCTTCCACAAGTCTACACGACAACGTTGTATGACTGTGCTTGCTTGCTACGTTATTTGTATGAGTGGCAGAATCCTGAAGACCTGCTTCCCTTGTGCCATACTACCTGGAAGTAAGGTGGTGGGAAGGAGACTTGGAGAGAAATGGAGACCACCCAATGAGAACACAAGCTATTTAGAGAACACAAGCTATATGAGGACACAAGTGGTTAGCCACCACCACTTGCATTAGGCAGAGACTCAGAGGCAGGCAGAGGAGTGGGAAGGTGTTGCGTGGGCAAAGGGAAGGTTTCGGGTATGCTCTCATTGCTGGTTATTGGTATGAGGAAGTTGGAGACAGACTAATTAGAAGCAGAGGATCTCATGTGATTAGTTTGGGGAGTATTTTTTGCATTCTCTGGTTGGTCCTGAGTTGGAAGTGAGGACCCAAACAAAACAAAACAAAATGGGGAAGTTGGCGGTCGTTGACCATGTCCTGATCTTTCTGGACTTGTTGCTGCAGAGGCTGTGGTTTGGCTTCCTGGACTAGTTGCCAAAGAGGGTGTGGAACAGAGTTGTATTGCCATATATGGTCTGGTCACTGTGCATTGGCTCTTCCATCTGTCAGGGCCTATAGAGCTCACCTACCTCTAGCAGTGACATACAAGGGATGTCCGCCAAAATCAACCTCATGGCTATGAAAGGCCTATTCTGCTTAGGTCTGTTGACAGCAGGTACATATGCACACTGACATCTCCAGCCCAGTAATGGTCTTGAATACCTTGTAGGGTAATGTTGAGCCAATGTCTCATATTTTTACTTGGAACAGCCATAGTAAATATGTCTTATCCCCTGATGTTGTGATGTGGTTAATGATACCCAATCCATAGGTAAAGATCTGGACACAGTCCCTGACACTAAGAACTTAAGAAAGTAGAGCTTCTCTCTCTCTCTCAAGAAGAGGTAGCATTTTGCTAAGGAGTTAGGATCTATGCCAGTACATCTCAACCAGGAGCTCCCCAGGGAACATTTGGCAGTGAATGAAGACATTTCTGATCGTCACAAGGTGGGGGTAAAAGATGCTATTAGCGTCTAGTGGGTAGAGGCCAGGGTTGCTGCCAGACATCCTTCAATACACAGGACAGATCCACAGCAAAGAATTATCCAGTCCCAAAGTCAGTCACGCTGAGGCTGCCTGTCCATGGAGAAAAATGGAGAAAGTGTGGCTAACAGAGGGGTGTTCTGGTGACAGGTCAGCATAGTGATCAAGAGAGAGGACTCTGCATTGAGAAGGTGGCTTGGAACCTGTGCTTGCCACTTGCTGGAGACTCCAGACAAGTTGCTTAACTTCTCTATTAGTGGTACCTCTCTGATAGGATTTATTGTGAACTGATCTAAGCCAATTACATCTCCTAGATTTCTTAGGTTCCTTAAGGCACATACCAGTAACCTAAGGGGGTTGAGGTAAGGGAGAGCTGGCCAGCTCTTTCTCTACAAGCCAGCCGTCAAGACAAAAAGAAAGGAAATTTCAAAATTCTACCACGCATGAAGACGTTTGTGAGCAAGCCACCCAGAAGTACTTCTAGTGCCTGTCTGTAAGGCCCACGAAGTCCCAGCTTTCAGTCCCTAATGGTCCACCCCTCTTTCCCCCAAGGCAGATACACACTGAGGAGGAGGCAGGAGTCTATTAATGTTAATCAGCCACCAAATCTTCCTCCTTGCTCATGGCTAGACACCAGACAGATCAGGGCCTTAGCTCTCCTGAGTTATTTCTAAAAATTCAGGCTGGAGGTTTCTCTGAATCTTTATACCCAACTCATGCTAGGATAGAAAACATTTCTAAAATATTTTATCCAGCCCAAATATCTTGAAGATCTGTTTGCATTAGCTTAACTGAAAGCCCTCTCTCTCTCCCTCCCCCTCCCCACCATGCGCGCGGGGGGGGGGGGGGGGGGGGGCGCGCGCGCACACACACACACACACACACAAATATATTGTCTAAACTAAATCCCGACAACATAACAGAGCTTAGAGAGATCACATGTATAAAGCATTTAGCACTCTTCCTGGAATATTAGTAAATATACAATATATGTTTGATATTAATGTGATCATGTTTAATTTTTTAAGTTTATTTATTTATTTTGAGAGAGAAAGAAGGAGGGCTAGTAGGGGAGGAGCAGTGAGAAAGGGAGAGAGAGAGAGAATCCCAAGCAGAGTCCGTATTGGCAACGCAAAACCAGATGCGGGACTTGAACTCATAAACCATGAGATCATGACCTGAGCGGAAACCAAGAGTTGGACGCTTAATCGACTGAGCCACCCAGGCACCACTTAACCATAATCATTTTAAAAGCCCCTCCTCCAGCTCCTTGAAGAAAGGAAGGACAGTTTTAATATCTGAGAGTGGTGTAGGAAAGAAAGGCTGTGGCATTTTTTGAGCAGCTACCGTGAAGCTACCCACTTCACACGCTTTGTGGCATTTAACTGGCACAACTACCTGGCCAGGTGGCTTGATTATCACCAATCCCCATATGAGGAAGCTGAAGCTCAGATGGCACAGGCACCTCGCCCACACAGCCGGTAGGTGCCAGAGCCAAGACTGAAACTCTCTTGGATGGGAAAGTCTGTAGTAGCCTCTGCCGCCTCCCCAGAGTGTGCTGTGAACTCTCAGTGATAGGGAGATATTCAGACTCAGAAGTATCAGGAAGATAAAGCTGGAGGAGTAGGAGGCAAGTGGGAATTACACAGAATCACTGCTGGAGGCTGCCAGCCAAGATTTCCGTGGGAGACCAGGGGACATGGTGTGATAGATGGAGAGCTAACAGGGTATTCACTTCTTGGAGGTTGTCATGGGGTGGGTTCTCTCAGAAGCAGAACTTGAACCAAAGATTTGGTGCAGGTCACAAAACAGAGAGTAGGGGCAGGCAGCAGGCTGGGGAAGGGGAGAGGGCAGACTTTTGTACAACCACACCACTCGGCATCAGGGTGGGGCCATGGCTCTTAGGCAGCCCTTGAGCTCTTCAAGCTATTCTGGCTCTTCAGTTAACCCTGGAGTGATTGCTCCAATGAACTTGGGCAGTCCTCTGAAGGCACACAGAGGTGGGGGGACCGACACACAGCAAATAAAAGGAGTCCCTGGGCTCTGGGCAGGGCACCAGCAGCGTGGTGGTCATTGCCAGGTCATGGCCAGGATCCAAAGGGATTTATCCTTCAACATCCAGTAAAATCCAAGTCCTTCCCCTGACCCTGCTGGTCTCCTGGCTGACCCTGCCTAGACATGTAACTCAGTCCTCCTGCTCTTGCCTCCCTTGTTCTGCTCCAGCCACACTGGCCTCCCCACAGTCCTTCAGAGACACGAAGCACACCCCAGCTTCAGCCTGTGCAGTTGCTAGTCTCTGCTCAGGGCACTCTTCCTGGAGAATTCTCACTTTTTCCAGGGCTTGCCTCAGAGGACATCATCTTGCCCCATCACCCTTCTAAAAGTTGGGCCCCTGCCACTCTTTCCTTTACCCTGTGTGCCTTTTCCCCATCACCACCTGATTTTGTATTTTTTTTAAATATGAAATTCATTGTCAAATTGGTTTCCATACAACACTTGGTGCTCATCCCAACAAGTGCCCTCCTCAATGCCCATCACCCACTTTCCCCTCCCTCCCACTCCCCATCAACCCTCAGTTTATTCTCAGTTTTTAAGAGTCTCTTATGGTTTGCCTCCCTCCCTAACTTTTTTTTCCCTTCCCCTCCCCCATGGTCTTCTGTTAAGTTGCTCAGGATCCACATAAGAGTGAAAACATATGGTATCTGTCTTTCTCTGACTTATTTCACTTAGCATAACACCTCCAGTTCCATCCACGTTGCTACAAAGGGCCATATTTCATTCTTTCTCATTGACAAATAGTATTCTATTGTGTGTATAAACCACAATTTCTTTATTCATCAGTTGATAGACATTTAGGCTCTTTCCATAATTTGGCTATTGTTGAAAATACTGCTATAAACATTGGGGTACAAATGCCCCTATGCATCAGTACTCCTGTATCCCTTGGGTAAATTCCTAGCAGTGCTATTGCTGGGTCATAGGGTAGATCTATTTTTAATTTTCTGAGGAACCTTCACACTGTTTTCCAGAGTGGCTGCACCAATTTGCATTCCCACCAACAGTACAAGAGGATTCCTGTTTCTCCACATCCTCTCCAGCATCTATAGTCTCCTGATTTGTTCATTTTAGCCGCTCTGACTGGTGTGAGGTGACATCTCAGTGTGGTTTTGATTTGTATTTCCCTGATGAGGAGTGACGTTGAGCATCTTTTCATGTGCCTGTTGGCCATCTGGATGTATTCATTAGAGACGTGTCTGTCTATTCATGTCTTCTGCCCATTTCTTCACTGGATTATTTGTTTTTTGGGTGTGGAGTTTGGTGAGTTCTTTATAGATTTTGGATACTAGCCCTTTGTCTGATATGTCATTTGCAAATATCTTTTCCCATTCCGTTGGTTGCCTTTTAGTTTTGTTGATTGTTTCCTTTGCAGTGCAGAAGCTTTTTATCTTCATGAGGTCTCAATAGTTCATGTTTGCTTTTAATTTCCTTGCCTTTAGAGATGTGTCCAGAAAGAAATTGCTGCGTCTGAGGTCAGAGAGGTTTTTTCCTGCTTTCTCCTCTAGGGGTTTGATGGTTTCCTGTCTCACATTCAGGTCCTTTATCCATTTTGAGTTTATTTTTGTGAATGGTGTAAGAAAGTGGTCTAGTTTCAATCTTCTGCATGTTGCTGTCCAGTTCTGCCAGCACCATTTGTTAAAGAGACTGTCTTTTTTCCGTTGGATATTCTTTCCTGCTTTGTCAAAGATGAGTTGTCCATACTTTTGTGTGTCCAATTCTGGAGTCCCTATTCTATTCCATTGGTCTATGTGTCTGTTTTTGTGCCAATACCATGCTGTCTTGATGATGTCTCCTGCTTTGGTCTATTTCTTCAATATTACTTTGACCTCCCTATTTGAAGTCTTTTGTGGTTCCATACAAATTTTAGGATTGCTTGTTCTAGCTTCAAGAAGAATGCTGGTGCAATTTTGGTTGGGATTGCATTGAATGTGTAGATTGCTTTGGGTAGTATCGACATTTTAACAACATTTATTCTTCCAATCCATGAGCGCGGAATGTTTTTCCATTTCTCCATTTTCTTCTCCAATGTATCTTCTTCAATTTCCTTCATAAGCTTTCTATAGTTTTCAGCATACAAATTTTTTATATCTTTGGTTAGGTTTATTCCTAGGTATTTTATGCTTCTTGGTGCAATTGTGAATGGGATCAGTTTCTTTATTTGTCTTTCTGTTGCTTCATTATTAGTGTATAGGAATACAACTGATTTCTGTACATTGATTTTGTATCCTGCGACTTTGCTGAATTCATGTATCAGTTCTAGCAGACTTTTGGTGGAGTCTGTCGGGTTTTCCATGTGTAATATCATGTCATCTGCAAAAAGTGAAAGCTTGGCTTCATCTTTGCCAATTTTGGTGCCTTTGATTTCCTTTTGTTGTCTGATTGCCGATGCTAGCACTTCCAACACTATGTTAAACAACAACGTTGAGAGTGGACATCCCTGTCGTGTTCCTGATCTCAGGAGGAAAGCTCTCAGTTTTTCCCCATTAAGGATGATATTAGCTGTGGGCTTTTCATAAATGGCTTTTATGATGTTTAAGTATGCTCCTTCTATCTCGACTTTCTCAGGGGTTTTTGTTAAGAAAGGATGTTGAATTTTGTCAAATGCTTTTTCTGCATCAATTGACAGTATCATATGGTTCTTATCTTTTCTTTTATTAATGTGATGTATCCCACTGATTGATTTGTGATTGTTGAACCAGCCCTGCAGCCCAGGAATGAATCCCACTTGATCATGGTGAATAATTCTTTTTATATGCTGTTGAATTCGATTTGCTAGTATCTTGTTGAGAATTTTTGCATCCATATTCATCAGGGATATTGGCCTGTAGTTCTCTCTCTCTCTTTTTTTTTTTTTTTTTTTTTTTGCTGGGTCTCTGATTTAGGAATCAAAGTAATGCTGGCTTCATAGAATGAGTTTGGAACTTTTCCTTCCCTTTCTATTTTTCGGAACAGCTTGAGAAGGATAGGTATTATCTCTGCTTTAAATGTCTGGTAGAATTCTCCTGGGAAGCCATCTGGTCCTGGACTCTTATTTGTTGAGAGATTTTTGATAACTGATTCCATTTCTTTGCTGGTTATGGATCTGTTCAAGTTTTCTATTTCTTGAGTTTTGGAAGTGTGTGAGTGCTTAGGAATTTGTCCATTTCTTCTAGGTTGTCCAGTTTGTTGGCACATAATTTTTCATAGTATTCCCTGATAATTGCTTGTATTTCTGAGGGATCGGTTGTAATAATTCCATTTTCATTCATGATTTTCTCTTTGGGTCATCTCCCTTTTCTTTTTGAGAAGCCTTGCTAGAGGTTTATCGGTTTTGTTTATTTTTTCAAAAAACCAACTCTTGGTTTCATGGATCTGCTCTACAGTTTTTTTTAGATTCTATATTGTTTATTTCTGCTCTCATCTTTATTATTTCTCTTCTTCTGCTGGGTTTGGGGTGTCTTTGCTGTTCTGCTTCTATTTCCTTTAGGTGTTCTGTTAAATTTTGTATTTGGGATTTTTCTTGTTTCTTGAGATAGGCCTGGATTGCAATGTATTTTCCTCTCAGGACTGCCTTCGCTGCATCCCAAAGCATTTGGGTTGTTGTATTTTCATTTTCATTTGTTTCCATATATTTTTTAATGTCTTCTCTAATTGCCTGGTTGACCCATTCATTCTTTAGTAGGGTGTTCTTTAACCTCCATGCTTTTGGAGGTTTTCCAGACTTTTTCCTGTGGTTGATTTCAAGCTTCATAGCATTGTGGTCTGAAAGTGTGTGTGGTATGATCTCAATTCTTTTATACTTATGAAGGGCTGTTTTGTGACCCAGTAGATGATCTATCTTGGAGAATGTTCCATGTGCACTCGAGAAGAAAGTATATTCTGTTGCTTTGGGATGCAGAGTTCTAAATATATCTGTCAATGATATATTGTATGTATCATTCAGGGCCCTTTGTTTCTTTATTGATCCTGTGTCTAGATGATCTATCCATTACTGTAAGTGGAGTATTAAAGTCCCCTGCAATTACCACATTCTTATCAATAAGGTTGCTTATGTTTGTGATTGTTTTATATATTTGGGGGCTCCCATGTTTGGCACAAAGACATTTATAATTGTTAGCTCTTCCTGATGGATAGACCCTGTAATTATTACATAATGTCCTTCTTCATCTCTTGTTATAGCCTTTAATTTAAAGTCTAGTTTGTCTGATATAAGCGTGGCTACTCCAGCTTTCTTTTGACTTCCAGTAGCATGATAGATAGTTCTCCATCCCCTCACTTTCAATCTGAAGGTGTCTTCAGGTCTAAAATGAGTCTCTTGTAGACAGCAAATAGATGGGTCTTGTTTTTTTTATCCATTCTGATACCCTGTGTCTTTTGGATGGAGCATTTAGTCCATTTACTTTCAGTGTTGTTATAGAAAGATATGGGTTTAGAGTCATTGTGATGTCTGTAGATTTCATGCTTGTAGTGATGTCTCTGGTACTTTGTGGTCCTTGCAACATTTTACTCACAGAATCCCCTTAGGATCTCTTGTAGGGCTGGTTTAGTGGTAATGAATTCCTTCAGTTTTTGTTTGGGAAGACCTTTATCTCTCCTTCTATTCTGAATGACAGACTTGCTGGATAAAGGATTCTCGGCTGCATATTTTTTTTTCTGTTCATCACATTGAAGATTTCCTGCCATTCCTTTCTGGCCTGCCAAGTTTCAGTAGATAGGTATATCACTAGTCTTATTGGTCTCCCTTTATATGTTAGAGCATGTTTATCCCCAGCTGCTTTCAGAATTTTCTCTTTATCCTTGTATTTTGCCAGTTTCACTATGATATGTTACGCAGAAGGTCGATTCAAGTTACGTCTGAAGGGAGTTCTCTGTGCCTCTTGGATTTCAATGCCTTTTTCCTTCCCCAGATCAGGGAAGTTCTCAGCTATGATTTCTTCAAGTACACCTTCAGCCCCTTTCTCTCTCTCTTCCTCTTCTGGAATTCCTATTATAAGGTAATTGTTGTGTTTGATTGCATCACTTAGTTCTCTAATTCTCCCCTCATACTCCTGGATTTTTTTATCTTTTTCTCAGCTTCCTCTTTTTCCACAATTTTATCTTCTAATTCACCTATTCTCTCCTCTGCCTGTTCAATCCAAGCTGTGGTCACCCCCATTTTATTTTTCACCTCATTTATAGCATTTTTTAGCTCCTCCTGACTATTTCTTAGTCCCTTAATCTCTGTAGCAATAGATTCTTTGCTGTCCTCTATACTTTTTTCAAGCCCAGCAATTAATTTTATGACTATTAGTCTAAATTCTTGTTCCGTTATATTGCTTAAATCGTTTTTGATCAATTTGTTAGCTGTCGCTACTTCCTGGAGTTTCTTTTGAGAAGAATTCTTCCATTTCATCATTTTGAATAGTCCCTGGGGTGGCGTGGAACTGCAGGGCACTTCCCCTGTGCTGTCTGGACTAACTTGTGTTGGTGGGCGGGGCCACAGTCAGACCCGATGTCTGTCCCCAGCCCACCACTGGGGCCAGAACCAGACTGGTGTGTACCTTATCTTCACCTCTCCCAGGGGCAGGACTCACTGTGGAGTGGTGTGGACCCTGTCTGGGCTACTTGAACACTGCCAGACTTATGGTGCTGCTTTGATGGGATCTGGCATATTAGCCGGGTGGATCCGCAAGGTGCACAGGGGCAGGAGGGGCAGGCTCAGCTTGCTTTGTCGTAGGTGGTCCCCTGCGGGAGGGGCCCTGCAGAACTGGGAGGGAGGCCGACCTGTCGGAGGGATAGATCCACAGAAGCACAGCATTGGGCGCTTGTGCGGTGCAAGCAAGTTGGGTGACCAGAACTGGTTCCCTTTGGGATTTCTGCTGGGGGATGAGCGAGGGATGGCACTTGCCAGCCCCTTTGTTCCCCTTCGAGCTGAGCTGTCTTCCGGGGCTCAACACCTTTCCCTCCCGGTGTCCTCTCACCCTCCCTGCTCTCCGGGAGCAGAGCTGTTCACTTTTAACATTCCAGATGTTAAGTCCCGCTGGCTGTCAGAACTCACACAGTCTGCCCCCTCCACTTTTGCAAGCCAGACTCGAGGGCTCTGCCTTGCCGGGCGGGCTGCCCTTCCACTGCCCAGGCTCCCTCCTGCCAGTCTGTGTAGCACGTACGACCTCTCCACCCTTCCTACCCTCTTCTGTGGGCATCTCATCTACACTTGGCCCTGGAGAGTCCGTTCTGCTAGTCTTCTGGCGGTTTTCTGGGTTATTTAGGCAGATGTGGGTGGAATCTAAGCAATCAGCAGGACGCTGTGAGCCCAGCGTCCTCCTACACTACCATCTTCTCCTCTCCTGGTTTTGTAGTATATGTATTCCTTTGTTAACTTGTTTATTGTGTGCCTCATGACAGAGAAATGTAAGCTCTATGAGGTCACGGACTTCTCTGCCTGCTTTGATCACTGTTTCTTCAGTTGTCTAGAACACTGGTTCAGAGTACAAGTCAATAAACACTTGCTGAATGAATACATGAACACATGAATCCCTAGAACATATTGCCTAAGACAGCATTACTGGTAGCCAGAATTCCCTGGGGAAATGTATTATAAATGCAGATTCTTGAGTCATTCCCTGACTGGAAAGGAGAGGAATGCTGAGGGTTCCCTTGGGAGTGTTACCTCCCGTACAGCTGTGCAGAGGCCTCCAGAAGAAGGTGCAAGGTCAGTAATACAAGGAATATCTGCTTGGCTACCCAGAGAGCCTGGGCCTTGGCCCCAGGGTCCCAGCCCTGCCCTCTCTGCCAGGTTGCCAGACCCCAAGCCCATCCAGGAAACAGCAGAACTGTCAGATTTAAGGGATACCTGTGAACTTAAAAAAAGATAGCTATCAGGGGGCACCCATGGTAGACAGACATTAGAGGGCCCTCACCACTTTTCACACCCTAACCCTTCTTGATTCTCTGACCTCTGGGAAGGGAAGGTCCTCAATACCCACTGAGATTAATGCTTAGAGTCAAATTCTTTTTCAATAAATAAATCAGCAGTAGCAACTTGGTATTTTAGTTATTTTTATAACTCGCTTTGGGTAAATTAATTATATCTACATCATTTTAACCTTGTTATAATATGCATTCTTTAATTTATTTCTCAGTAGTGTTGATATCTAATATTTACTCGGTGTTAAATGCAAATTATATTCAAGAAATATTAATGCTTTTGAAACTCCTATTAATATACATATTTGAGTTAAAAGATAAAGTGAGAGTATTTCTGTGACCAGAATCAGATTTAATTTGATGTAGAGAAAAATTGATGGAGATGTCTTTTAAATACGGATCCTGGACTCCAACCCAGTTTCACTGAGCCTGAGCCTCTGGTGGCAGGGCCCTGGAATTTGCATTCTTATCAGGCTCCACACAAAATTCTAGCACCTTCTATAAAGTTTGAAAATCCTTGTGACATTTTGCCCTCAGGTGAGTGAGAGGAAGGGATAAGAGCTAGGCCACCCCCGTGCTCCTGAGCACTTGGTGACGAACCCTGTGATTAAAAGCCTACCTCCCTTTCTTTTAGACATAGAAAAGGCTATTCTCTCCTGGCCCAGAAGACTCTGTCTCTAGAGGCCTGCTGAGGTGGCTAAATAAACCAAATGGTAACAGGCAGGCTTGACTTAATTAAAAAAAAAAAAAAAAAAAGCTAGGGTGGAGGGAGAGAGAACAAAAGGAAAATAGAATTGCCAAATATAAAGGTTAATACTAAGAATGATGTCACTTAAGGTTTCTTTAAGACATAGTGGAAACATTAAAGAAAACAGAAACTCCTTGGAAAGCAGCCCATGAGCTGGATCCAGAGAAAATCTCTGTGGCTTAAGGGAAAGAATATATAGCTGTGGTGGAGACACCTCTGGTTCGTGCCTGGCTCAGCCACGCATTTGCTCTGTCCTTCTGGGAGAACCATCACATGATCTTTGCCTCGGGTTCCTCATCTCTAAAGGGTGCACAGTTATCTCTGCCCTTCCCCTCGACCTTTGGAAAAGTGGACTGGTGGAGTCTACTGAGAGAAAATTCTCACCTTGGTCATTCATGCCTATACTCTGCAAGATGGGGCAGGAACAGGTGTGCCCTCAGTCTCCAGCATTTACTTACAGTTGCTTGACCACAGCAGACCCCTGGCCACCAATACTTTGAACTTTCTCTTCTTTCTTCCTGAAGAGTTTCTCCTTGCCTCCATGTTGGCTTGTGGTTCTTTTTTCATCCTGGAACATTCTTTCATCTCCACATGCTGCCTTCTTATCATTCAGACCTCAGCATAACTGTCACCTCCTCAGAGAGACCTTCCAGGCCTCCTCTGTCAATATTATTCCCCAATTCCCCTCTCCATCCTCCAGGCACTCTGTTACAGCATCCTCTTCTATCTTTGTTTTAGGACTTGGCATGCTCTGAAATCATCTAGTTTATCCATTTGTTCACAGGTTTATTGTCTACACCTTCACTGGCATATGAGTTCCTTGAGGGCAGGAGACTTTTCCCACAAGCACATTCCCTGAAAAGATGCCCACACATATCCAGAGAATGAATGAACAAGTTACTTGTCCCCCTCTTGTTGCCTCGAAGTCCACCTCCTCTCTGTTCCACTTTCAATTCTCTCCTTTGTCTCTTTTGATCTTTTTATCTCTGCCCTTCCCCCAAGCCCCACCTGTTCCTCTTTGGACTATCAAAGTTTCCCCCAGATGGTGCTGGATGGGAAGATTTGGGGCCCTTCCATTCCATCCAGGGTATTGGTTTGATATCTAGCCTCAGAGGGAATCATCGAAGACAGTCAACATTTCTCCAGCTAACGCTGCTAACAATATGTCTCTGAAGCATTATTTTGCCCACACTTTCTCCTCATCAAAGATGGACTTCTGGCCACTCAGTCCAGGAAGGGAAGGAATGGGGAGGTGGAGGGAGAAAACTCTATCCTGCCACATTGTCTGTCAGGCATTGGTGGGGATATGTGTGAGCTCAGAGTGGAAAGGGCTCCAGAGGACTAAAATAAGACTATCTTCAGAGAAATAAGCAGAAAACCCACCAACATAGGATCAAGGCTGCAAGCTGGGGCCAATCCTTCTAAAGGAAGAATCTGTCTCTGACAAAGAAGTTGGTCAGTCCTAGAATTAGGTAAATGTTTATTTACCTTCATTACTTGCCAAGTACCTTGCTGAGAGATTTCCTGGCATTATCTCCTGTAATCTCCCCAACAGCCTTTTCTTTGCTACCGTTGGCCTTATCATGAATGGGAACAGGAAGCATATCTTCTGTTTCTCATAATTCTTTTTGCTTAATAGTTTGTCCAAACATCACAGCACAGAAGACAATACTGGGAGGAACAATCAACATTGGTGAGTTGATTCCTCTAGCCCGGGGGTTCCTTCCTCCCTTCTTAAATAATCTCTCTTCTTAAATAATCTCCTCCCTTGGCTTCTCTTTGTACAACAGCTGTATTGCCCTTCTTCTCTTTCATCTGTGAGGAATACCTCTTTCATCTTTCTTTGACAGACATCACTTTTTATTTTATTTTATACATTTTTTAAAGTTTATTTTTGAGAAAGAGAATGCACAAGTTGGGGAGGGGCAGAGAGAGGGCGAGACACAGAATCTGAAATGGGCTCCAGGCTCTGAGCTGTCAGCACAGAGCCAGATGCGGGGCTCGAACCCACAAACTTCCAGATAATGACCTAAGTCAAAGCCAGACGCCCAACTGACTGAGCCACCCAGGCACCCCAGACATCACGTATCTTAAAGCAATATAGCCTGGTGGATGGGTGAGGTAGTAAAAAAGCACAAAATTCCTGTTATAAAATAAGTCCTGGAGATGTAACATACACCATGGTGGCAACAGTTAATAATACTATATTGTATATTTGAAAGTTGCTAAGAGAGTGGATTTTGAATTTCTCATCATGAGAAAATAGTGTAACCATGTGTGGTGATGGATATTAACTAGACTTACTGTGGTAATTTTGTAATATATATATAAATATTGAATCATTATATATATATATATATATATAGTTATATAACGTCATGTCAATTCTCTCTCTCTCTTGTATGTATGTGTATATATATATATATATACACACACACACACACACATATATAGTGATATATATGTGTATATGTACATATGTGTGTGTATGTGTATGTATGTGTGTATGTGTGTAGTGGCTGGGGAAATGGATAATGGATGTTTGAAAATAAGAGACCATGTTTGAATTCAAGTGCTGCCATGAAATAGCCGTGTGATGACATTGGGCAAATTAACCCTTTGTGTCTGTTTCTCTAAAGGGAAATAGTTCTAAGAATAGCTAGTCCTAGAATTATCTAAGAGTTATTGTAGAGAGTTAAAGTGTAAAGTGCTGTCACAAGAACTTAAAATGTGATGAAAGACAAAATGCAGTACCTAGAAGGGAAAGTCAAGCTGGAGAGAATATTTTGGGGAGAAGATAGTTAAGTGCTGACCACATGATAGCGGGTGGGATTTGTTGTTGCGAGCAAAAGAAATTGCATTTGGCTAACTTGAACAAAAAAAAAAGGAATTTATGAAGATACTGTGGTGCTAACCGACTTGAAGGGTAATCAGAATGGTCAGCCTTGGGAAGGATGGGTCTGTAGGGATCTTGACTGTTGAAATTCATTTAACAGCCTGATTCTAGGTATCACACTAAGATGATTTAGCTCCAGTTGCCTTCCATTCTAATTCTCACCTCAGTGCACTTAACATTTGAAATCCAGGACAGGGGGCACCTGGGTGGTTCAGTCGGTTAAGTGTCCGGCTTCAGCTCAGGTCATGATCTCACAGTTTGTGAGTTTGAGCCCTGTGTCAAGCTCTGTGCTGACAGCTCAGATCCTGGAGCCTGCTTCAGATTCTGTGTCTCCCTCTCTGTCTGCCCCAACCCCACTCATGCTCTCTTGAAAATAAATAAACGTTAAAAAAAAAAAAAGACAAAAGAAATTCAGGTCAGAAAATCTGGGTCAGGTTACCTCTTCTCTTTGGGGAGCAAGGAGGGTAAGCATGGTAACTGATAGTCACCAAGGTCACAGAGAATGGGGCAGGGGTTGAAATCCCCATCAGTTTCCTATTGCTGCTGAAATGAATTGCCACACACTTAGTGGCTTAAAATAATACGTACACTTATGATTTTACAGTTCTAGAGATCGGAAGTCAAAATCTGTCTCAGTGGGCTAACACCGAGATGTCAGCAGTGCCCTGTCCCTGCAGTCTGCTCCCACAGTCTTATGTAAATAAGGTAATCTTGGGCTATGCCATCACCTATGCCATGTACTCTAACCTGATCAATGGAGTTCTGTCCCCTCATATTCAGAGGTCCTGCCCACACTCAACAGGAGGGGATTATACACACCATCTGTGTATAACGTCTAAAAGGTACCTTCTAGGGGTGCCTGGGTGGCTGAGTTGGTTGAGGATCTGACTTTTGATTTCGGCTCAGGTCATGATTTCACAGTTTGTGGGATTGAGCTTTGCATCGAGCTCTGTGCTGGCAGGGTGAAACCTGCTTGGGATTCTCTCTCTCCCTCTCTTTGTCCCTCCCCCACCCTCTCTGCCTATAAATAAATAAACAAACAAACAAATAAAATGTACCTTCTAGCAAAGTGAGGATAGACAGGTAAACAGATTGTAGTATAGGATAGGAGATGTTGGCACAAAAGCATGTATGAGAATTTATGGGCAAAAAAGTCAAAGTGTCTGGAGCAGGAAGAGAGAAATTGGAGTTCAGAAAGGAAGCAAATTCTGAACTGAGTTTTGATGGATAAAATTTGGTCTCTAATGTGAGCTGCCCATATAAACCAAGGGGGAACCAAATTCAGATTTCTTGATAAAAGACTAATTTAATCTAGAACATTGCTGATTCCAAAAATCCCAGAAATTAAATCTAGGCAGAATTAATCACCTAATCAGCCAGTCAGGCCACTCTGACTTGCTTTGGCAATTTAAGAGAGCTTAGACAACACATCTGGAGCTCATTTCTAAAGCTTGCTGCATCTTGAAATTCTTCTTATTTTAGGATTACTGGTGAATTTTCAGAATCTCTTTGCTTAAAAAAAAAAAAAAGCCATAAAGGAGGAGGCACATGTGGAGTTACTGGGAGGAAAAATAGTCATGGTATTGTCTAGATAGTATGGTAGTTGAATTCGCCAATCAGCCAGTTGCCCTGGGCTTATTAGTTCCATTTTAATCTTACATTGCAATATAGAACTGCAGGACGGCGTGAAATGTGAAAAAGAAAAGAAGGGAGGGAGGGAAGATTATTAAAGCAAGCACAGAAATGAAAGGGAGCAAGTGGGAAGCAGTGCATGAAGTTCCAGCTGACTACCAGTGATTGATCACTGCACCACTGGATGGTGGAGGGGACGTGGGGGTCCTTATTCCCTAGACATTTCTTTTTCATCAGGTCTAGGGTTGGCCCAGCCTGGAGTTAAGCAAGCCCAAAAACTTGGAGAATTCAAAGGTGTGTCAGTTGTGTGTGTGTGTGTGTGTGTGTGTGTGTGTGTGTGTGAGAGAGAGAGAGAGAGAGAGAGAGAGAGAGAGAATGTTATTTCAAGTAGCCTGTGAGCAAGTTTATAAAATCAGGTTTACAGAGGGATATGTGAAGAAAAGCAGTAGTCTCTGTGGATGCTTCCCCATCCCTGTTTTCAGCTGAGTAGTTCCTGCATTGCCTACACATGCTGTATTTATGTCACTCTAGCTTTGTGTACTAATTCGAGGAGAAATCTCCTGACTCTGTTTAGTAGATCAAGGTTTATCTCACCTGTAACATCATACCAACCCCTAACTTCCACTAAAACTTCCTTGAAGCTTTACCACTATTTGTGTTTCCTGTAGTGATTATTGTTATAACTTTCATAATATTCTACAACCTTTATTTCTTGTTGCATTTTCCATTAATAGTAGTACCTCTTGACTTTCTCTCTTGTGTTGGAATGGTTTAACAAGGATGTTGGCAAGTGACAAGAGTTACATAGGATGTTAATACATGGACCATAAAAGAGGTGTTTTGTGTATAAATATGTTTAAGAAATCCCAGGAAAATAGAGTAAGTTTCTCTATAATGGGTCATCTCAGAAGCTTTGATGTGCAAATGTGTGATATAAAGCTTCAAAAGGGCATGTGATGTGCAGAATTTCTCAAACTTCTGATCCTATCATAGGAACTTTTTTTCTATGGGACATCTATTAATATCTTAGGGAGATGTTTGTGAAAAGGTAGAGGAGGCAGTCTCCTGTTTCATGTGGTAGGAGGAGCACCAAAATCTCCTTTTAGCAAAACAGGAGTGAACTGCTCACACACCAAGCACCTGCTACCTGCCAGTGTTACAGTAAGCACTAGCACATTACAGCCCATGAGCTCTGTCCTAATAGCATCTCCATTTTACCAAGAGAAGGACTGAGGTGTAGCAATGCTGAATAGTTTGTCCAGCATCCCGCAGCTAGTTCAGTGGCAGAATCAAGATTCAAACTGAGGCCTCAGGTTTAGAATGCCCTAACTTCTCTATCCTAGCTCCCTCATGGCTGCCACACTGCCTGAAATGCAAAAGTGCTTTTAAAAGAGCTTAGTCATTTTAACTAGATTTCTGTGATCATTATACTGGCTCTTACCTCTATAGAACAAGTTATAATACACCAACAGGATTTACTTTCATTATCTCATTTGAGTCTCACCCAACCTTGTCACACAGGTGGAGCCGATACGTTTATAGAAGTTGAGTGTTCTGGCCAATTCAACATAGCTAACCAAGGACAAAAATAATCAGGAGTTTGCCTTATTACTGGCTATATCCACAGGCGTTCAGTTTCCAGATTTAGCAAATAAAAACATAAGACTCTCAGTTACATTAGAATTTCAGATAAAGAATGAATAACTCTTTCATTGATAATTCTTTAATGTAAATAGGTCCTGAGCAATATTTGAGATATACTTCTAAAATACTGCCCATTATTTATCTGTAATTTTTACCTGCATTTTATCTGGCAACCTTACAAGTGAGAATAAAACTCAGAACATAGGATTGAGAGAAGGACAGGGGGACTGGGACAGAGACAGGGCAGGGGTCCCCAGTGAGGGGCCAAGAAGCAGTGTGTCTGTGTTGTCTCTGAGCGACTAGTGTGTGCCAGTGGATTAAGATGGACCATGAGATAATGATTCTCTTAGCTTTAGGTACAGCCAAGCAAGCCTGGGATGGCAGGAACACATGGTCAGGCACCACTCCCCACAGGAGTCTCTTCCAGGGCTCCCTGAAGGATGCCCCAAGTGTGGTGAGGTTCAGTGGTGGGCCCATGCTTCTCTCAGGTGGCATCCAGAATATTTCCATCTAGACCTCTATGTCAGCAGCCAGCTGCAAAGCACTCAGCTGCTAGTCATGAACAAGGGACTCATGGGCCTGCTAGAGTTCACATTCCACATGCCCACGGAGCAGGGCACACAGCCCCGTGTGCAACTTGTTGGGGTAAAGGTGGCCAGGGGCTCCTGGCAGGTGCAGCTCTAGGCAGTGTGGCCCCAAATCTCTGTTCCATATATATTTGTGGCTGATTGCTCACACTAACATGCTGGCTAGCTTCCTGGTTAGTCATGCATGTTCTGTAAATTGGAGCGTCACTGTTATTTTCAAATACTTGATATGCAGAAGATAGTTGCATTTGAACCCTGTTTGCATTGTTATAAAATAAAATTTAACATACCATTTGTCAATAAAAGGAAGGCTATTAAAATCTTTAAATATAACTTTAATTCCTGTAAGCATTTGAGTGGTTGTAAAAAAAAAAAAAGGTTTCAAATTTTTTATCACCTCTGTGTGAAACTGTTTTCAATGGTGATGATGAGAATTTGAAGAGAACACATTAAAAAGGCAATTAGGTTTTGCTTGTAACCATTTCAACATAAAACTTGATAGAAAAAGCTTTGTTGGCTTCCACTCCCACTTAGGATGTAGAAAGCCACAAGAGAACATTGCTCCCACCCTAACAACAAGAATGAGCCAGATAATCTACAAAATCATAATTCTTTAAAGGCTGTAGGAGCATTCAGGTTGTAAAGAGGCCTGCTGAACCCAAATCCAAAAAGTGGCAATGACCTCCTACGAGAGCTGCTTTTATGCTTGGCAGTACAATGAATGGAAAGAGGAGACTGATCAGGAACCAACAGCTGAACATTTAGCACAATATTAAGGGGATTTAAAATCCCCAAGAGCTCGGACACAGGAGTCTGCACCCACCCACTGACTCCCTTGGACCTTCACAGAGAGCTCACGGGACACTCTGAGGATAGGGAAAGAGAGAGCCCCCGAGGCACAGGTGTGGGGAGGCTGCTGACATCTGAGCAGAAGTGAAGGGAACCCCCCCAGCACTCAGAGCGTGGCTGATTATGAGGCAGAAACCTGCCTCTGGGGAAGGATCTGGAGAGTTGAGGAAAATCCCTCCTCTTTTCCCAGGTGCTGGTGTCTAAGAAGAAGTGAGAAATTCCCCCTGACACTTACAGCCTCACCTTACTAGGGTAGGTCCTTTTTCATATTTGGGGAAGGACTGGAGAGCTGAGGAAGACACCTCGGCCCCTGCTGAACTTCTAGGGTAGAACAGGGATATTGACAGAAACTCCAAGCCTTGCACTGAGGACCAGGCAGGGGCCATGTGTAGTTGGGAGAGGGCGGGAGGTTAGGGACAGGCATAAGGCAAAGGCACACAGGGTCTGTGAAAGTCTGAGAGGAAGAACTGATCAAATCTCCCCAACCATTCATATCACAAGTCTTGCTAAAGGGAGGCTGTCATTCCTCTATTAAATAATGTGAAGCCTCTAGCAAACTGAATCTAACTAAAGCAGCAAAACCTTAGGACCAAGATCAATTACAGACAAGAGTGTCTCAAACCTTCCCAGTAATGGCCTGCCAGACAAAAAAAAAAAAAAAAAAAAAAAAAAAAAAAAATCCTACAGGTTCTACCATTTATGTATAAGTCATAATGTCTAAATTCAACCAAAATCAAATTAAAAGGCACATGAAAAAGGAAGCAAAAATTACTTTTCTTCAAAGAGAAAACAGTAAATAAAACCAGACCTGTAGAATAAAACAACTGTTGGAGTTCTCAGACAAGCACTTTAAAATAATAATAATAAACATATAAAATGATAGAGTGGAAAAAATAAACAGCATGTTTGAACAGATGGACAATTTCAGAGCCAAATGGAATTTCTAGAAATGAAAAATGGATTATAGATAAAGGATCCTTTCAATGAGTTTATTAACAGATGACACATTGGAGGAAGGAATCTGTGAAATTGAAGACAATCAGACAGTTTGTTTTTGAACTCTATTCATATTCAAAATATATACGTAGATATAGATAATATAGAATATATAATATTCAAATAAACACTTAATTTGATTCCCAGAAGAAAGAATTGAATGGATACATTGAAATGTGAAATATGTGAAAAACATTAACTGAAGATTGAATAAACACAGCAAACCGAAAGAAGGACAAACACAATTACCAATAAAAGCACTTTTAGACACATCATAATCAAACTGCTGAAAGCAAACATAAAAAAATCTTAAAAGCTGCCAGTGAAAATAAGACACATTATATAAAGGGAATGACAATAGAAATTGCAGCTTCTCCCTGGAAACAATGGAGCCCAGAAAACAGAGGAATAACATCTTTAAAGTGTTGCGATAGGGAAAAAAAATCAATCTGGAATTCTAGTTCTAGTGGATTATTTTCCAAAAATAAAGGCAGGCAAAATAAAGATATGTTCAATAAGGTAAAAGTGAAGGAAAGTATCTCAGGCAGAACTCTACCATAATGAATATTAAATAAATGATTTAGGCTAAAAGGAAACAATGCCAGATAGAGACCCAGTTCTTGAGGAAGAAATGAACACCAGAAAGAGAAAACATGTTAGTAAAGATAAACGGCATTAAACACACACATGCACATGCACACACACACATACACACATTTTAAAGGCTCTTGGCCTTTTAAAGTAAAGTAATAACCATGCTATGTGAGGTTCCGGCATATTTAGAAATAGAATATATGGTAAGAGCACAAAGGATGAGAAAGTAGTAAGTAAAGCACATTATTTTAAGATTCTTACATTGTACAATAGTAGAATAATTTTTCATTGCAGATGAGGCAAGTTAGAGATGCATGTTGTAATCTCTAGATCAACCACTACAAATTAAAAGTGCATAAAGAGACATAAATGATAATAACTAACACAGAAAACAAAAGTAAAAATACTTAATTTACACACACAAAAAGGCAGAGGAACAAAAACCATAGAGCAGATGGAACAACATAAATTGAGTATCACTACAGTAGATTAAAACCCATGTGTACCAGTAATTACATGTGGACTAAAGAGCCAAATTGATAGCCAGAGATTGTCAAACTGGCTACAACAACATATATATATATGTGTATATATATACAACATATATATGTGTGTATATATATATGTGTGTGTATATATATATATATATATATGTATATACATATATATATGTTGTTGTAGCCAGTTTGACAATCTCTGGCTATTAATATATATATATATATAGAGAGAGAGAGAGAGAGACAAAAACACACTTCACACAGAAAGACACAGAAAAGTTGGAAGTAAAAGAATGGAAAGGGGGAATGGATATAACATGCAAATACTAACCATTAAAAATCTACCATTATTGTATTTTATAACCAAACTAGACTTCAAGACAAGTATTACCAAAATGGGTTTGTCATAATGATAAAAGGATTAAGTGATCAAGAAAAATAACAATCTTCAGTGTGACAGAACTAAAGAACAGATAGACCTACAATAGTTGTTGAAGAATTCAGCACCTTTCTGTCTGCAATGGATAGGACAACTGACAAAAAATAATTACATACATACATATCAAAGACATGGAAGATCTAACTCGACTTAATTGACAGCTAGGGAACACTACACCCAACAATAGAAAAGGATCATGTAATCTCCAGTGCACATGAAAAATTCACCAAGGTAGACTATTTTCTGGGACATAAAACAAGTCTCAATAAATTTTAAAAGTCAAAACCATTCAGAGTTTATTCTCTAGCTGCAACAATATTAAATTATAAATCAGTGACATTAAAATATTCCAGTAGAACTTTCTGCAGTGATAAAAATGCTCTGTATCTGTATTGCCCAATGATAGTTACTGTCCATGTGTGACTATTGGGTACTTGAAATTTGGCTAGAGTGAGCAACTGAGTTTTTCATTTTAATTAATTTAAATTTAAATATCCACATATGGCCAGTGACTACCGTATTGCATAGTAGAAATCGAGAAAATCTCCAAATATATATCACACACCAAAAAAGATTTCAGGTGAATCACAGATCCAAAAGTAAAAGCTAAAACTATAAAGTTTGTAGTATAAAGCCTAAGAGAATATTTTCATGACTTTGATATGAGTGAAAAACTCATAGAGAGGGGCACCTGGGTGGCTCAATGGGTTAAGTGTTCAGCTCTTGGTCTTGGCTCAGGTCTTAACCTCATGGTTCAGGAGTTTGAGCCCTGCATCTGGCTCCATGCTGATGACGCTGAGCCTGCTTGGAATTTTCTCTCTCCTTCTCTCTGCCCCTCCCCCTCTTTTGCACTTTCTCTCTCCCTCTCAAACAAACAAACAAACAAGCAAAAAACATTGAGAAAGCAGTAGCCATAAAATAAAATATTGACTAATTGAACTTCATTTATACTAAAAATTTCAGCATGCAAAAGAGTATCATTAAGATGTGGCACCTGAGTAGCTCCTTCAATTAAGTGTCTGACTCTTGATTTCAGCTCAGGTCATGATCTCATAGTTTGTGGGCTCCATGCTGACAGTATGAATTCTCTCTCTCTCTTTCTCTCCCTCCCTCCCTCCCTCTCTGCTCTTCCCCTGCTCAAACACACTCTCTCTCTCAAAGTAAATGAATAAACTTAAAAAAATACCGTTAAGAAAAGAAAAGCATAGGTCCCAGGTGAGGAGAAAATATTTGTAAAACGACATTGAATAGAATATAAATATTCAGAATATAAAGAACTCTTAAACTGAGAAAAACAAATAACCTAAATAAAAACTGAGTAAAGTCTTAAACACTTCACAAAAGAAGATTTATAAATGGCTGATAACACATGAAAAAAGTGCTCAACATAATCAATCAAGGAAATGCAAATTAAAACAATAATTAGGTATCATCACAAACCAACCAGAATGGGTGGGAGTACAAACAAGAACACCACTAACCACTGACATAGATGTGAAAGCAACAGAACTCTCCTGCATTGATAGCAGAAGTATACAATGATACGATTACTTTGGAAAACTGAGAATTTTGTGAAAAGCTAAACACGCATCTGCTGTATCACCCAGCCACTTTCCGCTGGGTATCCATGGAAAATTAAAATATATGTGCACAAAAAACCTGGTGCAAGAATGTTTATAGTAGCTTATAGTAGCCCCAAATTGAAAAAAACCCAGGTATCTATCAACAGGAGACTGGATAAGCAAACTATGGTATATTCATGAAATGGAATATTAGCAATTAAAAGTAAAAAATTATCAATACATGCAATAGGCTGAATGAGTCTGCTTCATAAAAGGAGCAAGACACAAAAGAGTATATACTGTATTATTCCATTTATATCAAGTTCTAGAATAGGCAAAGCTTTCTACAGTGATAGATACCAGATCAAGTAACTGCGTCTAAGGTACAGACATTCACTGACAGCAGGCAAAAAGGAACTTTTTAGGGTGATAAAAATGTGCTAGTATATCTTGGTTGGGGAAGATGTGTTCACTGGTCAAAAATGATCAAAAGCATACACTTAAAATCTATGTATTTCATTGGATGTAAGTTAAGCCTCGATATCCATTTCTAATAAATTATAAAGCTTTGTTTAGAAAAGTAGGGTTAAGTTTCTCACTAAACAGTTTAAAATACTTTTGTCTATAAGTGTAGTACAAACTCAGTATATAATAATATCTTCTATAACATATGTATATTTTCTCCTAATCTCTTACATTCTTTCACCAAGCCTTACCTACATACTCCAGAATGTTCTGCTGTTTTTTAGTGTGACAAGCAAATGTTAGGCTTTTCCACATGTGCCACAATCTGAAAATGCTGAGAAGCTCTGCTCCACCTGGGAGTGAAAAGGGAGGCAGGGAGGAGACTGGGAAGAGAGAGACCTATTTGGGAAACAGGATGCACAAAAATGTGAAGGGATGTCTATGTTATGGGGTTCTTGTAAGGATTAAAATGAAGTGGAGTCTGTGAAGACGTAATGGGATTATGCATCAGAAGTTCCCGGCACAATTCCTGGTTCCGTAGTAAGTACTCAGTAAATACTATTTCCTCTCCCTTTTGGGCACTATTATTTTGGAAGTGTGGATCTGGTCTCTCTATATGGAAACCTACAGGTTGTATTTAGGGAAATTTTTTTTCATACCTTTATTTTCCTATTAAACGAGGTTGAAACAGTCAAGGGATCCAGTTTGGGCTGCTCTTCAGAAATGAGCTATGTGGAGGGGCGCCTGGGTGGCGCAGTCGGTTAAGCGTCCGACTTCAGCCAGGTCACGATCTTGCGGTCTGTGAGTTCGAGCCCCGCGTCGGGCTCTGGGCTGATGGCTCAGAGCCTGGAGCCTGTTTCCGATTCTGTGTCTCCCTCTCACTCTGCCCCTTGCCCGTTCATGCTCTGTCTCTCTCTGTCCCAAAAATAAATAAACGTTGAAAAAAAAAATTTTAAAAAAAAAAAAAAAAGAAATGAGCTATGTGGAAAAAAAAAAAAAGAAAAGAACGAAAGAAAAATAAAGAATATTCTGAGTCTTCGTAGTTATGGTCTTCAAGTATATGCAAATAAGGAAGTCAGAATTCATTAATTGGTCTTTGCGCAATCATGTGAGTTGTGAAAAGGACAGAGTTCCTACAAAACTAATTACTTTGTCAAAATTAAGATGACAGTAGGGAGCTTTTCAGAAATATAAAAAGACTGTTTTTCTAGACAATAGCCAAACACTTATTTAAAATATCAAAGTTAGAAATTCATTTATTTATTGGCATACCTAGTGTTCAAGAAGAATTAAAAAAGTTTCTTCAAACAGTCCTTATGACTTAATCTCAAATTAATATAGGAAGAATATGTCACTGTTTGATGAAAATGTCTCTTAAGGCAGTTTTGAGCCAGTAAAATGTAAATAAAGAGTTATTATGTTTTTTTAATGTTTATTTATTTTTTGAGAGAGAGACAGAGCATGACCAGGGGAGAGGCAGAGAGGGGGAGACACAGAATCCAAAGCAGGCTCCAGGCTCTGAGCTGTCAGCACAGAGACTGACGGAGGGCTTGAACTCACAAGCTGTGAGATCATGACCTGAGCCAAAGTCGGACACTCAACCAACTGAGCCACCCAGGCGCCCCAAGAGTTTTTTTTACATGGTACTATTGTTTTAGAGTTGGGGTAAGTATCTCTGGGTGTTATTTCATGCTAGGAAGAGAAGGCATGGAAAGCTAGGTTTCTTTTTGGCTGTGACGTATTACATATTTCTCCAACATTTAACTTTTATTTTTTTAATTTTGGAAAACATTTATGGGACACCCACAATATGCTGTGTCACACACATTCCTGAATTTGATTCTCACCTCCTCCTCCTCCCCTTTTACAGATGGCACTGTCAGGGGACAACAAGGGTGGTTGGTTTGTTTACCTAGGGTTCAGAGTTTATAGAAAATGGAGCTGCAGGTTTAAGTGTCACACTGTCCCTATTTCCTAGTGGTTTCTGAAACACCACCTGTCCCTGTGCACCCCACGCTCCATGAGTGAGTCTGAAGGAGAGACACCACTATGATGTTAAGAACCCCTCTGCCTTTTGCGGAGCACCTGCCAGGCAGGGAGACCTCAGAGCAATGTGGTCAAGAGCAGAGGCACCCAGCAGACATAGGATCCTATCAGGGCCCTGCTGGGTGGTGTCTCTGCCCACCCCACAAAGAGTTTTGGTGATGTTTGCTTTTTCTCACTTGTATGCACTTAAAAGAACTTCTGGCCTAGGATCCCTGCCTCCCACCCCCCATACCACGTTCAGCACCACCTTCCCAAGTAGATCCTAGGTGCAGACAACCACACATTTCCCTGCCTGCCAAGGACTGAGGGGGGAATGGGCCACTAGCGTGTAAGCATAAGCAGTACCTAACCACCTTGCATGATTCAAGTGGCACAAAAGGCACCCTTGAGAAAAGATATCACTGATAACTGTCTGTTGCAAAGGCATGAAACAGCATTGTATTCCCTTTTTAAGGGCCTCTTTGAACTGTTTCTGTTTTAACAAGTTTAGGTGACTTTTCTTAGCTAAGTCTAATATCTCAGCTAACTCAGGAATTGGTGAACTTGGTTAAAATGACTCCTGAGGAAGGCAAAAGGCCAACAGATTTTGCTTTTTTACCTTGGAGTTACCTTGGGCATCCATCCATTTTGTCCCAGGTGAAGCTCACATCTTTATTAACCTGTAGCTTTTCATTTGCCCCATATTGGTTTTATAAAGTGATGGGGCGCCTGGGTGGCACAGTCGGTTAAGCGTCCAACTTCAGCCAGGTCACGATCTCGCGGTCTGTGAGTTCGAGCCCCGCGTCGGGCTCTGGGCTGATGGCTCGGAGCCTGGAGCCTGTTTCCGAGTCTGTGTCTCCCTCTCTCTCTGCCCCTCCCCCGTTCATGCTCTGTCTCTCTCTGTCCCAAAAATAAATAAAAAACGTTGGAAAAAAAAAACAAAAACAAAATAAAGTGGAAACAGGGATTTGGAAACAACATCCCACTTAGAGTAATGTTATTGACATTAAGACTACTTATCTATATGTTTCCAACAGGTTACTGTTTATCTGCAGTTATCTGAGACTTAATTATAGAAGCTTCTAGGACACACTTGACTTTTGAGTGACCATCTGTTGAGTGTCAGGCACTTTACATGCATTTCTCTAATGATTACATTATAACATAGATATAATTTTCCCATTTGACCATTAAACACTCACCATTGTATTCCCCTTAAAAGAGCAAAGACTCAGAGAGTTTAAATCATGATGAAAATAATAGAGATAATAAAATTTAGGAAGCACCCACTAGGTAACAAGAGCTATGCAAAGTACCATGTACAGACTTAACAAATAGTATTTATTTCTCATTTTCTCTTCAAAACAGCTCAGCAAGATTATTACTATCATTATCTCCATTTCACAGATGGGAAAGAAAGAGAGAACAAGTCACTTGTCCAAAGTCATGTCATTGGTGAGTGGCAAAGCTGGGAGTAGAACACAGGTCAGATTGACACCTAAGTTCACACTCAACCACTCCACTAGATAGGCTACCTTCTCTAGAATTTGGATTCCAACCCGAATATACTTTGTACTGCCATATTTCCTAGTAAGAGACACCAACCACAGGAAGCCACTCACAGGGATGATTTAAACAATTCAACTAATTTAATTGGTCTGTCCTGTAATAACCTAACCTAAACAACACCCTTCAGTGTTGGGAGCATACACGTGGACTTTGTCAGACCCATTCCTACTCTGCCTTCTATTGGATGGATGGTCTTGTAGATGTTATTCAACCCCTCTGAGATTCCATTCCTGATACCTTAAATGGAAAAATAATAGTGCCCACCTGGGAAGATTGTTGTAGGGATTAGATGAGAAAGTGTTGGGAAAATCTTGGCATTTGGTAGATGTTTGTAAACAATAGCTATTGTTATAAAACATACCCAGTAAAGATATACATATGTCTATGTGGGGGAAAGACATATGTGGGGGGAAATATTACCTTTGTTTTTAATCATAACCTTGCTATTATCTAGCTGGATGACCTTGGATATATTACATAGTTTTCTTGAACTCAATTTACTCACAGATAAGAAAAGAACAAAGGGCTAGATGAGTTCTAAGTTACCTTTAAATGCTAATATTTGATAATTCTATGAATGTGCATGAAACTGCTTTGTAATCTAGAAATTACTATAGAATGTACCATATTGTTATTGCCATGATCACTTTTTTTTTATTTATTATAGAGGTGGGAGAGAGAAGAGTAGAATGACACCTCTTGACTGCTTTATGTGTGCTATTCCATTTCTTTCTCACCTGCCTCCTAAGGTGCCAGTATTTTAAAACAAATATTACAGAATAATCTGAAGTTCAAAAAGATAAAATGACTTGCCTAAGTTAGGGCAGTTAAACAAGAGGAGATAGCTTCCAAATTTACATCTATCTGTCTTACCCCATATTCAGTCTTGAAAGTGGCCTCTGAAGATTCACCAAGCTTATCAGGGACTTCAGGAACCAAAGGGAATTGTTTACCTGTGGCTGCAACAGTGACCTCACCATGGCAGCAATTTTCAGGATTACACCTTTCCATAGATCTCAGCCATGGGGATCAAGAGAACCACTGGGGAAGGGAAAGGGACATAATTAGAGGCACCCCGACCTATCACTAGGTAACTAAAATACACACCACATGCTCCAGCATACAGGAACACCCACACAAAAATGAGAGCAAAAATTTTGTTTGAAAGAATTTGCTATCCCCCTCCCAACAAAAGTAGAGAGATTGTCATTTAAAGAAAAAATTAATTTATAATTTATACTGTTTCAGTGTTGACTTATAATGGGGATAGCATAATTTTTTTAATTTGTAATTTAAAATATTGAAATGGAAGACTCTGAGATTTTTGAATATTTTTTAAACCAATTAAGCCCACAGCAAAAGCCCACAGAAGGTACAAAGAGTTCCAGTGTAGACTTTGCCCCTATACTCACATGACCTCTCCATTATCAGCATCTGCACCTGAATGGTACCCTTGTTACAATCAGTGGACCTACACTGATACATTATCAGCCAAAGTCTATAGCTTACATTAGGATTCACACTTGGACATTCTGTTGGTTTAGATAAATATAGAATAACATATACCCACTATTATAGTATCATACAGAGGAGTTTCTCTGCCCTAAAAACCCTGTTCTCCACCTATTTATTCCTCCCTGCTCCCAACCTCTGGCACCTACTGATCTTTTTACTGTCTCCACAGTTTTGCCTTTCCCACAATGTCCAATAACTAGACTCATGCAGTACCCTTTACAGATTGGCTTCCTTCACTTAGTAATTTACATTTAAGATTCCTCCATGTCTTTTTATTGCTTGATAGTGAAGAGGAGGAAGAAATTTTCCTTTGTCCAAGGTTCTTTTAGGTAGGAGAAAGAATTAAATTTACATGACACAGATTAACAGCAGGGAAAAAATGAAATTTTATTGCACGTGCATAGAGGCCCAATAATGAAATTGAGACCCAAAGAAATGATTAAGACAGGCGGTTTTTATACTTCATAAACAAAGAGACAATAAATTATGGGGAATTTACAAGATAAGGAAAAACAGGTGTTTGGGAGCTGTAGCAAGGAATTCTAACAAGAATTTGGGTTGAGCTAATAGACTAATAAAAAGTAACAAAGTTTGTTTCTACAGCTTTCTCAGCTTTAAATTTCCTATCTCTGGTGATAAGGATATTTTTTTTTACTTAGTACAGAGAGGTTACCTTCATATGGGTGATTTATTTCCTACTTTCAGGGGGACAGAGGAGGATGTGAGTGTCCTTGAACCTGTTGTTTCCCAAGTAGCTTCAACTCAAAATAATCAGTTGCCATTGTGGTGCGTTTGGGTGGAATGCCCTTAGCCTGGACAACAACTCATTTCTCTTTAGTGTCGGATAATATTTTATTGTCTGGATGTACCACTCTTTATCTGTTCACCTACTGAAGACTATCTTGGTTGGTGCCAAGTTTTGGCAATTATGAATAAACATCTGTGTGCCAGTTTTGATGCGGACATGTTTTTAGCTCCTTTGGGTAAATACCCCAGGAGAATGAGTGCCACATCTTATGGTAAGGGTATATTTAGTTTTGTAAGAAACTGCCAAAGTATCTTCCAAAGAGGCTATGCCATTTTGCGTTCCTAAGAGTAGTAAATGAGGGTTCCTGTTGCTCCACATTCTCACCAGCATTTGGTGTTGTCAGTGTTCTGGATTTGGGCCGTTCTAATAGATGTGTAGTGGTATCTCGTTTTAATTTTCATTTCTTTAATGACATAGGATGTGGAACATCTTTTCATGTGCTCATTTGCCATCTATATATCTTTGGTGGGGTGAACGTTTGAGTCTTTTACCCACTTTTTAAGTTGGGTTGTTTATTTTCCTATCATTAAGTTTGAAGGGTTCTTTGTATACTTTGGTAACAGTCCTTTATCAGATGTGTCTTTAGCAAAATATTTTCTCCCAGTCTGTGGCTTATCTTCTCATGCTCTTGACACTATAAACATTTTAATACTTAAAGCTGTTAAGGTTATAGCCCTGGCTTAACACCTTCTCCACTCTGTCTGAGGCTGGGAAACTTTAAGGAATATATCACTAACACTGATGCCTCCTACTCCCAAATACCAAAAATGTTATCAAGATAAATTACCTGAAATTTAGATCTTATGTCAATATTACCAAGTGATAGTGATCTGCACAAATGACCATGGCCAACTTTTCTCAAAGGTTTTTATGAAAGAGCATTGGGAATATCATACATGCACACTGCTGACTCAGAAAGCACAGAATCCTGCTACAGAATCCACACTGCACTATATCAGGAGCTTAACCTGAGCCTTTGCTCTGACAGTGGCTGTTGCTAGAATTACAAGTTGGTAGACCCTGAAGATCAAGTCCGTTTGGCAAATAAGCATTCATTACTCTCATTCTAATATCTGTCAGGTGACCATTGTGTTTATGACACAAATAAATTATAAAGACATAAATTTCTCAAGGTAATTACAATCTTATAGGCACTACAGGACATGTTTATGGCTACAGATTGGCTTTCAGGTAAAAGAGACAATAAATCTTGAGAATAACTGGTGTACCATATCCATAAAATCTTAGGTTAGGAAGAAAACTTAAAGTTCATCTCATCTACTCTCCTCCTAATATAAGAATCAGGAAAGTCTAGATAGGAGTTCTGGTTTCATAGGCAAGTTATTAGATATCCTTAGGACTTTGCCTTCTCTTCTGTCTAATAAGTACACTAGATTACTGGTTAGAACAGTTGATAGAACAAAACTATTTGCTTCAACTCTCTCCTGAAACCCTTTTAAAATTACAGCAAAGAATTTTTTTAGTCAAGCAAATCAGTCAACATGATACATCACATTAATAAAAGAAAGGATAAGAACCACATGATCATCTCAATAGATGCAGAAAAAGCATTTGACAAAGTACAGCATCCTTTCTTGATAAAAGCCCGCAAGAAAGTAGGGATATAAAAACATACCTCAACATCATAAAGGCCATATATAAAAGACCCACAGCTAATATCATCCTCAATGGGGGAAAACTCTCAGTTTTCAGGTCGGGAACATGACAGGGATCTCCACTTTCACCACTGTTGTTCAACATAGTGTTGGAAGTCCTAATCTCAGCAATCAGACAAAAAAAAAAAAAAAAGAATAGGCATACAAACTGGCAAGGAAGAAGTCAAACTTTCACTCTTCTTAGACAACATGATATTCTGTGTGGAAAACCCAAAAGCCTCCACCAAAAAAACTGCTAGAAGTGATACATGAATTTAGCAAAGTCGCAGAATATAAAATCAATGTACAGAAATCAGCTGCATTTCTTTTTAATGTGTATTTTTGAGAAAGAGAATGTGAGAGCAGGGGACAGTTAGAGAGGGGGGGTGGACAGAGGATCTGAAGCAAGCTCTGCTCTGACAGCAGAGCGCCTGATGTGGGCCTCATTCTCACAAACCATGAGGTCATAACCTGATCCAAAGTTGGACACTCAACCAACTGAGCCACCCAGGTGCCACAGCTGCATTTCTATACACCAATAATGAAGCAGAAAGAGAAATCAAGGAATTTATCCCATTTACAGTTGCACCAAGAACCATAAAATACCTAGGAATAAACCTAACCAAAGAGGTAAAAGATCTATACACTGAAAACTGTAGAAAAGCTTATGAAAGAAATTGAAGAAGACACAAATAAATGGAAAAACATTCCATGCTTATGGGTTGGAAAAACAAATATTCTTTTTTTTTTATATATATGAAATTTATTGACAAATTGGTTTCCATACAACACCCAGTGCTCATCCCAAAAGGTGCCCTCCTCAATACCCATCACCCACCCTCCCCTCCCTCCCACCACCCAGCAACCCTCAGTTAAAACAAATATTCTTAAAATGGTCTATACTACCCAAAGCAATCTACACACTCAATGCAATCCCTATCAAAATAACACCACTGTTCTTCATAGAACTAGAACAAACAATTCTAAATTGTTTATGAAACAAGAAAAGATCCTGAATAGCCAAAGCCATATTGAAAAAGAAAACCAAAGCTGGAGGCATCACAATTCTGGACTTCAAGCTGTATTACAAAGTTGTAATCATCAAGACGGTTTTGTTTGGCACAAAACAGACACATAGATCAATTGAACCAGAATAAAGAACCCAGAAATGGACCCACAAATGTATGGCCAACTGATTTTTGACAAAGCAGGGAATAGTATCCAATGGAAAAAAGTGTCTTCAGCAAATAGTGTTGGGAAAACTGGACAGCAACATGCAGAAGAATGAACCTAGACCACTTTATTACACCATTCACACACACACACACACACACACACACACACACACCTCAAAATGGATGAAAGACCTAAATGTAAGACAGAAAACTATCAAAATTCTAGAGGAGAAAATAGGCAGCAACCTCTTTGACCTCAACTGTAGCAACTTCTTACTAGACATGTCTCTGGAGGCAAAGGAAACAAAAATGAATGATTGGGACCTCATCAAGATAAAAATCTTCTGCACAGCAAAGGAAACAATCAACAAAACTAAAAAGCAGCCTATGGAATGGGAGAAGATATTTGCAAATGACATATTGGACAAAGGGTTAGTGTCCAAAATCCGTAAAGAACTTATCAAAACTCAGCACCCCAAAAGCAAAAAAAATCCAGTGAAGAAATGGACAAAAGACATGAACAGACACTTTTCCAAAGAAGACATCCAGATGGCTAATGGGCACATGAAAAGAAGCTCAACATCACTCATCATCAGGAAAATACAAAGATACCACCTCACACCTGCCAGAATGGCTAAAATTAACAACTTAGGAAACAACAGATATCATGGAGAAAGGAGAACACTTTCACAGTTGATGCAGCCACTCTGGAAAACAGTATGGAGCTTCCTCAAAACATTAAAAATAGAGCTACTCTATAACCCAGCAATTGCAATACTAGGTATTTATCCAAAGTATACAAAAATGCTGATTCAAAGGGGCACATGCACCCCAGTGTTTATAGCGGCTTTATCAACAACAGCCAAACTATGGGTAGAGTCCAAGTGTCCACTGACTACTGAATGGATAAAGAAGATGTGGTATATATACACAGTGGAATATTACTCAGTGATAAAAGAGAATGAAATCTTGCCATTTGCAACAATGTGGATAGATTTAGAATGTAGTATGCTAAGTGAAGTCAGTCAGAGAAAGACAAATACCATATGATTTCACTCATGTGTGGAATTTAAGAAACAAAGCAGATGAAGAAAGGAAGGGAAGGAAAAATGACAAAAACAGGGAGGCAAGCCATAAGAGACTCTTAAATACAGAGAACAAACAAGGGGTTGCTGGAGGGGAGGTGGGTGGGGGATGGGTTAAATGGGTGATGGGTATCAAGGAGGGCACTTGTTGGGATGAGCACTGGGTGTCATATGTAAGTGATGAATCACTAAATTCTACTCTTGAAACCATTATTACACTATATGTTAACTAACTTGGATTTAAATAAAATTTAAAAAATAAAAAAGATTTTTTTTTAGCCAAAAGCATCAAGAGAATGGAAGAGAAAAGAATCATGAGAAAAATGCCTGTAGGCAGAAAGAAGCTAACTTCTTTCTGAAACCAAGTCTGGAAACCAGCCAAGTCACAACAATTCAAGAATTGAGAGGGGGACATGGCATTCCTAAATGTGGGAGAGTATAATGGGACAGAAAACAAAAGTATTGGTTAAAAAACAGAAACCTCTGGGTTCCTGCTCCAGCCACATGCAGTCACACTGTGACCTTCCTTCACAGCAACACAAGACTGAAGGAAAAATAGGACCAACGACTAGGAAACACCAGGAATAACAAGGACTGGGCTGCTACACAAAACAGCCCAAGAACAAGAGGATTGAGCAAAAGCCTACATTTTGGATTAAGAGGTCCCAAGCCCCCTGTGTTGGGTCAATTAAACAGCCTCTGAAATGCCTACATCCTAATCCTCAGAACCTGTGAATGTGTTATATTGTGTGGCAAAGAGAAAATAAGAAACTAGAAGGAATTAAGTTTGCTAACAAGATGGCATTATAATAAGGAAATTACACTCAATTATCTAGTTGGCCCAATGTAATCACAGGGGTCCTTACAAATGAAAGAAGGAGGCAGAGGCAGAGTGGTTCGAAGGAAGATGAAATTGCAGAAGAAAAGCAGTTTGCTGGCTTTGAAGATGGGTAAAGAGGGCCATGAGCCAAGGAATGTGGGTGGCTTCTAGAAGCTAGAAGAGACAAGGAAATAGATTCTGTTCTAGGGCCTCCAGGAAGGAAGACAACGGGAACCTTGACTGTAGCCCAGGATGACCCGTATCAGACATCTATCCTGCAGGATCATGTGATGGTAGGCTCTGTGTTGTTGTTTTTTTTTTTTTTTTAATTTTTTTTTTCAACGTTTTTTATTTATTTTGGGACAGAGAGAGACAGAGCAAGAACGGGGGAGGGGCAGAGAGAGAAGGAGACACAGAATCGGAAACAGGCTCCAGGCTCTGAGCCATCAGCCCAGAGCCTGACGCGGGGCTCGAACTCACGGACGGTGAGATCGTGACCTGGCTGAAGTCGGACGCTTAACCGACTGCGCCACCCAGGCGCCCCGGCTCTGTGTTGTTTAAGCCACCAAGTTTGTGGTAATTTGCTACAGAAGCAACAGAAAATTTATACATCCCCTGAGAAAGCATTAATTTACTGCAAGCATGTGAGTTAGAAATATGGAGTAAATTTTAGAATAAATAGCTGGGAGAATTGAACATAGCTGCTCCTGGGGAGAGGGAATTGGTAGTGGGAGAGAGTAGATAAGGGGTATGCACTTTCTTATCATAGATCCTGTAAAACCACGTAACCTTTAAAATAATGTTACAATATTATGGTAAAAAAGATACAACTAAAAAAGATTTTTATATGGTCAACTTGGGAACCATGCTCTGAACAACTGAGCTAACCACTTACTGCCCAACCACCCTACAACAAGCAAGTGTGTTCTGTATTACACTATTCCATTACATGGAATTTTTTTAAATTTATTTTTCATTACATTTAAAAATTTTTAACCTTTATTTTTGAGAGCGGGGGGAGGGGCAAAGAGAGGGAGACACAGAATCTGAAGCAGGCTCCAGGCTCTCAGCTATCAGCACAGAGCCTCACATGGGGCACGAACTCATGAACGGTGATATCATGAGCTGAGCCAAAGTCAGATGCTTAACTGACTAAACCGCCCAGGTGCCCCTATTTTTCATTATATTTTAAACCTATCTCTTATAATGGAGATATTCAGTTTTATGTGCCTAAAGCATAAACACTTTACATTATCATATTTATGAAACCATGAAAAAAATCATGTCTATGTGCATGCAACAATATGTCCTTTACAGTTTTATCATTTGACCAACGAGACATCCTATAATCTCTTAGTTCCTGCCATGTTCAGCTTCTTATGATCACTATTGACATGCGGTCTTCAGCATTCTGAAGATTTGGGGTATAAAAGATGGCTGCTTAGAGTAAGACATTACTGTATTGAAGTATTTCTTGTCTTAAACTACAGACACTCTAACAAAGTATCCACAATAGAAATAGTCTTTATTTCTATCCTATTATTATTATAAAAATAATTTGCTATTAGGACTTGAAGCCCTTCCAGAATGATAAACTGAAATTCAGAAGCATGATTATTTCTCCAAGGTCGTGTTGGGAATGTGGAAGGGGCATGCAGGAGACGCCAGTGTATTGACTACCACAGCTCTTCATTTGCTATATTTTCTTAAATTGTTTTTTTAATGTTTATTTATTTGAGAGGGGGGGGGAGCAGAGAGAGAGAGGGAGACACAGAATCCAAAGCAGGCTCCAGGCTCTGAGTGGTCAGCCAGAGCCTGATGCGGGGATCTAACGTGATGAACCCGAGATCGTGAACTGAGCTGAAGTCCCACACTTAACTGACTGAGCCACCCAGGTGCCCCATTTGCTACATTTTTAATATTGTCTAAAACATTTTTAAGAGGCTAATTTTTCATTAATCTCTATTGTACACTTAAAAAGTGAATGTGGGGTGCCTGGGTGGCTCAGTTGGTTGAGTGTCCAACTCTTCATTTCAGCTCAGGTCACGATTCCAGGGTTGTGGGGCCCTGTGTAGACTTATACTACATGGTCAGTTCATTTACTGCAGCCAGCTGTAAAAGCACCAACCCAAATTTCGGCTCTGAGAGCTTTCAGCACAAGAAATATGGTATTAAGATTTTTCTCTCTCTCTCTGCCCCTCTCCTTTGCTTGCGCTGTCTCTCTCTGTTTCTCAAAGAAAAAAAAAAAAAAAGAAAGAAGCACCTGGATGGCTCAGTTGGTTGAGTGTCTGGTTCTTGGTTTTGGCTCAAGTCATGATCTAATGGTTCATGTGTTCAAGCTCCACATTGGGCTCCGTGTTGCTGGTGCAGAGCCTGCTTGGGATTCTCTCACTCTCCCTCTCTCTCTGCCCCTCCCCCTTCTTGGCTTATGTGCATGCTTTCCCCCCCTTCTCTCTCTCTCTCAATTAATACATAAATAAACTAAAAAAAAGTAAATTCAAGTGATGGCTGTGAACACCTATCTCAAACTTATATCACAGCATATCTCTAATGACTTGTTACACTTGTGTTGAGAAAATATGTTAAAATGCCCCTGACATCATTAGTTTCTGTGTAGACTTATACTACATGGTCAGTTCATTTCTGCAGTCAGCTGTAAAGGCATCAACCCAAATTTCAGCTCTAAGAGTTTTTAGTACAAGAAGTATGGTATATTTATACAAGCTATTCTATTTGTACTTTAACCCATGTGAAGAAAAGTTGATTATTTTAATTATTACCAGTCTGTAGGGAGTTATAAACAGACTTAATATTATGCTGTCACTAAAGCATAATTAAAGGATTTTTTCCTTTAGCTGATATTATAAATGCTAGCATTTGTCCTAAGTATTAATTTTGAATAGAAATTTTACAAATTGTGATAACATTCCCATGTATAGATGTGAATGAGTGATTTAAGTTAATTTCATTTTTACTTTGATTTCAAATCCTTCTTATATTTTTTTCATTAAATAACTTAATTTTCTCCAAATGAGAACTAGTCCCTCTAACTCCTTCTTTGTATCCCCATAAGCACGTGTTCCTTTGTTAAGCCAATTCAACCACCTGGTGCTGAATATTTAAAGAAAATCTCCAGCATCTGGCATTAACTGTCAGTCTTTCTGCATCTGGTTTAGCTGTGATCTTTGTATATTTATGTTTAGTCTTTTCACTGACATTTTATAAAGAAAAAGGAATGTGAGACAAACTAGGAAATGAGAACGAGTAAAAGTAAAGCAACAATGATATGATGTAGGAGAATCTTTATAACATCTGGTAAGAAAAATGTAAAATTAAATAGATGATTATAGAAAGTTTTAAATCTCAAAAAAATGTTTTAGAATTTATTGTGATAGGTAAGATTTCCTTATTTTATAGAGTATGGTAAATTAGACTGGTTGTCAAATTTGGATTATCTTCCAAAAGGAATGATCCATTCAGTCTGATGTTGCGCATACCGTGAAGTGGTGGTTTTAGAACCTTTATGGGGCAGATAATATTAAAGATTTGGGGATGATGAGCAACAAGAAGGTAGAAAGTGTAACTACTTGTGTTACCCATCTGTGTAAAATAAGTAGCTGAGCTTCACAACTGGGGAACATTAAGACAACAAAAGTCAGTTTTCCTACTGTATAATAAATGAGAGGACATTATCCACTAGGTCCTGAAAACATTACCAGGAGCTTTCTGTGTAAATAACAACTGAATTAATCCTAATGGAAATGAAAGTGCTATAGCTTGTACTTATCTGAAAATCCAATAGGTCACTGTTTGCCGTAGAACTGAGTCAAAATTGAGAACTATTTGTTAACTTAAAATATGCCATGAAATGATAAAAGTGTAAATACTTGGGACACAGATTGAAACTGACTGTAGTGTAATTCCACAAATTATCCTTTGCATTTAAAAAATACTAAAATATTGCCCCTTTGTCCAACATTTGCTAAATATCTTAATGGATATGGTTAATACCTATTTCATATGATTTTTCTGAAGATTAAGTGTAAATTTGCATAAAGCACATGTCAAGCACAGACCTTCACTCTTAGAAAGCTTTCTAATAAATTATAGCTATTAGTTGCTACCTGTTCGTCAGACTCCCAAATAAGTGGATATCTAAGTTCCAACCCAACTTTCCCTTGATGGAGACCTTGTCATTTCATTAGGACATCCATTCCATTGTTGGATCACTCTAATGTTTAGAAAGACAATTTTTATATAGAGTCAGAATCTGTATCGGTTTTTGTTCATTGGAGCAGCACAGAACATGTACTCTGTCTTCTACGTGGCCACACGTTAAACATTTATATGCAGCTACATCCTCTTCCTCTAAGTCTTCTCCCTCTTGATAGTTCTCTTTAGAAAGCTGAACCTGGGAATGACCACAGTAGTCCATACGAGTGCAGCCAGGACAGTTTAGACTAGGGTTACCTCAGATTTAGTATTTCATAATTATCAAACCCTTATTCCTGGCACTATTAATTGGAGCTTAAGTTTGTATGTTATTAGGTCATTTTGCATTGCAGATGATGAACACATAATTAGCTTGGGTTAAAAGGGAAGTCATTAGGTTCCAATAGGTTATTAGAATAGAATGATAAGGACAGAGGAAGAATGCAGCTGAGCTACAGAAATAACTGACCAAAGAACCTAGATTTAGACGGAGGTCTCTCTTCCCAGCTCTCATCTGTTCTGCTCTCCACAGACCACATTCCTCTGCTGCCCCAATGGTGGAGACAAGGCCACCTACAAATGCAGAGCTTTACCTCTTAGAACCCATCCTTCCCAAAAGAAAACAGCTTACCACTCTTTGATTCTACGACTGTCATATTTTAAAGTTATATGAACTAAACAATCATTAAATCAGAACTTTAGAAATTTCCTATCTCAAAATCCTCATAGATGGACTCTTGCTCTTGAATCTAAATGTCCAATCCTAAACCCACCAAATGTGGCCAGGAGACAAGGTCGTGTTATGATTTAACTGCTTTGGTTGTAATCATTTGGGTTAGGTGAAGGGGCAATGTCCAGGAAATAGAAATTTTCTAAAACAGGACAGATAGTGCTGCATGTGTTACCAGAAAATAAATTATTTTAGTTTTTGTTTTTTGACTGGACTTTAACCCTCCTATGTCATTTATATTTAAACTGCAATGTAGTCTGATGTGTCCCATTCTGTACTTGTGACATTGGCTACCTGAACCTATGACATCATTTATGCTCATAGAAGTTCAGTAGGTCTTTGTAACCTATTGAAATTTTGTATAATAATTTCTCATCCAACATGTATTATTAACATATTCCAATTGTCTGAAGTCTGGCTTTCACATCTTCATGAGTGTGTGATAAAATGGACAGAGTCATGGACAACCTTGTTGCAGTCTATTAGAAACTTCTTTCAGGGTTGACCTGGATCCATTAATCAACACCTTTTGGGTACAATCATTCAACCAACCATGATGTCTTGGAGATGAGTCTTTCTAGAAGCACATAAATGTAAATGTCAGAGAAACTGAGGTTGGAAGATTCATCCTCTCATCCCACGGGTGAAAGCTATTTAAGGGGTAGCGTTCCTGCAGTATCAAGAGAGACAAATTCTGAAACAGTGACCCGAAGTGCTGATTTCCCCCTCACAGAGGAAGTGGTTTTTGAAATACCCTGTAGCACTGTGCAGATCCCTTTCTCAACAAGTCATTTTTCTTGTGATAAGAACTCAGAAGTTTCCAAGAAATGCCAGTCCTGACGGGAAGGACAAAGGGTCTAAAGACCCAGGTAGAAGGAGTTGGGACAGTGCCTTCAGTATGACATCCAGGTGCTGGCCCAAAGGCCAGTAATCTAGGCTACCTCTGTCCTGTGTTCTGAGAAACTCGCAGAACTCAATGCAAAGTCATGCTTGGAAAGCTCTGATTTCCCTGAATATTTTCTCAGCAGACTTCGCTTGATAACATCTTATGTTCTAGGTACTTAGTTTTTAACTGGTGTGTCAAATTGTGTTGTCATTGGCATGAATGAACCTATGCCATCCATAAACTGTTAGGTACATTGGTGCTAAATATTCAGTCTATTAATCTACCCCTTCATTCATTCAGCAAGTATTAACCAAGCATTTAAAATGGGTCAAACTCAGGGCGCCTGGGTGGCTCAGTCAGTTAAGCATCGGACTCCAGCTCAGGTCATGACCTTGCAGTTCGTGGTATTGAGTCTTGCATTGGGCTCTGTGCTGTCAGCTCAGAGTCTAGAGCCTCTTCAGGTTCTGTGTCTCCCTTTCTCTCTGCCTCTTCTCCTCTCGCACTCTCTCCAAAGTAAACATTAAAAAAATTAAAAAACAAAATGGGTTAAGCTCTGGTTACCAGAAGGGAGGTGAGTAGGGGTGGATGGGTGAAACAGGTGATGGGGATTAAGGAGTTGCACATGTGATGAGCACCAGGTGTTGTATGGAAGCGCTGAATTACTACATTGTATACCTGAAACTAATATTACACTGTATGTTAACCAACTGGAATTTAAATAAAAACTTAAAAGGTACAAAAAAAATAATAATAAAACAAAATGGGTCAAGCTCTGGGGAGAATTTGGTTCACAAAACAGATATAGTTCCTGACTTGATGGAATTTAAAAATTAACTCTCGGGGCACCTGGATGGCTCAGTCGGTTAAGTATTCGACTTCAGCTCAGGTCATGATCTCACATTTAGTGGATTTGAGTGCCACATTGGGCTCTGTGCTGACAGCTCAGAGCCTGGAGCATGTTTCGGATTCTTGTCTCCCTCTTTCTCTGCACCTCCCCCACTCACACACTGTCTCTGTCTCCCAAAAATGAATAAACATTAAAAAAAATTTTTTAGGGTCGCCTGGGTGGCTCAGTCGGTTAAGCGTCCGACTTCGGCTCAGGTCATGATCTCATGGTCCGTGAGTTCGAGCCCCGCGTCAGGCTCTGTGCTGACCGCTCAGAGCCTGGAGCCTGTTTCAGATTCTGTGTCTCCCTCTCTCTCTGCCCCTCCCCTGTTCATGCTCTGTCTCTCTCTGTCTCAAAAATAAATAAACAGGGGCGCCTGGGTGGCTCAGTCGGTTAAGCGTCCGACTTCAGCCAGGTCACGATCTCGCGGTCTGTGAGTTCGAGCCCCGCATCGGGCTCTGGGCTGATGGCTCAGAGCCTGGAGCCTGTTTCCGATTCTGTGTCTCCCTCTCTCTCTGCCCCTCCCCCATTCATGCTCTGTCTCTCTCTGTCCCCAAAATAAATAAACGTTGAAAAAAAAATTAAAATAAATAAATAAATAAATAAACGTTAAAAGAAAAAATTAAAAAAAATTTTTTAAACAAAAATTAACTCTCTGCTTCAACCAAACTAGTCTGCTCACTGACCACTGAAACTTCTAACACTTTCCTGACCAATCCCCCAATCCTCCACTCCAGGGTCTCCTGTTTAAATCCATCTCAAAGATGGCTCTTTCACAAGACTCCCCAAATAACCCAGTCTACCGTGCTCCTTCTGCTGAGTTCTTGTAACTGAATTGCTTATATACTCATGGACAGCGTTACATTTGGTAAAAAGAAATTAGCTTTTGAGTGGAACAGATCCATGTTTAGAACCTACCTCATTGACTTACTAGATTGTATATTCATGGATTCTTTACTATCTGAACCACATCTGTAAAGAGAAGGGTAATGCCAGTTTCATAGAGAAGCTGTAAGAAATCATTTATTCCACATGGCCTTTCTTTAAATCCAAACATGTAGTTGTCTGGCAGTGGTGTAGAGAAAAGAGAATAGTATCTGGAGCTAGAGCATGAGTGCCTCTACACTTCTTGGCTTTTGCTCCCTTGGAAATATCACCCAATATCTGTGAGTCTCAGTTTCCTGGGAGGAAAAATTGGGATAAGAATTCTTCATAAGGTTATCATGAAAAGGAATTGAAGGAATGGATAGAAAAATCCTGCATGAGCTAAAAAGCACACCACACATGACAGATTTTGTCTTGGTGACTATTATGAAGGTTTCCCAAGTGTAACTGTTGTCAGCCCAATTGGGGCAGTGAACCCATCTCCTGATTTTCTCCTCTACCTCCCCTTTTCCTACAGCACACAGAAACAGTCAGCAATCCTGACTGGTGAATGCACACACACATGACTGTTCATATTGTATTTTATAAATTGTTAAATAAAATACAATATACAATATGCAATAAGTGCACAAATGTTAACATAGCTTGATGAATTTTTACAGAGTTCATAAGCAGTCACCCGCTCAACTCACAAACATTACCAACAACTTGGAAGCTTCAACCTCATATCCCACCCACTCAAAGTTAACCACTATTCTGACTTCCATAACCAAAGATTAATCTTGCCTGTGTTTTTGTGCTTAATATAAATAGAATCATACAATATGAATTCTTATGTGCATTCAGGCTTATTTTACTCAACATTAAATCTGGAGATTCACTCTTCATTGCATGTAGCAGTGGCTCATTCTTTTTGTTCGTCTGTGCTATTTATTATATGAATATAACAAAACTCATCCAATCTGCTGTTGGTGAACACATGTTGTTCTGGTTTGGAGCTATTTCAAATAATACAATGAACATTCTTGTACACGTTTGTGTACACTGTGTATGTATTTCTATTGGTTAATACCTATGAGTAGAATTACTGGCTCATAGAATATGCATATGTTCAGCATTAGTAAAGACCACAAAACACTTTTCCAAAGTAGTTGCATTAATTTACACTCAATTGGCCAGCAATGGATGAGAGTTCAGTTGCTCCATTCCCGTGCTGAGATTTAGTATTTTCTGTCTTTTTTTGACTAGCCCAGTGACAGTATAATGGAATCTCATGGTGATTTTAATTTGCATTCCCTGGTGATTGATGAGGCCAAACATGTTTGCATATGATTATCAGCCATTTGGATATCCTCTTTGATGAAATGACTGTTTCAGTCATTTGCCTGTTTTTATATTGGATTAACTATTTCATAATGATTTTTCATTCTTCCTGGTATGAGTCTTTTTATATGTGTTACCAATATATTCAATGTTGTTTGCTTGTGTTTTCATTTTCTTAATGGTGTCTTTTGATGAATAAGAACTTCCTAATTTTAATGTAGTCCAAGTTAACATTTTATGGTTGGTACATTTTATATTATATTTAGAAAACTTTGTTTACCTGAGATAATAAGGACATCCTCATTTTTTCCCCAAAAGCTTCTCTTTTGTTTAACTTTTGTATATATAAATCTGTAATCCACCTAAAATTATTTCGGTAAGTAAAGATTAGTTTTTTTCCATGTGGGTAGCCCAACAACCCAGCACTATTTATTAGGAAGAGCATTCATTCTATACTACACAACAGTATCACTGTTAGCAAATATCAGGTAACTCTACAAATGTGGGACTCTGTTCTATTCCATTGATTTTTAATCTATCTTTGTGCAAACTTCAATCTGTCTTAATTTTAATCACTTCATGACTGTCTTGACATCAGATAGTGTTAAGTCCTCCAACTTCTTTCTTTTTACTAATGAAGCCCTTAACAATTTTTGACCTCTTTACATCCTTGCATGGATTTAGAATTGGCTTGTCAATTTCTACACAAAATATACTGAGATTTTGGGGCGCCTGGGTGGCTCAGTCGGCTGAGCGTCCAACTTCAGCTCAGCTCATGATCTCATGGCTTGTGAGTTCGAGCCCCACATTGGGCTCTGTGCTGACAGCTGGGAGCCTGGAGCCTGCTTCAGATTCTGTGTCTCCCTCTCTCTCTGCCCTCCCCTGCTTGCACCCTGTCTCTCTCTCTCTCAAAAATAAACATTAAATTTTTTTTTTAATCTACTGAGATTTTAATTAGGATTGTTGAGTGTAAAGATTAATTTAGAGAGAATTTACATCCTAACAGTTTTAACTCTCCTGACCCATGAAGAGAGTGGGGGAGGACTCTTGATTTAGGTATTTTAAATTTATCTTAGCACAGGTTTTTTTTCCCATTTTTAAATCTTTTTATTTTTTAATTCTTTATTTGAGTATAATTATGCATAATGTTACATTAGTTTCAGGTGTACAACATAGTGATTCAACAACTCTATGTGTTATGCTGTGCTCACCAAAAGTGTACCTACCATCTGTCCCCCTACAATGCTATTGCAATACCATTGACCATATTCCCCATTCTGTGCCTTTTATTACTGTGGCTTATTCATTCCACAACCAGAAGTCTGTATCTGCCATTCTCCTTCACCCATTTTGCCCTTCGTCCCCATTCCCTCTGGCAACCATGAGCTCTTTATATTTATAGGTCTGATAGTGCTTTTTGTGTGTTTGTTTACTTGTTTTGTTTTTTAGATTCCACACATAAGTGTCATAATATGGTATTTGTCTTTCTTAGTCTTACTTATTTCACTTAACCTAATATCCTCTAGATTCATTCACGTTCCAAAAATGAAAAAAAAAAAAACCACAAAAACAAAAAAACCCCCAAAAAAACCCACCACCACCAAAAAGAAAACCCTCATCTTTTTTATGCTTGTATAATATCCCTGTGCGTGTGTGTGTGTGCGCGCGTATGTGTGTGTATCACATCTTTCTTATACATCCATCCATTGATGGACTCTTAGGTTACTTTTATATGTTGATGTTACAAATAATGCTACAATAAAATAGAAGTGCATATACGTATTCCAATTAGTGATCCAAAGATTGCTTTCTTTGGATAAATACCTGGCAATAGAATTACTGGATCATAGGGTATTTCTGCTTTTAATTTTTGAGGAACCTCCATAATGTTCTTCACAGTGGCTGCACCAATTTGCATTTCCACCAGCAGTGCATAAGGGTTCCTTTTTCTCCACATTGGTGCCAACACTTGTTATTTCTTGTGTTTTTGATTGTAGCCATTCTAACTGGCATAAGATGATATCTCTGTGGTTTTGATTCCTATTTCCCTGATGATTAGTGATGTTGAGCATCTTCTCGTGTGTGTGTTGGCCATCTGTATGTCATCTTTGGAAAAATGTCTGCTCAGGTCCTCTGCCCATTTTTTTAATCAGATTTGTTTTGTTCTTTCAGTGTTTAGTTATATAAGTTCTTTATATATTTTTAATATTAACCCCTTATCACATACATCATTTGCATATATCTTTCCCATTCAGTAGGTTGCCTTGTTGTTTTGTGGATGCTTTCCTTCACGGTGCAAAAGCTTTTGATTTTGATATAGTCCCAGTAATTTTTCTTTTTGTTTTTCTTGCCTTAGAAAACATATCTAAAACAATGTTGCTATAGCTGATATCAGAGACATTAATACCTGTGTTCTCTTTAGGATTTTTATGGTGGCATGTCTCACATTTAGGTCTTTAATCCATTTTGAGTTTATTTTTGTGTATGGTGTAATAAAGTGGTCCAGTTTCATTCTGTAGAATGTAGCTGTCCAGTTTTCCCAGCACCACTTGTTGAAGAGACTGCCTTTTCCCTATTGTATTTCTTGTCTCCTTTGTCATAGATTAATGGACCCTATAAGTGTGGATTTCTGGCCTCTCTGTTCTCTACTGATCTATGTGTCTATTTTTGGGCCAGGAGCATACTGCTTTGTTTACTGCAGCTTTATAGTTTATCTTGATATCTGGAATTGTATATCTCCAGTTTTTTCTTTTTCAAGATTTTTTTTTTTTTTTGTCTCTTGGGTTCTTTTATGGTTCCATGCAAATTTTAGTATTGTTGGTTCTAGTTCTGTGAAAAATACTGTTGGTATTTTGAGAGTATTGCATTGAATCTGTATACTGCTTTGGGCAATACACACAACTTAACAATATTAATTCTTCGAATTCATGGGCATGGGATGTCTTCCCATTTGCTTGTGTTGTCTTCACTTTCTTTCATCAATGTTTTATCGTTTTCAGAGTACAGGTCTTTCACATCCTTAGTCAAGTTTACTTCTAGCCATTTTATTCTTTTTTGTGCAGTTATAAGTGGGATTGTTCTCTTAATTTCTCTTTCTGCTACTTCATTATTAGTGTATAGAAACACTATCAATTTCTGAGTATTAATTTTGTATCCTGCAACTTTACTGAACTCATTTATTACTTCTAATGCATTTTTTAGCAGAGTCTTTAGGGGTTTGTGTATAGTGTTCTAGTATCTTCAAATAGTGACAGTTTACCTTCTTCCTTACAAATATGGATGCCTCTTATTCCTATTTCTTGCTAACTGCTATGGCTGGGACTTCCAATACTATGTTAAATAAAAATGACTAAGTGGACATCTTTGTCTTCTTCCTGACCTTAGAGGAAAAGCTGTTTTTCACCATTATGATGTAAGCTGTGGGTAACATGGCCTTTATTATGCTGAGGTATGTTCCCTCTAAACCCACTTTGTTGAGAATTTTTTGTCATCAATGGATGTTGTACTTGGTCAAATGCCTTTTCTGCATCTATTATGATGATCATATGATTTTTATCTTTCATTTTGTTGACGTGCTGTATCACATTGGTTGATTTGCAAATATTGAACCATCCTTGTGTTGCCAGAATAAAGCCCATTTGATTGTGGTGAATGGTCATTTTAATGTTTGGTTGAATGCAGCTAATATTTTGTTGAATGCAGCTAATATTTTAATGTTTTGTTGAATGCAGCTAATATTTTGTTGAGGATTTTTGTACCTATGCTCATTAGGGATATTGGCCTGTGGTTTTCTTTTTTTGTAGTGTCTTTGTCTGGTTTTGGAATCAGGGTAATTCTGGTCTCATAGAATATATTTGGAAGCTTTCCTTCTTCTACTTTTTCAAATAGTTTGAGAAGAATAGGTATTAACTCTTCCTTAAATGTTTGGTAGAATTTACCTGTGAATCTCTCTGGTCCTGGACATGTATTTTTTGGTAGTTTTTTGATTACCAATTCAATTTTATTACTAGTGATCAGTCTGTCCAGATTTTCTCTTTCTTTCCAATTCAGTTTTGGAAGATTGTATGTTTCTAGGAATTTATCCATTTCTTCTGGGTTTTCCAGTTTGTTGGCATATAATTTTTTGTTGTATTCTCTTATAATTATTTGTATTTCTGTGGTACAAATTGTTACTTCTCTTTTATTCTGATTTTATTTATTTTGTTCCTTTCTCTTTTTTTCTTGGTGAATCTGGCTAAAGATTTATCAACTTTGTTTATCTTTTCAAAGATCCAGCTCTTGGTTTCATTGATCTTTTCTATTGTTTTTTAGTCTCTCTGTTATTTATTTCTGCTCTGATCTTTATTATTTCATTCCTTATACTCACCTTGGGCTTTGTTTGTTCTTCTTTTTCTAGTTCCTTTAGGTGTAAGATAAGATTGTTTATTTGAGCTTTTTCTTATTTCTTGGGCTAGGCCTATATCACTATACTATTTCCCTCTTAGAATTATTTTTGCTGCATCCCATAGATTTTGGATGATTGTTTTTTTATTTTCATTTGTCTCTGTATTTTTTAATTTCTTTTTTTATTTCTTCATTGACCCATTGGTTGTTCAATAGCATGTTGTTTAACCTCCAGGTATTTGTATTTTTTTTTCTTGTGGTTGATTTCTAGATTCATATTATTGTGGTCAGAAAAATAACATGATACGATTTCAGACTTTTCAAATTATTGAGACTTGTTTCGTGTCCTAGTATGTAATCTATTCTGGAGAATGTACTGTGTACTTGAAAAGAATGTTCTGTTGTTTGTGGATGGAATGTTCTGCATATATCTGTTATGTTCTTCTTGTCTAACATCATTCAAAGCAGTTTCCTTATTGATTTTCTACCTGAATGATTGATCCACTGATAAATGGTGTGTTAAAATCTCCTACTACTATTGTGCTACTCTCAGTTTTTCTTTTTATGTCTTTTAATACTCTTTTTATGAATTTAGGTGCTCCGATGTTGGATACATAGATATTTGTAATTGCTATCTCCTCTTGAAGTCTATTTTGTCTGATAAAAGTATTGCTACCTTGGCTTTTTTATTTTTCTCCCTTTGCATGATAAATGCTCTTCTCTCCCTTCCCTTTAATTCTGTATGTGTTTTTAGGTCTGAGGTGAGTCTCTTGTAGGCAGCATGTAGAGCATTATTTTTTACCCATTCTGCCACCTATGTCTTTTGATTGGAGCCCTTAGGTCATTTATATTTAAAGTAATTATTGATGTGTATGTACTTTGTGCCATTCTGTTATTTGTTGTCTGGTTGTTTTTGTAGTTCTACTCTACCCCCTTCTCCTCTTGCTCTCCTTCTTTGTGATTGATGAGTTCCTGTAGTGTTATGTTTGGCTTTCTTTCTATTTATTTCTTGTGTATCTATTATAGATCTTGGGTTTGTGGTTACCATGAGGATCATATATAATATCTTAAGTACATAGCAGTCTCTATTAAGTTGGTGGTCATTTAAGTTCAAACCCATTCTAAGAAAAAATCCAAAAAAGTTTATTTTTGAACTCCCTTCTCCACATTTTATGTGTATGCTGTCAATTTTACATCTTTTTATTTATAATCTTGTCATGTCTGATTATGGCCATTTCTCTTCCACTCAAAGAAGTTTTTTTAACATTTCTCATAAGGCTGGTTTAGTGGTAATGAACTTCTTTAACTTTTGTTTGTCTGGGAAATTCTTTATCTCTTCTTCAATTCTGAATGATAGTCTTGCTAAGTAGAGTAACTTCAGTTGTAGGTTTTTTTTTCCTTTCAGCATCATTTTGATGATACATACTTTGATACATACTTTGAATGTATCATTTGGCAAAGTTTTATACATTTTAAATGTAGAGGTTTTGATCATCTACCATTAAATGCATTCTAGATTTGATGGGGCTTATGCTAATGTAAATTATATCTTTTTAATTTTAATTTTATTTATATATATATATATATATATATATATATATATATATATATATATTATTGCTGGTTAGTAAAAATACAATTGATTTCATATACTGAACTGGTTCCAGCAGCCTGGATAATTCACTTGTCAATTCTGGTAGTTTGTCTTTAGATTTTTATTTTTTTTTAAATTTTTTTTTCAACGTTTATTTTATTTTTGGGACAGAGAGAGACAGAGCATGAACGGGGGAGGGACAGAGAGAGAGGGAGACACAGAATCGGAAACAGGCTCCAGGCTCTGAGCCGTCAGCCCAGAGCCTGACGCGGGGCTCGAACTCACGGACCGCGAGATCGTGACCTGGCTGAAGTCGGACGCTTAACTGACTGCACCACCCAGGCGCCCCTGTCTCTAGATTTTTAAAAATATTTTTTATGTACACAATCATGTCTCTGTATAATGACAACTTTATTTTGTCTTTTTTGAAACTTTATGAACTTTTTTTTTCATTGCCTGTTGCATTGGTTAAGATCTCCATTTTTCTTTTAATAAAAGTAATTATAGCAGATGCTAGTAATCTCAAAAAGAAAGTTTTAAATCACCATTAAATTGATTTATCTTCCTGGTCTGGTAAGAGTTTTTAATCATAAAGCAATATTGTGTTTTATCAGAAGTTTTTTTTTTTCTGTAGCTATTAAGAGAAGTTTATTTATCCCCACTGTATTAATAAACTATTGTTAGCTTTCTTAGAATAAACTTCATCTGGTTGTGATGCATTACCTATTTTATATGTCACTGAATTCCATTTGCTACTATATACTATATTTTTACATATAGGTTCATGCTACATATTGGTCTGTACTTTTCCTTTCTTATAATTTTTGTAACTAATTTGGTTATCAAGGTTATGCTGGGCCCATAGAAATACTGGGAAGGGTATCTTCTTTTTTGAAAGAGTATACATAACATTGGAGTTATTATTTCCTTTAATATTTACTAAAATTCACCAAAGAAACCATCTGGGCTAGGCACATACTTTGTGGAGAGGTTTAAAATAAAATGTTTAATTTCTTTGGCAGATATATACTATTCCTATTACTCTCTTATTGTGCTGGTTTTAGTAAGTTATATTTTTCAAGGAATGTATATAAATTGGCATAAAGTTATTTAAAATGTGTTCTTTTAAATATGTATAGGGGTCTATACTAATGTCTCTTTATTCATTACTATATTAGTTAATTTTTTTTAAATCAGTATTGTCAGAGTTTTATTAATTTGACTCATCTTTTTCAGGAACATACTTTTGATTTTATTGATTTTCTTTATTTTTTTCCTACTTTTTATTTGTGCTTTTATTTTTTATTATTTCCTGTCTCTTTGGACTAATTTTGTATGTGTGATATTTTGTTTTTTCCTGTTTTTAAAGATGGAAACTTGAATCAATGACATATGGAATCTTATTTTCTTTCTAATATACACATATTTAAGAATATAAATTTTCCTGGGGCATCTGACTGTCTCAGTCAGTTCAGCATGGAACTCTTGATCTCTGGGTCATGGGTTCACATGCCACATGAGGTGTGGAGCCTACTAAATTTTTAAAAATTTATATATATATACATATATATAGATTTATATATAGATTTATATATATATTTGTATAAATCTTCCTCTAGGCATTGCATGAATTTCTTTCAGTTTTTGTTAATCTGACTATATGTTTATCTCAACTTTATATCTGAAGGACATTTTTTTTGATCAATATAGAATTCTGGGTTGGCAGTTATTTCCTTGATCATGATTTAGCTGTTTTCCACATTTGGATATACCATATATTCACTGTCATTTAGTTTAAAATATTTTCTAATTTCCATTCTGTTCCCTTCTTTGATTCATGGATTCATTATAATTTTATCACTTAATTTTAATTTTTTAAAGGTTTATTTATTTATTTTGAGAAAGGAGAGAGAGGGAGGGAGGGAGTAAGGGAGGGGCAGAGAGAGGGCGACAACAAATCCCAAGCAGGCTCCACAGCTATGAGTGCAGAGCTCAACATGGGGCTTGAACTCATGAACCTAACCGTGAAATCATGACCTGATACAAACCAAGAGCTGGACACTTAAGTGACTGAGCCACTTAAGCTTCCCTTATTGCTTAATTTTAAAACAGTTGGTGCTTTCTTAGTTAGCTTTTGTTGTGTGTTTCAAAAGTTATTCCAGTATACTCAGCATATTCTTCATGATTTCATTCCTTTGAAATATGCTTTAGGTTGCTTTATGACACAGCATATGGTAAATTCTAGCAGAGTTCCATGTGCATTTGAAAAGCACTGTGTATTCTGTCATTGTTGAATGCAGTGATATATACTGCATTAGATATCTATATCTATATACATCTGATATGTATATATTTATAAAATATCAGGTATATGTATTAGACATATATATCCTAATATAATAAGATACTTTCAGGTTTTTGCTCTTATAGGTAATTATACAATATACATCTTTCTATATATGTAACTTTTTGTTCTTGTTGAATTATGTCCTTAGAGTAAATTCTCAGGAGTGGTATTACTAGGTCAAGGCTTAGGAATATCTATATGGCTTTTTTTTTCTTTATACAACATTGCTTGCTAAAAGTATTGTATCTAATTACAGTGTGAGTTATGATGCATGAAATCACCAAATACCCCACAGTGTTAGGTGTTGTAATTGTTTTGTTAATCATGTGGATACTAAGTTGTAATTTAAAGTTGATGGTAACTTTAATGTCCCTGTTAACTAGACAAGATAAACTTTTCCAAGTGTTCATTTACTATTTCAATTTCCTCTCATATAAATTGCAATGCATCTCTTTTACAATCTCCTGGGAACTTGATAGTTTTGGAATAAATTTGATGAGTAATTTTATAATATCATCAGTTTGCCCTTGGCTTACAAATTTGGTGTGAATGTTTTTCCAATCTATTATCTTTTGTATTTTCGCTTTGCTGTTTTTCCACCAATCATGTTCATTTTGTGTCGATTTGAATCTATTCATTTGTTTATGACTACTCTTATCACTTCAAAACTGTGACAATGTTTGATTCTGTCCCAACTGAATATTTCTTTTTTCTTCTTCTCCAAAAGTTTCTGTTAATGTATTGTATAGAGCAACACTGTCCAATAAGAATATAATATGAGCCACATAGAGGATTGAAAACTTTCTATTAGCCACAGACTGAAAAGGGAAAAAAAATGGGTGCCATTAATTTTAATCATATACTTTATTTAATCCAGTATCCAAAATATGAGCAGATTTTGCTTTGCCTGTCAATAGGCATGAATTTCAGTTACTACTATTTAGTTAAGTAATATTAGTTCTGCAATAACACAGTCCAAATTTTAGTTACTATGGCATATTAACTATGAGTACTTGCATAAACTGCAAATTTTGCTGCTAGACTTCAGTCCACAGATGACTACATAACCAATTAGCATATTTATCAGTGACCAGTCATCTCATTTCTCTCAAAGTCTGTTGGTGATGGGTGACTACAGATCTGCTATTCAGTTCACGAAGAGACAGCAAAGTGTGTAGTTGTGTTGCCTTCTTGTATCTCAGTGGTAAAGCCAGGTAACGTTTTACAAGAATGAGTCATCAAAAGAGAAAATTGGCCAACAAAGGTGAAAGGGCAGTGAAGAAACAAACAAAAATGGTACTGCCGGAATTGAAAGTAGGTGTGATAAGAAGACAGATGACTGGGGCAAGATGACACTTCACTGTCCAAAACCCTCTCGAGGTTCTGCTGGAAGAACCTAGTGAAGGCAAACTTGTCAACGCAGTAAGGAACGGGTTGTGATGAAAGGGTGCAGATGTTCCAGAGGAGAGGACACCAGCAAAAAGAAACCCCGCGTTTAAAGAAATTTTCAGAGATTTCTCACGACATTGGGAATGCAAAGGATAAAATGTCGGGACCTGATCTCAGAAAAGACTATGACAGTTCACTAAGGCTCAGGAAAGACACTTACTTGCTCTAGACTAGAAGTTATGTAACAGGAAAGCAGCAAGCATTGTTCAAACCAAAGTTCAAACTTTGGTAAGTTTATTACAAAGAAAAAAAAGCCACTTTAATTCTCATGCTTCTATATTTGTAAATTACTATGTACCAAATAAACTAATTCTATGATTTTCACTGCTGCAAAGGTTGATAATGGACAGTAAGAATTTTTCATATTTTGGGGTGCCTGGGTGGTTCAGTTGATTATGCATCTGACTCTTGGTTTGGCTCAGGTCATGATCTCATGACTTGTGAGTTTGAGCCCCACATCACTTGGGATTCTCTGTCTCCCTCTCTCCCTGCACCTCCCCACTTAATGCGCTCTCTCTGTTTCAAAAATAAATAAATAAACATTTAAGAAAAAGAATTTTCATATTTTGACAAAATTTTTTAAAAGTCACATAATAATCATAATTTCCCCCCATTGATTAGTTAATGATCGTTTGTATGGTTTCAGTTTGTGCAGTCCCTTTTATGGTTCTGCTCAGTCATGCAGAGCAAGGACTGCCTATATTATCATTTCAACAAATAACATAAAATTTTGAAATAGATTGCATTCTCTTTTTCATACTAAGTCTTCAAACCACAATGTGTGTTTTACACTTTCAGAGCATCTCCACTCAGACTAGCCACGTTACAGGTGCTCAATAGCCACATAGGCTGGTAGCTATTTGACTACTCGAGTCTAGAGTATTCTTCCTTTTCAAGCCAGAGTGGAAAAGTGTTTGTGCTGGTCGGAATACAAGTAACTGACTAGAAACTCACTGTCCAAACAAATCAAAGTTTAATATGGGCAACAATAAAGAGATATACTTTCTCCCTCAGTGGTAACAAAGGCACGGTCATTACATCAGCTCCCTCTGGAAGAAAGGCTGAGAAAATAAGTCTTGAATTGTTCTCATAAACTCATTGGAATCAGTCTTGTTGGAATAATATGGGGCAGGGATGGGGGGAGGAAGAAGAAAGAACGAGTCTTCCAGGGAAAATACTGGCTCCTTAGTCCCCCACGTGAGCTGAAGCAGCTTGGCTCATCTGGGCGGCAGAGCGATTTGTAAGCGCGTTGGGTTAACACATTATCTCTGAAATACCACAGAGTCTGAGGGCCTCTGAATAGTGAGTAATTTCCTTGGAGTTTTGAGAATACTTCTACAAGTTAGTGAAGTCAGCAAATTATTTATTTGATTTCCTCCTCAGTTTCACATTCTGGAAATTCCCAGCAGCCTAATAGCAATGGCAACAACACCTGCTTGGCTGTCGGGTTGCAGGCATCTTTCTTCCTAATATCCCCCAAATGATCACCCTGCCTATTGTCCTAATATCTCTAGATTTTTCCTGTGTGAACAAGATTACAACTTCTCTGCCACTTTCTTATCCCAGCTCCATCTGGGACAATTGTCCCATAAATATTTGCACACAGTTAATATGTGACGTTAGATGCAAAGTGTGTGTGGGCACGCACGCACTCAAGCTACTACAACTCTCTAACGTATTCCTTATTCATAAGGAAAAGAATGTATCAGAGCAGTTTAAAGCACAATCTTTGAAAGCAAAACTGAGTTCAAATTTCAGTGCTATCACTTACTATATATGTAATCTTGAACACGTTACTTAAATATTTTTGTGCCTCAGTATCCTCATCTATAAAATGGGAATAATAATACCTCCAACTTCACACAGCTGATAAAGGAATTGAATGGGATCATGCATGTAAAGTGCTTGGTTAATGTTTGTCACACTGTAACTGCTAAAGCAAAAGCCATTTTTAAATATTGGTGTTGCTATTATTGTCATCATTTTATTATTAGTGTTATTGCTGTTCCAACCTTTGCTTGAAAAGAGCAAAAATAGGGGCGCCTGGGTGGCGCAGTCGGTTAAGCGTCCGACTTCAGCCAGGTCACGATCTCGCGGTCCGGGAGTTCGAGCCCCGCGTCAGGCTCTGGGCTGATGGCTCAGAGCCTGGAGCCTGTTTCCGATTCTGTGTCTCCCTCTCTCTCTGCCCCTCCCCCGTTCATGCTCTGTCTCTCTCTGTCCCCAAAATAAATAAACGTTGAAAAAAAAAATTTAAAAAAAAAAAGAAAAGAGCAAAAATAAAAAAAAAAAGTGGTATTGGGTAAAGATGTGCTTGGGCAAAGGGCGTCCTTGCAGAAAACCATATACTATGCCAACTATCTGCACCACTTCTCAGAAGTTCTCTTCTCTGGTGTATCTTGTGGTAGTCCCGCTGCTTCAGAACCAATCCCTCCCCACCTCGGGAAGGGCCTCACCCGCACCAGCAAGCATCTTCTCTCCTCTACCTTCCTCTCTTTGGCTCCAGTCTCCCAGCTCTTTTTAGTTTCTTTTAAGTTTAGACTTAAACTGTGGCTCACTGATACCTCCATATGGTACAAAATTTTAAAGACATGAAAAGGTAATACTAATGTATCTTTCTCCCATCTCTGTCTTCTATATCCAGATCCCCGAGACAACCACTGTCACAGGGGATATTCTATGCATAGATAGCAAATACGTACATGTGTATTTTCTTTTTGAAACCCCCGCACTTTGAAACCCCTGCACTTATTTAATAAAACTTAGAGATTATACCATGCTAGTGCCTTAAAAATCGCCTCATTCTCTGTAACAGCTGTATTATTTTCCATGGGGTAGATATACCATAATTTATTTATCCAATACCCTAAAGATTGTTTCAATATTTTATTATCATAAATAATGCTGCAATAAATAACTATGTACATATAATGTTTAAATACATTGTTTAAATATTTTATTATCATAAATTATAAATTTGCTTCAATATTTTATTATAAATAATGCTGCAATAAGTTACTATGTACATATGTAATCTTGTACATCTGTGAGATAAACTCCTAGAAATGGAATATTTAGATCAAAGTGTAGATGCATTTTAATTTTTGTAGATTTGGCCAAATTACCCTCTGTGAAGGTTTTGCTAATTTGTAATCCCACTAGTAATGTAATAGAGTGTCACTTTCTCCACACACTCTACCTGTATAGGTTGTGTTCAATTGTATGAGCTTTTCCGTGCTTTTCTTTAAGCAGAGTAATCTCAACTTATTCAATACTGTGTATCTCTGGTGATATGTTCTTATAAAAAAATGTTTTTGTCTCTTCTGCATTTTCCTACATTCCTTTGCAATGTACCTGTGGCATCGAGGCTATCTTCTGTCCATAGCCCCAGACCCTTGATCCTCCTCTTCCCCCTCTGTGCTTATGAGGATCTCCTCCATGATGCACGATCTGGGTTAGCCCAGTTGGGGCTGGGAGACCTCTAACAGGCCTGGGAGCAAATGGCTTAGAGTGAGGTTCCTATCTCCCACCCTGAGTCTGAAGCACCTGCCAAGGGAGGTGCAGGATGGCCTTCACCAAATATATATCCTTGTTGATTTGGCCAGATGCCATTGACTAAATCATGGCATCTATCTACATGGGAATACCAGACATCCCTGAAAAATGAATGAACAACTGCATGAATCAACACAGATAGATCACAGGGATGTATGACAAGCATAAAAGCAAGCCACATAAAATACATGCTGCATAATACTGTGTCTATTAAGTACTAAAATGAGCAAACCAAATGATGTAATGTTTACTAATGTAAACATGTATGGTAAAACTATATAAATCGTAAGAGAACAAAAAATGCAAAATTCGGGATCATGGTATTCTGGCGGCAAGAGGAGCAGGCAGGATGATCTGACCAGGAGCGTCAACACTGTTGATGATATTCTCTCTCTCTCTCTCTTTTTTAAGTGTTTTATTTGTTTTTAAGAGAGAGATTGAAAGCATGAGCGGGGTAGAGGCAGAGAAAAGGAGGGTTACAGAAGATCAGAAGCAGGCTCTGTGCTGACAGCAGACAACCTGATGCAGGGCTCAAGCTCACAAACAACAAGATCATGACCTGAGCCGAAGTCAGACCCTTAACCGACTGAGCCACCCAGGCACCCCAGTGTCAGTGATATTCTTTTGCCTAATTTGCATGGTGGGTTTCTGGATATTCATTTTGTTCCTCTTCTTAATAATTTCTATGCTACTTACATCCTTTTGTATGTGTAACTTTCATAATTTTAATGGAAAGCTACAGAAATATAAACTAGAAAGAAGATCATGACATATTAAGGGAAATCAGACAACAAAATAATGTGTACATCATGATCCTTCCTCAAACTAGACACAAACACACACAGACATACATGCGTACACACACAAATTCTAGATAGATATTGACCACAGTGATAATAATGGGATTTGAGTGGTGGAATTATAATTTTTTAAGACTTCTCTTATTTTTCTGATATGTATTTCTGATATGTATTGTTTTCAACATACATACCATTTTTTGTAATAACGTATTTTGAAATATTTTTAAAATGTGCCAAGTACCACTACCAAGTATTTAATAACACCTAACATGTAACCAAGCTCACTCTATGCCAGGTTCTGTGTCAAGGGCATTACAAACATTTTCTTATTCAGTCTTCATGAAAAGTTGGGGTAATTGGCAGCAATATTCCCATTCCACTAAGGACAAAACAGAAGGCCTGACAGGTTGAGTAACTTGCTAACAGACTCATAGATAGTCAGTGGCAGGGGCAGAACCCAACTCAGCCTGTCTTCCTGTCAAGCATGTGCTCCTGGCCAAACTGTCATGCAACACTCACTGGCCAACAGAAGCCCGAAGGAGCTATACAATGCCAAAAAATGTTAAGGGTCTAGGATTTCACCTTACATTTCAAGCTAATAAGCTACCCTGTTGCTTTTTCATGGATATTGGCAGAAGACACAAGACTCATGGGTCAGAGACAAAAGCCTTTGGCAGTCACAACCAATAAAGCATGAACATTCTGTTGATTTGTATCCATTCCTCATGCCCCTCAAGTACCAGAGGGTGACACAGGCGGACCTTGATGAATGCCTGCACACGCAGTGGACAGTGCGGCAAGAAAGGAACACTGGAGGATCCACCACCTTCACAGCAAGTGGAAGCAACCTGCTTTTTGTCTAAGAGATTATCCCATTTTTCAAGTTGCTTGTTGCAAACACAGTGCTGAGAAATATCTCAAGAAAAGATCACTCAGTGCCTTGCATATCTAACAAGAAGGTGCAGGGCCCATGGAAGGTTGCTCCCCAACATATAACCAAGACTCTTTGAGCTGCAAATTCTAGAAATCCAGCTCAAATTTGTTGAAACAAAACAAAGGATGAAGAAAAATGAATTGACTTAAAACTCCTATTTCTCTCTTTTTCTTTCATCTCCTTTCTTCTACATTGTCCCCACTCACTGATAAGCATTCTCCTTAATATCATAGGAGGGCTGCCTGTAACAACAATCCCAAACCGGAACATGACTTGTTCCAGCCCTTCTAATAGAAGTCCTGGAGTTAAGTCTCAGTGGCTATGTTTGATCTGCATTGGGTCCCATGTCCATCCTAAACCAGTTGCTGGGACCAGGTGAAACAGTGCTCTGGGTCCCTTCCTGGGTCCCTTACCCACTTCTAGAGCCAATGGTGGGGTCCGTCCCACCCTAATCATCTGTACTGATGGTGGGATTTTCCCTACAGAAAATCAGAGTGCTGTTAACAGAAGACAAAGGTGTGGACGCTCCACAGACAAAATACACGCTGTGTCCAGGAATGGGCTGTCTCTAAAACATCACACATAGCAGACAGTAAGCTAGTTGAACTGACAAGATGAAATGTAAGGTATTCTGATAAGATTTGCAAAATTCCACATATCTCAGGGGTACTTATGCAGAAATGGTTCCCAACTACTGGTGCGCCCCATGACTTTCGATATTTGAGGCAATTATCAGAAGGTTGTAGCAGCTTGACTGCACCAAATGCAGTGTGCATGGGGATTTGCCAATACAAAAAGGAGGAAGAAAAAAAGAATGAAACAATTCCAAGCTAATTAGTTTATAATTGATTCCAGTGCTCTCCTTCAGTCTCATGCGTTCTTTCTTCTCAATTCCCCCTACAATGAAGAACCAGGAATAAATAATATTCAAATACAATCATGCCCAAGGGAAAAATTATCTAAATACCCAGGATTGCTTTTGTTAGAACACAATATTTTGGGTGAGTAGGGAGCATACCCTTATAGTGGCTTAAGTATCCTTAGCTAAAAGTAGCAGAGTCAAAAAGATTGCATCACTCCCAATGCATGGGCTAGGTTCAGGCTCTTAAGGAGGAATGATAATTTTCCAATGGAGATTTGTCCAATTTCTCCTTTATAGCTACCACTATCATCACCACCCCTTTCTGTTTTCAATAAAGTAGCACCTAAATTTGTTATAAATGTAGTGATGCCAGATGAGAGCCACTCACTCAGAGCTTCCCACCTCACAGAAGGGATAAGGACTAAAGATGTCTCTCACAGGTACAGTCCCTCCTGGCAAAGATGTCCTCAATAAAGGGCTATTCAGTGGAATATAGAACAGATAACAGGGCAGACAAGTATATGAGTATATGAGATGCACCTGAGTATAGAATGGGAGCCAAAAAAAAAAAAAAGTTGGTAGTTTGAGCTAAATTCAATAGTAGAACAGCCTGGCTTTCTCCTCTCTACCATGCAGTGCTACTTCTCCAACTCCTGCCAAGCCATCAAGTGAAAATGCAAATATTGTCATTTCAAGAAAACTTCTGTAAAGAGAATGTGTTGGCTAGAGGAAACGCATCACAGACCTCAAAAGCCATTATTGCCTATTCAACATTCTGAGTCTCCCCTCCTTCCTTTCCCACCTCCTGAAGCCTAACTAACAGAACCCATGTCATTATGCCCAGCTCTTCCATCTTCATTCTCGGGGATGCTCTTTCCAAAGAAATTTCATCATAGAGAAAGAGTTACTGGAGGGCAAGGAGCATGTACTACTTATTTATTGCTATGTAACTAATAATTCCAGAGCTTACCACTTTAAAACAGAAGACATTTGTAATCTGTAGTTTCTGAGGGTTAGGAATCAAGGTTGCTGAGCTGGGTGTCTCTCCTAAGGCTGCAATCAAGTTGTCAACAAGCACTGAATCATCTCAAGCTCTAACATGGGAAGAAGCCAAGCTCCCCTACATGGCTGTTGGCCAGGGACATGAGTTCCTTTCCACGTTGACCTATTTATGGGGCACCTCACAACATGGCAGCTGGCCTTCCTCAGAACAAGCCAAAAGAGAATGAGACAGAGTGAACAAGATGAAAGTCACCTAATATTGGATTCTAATGTTGGAAGTGGCACACCATCACTTCTGCCTTTTTTTTTTCTTTTTTTTTTTTTGCTAAAAGCCCTATCCAAATGGAGAGGACATGGTCATAAATACCAGGAGGTTGGGATCACTGGGGCCTTCTTAGAGGGTTCCTACCCTCTATCCAGTCATGTGATATGCCTCAAACCTAATAGGGAGCCAGGCAAATGGTCAGCTCAACAATACTTGCTACACCACAATTAATCCAGTCCAAAGGACTCATACAAAGCAGAATAGGATACAAGGAATAAACAATGGTGTTGTAGGTATGAATTTTATTCTGCCAACTCAAGTGTGCAAGAATTAAATCTTCTATATCTCAGCCTAATTTTTATTTGAGTCCTCATCCTGCCTGGATGGCAAAAATGTACTCTCAGTCCATGGGAATCCACTTCCCATTTGTCCTGGGCACAAATTTGTAGTCCCATTTGTAGTTTTTCATTTCAAAAGAGATTATTTAGTGGCAAGACCATGAGGGAAGAGAGTGGTGAGAGGGCATCTCCTGGTCCTTAAGTCACAGGTGTTGGAGGAATTATGTCTCACCCCATTTGCTCCTCAGTCACCCGGGCACAACCTGAGATGTGTGCCTTTAGGGGCCACTCTTGTCCGTTCCACTTATGACCCACTGTGAATTTTCTGAGCCAGAATGGGACACAGAATTCTCTCTCTGGTCCATCTTGTGAGATATCTTGCTTAGACACCACTCATCTAGGCTCTTGTGGCCTCCCAGGACTATGGTCACAGAGAAAGTTTGCAGAACCCTCTGCTCTCCAGTGCCTCCAAATTCTCTGCAGCTGCACAGGCTCCCAGGCCCTGCCTTTGAAGTAGGGTGCACAATGGTCCTCTCAGACCTGCTAGCTTCTCTGCTCTCATTGCCACCCCTCTTTCTCTCTCCTCTTCCCTCTCAGCCCAACCCTTAGCCCAGAGGACACTTTACTATGCACTGGATAGGAAAACAGAAGACCCGATTCTGTGTTGACCTTGGACATTTTCCCTCAGAGGCACTTTCACTTCCTCTATCTTCACACTTTCCCATTATGCCCCTGCCCTATCCAGGGCATTTCACCCCTTCTTCCTCATGGGTCAGGCTTCAGAAACATAAAGCCAGTGCCTGGCAGGCTACCTCCTGCCCTTCAAAGCCCTTACCTGAGGCACTGAACACAGAATGGAATCTTATTTGCACAGGAAGTCAGAAAGAGAGAGGAGAAGGGAAATCAGAGGGGCTCTTCCTTCCTTCCTTCCTTCCTTCCTTCCTTCCTTCCTTCCTTCCTTCCCTTCTTTCTTTCTTTCTTTCTTTCTTTCTTTCTTTCTTTCTTTCTTTCTTTCTGTGATTCTTTTTAAAAACAGATCATTTTCCACAAAGGCAAATAGTTTGCACCATGTTGGAGACCTCGAAAGTGTTGGTTGACACTCTGCAAAAAGAAAAGAGCAAGCTCAGGGAGCCAAAGGGCACATAAGGGTAAAAGTGATGTTAGTTACACAGACAGATGGGAGACTGGAAGAACAAAAACTCCTCTGCTCGTCTCTCTGACAGATGACACTTTCTGTCCTCTCTCTGCTGGCTCCCTTGGTCTCACTATACATGGGCCTCTGGTCCACTGCCTTTAACCACTGCTGCAAGCAGACACTCCTGGTGTCTCCTGAGATTTTCATGATGTGGGCACACTCCTGAAAAGATGCACAGCCTCCACTTGTCCACATAGACCCATGCCCCTCTGGAAATAGATGGCCCTCTAGAAGAATCTTGGAATCTCACGAGGTGGCAGGCACATTATTACTAAGGAAATACTATACTAAAAATGTTTAAAGCAGCATTTAAATTACTAAACTACCTTACTGCCTTTAAGCTTCTCCCAATTCTCACATCCAAAAGTTAGCTATTAATAATTGTATCACTGATAAAGAAACTGAGACCAGCAAGACTGGGATTCAAGATGTGAACTCAGATAGTCTCATGCTAAAATCAGTGATCTTTCCATTAAAATATGGCAAAATGAACCTTGGCAAGTAAAAAATAGTAAGGAGCTGAGCAATTTTTTGGACTAGTATAAGCAATCAATGTACTTAATTGATAGACATTCATTTTCTGCACTTTGTTCCAAATATTAAGAAAGGTGGTAGCAGCAGGAAGATTAGAATGTTCTCATGTGATTTCTGTTTGCTTGCTTTCTGCTTTTACAAAGAATGGTAGCTGGAGGTATCAGAAAAAAATTTAAGGTATTTTTGTGGCTGATTTGTTCATCTGAGAATTATTGTCAATTAGCTCAATTGTTAGGGTATCTTGAGAGCAAGTATTCAAAATCCAGGTGAGGCGATCAGCACGGTCCACCCAAGACAGCAGGGGAGCAGCTCAGTATAGAAATTCCTTCTCCCATAAAAAAAAAAAAAAATCAACTCATCACAAGTATTGGGTTAATCATGGGATAATTCATATTGTTATTTAGTTCTCAGGGGCCAGTTCTGGCCAAGCCTCCTTCTGTGCCTGAGGAATTCTGTATAGAAAGATGGAACTGCTACCACAGAAGGACTTTTATGGGGCACCTGGGTGGCTCAGTACTTTAAGCGTCTGACTCTTGATTTCGGCTCAGGTCATGATCTCACAGCTCCTGAGTTCAAGCCCCACATTGGGCTCTGCACTGACAGTGCAGGACCTGCTTGGGATTCTCTCTCTCCCTCTCTCTCTGCCCCTCCCCTGCTCATGCTCACTCGCTCGCTCTCTCTCTCTCAAAATAATAAACTTAAAAAAAAAAAAAAGGACTTTAATGCTGACCAAAGGTTCTCAAAGTAGGAGCTAGCAATGATTTTGCAACTGGTACAACAGCCCCGAATAAACCACATGTTTTCTGAAGACAGAGCATTTAACATTTCTCCACATTATCCTTTATGATTTCTCAATTATATATAGATACCATTATGAATTGATAAAGCACACATTCTCATAAAAAGCATTTTTTAATTCATAATAGATTTTGTCTTTGTGTACTAAGATAACAAAAGGTTACTATTATTGAAAAGTACAATTTTTATCCTTTGAGGAGTCAACAATAATGTTTTGTGTTATAAAGGGATCTTGATGCTTTAAATGGTTGGGAATCACTGATGCAAGTTACCCAAAGGATCCATGCTCACACATTCTGGAAGCAAAATAATTGAAACTGATCCTGGATTAATGCAATCTCTATCAAAATCCCAATTTTTGCAGAAATTAACAAGGTCAACCTAAAATTCATATGGAAACATAAGGAACCTAAAATAGCCAAAACAGTGCTGAAAAAGAAAGAACAGGGGTGCCTGGGTGGCTCAGTTGGTGAAGTGTCCAACTTCAGCTCAGGTCATGACCTCACGGTTCATGGGTTCGATCAAGCCCCACATTGGGCTCTGTGCTGAATGATTGCTCAGAGCCTGGAGCCTGCTTCAGATTCTGCGTCTCCCTCTCTCTCTGCCCCTCCTCTGCTCATGCTCTCTCAAAAATAAATCCATGTAAAAAAAATTTTTTTTTAAAGAAGAGAAAAAGGAAGAACAAAGTTGAAGGACTCACATTTCCCAGTGACAAAACCTCCTACAAAACTACAGTTATCAAGACAGTGTGGTACTGGTATAAGAATAGGCAAATAGATAAACAGAATAGAACTCAGAATCAATTAATAAAGCCTAACATTTACAGCTGACTGATTTTTCAATGAGGGGGTAAAGACAATTCAATGGGGAAATAGTAGTCTTTTCAACAAATAGTGTCACATGCAAAAGAATGAAGGTGGATCCCAACCTCACACTATGTACAAAAATTAACTCAAAATGGATGATGGACCTCAATGCAAAAGTTAAAACTTTAACACTCTGAGAAAAAAAAAAAAATGGGAGTAAATCTTTGGATTACTTTGGTTCTTTGATATGGCACCAAAAGTACAAGTGACAAAAGAAAAAACAGATAAATAGGACATCATCAAAATTAAAAGCTTTTTCTACTTCCAGGAATGCCATCAAGAAGTGAAAAGACAACCCACAGAATGGGAGAACATATTTGCCAATCTGATAAGAGACTACAATCTATAATATGCAAGGAATTCTTACAAGTCAACAATAAAAAGTCAAATAACCCAATTTAAAAATGAGCAAAGGATTTAAGAGACATTTCTCCAGAGAAAATGTACAAATTGAAAATAAACACATGAAAAAATCAGTATCATTTATCATGAGGGAAATTCAAATCAAAGCCATAATGAAATACCACTTTACACCCACTGGGATGACTAGAATTTAGAAAAACATGCAATAATAAATGTTATTAAGAAGGTGGACAAGCTTTCTAAAACAGTTCACCAGTTCCTCAAAATGTTAAGTGTATAGTTATTGTATGACCTGGAAATTCCACACCTAAGTATATACCCAAGAAAATTAAAAACTTATGTCCACACAAAACCTGTACACAAATGCTCATAGCAGCATTACCCATAATAGCCCCAAAGTGGAAACAACACAAATATTCGACACCTAATAAATAAACAAAATGTGCTATATCTACACAATGGAATATTATTTGGCAATAAAAAGAAATGAAGTCTGATACATGCTACAATATGGATGAACCTTGAAAACAATATGCTAAGTAAAAGAAACCAGTCACAAAAGGCCACATATTGCATTATTCCATTTATATGAAATTTCAGAAATGGGTATATAGAAGTATATAGTAGATTAGTGGTTGCTGGGGCCTGGGAGCTGACTGCTAATGGAGGTGTCTCCTGGAGTGATTACAATATTCTGAAATTTGGCAATGTAATGGTTGTATAATTCTGCAAATACACCAAAAACCACTGAGTTATACAGAGGTGGGCAAACCATTTCCGTAAGAGCTAGATATTAAATATTGTAGGTCTTGTGGGCCATACAGTCTTTGTCATAACTACTCAACTCTGTCATTGTAGAGCAAAAGCAACCATAGGTCATGTGTAAGTGAATGGGTGTGGTTGTGTTCTAGTAGAACACAGCTATTATTTACCAAAACAGGCAGCAGTCATCAACCCACAGATGTAGTTGCCAACCCTTACTCTAGATGGTGAAGTCTTTGAGGCAGAGGCTATGCTTTATTCATTTCTAGGTCCCCTGAGTGAGTAGGGTGTGCTCAGTATATAACTACTTGAACTGAACGAGAATGCCCTTGCACCATTTTCCTTCCCTGAACATAAGGAGTTGCTAGTATTTCTTATTCCTCTTGCTCTCTGGAAACACGTGGGGATATAACAACCAGCTGTCCCCTGGTTGGCTGTGGAAGGAGCACTGCAACCTGCAGACAGCTGGCCTTAGATTGAAAGGAAAGGGATGGAAATAGGATAAAAGCAAGTACCAACCAAGTGATGAAAATTAAACAGGAAACCCACTTAACACTTGAGTTGCTGCCATCTACAGCGTTCCTACCTAGAGCAACAGTACTGGTCAGAGGAAATAGCTCTGGTCTAGATGTCTGCCTAGAGGTACAATTTAGTGCAGACCCATGCATCTCTAGCATGTCTATCACACCAAGTGGAAATAGAGTCTGTGTTTCTCCCCCAAGAAAGACTTTGACCCATTTTTATAAATCCAGCTAAGGCTGTGTTACAGTCTTTACCCAGGAAGCCCACTTGCAACATTTATCCAATATCTCCAAGGAGGAAGGAGGGTAAATGCATTACATTTGCCATCCTGACTTAATGAGGTTGTTTCAAACTGTGCATGTCCCCAGACTCTTTGCTCCAGCACGGGCTAAGAAGAGAGATGGAGCAGTAGGGTTGTGTTCCTTTAAGGGCAGTGAGAGAAAATAGGGCGCATTTTCCCTCCCTGGGTTTTCCCAGTGATGAGTGATGAGGATGTTCCATTGATCATTTCTGTTCCTCTGCATTCATAGGGCTCAGCTCTCTCCAAATAACATAGCCCTGGTGTTCTCCCTTTGGGAAGACACCACAGAGTGAGCAATAAGAACAAGCTCTGAGCTGTCTGCCAGTGGCAGGGATGGTCACCCTCTCCCTCTGATCTACTTAGAACTTAGTGACCTCAGTACAGTGGCTTATTGTAGATACCACTAAGATAATTAAGGATAAAAACCAACCTCTATAACACCACCTTAGAGTTGTTTGCTATTCAAGTAGAGAACATGTTGGGGGAAAAATTAAGGAATGTATTAAGGAATCTTCTATGTCACAGAACATGTCAGAAATGGTGCTATAAGGCTGTGCTTCTGTTTTTGCACAGGGCTAATTTGCATGTTTGTTATGTCAAGAAAAAACAGAATATGATATTTAGAAGATATAGGTATTCAACATATTCAACATATTGATCTGTGTGTCTTTTATTATCTTTTTAAGTTTTGGATACCAGAGGGAAAAGTTAGCAGATGCATTAGCATTGAGCTAGAAGGGACAAGAGAAGTATCTCTGTCTGGTGTCTCCTCAAAGGCACATGGGAACAAGGATAAATGGGTATTGCCAACTTGGTCACAAGCTAACAATTGGAATCAAAGATCTGTCTTTGTTCAACACGAGCACACATAACTCATAACAATTCTGCATGGCTGCGATGCTCTGAAATTACCAGCCTGGCTCCTTGTTGCATCCTAATGGCAGGCATTTCAGAAATTGTTACTGAGGGTACCAGGCTGGGATAAGTTGTGGACATGAGGATAGAGCCTCCCCATTGAAGACGTGAAGTGGTTTGCAAACATTTTTACTTACAGAATTTCTAGGTTGCAATAAAAACCCACATCATTGTGTGAATTTTACTTCCATAAATCAAAAACAACAAAACACAAGGCTATGTCATTAGGACACTTGCTGCTGCCAAGTAACTGAACTTACTAAGAAGCTTATACCACAAGTTATTAGATCACATAATATGAAGACCAGAGGCAGGGAGGGGACCAGGAGCATTGTATCAGAGTTCATCTCTGTATCTCTGCAACTTCTTACTCACACATTCCTCTTGTGCTGTCGTCATCAATAGACTAGTAGCTAGATGGTTATAGCTGGTCAAGGCATCTGGACAGTAACAGTGTTGAAAGGAAAAGGTCTCTACCTTGCAGTCCTTTGTTGGAATCAAGAAACCCTAGATGCCTCCCTGCAGGATCACCTTCATGCTTCATAGGCCAATGGCTCAAGGGCCAATTCTGACTGAGATGGGAACCTTGTAAGTAGGAGGCCACGTGTTTCAGTTATCCATTGTTGCATAACAAACTGCCCCTGCTTAACAGGATAACAGGCAGTTAACCATTGTTGCAGAACAAACGGCTTAAAGAAACTGTTATTGGGGTGCCTGGGTGGTTCAGTCGGTTAGGTGTCCGACTTCGGCTCAGGTCATAATCTCCAGGTTCGAGGGTTTGAGCCGCACATCAGGCTCTGTGATGACAGCTCAGAGTCTGGAGCTGCTTCCAATTCTGTGTCTCCCTCTCTCTCTGCCCCTCCCCTGCTCATGCTCTATCTCTCTCTCAAAAGTAAATAATAAAAACATTTTTTAAAAAAGAAACTATTATTTTATTTGCTCACAATGCTATGAGTCAGGAATTTGGTTGGACCCAGTGGAGAAGACTCATTTCTATTCCATGATAACTGTTTCTTTGGACAATTGGATAAGACTGTTCAATCAGGGCTATATATCCGGGACCTAGAGTTTGGTTCTTGGCTGAGTTTCTTGGTTGTCCTCCATGTTGAGAGCTCATATGGTTAACTTGAGCTTCCTCACAGCATGGTGATCTCAGAGTTCAAAGAGCATAGTTCCAGTGTGCAAGTGTTTAACAGACCTCTAGTTTATCACATTGCCCAATATCTCATTGGCCAAAGCAAGTTATCTGGCTGAGCCGAGAGTCAATATGGGAGGGAATATACAAGTGTAAATACTGACAGACATGGCTTACTGGGGCCATGAATACAACAGTTATCACATCAACAGTCTGGTTCATCCTGAGTCCTATCCAGCCCTGATCCTGTGTCCCAGTTCTGATGATTGTGCTTCTGTTGTCTCCAGTGAACGTCTACCTTTAGCAGCTTTCTCTATACCCACAATCTAAGTCACAGGTAATCTATAAAAATACAGCAACACCTTTCTCCTCTGCACCTCAGAAATTTTTCCAGACTCTACCTTTTTCACTCCCCTTTGAACCTCTTCTCTCTCATCTGCTTATCCATCTTTTCTATCTATGAATGATACTATATCCACCCTCTCTTCCTAGCATCTTTCAAATGACAACTACTACATAGGACAAGCTGTTTGAGTCTGGGCTTCAACCCAGATTCTGCCTCTTAGACTATCTCCTTATTTACATGCACCAGAGTCTACTGGATGTGATGCTCATCCCAGGGTTCTGCCTGGGCTTCTGGGTCCAGCACTTTAGACTCTGCATGGCTGAGGAAAGCACTCAGATGTCTGTGTTTGCCTCATGATCCTGAGCCCTTGACTTGGAATTTATTTCAGACCATGTTCCTCTAGGACTCAGCTACCCCTGTTCTCCCCACAGGAGAAGCCCATCCCAGATGTGGAGATTTTGCTGTTGGCTGAGACTTCTCCATGGTAAAAAGAGTTACCTATCTTTTAAGATGTCCAACATCCCCAGGTCCAGGGATCCCTTTATATACTGTCTGCCTGGGAGGAAATCCCTGCTGCTTCATTATGAACAGGACACTCAAACCAGCTTAGGCAGGAGATGGGGATTTATGGGCTCACATAATGAAACCATGTGACGGTGGAACCAGCTCCAGAAATAATGGATGTGAGGACTGGAGCATAGTCTGGACCTGCTTTCTAGTTCCACCTCTCACCATGATGTCTCCAAATGTTGGCTTCACCTTCACTTTCTAAAGGCAGCTTTCTCTAATGTCAGGAACTGTGGCCATCAGGAGTCCTGGAGTCTCTACAACACTCAGAATAAGATTCTTTAGCTTTCTCTCAGAGCAGATGATTTTATGCCAAAGCTAGTTAGCAATAGAGACGAAAGACAGGTTTATATCTTCTTTTAAAGTGTTTATTTTTACTTCTTTTCCCACCCTGTTATGACCTGTATATGGAAGGGAGACAAGAAGTAGGAGAATGGAGAATAAGCAGCTCAAGTCCATAGGTCTCTCAGGTCCTAAGAGTCCCCATGGCAACCAGGTGGGTCCAAGACCCATGAAGCTTCCCCTCCTTAGGGTGGCTAAGGAAAGGCTTTTACACACTTGGCTGGGTATATAAATCCAAAAACCCTTAGCCAAGACCTTTAGAGTCAGATGAGTTTTAGAACTTCCCTGATTTTAGAAACACAATGTATAGAGTACATACCATGTATTATATATCACCCCCAGTGGGGTGTGAAGCCACATTCCATAATCAAACTCATTAACTGTTCTATGATAGAACGTATGAATATTCACACTTCTAGGATAAATGATGTTTATATGGATCCTCTTCTTTTTTTTTTTTTTAATTTTTTTTTCAACGTTTATTTATTTTTGGGACAGAGAGAGACAGAGCATGAACGGGGGAGGGGCAGAGAGAGAGGGAGACACAGAATCTGGAACAGGTTCCAGGCTCTGAGCCATCAGCCCAGAGCCTGACGCGGGGCTCGAACTCACGGACCGCGAGGTCGTGACCTGGCTGAAGTCGGACGCTTAACCGACTGCGCCACCCAGGCGCCCCTATATGGATCCTCTTCTTAGCAAAGGTCAGCCTTTGTTACTAAATGCATAATGTAAAACCTTTTGGTTTTCAGAAATTGAGGATTTCAAAATAAGGGATAAGAGATTGTGGGTCTATAAGGAATGTGGAAAGTGATAACTAATATCTGGACTATTGGTTCCCAGTGTTAAAGACGATCTCTGATGGATCTTGAGTCTGTGATCAATTGAACTTGTGTCACGTGCTTATGCCTGTGTCCCACATCCCTATCCTACCACACCATGGCTCCACTATCAGGAACACTACAAAGCACCCCTTCCCCAATATTCCCTGCCTTACTGCTACCATCTGACAACAACCTACTTTCAAAAAAGAGGTGACACTTACAATGGATTGTCTGTCTCCTATCAGAAGATCATCAGTGCCACCTCCATATGGCCCTACATTCCTGTTTCCCTAGATTGTCATAAGATGTCCACAATCTCAGGTCTCTCTTCTCCACCTGGCCTCTCATCCCCATAAAGTTCAAAATATCCCCTAATCAAACCCAATTTCCTATTCCTTCAAACTCTCTTACTGTTCCCTCTGAAACTTACAGTACACCATCAGCAAATTCTCTCAACTCTTAAGCATTGAATGTTTCCTTCTCCTTATTCTGGTGAAGGTATGCTCTTCCTGAGGACCCCTTCCCTCACTCCCATAGTCCTCTCAAGTCATAGATTTATCTCACCCCACTCATACCACTAAGCCTGAGAGCAGAAAATGTCCTTACTCCTCACTGCCATTTTCAGACTTTCATTTTTCCTGTATAAACACACACATACACATACACACACAACTTCTTTGAAACTTATGCCCCATACTACAGCATCTATTGCTCCTCCTTATTGGAGTCATTTAAAGATCTTTGGGTTACTCCTCTTCATTTCCCTTTCTCTCCCTCTTACTGCCCCTACACAACTTGATGAGTTTGCTACAGATGATAACTCCAGGACCTTTACTTCTCAATTTCTCGATCTCATCTCCACCTGCTTTGCCCACCCAACCTCTACTTACCCTCACGTTATTCTTGTCATTACCATTTACTGAACCCTTCCATAATCTGTATTTTGAATATCCCATTCTCCAAACACAGTCTCTCAAGCTTCTTCCCTCTGTACTGCAATTGTACTGATTTTTAGACCACATTGAGATCTCTAACCCTGCCATCATTTGACTGTCCAGTTGTACCCCAACTTCCTTCATTAGATTTCATGCTCTATTATCATAAACATTCCTTCACAGATATAATCAACTCATTTGCTCCATTCTTCTTCTGTCATACTCACCTGGCAGAAAACTCAGTCCTGGTTAAATCCAACTTTCTGCCTGCTCCATACCCGCAGAGCTGAAAGTGGTCAGAGAAAAGGCATAAAACTAGGATGACTTGTCTCTGTTTAGTCACTCCAGTGAGCCTATAGTGCCATTTGTCACTCCTACCACATTCCTTAGTCAGCTCACTCCCACTCAATGGTGAGTAATTCACACCTTCTTTTCTCTTCTCAACTTGCCCACCCTCTTCCCATTCCTACTCTAAGCTGAAGATCTTGCCTGTTATTTCATGGAGAAAATAGAAATAATCAAGAGAGAACTTTCATATGCCTCCATATGGTTTTCTCACCCTCTTATACTCATACTTTTTTATTATTATTCTATGTGATCTTTCATTTCAACTTTTCTCTGGGTGTTTAGTTCAATCTCTTCCTTCTGAAGATCATCATTCCCATCTCACTTTTTCACTACCATGAATTCCACTATAGCCACCTCAAATAGGTAATGGTAACTTCCAAGACCACCTGACTCCCAGTAGGAAAACCTGATTAGTCCAGCTTGGGTCAAGTGTGGATCAAGTGCACCTCCAGTCCAATCAGCTGTGGCCATGGAAGAGGAGTTACATTGCACATGAGACTCTTAGAAAGAGACCTTGCTCTGAAAAGATGGTGTCAGGCAATTAAAAATTAAGGACGGGGAAGAAAAACGGAGAAGAAAATATAGGGTAGCAAATAGCCAAAAACAAAACAGAAAACCACTCCAAAATTCTGTCTTCCACCAAAAAAAAATATGAATATAAGGCATTTAACAATTTAAAGAACATGGCTTTGTAGAAACTACTGAGGAGAAAGGGAGCATTACAAGAAAAATCTGAGGAAAGCATAAGTATAATGAAATACATATTTTTTCTGCATCTCATAGACTGTAAGAGTTCCAGAGCCCATAACTGTCCCTACTGATATTTATAATATAGTATGTAACCTGGTACCTAGCATCCAGTATTTGTTGGATTTAATAGAATCCTCTAGAAAATAATGTGGGGGAGGGGGTGGGAAATGACAGAATCACGAGCCCTGCAATTCTCCTCATCTATTGACAGCCAGAATTCAAGTTTTCCTGGAGAGGTGAATTTTTCTCTAGCACTGAGTACTGTAAGGAATTATGAAGATAAATCTTTATTTGGGTGACATTTGGTCACATAATGGACAATGGCTTCATCTAAAGCTTTGCAAAAGATTTAGAAGTGCCCTTCAACTGTCTGTTTCTTATATTATCCTTCTCTAAAAGCCAAGGGCATAACGCTACATCATAACTTCGGGATGGCATTTCCATGGAGAGATGAGCTAATGTGGTGAAGTGGGCTGCTTTCTGACCAAAGGCAGGAAGAAAGCTGAGAAAACCTGGATATGTGGTACTGAGCTATGGGTGGAGGACCGGGAGACAGAGAGATAAATCAGAATCATCTGGGAGAATTTTTCAAAATGTAAATCTTCCTCCCCTGCCCCCAAACACTGTGATTCTAATATTGCCTGGGTCCCTGAAAGTAGGGGTAGGGAAAGATCAGAAAGAACACTGGCATATATATTTTGAAAAACACAGCTCCCTTTCCCCACTTCTCCCCCTCCTTTTCCCCTCACTGTCTTGAATACCAATGACCTAGACTGATGCATTTGTATTTGATACGTCTTTCTCAAATATCAGTATACATTTTATGTATGCATATATGTACATATTTATATGCCATCTCATTCCAGAAAGGATGGCAGATGGCTTACAAAGCTACATAAAATACAAAAAAGGAGCACAAAAAATAGAAACAAAATACCAAAGAGAAAAAAAGTTGGAAATTTAAATGTGAGTAGCCCTAAGTGCATTTTCGCAAAATTCAGTTGGCTTCGACTCAAGAGAGGCTGAGCTCACTGAAAGGAGACACAGAGCTGAATGCAAGCTGGGTATTCAGGGAGCACATAAGACTTAGGCACCAGAGAAACCAACCATCTGTCACCTGACTCTTGAGTTCTTACAAAATGGAAGCAAACTTACCTGAAAGAGAGGTGGGCAGCAGGAGTCCCATTTTGTAAAACCAGGGGTGTTTCAGGGCCCCTATTAGAAAGCCTGGCAAAGATAAAAGTTAGAATTTAAGGAGCTAGCAGACAAGGTTAAGGATTATTATTATTACTTGGTCTTCTTATTATCTCTCCTACCCAGAGAGATGCCTCAGATTGAGACATCTGGAATCCAGCCTTTATTTATTTATTTATTTATTTATTTATTTATTTATTTATTTATTTATATTCAAGTTAGTTAACATTTAGTGTAGTATTGGTTTTAGGAGTAGAATTTAGTGCTTCATCATTTACATATAACACTCAGTGCTCATCCCAACAAATGCACATCACCCATTTAGCCCATCCCGCCACCAACCTTCCCTCCAGCAACCCTCAGCTGCTTTTCTATATTTAAGAGTCTCTTATGGTTTGCCTCCCTCCCTGTTTTCATCTTATTTTATTTTTCCTTCCCTTCCCCTGTGTTCATCTGTTTTGTTTCTTAAATTCCATATATGAGTGAAATCATGTATTTGTCTTTCTCTGATTGACTTATTTCACTTAGCATAATATACTCTACTTCCATCCCCATTGCCACAAATGGCAAGATTTCATTCTTTTTGACTGCCAAGTAATATTCCAGTGTGTGTGTGTGTGTGTGTGTGTGTGTGTGTGTGTGTGTGTGTGTACACATACATGCATACATACCACATCTTCTTTATCCATTCATCAGTCAATGGACATTTGGGCTCTTTCCATAGTTTGGCTATTGTTGATAGTGCTGCTATAACTCAGATTCCATCCTGACCAGTCACTGAATTACAAATTAGATGTCTATGTCTTCCTAATCCAGGTTCTATTTGATTGATATTGCTTATTACATAAAACAAATGTATACCTGGAACATGACCAGGCATTTATGTGAGATCCCATGATAGGACTGAAAATATTGATATACATGCAGACTGTTAGGGCTGGGAAGGCATTTAGGTGAAGGAAGGCAGAGTATCAATTAATTTCATCCCTGGATAATAATGATTATACCTAATATTACTCATGACTTGTTTAGTGCTGAATAAAATAAACCAATCATGTATATGTCTTAATACTCTGGGAAGAGTACATTCTGGTTTGCTCTATGATTTCAAATCCTTCATGTAGTTATCATAAGGAATTGTATATAGGTATTAAAGATATAATTTACTGATTATACAAATTTCAGGATATATAGGGACAAATTAACAAGGTAAAGCAAATACTTAAGAGTATTTATGTAAAAGGATGAGAAGAAATTTTTCTCTCATGGTTAGGTCTAATGATAAGAATAGATACTAAGTATTTACTAAATGCCTGCTATATACCAAGCTCTTTACAGTGTCTCTAATCCTTACAATTTCCATGAAGCCATACCCCATTCAAAGAGGAAGAAATTGGAATCCAAGTTACGTTTCTTACAAAAAAGGAAGAAATAGGAATAGAATCCAAGTGACAATAGCATCCTTTCCCAATTCTGTCATCAATTCACCTCAATACTGAAGGTTAATGATGCAAAGATAAACTAATTAAGAGAAAAATGAGCTGCCTTGTTAGTTTGGAGAGGTGCCTTACTAATCTCCTTGGGACCCAGTAGAATGTATGTCATGATATAAATGTTGACCAATGAGGTCATTAAATTATGTTGATTCTCTCTCCTAAATTCCTCCTCCACTCCTTCTCCACTCCTGCCTTAGTTCAGCTGGAAGAAATGTAAACTTGAACCAGGCAAAATTTACTGTAAGGCCTCTCTAATGGTTAATTTTATGGGTCAACTTGACTGGGCCACAAGGTGCCAAGATACTTGGTCAAAAATTATCCTGTGATGATGTTTCTGGATAAGATTATCGTTTAAGTCTGTAGACTGAGTAAATCAGACCTCCCTTCCTAATGTAAGTGTACCTCCTCTAATCAGTTGAAGGAATGAATAGATCAGAAGAGCTAAGCTTACCCTCAGTGGGGGAGAGTTCTCCTCCCGGAGAGCCTTCAAGTGAAAATATCAACTTTTTCCTGTCTTCATACTTGAAATGACACCTCAATTCTTCTGGGTATCAAGCCTGCCCACCTTCAGACTGGGACAAAACCATCACCTCTCCTGGGTCTCCAACTTGCCAATTCACCTTACAGATCTTGGGGACTGGCTAACCTTCATAACTGCATGAGCCAGTTCCTTATAATAACTTTGTGTGTGTGTGTGTGTGTGTGTGTGTGTGTGTGTGCATGCACATGCACACACACACACACACATCTCATTGATTCTCTTGAGAACTCTAATACAGGCTCAATGAGCAGAGAATCGATATCTGATGATTTAGCTCAAGGAGATGGGAATATGGGAATAGGTATTAACATTCTGCTTGGTTGGTTAACAGAAATATGCATCCAAAGGTGGTCTCCAATAAATGATGAAATGCTATAATATCCTTGGTGTACTGTACAGGAAGGTATTCAAGGGCCCAAGGAGATTAGAATGCTAGAATGGATTAATCGCATAAGACCTCCTCATCCATTCTGGAAGGACCCAGAGGACACACCCTTCGCTAAGTCTGTAATAATCATGAAGGGACCTTCTCCCCCAGCATCCTTAAAAGAGTCGGTGGCTGCCGTTCTCTGTAGGTCAGATATTAAAGTGTGAATTGTGATTCCTAAACGCATTGGGGATTACAGGATTCTGTGGGGCCAAGTGACAGAAGAGTCAACACAGTAATCAAAATAGTCTGGCTCACAAGCTCTTTGGTATTGACTGGTTGATCATGCTGTCCTTAATACTAAAATAGGGAGTCTATTGAAGTCTTATTTTAACTGTATAGGCAGAAAAACTCTACGTCTAGTGAACAGAAATCTGGTTTAAGTCACCGAACTATACAGTCTATAGAGTCTACAGCCTCTCAATCAATTCCCAGGCTTGAGCCAGTTTACCAACACAGAGTCTGTGGGCCCTTAAAGAAAAGGTCTACTACACTGTTTATGTTGTTTACCTCCCTCCCTGCTTTCTCCAAAAGGATCTGTGACTATTTACCAGGGTGGCTATGCATTAAGGAAGGAGAAACAATAAGACTTATCAGGTATTAGTGGGACACACAGTCTGAATGGCACTAATCCCTGAAAGTCTGCAGTGTCACTGTAGTCTACCTGCCAGAGTAGGGGTTTATGAAGGTCAAATGTCTAGTGGCCTTTGGTTCAGGTCCATTACATAGTGGGACCAGGGGGTCCCTGAAACTATCCTGTTGTTATTTCTCCAGTTCTGGGGTACATCATTGTAATGTACATACACAGCAGAATCCCCACATTGGTTCCTTAGTCTGTAGAGTGGGGGCTATTATGGTAGGATAGGCCAAGTGGGAGCCACTAGCTCTCTATACCTAGGAAAATAGTAAACCAAAAGCAACACCACATTTATGGAGAGACAGAAGAGATTAGTGTCACCATTAAGAACTTGAGAGATGTACACATTTTTGTATAACTTTGTATAACTAGCCTGTAATAGTTTGCCTATAAGGAAAACAGCTGGGGTATGGCTGTCTTAAACATAATAAGGTGGTGACTTCTATTGTAGCCACTCTTTTGATGTGGTTTTGTTGGTTGAAGGAAACCAACACACCTCATGGGACCTGGCATATGCAGCTATTGGTCAAAACTCTTTTCTCTATTAATAAGACCATCAGAACAATGCCAGCAATTCATCTTCACTGTTCTACCTCAGGGCTATAGAAACTCTCTAGTCCTATCTTATAATTTAGTCTATAAGGATATACCACCTGGTCAAGATGATGAAATGGCCTTTTGAAGACTCAGTTACAGCTCTGGGTAGGTGGCAAAATATTGAAGGGGTGGCACAGTGTCCTCTAGGAGACAGAAAGTGCTCCGAATCAGCATGTGATGCTATTTCTCCGTAGCCAGGATTCACAGGTTTGGGAATCAAATGGAAGTGGTACCACTTACCATGACCCTTAGTGATCCACTAAAAACTTTTGCTGTCTGTCCCCTTGGCTTTAGATTCTGCTGGGCTAGAGGTCTTGGTTCTAAAGGGAGCAATGCTTCCACTAGCAGCACAACAACGACTCCATTGAACTGGACTGCCATCTGGCGATTTTAAGCTCCTGTTCAAGTTAATCAACAGGCCAGAAAATGTGGGGAAGGGGGAGTTAATTTCTAGGCTGGAGTCATTGATCCTGCCTATCAAGGGAAAATTGGGTTGCTACTACACAAGAACAGTCAAGAGGAATGTATATGGATTACAGATGACCCTCTGAGCCACTTCTTAGTATTCCCATGCTTTGAGATTATATTCAGGTAGGACTACTAATGGCCCAGACCCTTCAGCAATGAAGGTTTGGGTAACCCACCATCAAGCAAGGAAGCTCAATAAGATGAGATGCTTGTTGAAGGCAAAAATATGGAATGAGCAGTAGAAGAAAATAGTTATAAAAACCAGCTACAACTCTGTGACTAGTTGCATAAAAACTGTAATATTTATGAATAGTCCTTATGTCAGTATGAATGTTCATATGCTTACTGACTGAATATGTTCCTTCCTGTCTTCCCCTTATCATCCTACATCAGCTGTATTCATAGATATTAACTTTATTTTTGAGTATTTAAAGTAGAAGATATACAAGAGGGAGTATGGCTCTCCTAGGGGAAGAATGAACATTATCCAGAGCCAAAAAAAAAAAAAATAAAAAAGAACTTTATGTCCTCTTTAAGAGAAAGGTATTTCTGTTTGCACACAGGTTAGTTGTGTTACAAGGGAACTTGGCTTCATTGTCTTTATTTGGAGATTAAGTATGGTTTCAGGAGTGTGTATGAGTACCAAATGGTCAAGAAGTGGACTGTGGTAACTTTGCAATGTGTCAACATGAGTTAGGCTGAGCTACATTTTCTGGAATTCCCTTTCCTGTGTGTTTCTGGTCAGGATGAGCCACAACAGCTATTCTTGTGGGAGACTGGGGTGGGTGCTGGCAAAGAAAGAAAAGCAGCAGGTGCTTTGTAGCTCACACATGTTCTCACTTATCTGCTGGCTCATCTCATTGGTGTGAGGGAGTGCTCAGGCCTGCAACTGCTCTAACTTCCCCTAAATCCTTCTTCAACTTCAGCAACTCCTGGGCCTGGTGTGTGTTTCACTCCCAGATGAAGAGCCTGAGCTTTTGCGGGATGCCCATAACACCAAGGACAGAGGCAATGAGAACTGACAGGGGTTTCAGTTCATGCTCATGCTCAAGGGCTCCAATTTGCCCTTACTCATACTTCACATAAGTTTATATGTATATATAATGTATTACATATACTTGACTGTGTAGAACAGGACATTCCCCACTATTTATTGGTAAGGAGATACAGATATATAGATATACCTAGACATATATTCCCCTGGTGGTTCTGCTTCTCTGATTGAATCCTGACTGGTCTGATACGGGATACTGGGGGAGCTCTTGGTGACAGAGACCTCAACCACGCTGGTGTCAGGTTCTTGACTTTGCGAGAAAAAGATTCAAGTATAACAAAAGAAGTTTTACTGCAAAGCAAAAGTACATGGTAGAGAAGAGAAAGTTTGGGTACACTCAGAGAAAAGATCTGAGTCTTGTGGGTCTGGTGGATGTGGAACTCTGATTCTTATGTATACAGAACATTCACCTAGAGTTCTGGGAATAGTGGGGGGGATTTCCAAGAACACTGTGTATCATTGCGCATGTTCTATGTTAGCTACTATGTGTAGGTGCAGTCTGATTTTTCTGGCATATACACCAAATATACTCTGAATGTGCTATTGTCCCTGTAGTGTCCCCAGTGGAGGGGTCATTCACGGCCACTTGCAAACTATATGGGCCTTGTGCCTGTGCATGCCTTGGGCTTGAGCAACAGCAGGATTCTCGTGACACTGAAAAACTGCAGGTGTATTGCAAGGTTGCCTAATGGCCACAAACTATGTTAGGTGTCAGACTCAGTTCCCTGTTTTTTGTTCCTCAGGCAATTGCCCAGCATTTCCCTATTCTACCTGCTTCAGGTACATAGGTCTAGCTCAAAGGGCTAGAGACTCGTGACCACCAGGTACACATCCCATGAGACTTTGGAGAGTTCCCATCCTGGGCAACTGCCAGCGAAAAACTCCCAGCTCTGTGTCTAAAGGAGAAGACTTCACACCTTCACGGCCTCTTCTTCTAGCCTGATTCTTTTTCCCATTGCACTGTCTCAGGGAGTGGTTTATGATAGGGATGATTCCAGAGCAAGAAAAGCTGAGTAAATGAGAAATGACTGCCACGACCCTTGAATTATGTCCCAGGACTAGAAAAATCACACATCAGCTGTGCTTTTCGAGAACCCAAATTTCCTTCCTTATCCCTGACCATCTTGAGAGAATATGATTTCCTGCTCCTTCCCAGTGAACCATGAGCCTCCTCCAGCCTTTGACTAAGAAGCACATATTCCTGTCATGTGAAACTGCACATATTCCTGCTCTTGTGTGATAAAAGGCTGTGAGTTCCCATTCTAAAAGACTTCTGTCCTGCCACCCACTATCTCTAGTGTCTTCTCAGTAAACTCCACCACTCCCCCACACTAGCAGTTGACCTGACCATTCCTGGAGGGCCGATAACATCATCTTCCACCTTTAATCATCCTGATAGTATCAGGTGTGTAGTCTCCCAAAGCTATTTTTCTAGTATGGATCAGGAGCAGGGAAGGAGACAGAATTTTCCACTCAGGAGTGAAGAGGAAGGCAGGACTCCCCAACTCTCCCCCCTCACTCTGGGTGTCAGAGGGGTGCGATAGGAGCCCCCTCTCTCTCCAGGACATCTCTACCCCCTCTGACTCCCTCACACTTCTCCTTCCTCTGGGACAATATCACCCGAGTCATAACCAGGGAGCCCTGTGTCTCAGCTACACTGCAGGGTGCACCCAAAGGGGCTTGAGAGACTGGCCAGAGTGAGGGGTGAAGTCCGGAGTAAGGTAACACCAAAGTCAAGAGCCCTATTTGGAGAGTGAATCCTTGATACTGACTCGCTTAGCATGCAGGAGTCATTAAAAATACCCTTACATCCTATAAACAAAAAAGTATATATAGGGTGTTTATCTCAAGCACTCTGTAGAATACTCAAAAATGCCAAACAAGGTGAGTGTTCAATAATAGAATATTGAGAAGCTATGAAAAATCATGTTTTCACTATTTTTAGTAAAAAAGAAGTGACCACAAAATTCTAAATCCTTTTTAACAGTAAGTGAAAGAATGATATAAGCCCATTATTTTATTTGCTTCAAATTTTAAATTACTATGTGTCTCTGCACCCCCCAAAAGTCTCAAGCTTTTAGCAGTGTTTCCTTTGGGGAGTACATTTGGAAAGGCAAAAATTTGTCTTTCTCATTATATGCAATTCTGAATCCTTGGGTTTACTTATCAATAATTATTATTATTGTATATTTTTAAATTACAATGGTTTTGAAGACTGGAAGAATGGTTTTAATTATCATGGTTTTGAAGACTGGAAAATGACACAAAATGTTTAGGACAGGTTAGTTTTTAAAAGTAGGACACGGAATACATAAAGGCTAAAAACCCACAAAATATCACTAAGAAAAGGTGGTGGGGGGTGGAGAGAAATGTATTGAAAAGAACGAAATAATTCAACACGTAAATGCAGATCATTTCTGGGTATTAATATTATATGTGACTTATGTCCTCCAGGATACTTTTTGTATTTTCAAAATTTATTTTTTTAATGTTTATTTTTGAGAGAGAAAAAAAGCATGAGGTGGGTGATGGGAGGCAGAGAGAGAGGGGACGGACAGCTGATTGCTGACAGCAGAGATCCCAATGTGGGGCTCGAACTCACAAACCATGAGCTTATGCCCTGAGCCAAAGTCAGATGCTTGACTGACTGAGCCACCCAGGCACCCCTGTATTCTCAAAATTTCTAAAACGTAAATTACTTTTTAAATCAGAGACGATAGACATTATTTATTTTTATAGTCAGGTTTTCTATTAATATAAAGCAAAGCACTAGGGCCAGGGCAGCTGTGTGGAGCTCACATTTCTTTATGTTTTTCCTCCAAAACAAAATTCTTTGGGGACAGTTTTTCTCATGGATACTGCAGTGGCTGTGTGCTTGTGGAGAAAGTTAAGGAAGAAAACTTGGGACCATCTTGCCCCGGGAGTCAGCTCCATGGGCCACCTGGACTGTTGGCTGCCTGGTCAGGCACTCCCATTGTCAAGGGCAGCTATTGCCTCCACCTTATCAATTAACTAGTTGTTAATTAGCCTTCCTCTTATGCAGACTCTTTTTATCCAATTCTCTAATTCATTTCTGCTTTCAAGCATCACTCCCTGTATTTTACCCATAATATATATTGAGTGGACAGTATTTACCTCATTGCCAAAAAAGCTCTTTCATAGCAGGGCCAAAACCAGACATGCAACTCAATTATTCCACCATTTATTCAAGCTCCTAGTATGTGCCAGCCATTGCTGATGCTAAGGATTTAAAACTTACACTGGCATAATCCTTGTCCTTTGGGTGTTCATAATAAGTAGACAGGGAAGGGAGCCAGGGAGGAGCAAGAAACAGGTTTAAAACTAATGGGAGGGGCGCCTGGGTGGCTCGGTTGGTTAAGCGTCCGACTTCGGCTCAGGTCATGATCTCACAGTCCGTGAGTTCAAGCCCCGCGTCGGGCTCTGTGCTGACTGCTCAGAGCCTGGAGCCTGTTTCAGATTCTGTGCCTCCCTCTCTCTCTGCCCCTCCCCTGTTCATGCTCTGTCTCTCTCTGTCTCAAAAATAAATAAACGTTAAAAAAAAATAAAAAAAAAACTAATGGGAATCACTAGTAGTAATGCTAATGAGCAAAGGAAGACCATAGTCATTGCCATAGAAATAGAGAGAAAACGTAGGATAGGGCAGTGGAGGAAAGCAGAGCTCAAGCTTATCCATTTTCTAAGAGGTGTGGTCCCAGAATCAACAGCAGCAGCATCCCCTGGGACCTTGTTAGAAATGCATATTACTGGGCCCCACCCCATCATCCTAGAAATCAGAAACTCTGGAGGTGGGACCCAGCCATCTGCACTTTAACACATCCTCCTCCTTCCCCCCTTCTGTCCCCTCAGCCCAGCCCCCACCGTCACCATGGTGTTATTCTGACACCTGCTGAAGCTTGAGGACCACTCATCTCAAATTTAGTGAGTGGCAGATTCTAAACTCAGGGATGCAAAACCACAGCAGAAAAAACCTGGCACAGATGAGTCACCTGCGCCTCCTGGAAAGACCAGAAAAGGTGCCCCTGATAAAGGCTCTCTCAAGATAAGCTACCAAAATGCCCCATTCCAATTGCAAATTGAGATCTGGGACCATTTATGATATGCTAGTTCCAAAGGTGAGTTCAATGTCTATTGGAACAACTCTGAGGAAGTACTCTATCGCCTGTATTTCAGCCCTTCCCAGGAGTGCTGAGCTCAACAACAGCCAAAGTCCATGAATCTAGAAAATCATGTAAATTCAAGCCTGCACAGGTGGTGGGATGTGATAAGTGCTTTATTAGAAATTTGAACACAATGCAACAGAGCACACAGGAAGCAATCACTGCTGCCTGGAGACAATTAAAAGAAGGCTTTACCAGCAGATGACATTTAATATGGAGCTTCAATAACTGGTAGAATTTTACCAGGTAGAGAAAAGATCAGGAGCAAAGGTCAGGGACATCTCAAAGGGCTCTGGGTGGGCGAGAAGGATAGAAAGGTATCCTTGGGCCACATTAGGAAGAGCCCAGGACCGGGCCAAGGAAGATAAACTTGCCTCTGCATAAAGTGGAGACCTTGGAAGGATATGAAGCAGAGAAATGGGGCGATGAAATAGACAAATAGATCATTTGGTACAGGAGAAAATGGGTTGTAGAGGGGCCAGTTAAATGAGATGCTGGGTGATTATTATTGTTAGTTCTTTGTATTTTTTTTCCATCACGAATGTATTTTAACGACCACTTCCTTTGTAATTAAGAAGTGCAGTCTTGGGGCGCCTGGGTGGCTCAGTCGGTTGGGCATCTGACTTCGGCTCAGGTCATGATCTCGTGGTCCGTGAGTTCTAGCCCTGCATTGAGCTCTGGGCTGACAGCTCAGAGCCTGGAGCCTGTTTCGGATTCTGTGTCTCCCTCTCTCTCTGACCCTCCCCTGCTCATGCTCTGTCTCTCTCTGTCTCAAAAATAAATAAAACGTTAAAAAAAATTTTTTTTTTTTTTAAAAGAAGTGCAGCCTTGAAGAGAAGTGACAGAGGACACAGACGCCCAGGAGAGCCACCTAGACTTAGGAGCTGAGAAGAGCAGGGATCAGGGCCACAAGTGGAGCGTTAGCACTGGCAAAGAGGAGGGGCCACTTGTCCTTTGAGATCAGAAAGAAGGGGATAAAAATTCATGAAATACAAATTTTTGGAAGTGGAGTAGAGTTGAGATCATTTCTGCCAGAGTGCTCTGTTTCCTCAGCAATGAAAACAGCAGGATCATCGCCCGAGAATCCAGGGCCAGGGCTGGAGGTGGGAGCTGGAGGGGAGCAGCAAAGATCTGGAACAACTAACAGCCAGCAACACCCCCTGTGGTGTGTGTTATGCATCAGGCACAGTGCTAAGTGTCTTATGTGTATCAATTCATTTAATCCTCACAACAAAATCAGGAGGTAGACACTATTATTATCACACCCGTTTTATTTTTTTAAACATTTTTTAATGTAAAGTTTATTTACTTTGATAGAGAGAGAGAGCTGGGGAGAGGCAGAGAGAGAGAATGAGAATCCAAAGCAGGCTTCACGCTGCCAGTATGGAGCCCGATGTGGGGCTCAAATCCACAAACTGTGCAATCATGACCTGAGCCGAAATCAAGAGTCGGAAGCTTAACTGACTGAGACACTCAGGCGCCCCTCTCATACCCATTTTATAGAAAACTGAGGCACAGAGAGGTTACAACCATACAGGTGGTAAGAGCCCAAGGCAGGATTTGAACCCAGGCAGTCACCAACTGGTGTCAGGCTTTAGTGAAGGAGTACTCCCAGGATGACCGAAAGATCATAAAGTGGTATTGAAACCTCAGACGACTTTAAAAAGCACCTCTGTGCCATGGAGCCCATCAGAAGTCCTGTTTGACCCTCTTCTACACGGAGAAGGCTGAGAAGGGCTGTGGCACGTTCTCTGGAGGAAAGACTTCCGGGCCACCTTCAGCGCTGCGGGGCGCAGATCTGCAGCCCCCACGGCCTGTGAGAAAGCCGGGGCTGGCGCGTTCCCATGGGGAAGGCCGACCGTGGGCAGCAGGCGCCTGCTGAGCAGCCGGCCTCGTCTGGTAGAGCGGGAGCTGCGGTGGGAGGAAGGCCGCTTCCCAGCCCGGAGTCCTCGCCTCATCCAAAATGCCGAATTGGAAGTTCTTCAAGTATTTGGGGGAAGAGCAGCTGCCAACTAAGCTGAATCAAAAGATCTAAAAATAGTTAAAGAAAACACAAAGACAGAATGTGAAAATCAGATTATTTGGGAAGCCGAGCCAAACTTAGGAAAACTACAAGATGGGGGTGGGGGGGCAAGAAAACAGAAGGGCAGCCTCCCTCCGCAGTGACAATTACACCCTTGGCTGTTGTCTCTTTGCTTAGCTGTGCTCTCTCCACCGCTCCTCGTTGGTGCAAACTCTCAGGTCACCCTCAGTGTACACCAAGGCATTCACCTTGGCAGCCCACCTTGTCTAGTCCTGTGCTGGCGTCGAACAAAATCCTGGGATGGGAAAGGGTTTCAACACCATTCTCTCCCATCGGTGGGATGGACCCGCCTTACATGCAAGGGTGCTAATTAAACCTAAAAAAGTGCCCAGGCCCTTGGTCCTTACATGAAACATTTTGAGGTGCCCACAGGAGACTCAGCTAAGTTTTGGGTCAGTTAGGATGCATTTGGCTGCCACATCAGAAAACCCTCCCAAACAGTGACTTCACCCATATATATATTCATCCTGCATTGTCAGTGCCTCAGTGTAGTGGGGGCCGGGGGGCATCCTCAGTGTCTGCCACCTGAGTTAGAGGAAGGCTCACAGTCTGCTCAGGCTGACTTCTTAACACCCTCCTCTTCCTAGGGGGTGACAACACGTTTCCCAGCTATGACCTGTGCTAGTCTCTCTGGCCTTCTGTGTCTTCTGGAGGCAACTTGCATTCCTCAGCTTATGGCCCCTTTGTCCATCTTCAAAGCACGTCACCGCAACCTGTTTCCAAGGTCACATCTCTTGCCCCCTCTTCTGACCTTCTTGCCTACTTCTTTATAAGGTCCCTTGTGGTTACATTGAGCCCACCTGGGCCATCCAGAACAGTCAGTCTCCCGATCTCAAGATCCTTAATGTCATCTGCAAAGTCCCTTTTGCCATGTAAGTTAAAACAGCCATAGGTTCTGAGGATTAGAACATGGACATCCTTAGGGGGGCATTATTCACCCTACCAGAAGGTCTGAAAAGTATTTTGTTAGCTATGTTCTCTCTGCTCTCACTCTAGGGAAACAAGCCACCCTTCCTAAAGATTTATGTCAGATAATTCTAGAAATTTCCACATGTGTTCCTTAGCCCTGTGGGCTACCCTGTGGCAGTTTGGCTGTCCCATGGCAGATATAATTAGGTTAATGGTGACCCTTTAATATGGATCACCATGGTGATGCTTCTTGACAGTGTGTGTCAGGGGTTTCCCAGAGAAACGGAATCGATTAGAATACAGATAGAGATTTGTTATTAAACATTGGATCACACAATTATGGAATCCAACAAGTCCAAAATCTACAGAGCCCAGTTTGAGTCCAAAGGCCAAGACCTGCCATAGAACCAGGAAGAGCCGATGTTCCAGTTTGAAAGGTACCAAGAAGGAGAATTCTCTCTTACTCAGGGAGAGTCAGCCTTTTTGTTTTATTTGGGCCTTCAACTGACTGGATGAAGCCCACCCACATTAGGGAAGTCCATCTGTTTTACTCAGTCTGCCAATTTAAATATTAATCTCATCCAAAAACACTCTGAAAGAAACACCCAGAATCATGTTTGATCAGATATCTGGGCACTTCGTGGACCAGGCAAGTTGATGCCTCAAATTAACCATCACACAGTTTCTGTGACAGAGGTGGCAGATGTCCTGCTCAGGCCCCACTGAGCCCTGCTGGCATGGGTGTCACCAAGCACTGACACAGTCACTGGTACCCACTGGTCTGCACTGGGGGTGCCCAGAGGCCCCCAATACTATCGCCTATCAGCATAGTCGACACCAGTGGGCTGCTGCAGGCAGCCTGAGGTCCCACAAAGAAGGCAATAACATAACCAGTGTTGTTTGCATCAACCCCTTATTGGGGCCCCTGCTCCCAGCAGAGGCACGCAACATGGCCCACCTCACTTCATCTCCTTCCTTACTCTTTGAACCAAACTACGCCCTTGAACTTTCTCTTCCCTTGCCTCTCTTACCTCCTCCCCCACCATCAGGTATCCATGTGATCAGCAAGCCTGAATCGAAAGATAAAAACAATCCACAATTTCAACCAGATTGGGGAGCCTGCTGAAGATCTCAAAGTCTTTGAAAGGAAAAGAATTAGTCTTTGATGTCAGCAGTGCCCTAAGTATCTGGGGGTGGAGAAGAAGTGGGAAGTTGGGAGGCATTGGGATAAGACTGGGGGCCTCAAGTTATACCAGATAGGCCCTGTCCTGTCTGCTGGCTGAACAGTTTTTCTAAGAACAATCCGGTTTACCAGCCACCCCCCACAGAATCCGGCCTCCGGCAGCCTTGCTGGTCTTGAGCCACCCTGGAAACCTGAGCATATGCCCTCAGGACTCATCTCCCTCCCCTGACAGTGAAGGGCAAAGCAGCTGAACAAGAGTGGCTCTCCTCAGCCTGGCTTATCAGTCAGCCCAGCTGATCTGGACAGATACAGATTTCCCAAGACCATAGGAAAAAAGCATAAATATTTCATGGAAACATAATCTAGTTGAGCGTGTGGAGGTTGGATAAGAAAGCCCTCGGGGGTGGGCAAGCAGGATCAGCACAGTGCAGGTGGTGCCCTGAAAGCTAGAGCTCAGAGGCCCCCCAGAAGGTGGCTGACTTCTTGGGCCTGGCCCACAGAGGTAGGCGACAGCAGGGCCATTGAGCAGGTTTCAGGTTCAGGGAGCACAAGCTACTCAGGGGCCCTTAACAGAAACCTTCCAACCGGGTCAAGGAAGGGGCTGACTTTCAATCTGCCCCAGACAGGCACCTGTACAGCTTGTTTCCCAAGGGTGAGCCATGAGTACTCGGCTCGCAGCACAGGGTAGCAGCTAAGAGCACAAGTTTGGAATCGGCCAGCTCTTGGTCTCAATTCCTGCTTGGCCCTTCGTAGGAAGAAGATATGAAGCCATTTCATCTCTGAGTTATGATTACATATCTATAAAGACCTGTCTCATGTGAAATTTAATGCCAGCATCTTGAACAGCTCCACAGTGTCATTAGGGACCTAGATTTCTCTTTCTACTGTGTCTCCCTAGCATGTGGCTTCCATTCTCAAGGTTACTAATGACCTAAGAAAGCCTTGGAGCTTCCAAATGGCAGGCTAGGAGGAGGAAAGTCAAATGGCAAAAAAAAAAAAAAAAAAAAAGAGAGAGAGAGAGACCTCTTCCAGTTTATTTTTAAGCAGCCTATCCTGCTCATGTGACATATATTTATGCTTCTCTTTCAAAGAGGGGGCCTGGTCTCATGACCAAGCTATAAGGTACAGGGGCACCTGGGAAATATGCTTTTATGGGATTTGTTGAATTAGGTTTATTGCTCACCACCTCCAAATAAAATCAGGCTCCTGTTACTAAGGAGGTAGGAGAAATGAATGTCCAGGGAGGCAACAAACAGTTGCCACAAAGCCTCTATCCTCATGAGTCCCCTTTTAGGTGACCCCATTACAGCTGTCCTGCTCACTTCCTCCACTGGCTAGGACCAGGGGCAGGCTTCCAGGGCAGGACTGGGGCTAGGTCACAAAATGTAAGGAGGCTGTCACTCTCAGGTTTGTGCCAGTGCTGACATTATACTTGCGTGAACCTGAGAGTGAGATCCTCCTTAAATTTTGCATCTAAGGCACCTGTTGGGGGGAGGGGGGGCGGGAATCTCATCCCTTCTTTCTTCTTATTATGCAGAGAAACTTCTTTCCATTCCATCTGGTTTTCCACAATAAACAAACCTATGTGAACCTCAGAATTTAGGTTAGCTTAGAGTTCTCGGAGATCTTGGACCTCTTCTGACCCTCTAGAACACAGAGGTCTCACCCTCATAGCCACATACTCATGCCCCCCCAGAGAGCAGATGAACATGTGTGGATGCTACCTTGCCAGGATGGGCAAAGCCAGTCAGCCCCATGGCACAGCTTCTCTTTGCTTTGGATTTCAGAACTGCTGCAGAAGGCTTGGAAAGAAGCAAGGGCTGCGGCTGGCATTGTTTCCCGCCCCGCCCCCCCACCTCCCACCTCTGTTTCAAGTTCTTCCAAGAACACACCAACCACACTAACACTAGCATTTCTATACCAGCTGGCCGAAAACAAGTTTGGATATGTTGTGGCTTCCATATACAGTGGGTTAATTTCCAGTCCAATTATAATAATGGTAATAATTGGCCACACTCAGGGAGCTGGAAATTACCACTATTTTTAACTTGCATCACTAAGGCAAATGGTTTTATGTACAGCTGGTTCCAAGAGGGCTGAGTTTTCTCCAGCTGGGAAAGTCATGTACCAGAGTTACAGCCCATCCCTCTTTTCTCTGATGTTCTTATTCTAGTATGGCATCACCCACAAGTCCCAGGCTCATGGGACCATCAACCTGTTTCTTCCTTCTTGCTCTTCCTTCCCAGCTGGCTCTCCAAACCAGCAGAGATCTGATTTATCCTATTACCACCAGTGGATACCCAGTGTCTCTTGAACTCTGAGCCCCACTCAGGGGCCCTATCCTTACCCCAACATTCCCAAAGAATGTGTATTCCTAGTTTTATTTTGACAACGCTCTTTCTGAACTCTGGCGTGGGTCTCCTGGCTCCAGGCATTTTTCTGACATCACCACAAGGCTGATCTCCTCTCTCACAACCTTTGCCAAGAGAGAGGAGGTGTTGGCAGAACACCAGGAGGCCCACACTTACTGGGAATCAGGAGGAAGGGAACAAGGCAAAGGAGACCCTGCAGCTTTCATGTCTTGCCCCATGGATGAGAAGGAGCAGGTCTAGAGAATTTCTTGTGAAGGGCCTAGAAGACTTCTGGGGCAGACAAAAGCCTCTGGGGAGGGGGAGGGGCCTGACCCTTGGTTGCACCATCTCTTTCTGTGATGCTTGAGTCTATCTCGTATCTCCCCTTCTATACCATGAACTCCTTAAAGGCAGAGATTGTGTATTTTGCTGTCGTCAGCTGGGACAGTTTCTGACCCTGTCTGTCCCTAGTAAGTATTTGCTAAATGAACAAATACCATTGGGCACTTCTACAACCTGGATATGCTCAGACCTCACCAACCGAAGATTGAAAATAAGTCACATTAATATCATTCATGTATCATATATGTCATATTGGAAGAAGCCTATAGACAGTTTTCCTCTGTGTGTTCCTCACTGGTTGTAACAAATGGATAAAGGAGAGGACAGAGAACACTAGGGTGAGGAGAGAAAGGCAGTCAACTTGGGTACAAAATTTAAGAGGATACCAAAAACTTGGTGATCAAGATAAATAGTATTGTGGGGCGCCTGGGTGGCTCAGTCACTTAAGCGTCCAACTTTGGCTCAGGTCATGATCTCGTGGTTCATGAATTTGATCTCACATCAGGCTCTGTGCTGACAGCTCATAGCCTGGAGCCTGCTTCAGATTCTGGGTCTCCCCCTCTGCTCCTCCCCCACTCATGCTTTGTCTCTCTCTGTCCCTCAAAAAAAAAGTTAAAAATTTTTGAAAAGATAAAATAATATTTTATCGCACCTGTGTTAGTTTCCTAGGACCACCGTTATAAAGTACCACAAGTGGATAGCTCCAGACAACAGAATTGTACTCGGTCGCAGTTCCGGAGGCTAGAGGTCAGAAGCCAAGGTGTCAGCAGAGCTGTGCTTCCCTCAACAGCTCTAAGGATGAATCACTCCTCGCCTCTTCCTAGCTTCTGCTGGTTGAACAAGTCTCTGGTGTTCCTCAGCCTGTCACTGTGTCACTCTACTCTCTGACTCTGTCTTCATGTGCAGGCCTTCTGGTCTTCTTTTTGTGTCTCTGTGTCTCATGTGACCCTCTTACAAAGGCACCAGGCACTGGACTTAGAGACTGTCCTGCCCCAGCATGACCTCATCTTAACTAATTACACACACAAACACCCTGTTTCCAAATAAGGTCACATTCTGAGGTTCTAAATTTGAGGGGGCATTATTCAAGCCAGTAGAGCAATATTTTTTAATCAAAGTTAGTGAAAAAAAATCCATGAAGAGGAAAATTTTTAAATTCTAAATAATTTTTTTGACTTTTTTTTTTTTAAGTTTTGAAGAGAGACCGAGTATGAGCAGGGGAGAGGCAAAGAGAGAGGGAGACACAGAATCTGAAGCCGGCTCCAGGCTCTGAGCTGTCAGCACAGAGCCTAACGCGGGGCTCGAACTCATGAACCGCGAGATCATGACCTGAGCCGAAGTTGGATGCCTAAGCGACTGAGCCGCCCAGGCATCCCTTAAAATTCTAAAGATAGGATCCGCCCCTGCACCAGCATGACGCACTTCATTCACCTCCCCACACGCCCAGCCCTGATGGAAAAAGCCTCCACAACAGTGTCGGGGAGATAGAAAGACACTATAATCATGGGTTTCTTCTACCAATTTGCTCTGTATACCTTCTCCTGAGGAACTGCTGTCTGTTTCTGGGATTTGACCTCTCAGGTGTCAGGGAACACAGGCAGTGTTGCAAATACTTCTTTTCCCTCTGCTGCCAGTTGTCCATACTCACAAGATCCATTCCTAATGAAAGGCAGGCATTTTGGAGAGAGGCGGGGCCCATGCTCCCTGTCAGATGAGATCTAATTATTGCCAGTGAGGGTCTGAGAGAATAAGTCTGAGAGAATGAAGACAAGAAGAACCCTCCCCAAGGCTCCAGCCCTGCAAGGAACCCTAGGAAAACAGACCTGTGTTTGCACAGCAGACTTACCAGAATTTCCAGAGAAGCCTACCCACCCTTTTACAGAACTCACAATTTCTACTTGTCCGTTGGTTTCTCAGCAAGGGAACATAAGAAATAGCACCGCCTGGGTTGCAGTGATTCAAAAAGTAGGTCATAAATATCCTTGAATCAAATTACTGGGGCTAATGGCTGGCAGCGGACACCAGAGCGTGCAGCTTCCACATGGTTTGTTTTTCTTTCCGGAGTTGCGGAGGCAAAAACACCAAAATTTTCAAGTCTCTCTCACTGTGAAATAAAGAAATGGCAGATAACTCAGTATGTTTAATATCTACGGATTTTTTAGTACCTACAAAATTCCGTGAGCTTTCTAAATGTAATTTCCATGAAATCAAACCTATGAGGTTGATACTGAAATGAGGAAGTCTCAGAGAGATATCTGACTGGCCCAGTGTGGCCTTAAGCGTGGTGTCAGGATCTGAACCCAGGATGTAGGCCTTCCTCCGAACACCCTCCATCTGGTTCACAGACCCAAAGAAACTAGGAATTCTGATAGATTCATGACGCTACAGCTGACTGTTCTTCTGGGAAATTCAAAGACTGAAAACAAATTTGCTCTATATCACAAGCCTTTGAAATGGGCGTTCCATGACCCAAGCAAGTCCACTTCTGGGAATTTGCCCCAAGGACACGACAGATAGTACATGCAAACTTGATCTATTAGGCTGCTTCTAGCCATGTTACCAATGATAGCAGAAAATGGGGGGTGGGGAGGGGAATATCCCAAATAAGAAATGTTTAAATAAATTAATATACACTTACGGTTAAGGTAACCCAGTCTTGTGTAGTTACCCTGTTATTTAATACTCAAGTAAAGTAACTGGACTTCTTATTCTTTATGACACAAGGATTCCTGAATGTGTCTCACAATCCATGGGAGTAACTGTAGTAGTTGGAGGCAGCTGTCACCTCCTGACTTATGCTGCTCTTAACGTCTAATGTTTTTGGCCGTATTTTTACCCTCCTTCTACCTTACTGAAAATATGGAAACAGCCCCCCTTCCTTCCTTTCTCAAGGAATCAATGGGGTGTACAACTGTGTGGGCAATAATTTTTCCTTGATTTTTATGATAAAATAATATAAGATAAAAATAAAGCTTAAGTGTCAAAGTCAGACATCAGCATCCCTACATCTATCTTTTGTGCTTCAGTACAATGAGCTTCTTGCTGACAATCTCACCTTTGTCCTGGCCCATCTTCTTATTTTCTATCCAAATCCTTCTCCCTTTCCTGGGTCCTAGGCCACAAATCCCTGACTCCAAACTCCCAAAGAAAGTCAAAACTCTACAACTCTCAGAACAACTCAAGGAGACAACATTTTTGCTGACATTCATCTCCCTTCTTAAAAAAATTTTTTTTAATCTTTTTTAAGTTTATTTATTTATTTTGAGAGAAAGAGAGAGAGAGAATCCTAAGCAGGTTCCTCACTGTCAGCGTGGGGCCTGATGTGGGACTCAAACTCACAAACCATGAGATCATGACCTGAGCTGAAATCAAGAGTCAGGTGCTCAAATGATTGAGCCACCCAGGCACCCCATATCTCCCTTCTTCATCTAAAACTTTGGCTCCAGTGAAGGCATTAGTTCTTGCCTTTGTGTAATCTAAAGGCTCATTAAAGTGTTTCTTTTATCCCAATTAAACAATAATAATAATTTCTCCCTTACATAAATTGTGCTGCCACACCCTAGAGAAACCAAGAAAAACTGCCAATAGCTTTGAAAATAGCAATGTATTTTCCTTCCCACCAGACATTTAATTGAATTCCTCAGAGCCATTAAAAGTCATGTTGTAGAAAAGTATTTAATGACATGGAAACAGTGTTCATGGCATATGGATAAGTGACACAAAAAAAAAGACCCATCACAAACTACGTGCAGCAGAATCCAAATTATGTGAACGTTGTGTATATATTTGATTATGATGAGAGGGTAGGATTTGGAAACATATTGTTGTGTTTTTCTATTTTGCCTTCCTACATCCATCTGCCTCTGGGCCAGGCATTGTTACAGATGCCAAGAGAAAGAATTACTCTTCAGCTTTTGACATTCAAAATAGGAATTTCCACCTGAGATGAGCTTGAAAGCTGGGAACTAGTAAAAGAGGGTCATTCAATATATCAGTGGCTTTGCATGAGGGATAAGAGGGAAGAGAAATGGAGACAGTTGGGGAGATATCAGGGAGAAGAAGCTGTGTCCCCTGAGCTCAAGGGACCGAGGGCAGACAGAACCTTACCCTAGTCCCTCTGGAAACTTGGGGCAGAGACCACTGTGCAAGGCAAGCTCAAGGCACATGACCAGTAAGGCAAAGAGACACAACTGAGTCCAGCTAGCATCCCCTAAGGTCATGGACTCCTAGTTAGGACAGGGACAGGTGACAGCATGAGGGGACCAAGCCCGTCAAGAATAAATACAAGATACAGCAGAAACTAAGGGGTCTATAGTACCTCTGGGAGCTATGGAAAGACCTAGCAAGCAGGGGAAGGTCTCTGGCCCCTAGCCAATCTGAGAAAGAACAGGGCACACATCAGCAGTCACAGATGTCAGGAGCACATGCCAGCAGAATGTCCAAAGATGAGACCATGCCAGCTGTCTCTCAGCACCAGGGAGGAACACCAGCACAAGGCCAGGGGTCCCTCTGGCCATGTGGACAAGGACATCCAAGGCCCATATTCCCAAATGCCATTTTGAGAGGACCTGGATGAGGCAGACAAGGAAAGAATCTGAAAGACTGAGCAATTGTCCCAAGAAGATGCATTAAACCTGAAGGGACTATATAAATTATTGGCATGGACTAAGCTGAAACTCCAATGAGCTAAACTGAACATCTTTTCTAGCAGTCCCATGTAGCAGATGGAGTAGGAGTCAGAGTGGGGCACAGTGGTTCACAGGGTCAGATTATAGAGCAGTAGTTCTCAGACTTCAGTGTACATTACAGTCACCTGGAAGGCTGGTTAAATCAGACCATCTCTAGGCCCACCCCCAGAGTCACTGACTCCTGAGAGGTCTGAGGTGGGGCCTGAAGAGTTATATTTTTAAGGAGTTCCCAAATAATGTCTATGTTGTTAGCCTGAGGATGACACCCTGAGAACCACTCTTATGGAGAGTCAAGAAGCTCCATTTTCTTGGCAAAACTAAATGTAATGATGTTAGGCTTGTCTATCTACCTACTGTCCTACCTGTCTATGACCAGAAGTACATATACTAAATGGTGGTGTGGCTATAACAAAGGTGTAGGATTATAGACAATTTGTATATTCTGAACTTTTCTAATGACCTAAAATGTACATGCACTACTTTTAAAATCTGAAAAAAAAAAAAAAAAAAAAATATATATATATATATATATATATATATATATATCTCAAAATTGTTATTCTAAAGATAAAAAGAGTTGGTGGTTGGGAACCATCTTACACAGTCCAAGAAAATGAGACTGATCAAGGGGTCAGACTCTCACTCTTCCTTCCAGGCCTGGGCTGGTCCTTCCCTTATCTGAACCTTGTTCTGTGGATACTTTACAGGAAAGACCGGTCTCTTGTATAGATAAAGCAGTCACAAATTAGGTGTTATTTAAGTGATGAAGCAAATCCCACAGACCCTTAAATATCTCCTTCACCTGCCTGCTGTGGTACCAGAAATTATTCAGTAGACTAAGCCCTAAAGAACTGTTGGAGATGTCCAGTCCCTGACTTGGCCTCTGTGTTACCTGGTAAGGATCATTGCTCGCTTTCCAGACAGGAAAGCTGTCATATAATAGAACATCTGGATTGACCACAGGTTAGTAGGAGACAGCACGGGTCTAGGGGCCTGGGACAGGTGACAGAATGGTTTTTCTGGCAGGTTCAGTACCAAAAGTTCAGTGCACACAACCCAGCCTGAGGTGGACAGCTGTGGACATCCAGAGCTCAGTCCAGGGAAAGTGGACCTGGAGAGAGGGTCTAACGATGGACTTGCACAAACAATGTTAAGACTGAGAAGCTCGTGCCCCTGGCTTGGCAACGGGGCAACTTGGGATGTGCTGCAGTTCCCAGCCGGACCCACGCTGCCTCAGGACAGCTAATGTGCACAGGGGTTTGGCGGAAGACTTGCTGCAAAAGCCAAACGGCCAACACAGGTGCAAGTAGTGCATTTCGCACACGCTTAACTTTTAAAAGCAGTGGGAGTGTTTGTCCTTTGAATGCATTGGGATATCTCATTTTCCTAAGGCAAAATTGTCCACACACGAAGTGGTGCTGGAGGCTCAAACCTGGCTCAAAATGAAAACCAGAGTGTGTGGGGATTCTTTTTTAAGAGAAACTTCCAATCTTACAGAGACCCAACCTGCCTCCCACCAGCACCACCGTCCCACCTTATTTCCAGTCTGTTGCCTTTGTTTATAAAAACAGCTCAAATATAGATTTCTTCAACTCTGCTTCAGGGGCATCCCTGGCTTAGAGGCTGAGCAGGCTGATGTATGGCTCTGAGCACACCAAAAGGAGCCATTTACTTAAGGCATTAGAATCCATCCTGTTTGGCTCTAACAGTCTGTTGATGTTATTGCCCTCCCTGCTCAGGGAACAAATCCTTCAACAGACAACATTAACAAGCTGTGGAGTGGTTCTATTGAATTCTGCCCCTGAGCTGACGATCCATGACTTCTGTATACAGGGTGACGCATACATTGCACACAGGGACACGGACGGCCAGCTAGCTATACAGCATTTGTCCATTCCCTGCTATTCTCCCTACTTGTCTGTGAGCTTCTCCAGGACAGGGTAGAAATCATGTCTGAATCTTCACTGTAACAGTGAGTGCTTAGCCCTGAGCCTGGTGCATGGCAGATTGATCAATGTGTGTTGAAGGAAAGTACAATTCAGAAATACATAATAATTATAATGGCTCCCATAGAGACAGCATTTACTATGTATCTGAGAGTATGTTAAACAACTTACTTTTGTAATTCCATGTAATCCTCCTAACAAATCATTATATGGATAAAAAAAATGAGTGGGGGTAGGAAAGAATTAAATAGGAAAAGAAAAAAAGAGGGAAGAAAGATGAAGGGAGGGAAGGAAAGAAAGGCTGAGGGGAGAGGGAAGGAAAAAGGGGTAGGGTGGATAGGGAGGAAAGCACAAGGAGGGAAGCAGTGAGGAGAGGTGAAAAAGAAAGGGATTAGAATGAGAGAGGGAGAGACGGAGGGAGGGAAAGATTTAGAGAGACAACAGCTGGCATGTGCAAGAAGCTTTGCCCAAAGGGAAGCCCTGGTCCAGCACAAGACACTGGAGATTCTAGCTGCACCAGCAGAGTGCACCATCTGGAGGGTTGACCAGAGGAGCCTGGTGCAACACCAAGACAGCAGTCAGCACCAAGGGTCTGACAAGAGTGACCTGCTGGACAGTGGGCTCCGGCCAAAGGATTCTCCCTGCTGGCCAGATTTGAAAACCGAGCAGGCAGGCTCAGTACAAGTCTGTCAGCAAGTAGTGAAGCCGGACATGCTGGATTAGGAACAAGAGCCCACACTCTAATCCAACGTTACAAACAGAGAGGCAAGAATCCAATTACAAGACAGAAGCACAAGGGGAGACTGTTGCATCCACACGACTCCTGAAACAATGCTACGGGCACCAGTGACAGTCACAACAAAGTTTATTGCAATGAGAAGCAAGGCCTAATGATCGGGACGGACACTCTTGACCAGAGTGCGGTCTCTAACAGCCGGGATACAGAGTTTTTATAGCTGACTACATCATCTTATTATCACCTGGGAACAGAACAAAGGAATAGTTCCCGGGTGGAAACAGTTCAAACAGGCCCTTGCCCCAATCCAATCAAGCGCTAATCCGTCCCTTGATTGATAGGATAAGGCTGTTATCTCTTAACCTATAGTGTTAAAACAAAGCTGTTATCTCTTAAGGCTACAGGTTAGCCCTACCCTTACAGAGACCAGGCAAGATGTCTCATCAGACACTAAGGAGAGATAGTTAATATATTACAGCAAACTGTTCACCTATTTGTTTTTAAAGTAAGGGCTTCCTTGGGTGGGGTGGGGAATGTGATCATGATAAAATAAAATTAAGCAATACAAAATAGAACAAAGATCAAGTAGAACAAAGGTCACAAAATAAAACTCTTTACATTGCATTGCCTAGGAGTAAACCTTGTTACTGTTAGATAGATTTCATTTCAGACAGCTTTCTAAGCACATATACACAGAGAAACATAACTAAATAGATGGATGGACTCACTTATGGAAACTTGGATAGGTAGATATTTAACAATTGTTACTTTCAGAATATTAAAATTCATTTTACTTGATTTTACTTAAATTTTACTTAAATTTGCATCCCAAATTCCTACTTCCTCATGGGTTGAAAAATCTTAAGCCCAAAATGTGTTTTCAAATCATACCAGACTGTGATATTGCCTTAAGGCACTGAGCAGAAGCAAAATGTGTTTCTTCTTTGGAGGATCTACCTTTATCCTGGGTCCCTGAGAATTACTCCAGAACAAATTCCAAGGAATACAAGCAGCTTAGAATTTAATGTCACAAAACAGAGGAAAACAAGGCATCATGTTTGAGAGTAAGCCAAAAGAAAAAAGGTCTGAAACAATATGAAATATTTTAGGTATTAGAATTGTCAGATGTATAATTTATAATTATGTTTAATATGTTTAAAGGAATAGAGGGGGCACTTGAAAATCAGCAAGAACTAGAAACATAGAGTATACCCAAATAAGAAGAGCTGAAGAGAAATTCCAGAAATAAAAAATAAAAAATAACCTAATAATTGAACTTAAAACTTCAATGGCTACAAAGCAGATTAGTCACTACTGAAGAGAGATATGGTAGACTAGAAATTAAGCACAGACAAGGAGATGGGAAAATTAAAGAATAACAAAAAAATAAATAAACAAAGTTAAAAAGTATCAAGGATGAATTAGGAAGGTACAACATATGTATACTTAGAATTCCAGAATGGAGAATGAGGCAGAAGCAATCTGAAGAAATAAGAGCTAACACTTTCTAAAGGTGATAAATTAGTCTTGTCCACAAATTTTAAAAGGAGAATAGATAAAGAGAAATACAGCCTGGGATGCATCATAGTCAAACTGGAAAATACCCAAAACAAACAAACAAACAAACAAACAAACAAAAAAACTATCATAGAAGTAGCCAGAGAGAAAAGACAAATTAATTTCAAAGGAATAAATATTAAACTACAAACCTCTTTACAACATAAACCAGAATGTAGTGGGATGAGATCTTCAATAGTAGAAATAAGCAATTATGTGGTATCTGTAATGTGCCTAGAAAAGTTCTAAGAGCTTAACTTGCATTAACCCATTTAATCTCCAAACTCACAATGAGGTAGGCACTATTATTACTCTCATTTTGCACACAAGAAAACTGGAGCAAAAACCTTAAATAATTTTTCCACATTTATACAGCTATTAAGTGTCAGGATCAGAATTCAAATTAAGTTAGCCTTGTTTCTGAGACTATGCTGTTGACTACTAAATTAATTTTCTATATTGAGAAAAATAATTCAATTTTTTACCTGTGAAAGTATCTTTCTATAATGAGGCCATAGGTAGTTTCCTCCTCTGGTAATGGCAGGCTACATAATTCAATTAAAATCTTGAATCTGTAATTAAAAGCTTTCCCACAAGGAAAATCCCAGGCCCATCTGGCTTCCCTCACAAATTCTAACAAATATTTAATAAAAAATGAAGCCAATATTACCCAAACTCTACCCAACTAAAGAAACTAGGGAACATCCCAAATTCATTTTTTGAAGCAAACATAATACTGATACCCAAATGTAGCAAGAACATTCTAAGCAAGCAAAATTATAAGTCAGTCTCACTCATGAACATAGATGTAAAATTTTTAACCTAAGCATTAGCAAGCCAAATCCACTAGGACATTTGGAAAAATCTGTTCAGTTAAAAATGGATTCATTCTATGATCAGGCAATCACAGTTCTGGGAGTTTGGTCTATAGGTTTAACTGCCCTCATATAAAATGACAGTGTTCACTACAGTATTCATTGCATCATTGTTTGTATTAGAAAAAAATTGGAGACAACCCAAGTTTTTAACAATGCAGTCCTCATTAAATAAATCATTGTACATCCATACAGTGGAATATTGTACAGCTACATTGAAATAAATAATGACAATCTTTATGTATTGATATGAGAGATTTCTAAAATATACTGTTAAATTTTAAAAATCAAAGTATAGAACATATATTTACAGTATGCTGGCTGTTGTGTAAGAAAGTAGAAAAATAAGAATTTATATTCACAGCTATTTGTATGTGAATACTAAGAAACACCAGAAGATTACAAAAATCCATCTTTGTGGGAAAATGTGTGAGGAGGTGGATTGTAGGCAGTGATAGGAGAAAGAGTTTTTTATTGACCTTCCCCTTTTATACCGTGTTTTGAATTTTTGAACCATGGGACTATATTATAAAAATGAAATGAATAAATATCAAAGAATAATAATGTGGGAAAAAGTAAAACAAGATTACAATGAAAATATATGACAAGAACGTATAAGGAAAGAAAGTAGAGCATGACTGGAATTGATATCCATTATTTGAGATATTGAGCAAACATGTTGGTTAACTTTGGTTAACTTATTACATTCATAATAAGTTAAGTATTAAGGATTTTCATTCATGTTCATAGGCTTTTACCAGAAGAATAGATATGGTATTAATTAACTCCTGAATCCATAAGAGAAAAAAAATAGAATAAGAAAAAAATATTCAACTCTTCCAAAAGAAGAGAAAAAAACCACAATGGAAAAGGCACAACAAATACAACACACAACATAAGATGATGGAAATAAATCTAAAAATATAAGTAATAACAATATATGTAAATAGATTGAATGTTCATTAATAAACAGACTGCCAGAATTTTTTAATTATGTGCTATATATGAGAGTATGTAAATAAAAAGTGCAGATACAGGAAGCTTGAAAAAAACCAAAAATAATAGAATGGAAAATCTATGCCGGGTAAATATTAACCAAAATAAAACTATGGAAGTTATACTAATACCAGAATATATCAATTTTAAGGCATAAAGCATTTCTTGAAATAAAGTTTAACTTATTCAACATTTGATATAAGATTTATTTAATTGAGGGCTGCCTGGGTGGCTCAGTTTGTTGAGCATTCAACTCTTGATTTTGGCTCAGGTCGTGATTCCAGGGTCATGGGATCAAGCCCCACATTAGGCTCTGTGCTGAGCATGGAACCTGCTTAAGATTCTCTCTCTCTCTCTCTCTCTCTCTCTCTCTCTCTCCCTCCCTCCCTCCCTCCCTCCCCCTACCCCTCTCCCCAACTCACACTCTGTCTCTAATATCTATTTTAAAAAAGATTGCTTTAATTGCTATAATATGCATCTAATAGCATAACCTCAAAAAATATAAGGCAAAATTTGACAGAACTGCTAAGATATATAGATATGTATCTCACAATCATAGTGAGAGATTTTAATATACTTGGAAAGGTATGGTTTTAAGCAAACAAAAAAATAAGTGAGGATTTAAAAGATTTGAACAACATAAACTATCTTGACCTAATATCCATACATGTAATTCCAGACCCAATGATAAGAGAGAGCATGTGAAGCACACATTAGCATTTGTGAGAATTGACTTTGTACCAGGCCATAAAATACATCTCAATAAATTCCAAACAACTAGTAGCATCAGACTATGCTTCATTACTACTCTGCTATTAATATAGAAATTCACAACTAAAAATGCATATTACATTATAACATCTAAAGAAAATCAATTCCAATCTTACCTAAGCTACCAAGAGGTTATAAAATAAATAAGAATAGCACACTCCAACTCATTATGAGGTGAACATAATCTTGATTTGGAAACCAAGCAAGATGCTATGAGAAAGTAACATTACAGTCCAACCCCACTGATGAGCACAAATCCAAAAGCTCTACAGTAAACATTATGCTCTAGGGGCACCTGGGTGGCTCAGTCAGTTGATCCTCTGACTTCAGCTCAGATCATGATTGCACTGTCTGTGAGTTTGAGCCCCATGTTGGGCTCTGTGCTGTTAGCTTCAGACTTTTTGTCTCCCTCTCTCTCTGCCCCTCCCCTGCTCTCTCTCTCTCTCAAAAGTAAATAAAGATTTTTTAAAAATTTCTTTTTAACATTATGCTCTATTAGAAGAGCAAGAAAGAGTGGTAGAGATACCGAGGCCAGAATAGGGGATGGCATAAAGGCGGCATCAGACCAAGGAAGAAGGCACCCATAGCCCCTGCTCATCACTAGAGGACTTCAGCTCCCTGTTTTACAAGAGTTCTGGGTCTCAGCACCAAACCCAACTTTAGCGTGTGTGTGGTGGGGGCAGGGCACAGAGGGGAGTCTGCACCTTTCTACTCTATGATCAACTTAGCTGTAAAATCTTGGAGTAATTCTATCTTTGCCGCAGAACTTTGTACGTGTTATCTCACTGTGTTCTTTCACGTCTTGTTCCACCAGTTCTTTTTCCCACGGCCTCTCCATTCACCTGTTGGTTGACTCGATTTTATTACGAAGTAGTTGTTGACTTCTTTGCTTCCAGAATGGCTCACATGTACTTATTCTCTATTCTTTAATGTTTGTTAATTTCTGATATAAGTGTTTTTTCATCATACCTTCCCTGATATGATTGTAGATACTGTTTCACTGAGTGTTGCTATGGAAGGTCTAAGGATAACCTGACTCTTGTTAAAAAGACTTTCTTATCCTTCATGGCAACCTAAAAAAAAAAAAAAAATGATTCTTTTTTCTTCTCCAATAAATTTAAAAGGATATATCTCAGGGTCTACCATCCAGGCTAATGTTTTTCTACAGCACAGTGGTCTTTTACATCCAACTCAGGCATTCCTTTCAGGGAAATTTTTCTTCTATTCAATCTTTTAATAATTTTTTTATTCCATTTGTTGGGTATTCTACTTCATATTTTTCACCACCTGATTATTACCACCTTTCTTTCATAGTTGTTATCTTTTCTTTTTCTAATTCCTTTAGTTTCTTTCAAAATCATTTAAATTTATTGAAATTATCTCTAGCTTTTCCTGGATCTCAGTGATTACATTTCCAGGCATAATTATTATATCCCTCTCTATTTCTAATTTAGTTATTACTTCTATAGTGATAGTGCTTTCTTGAGTCTTCGTTTTTGTTCCTTAGCTTTGCAACCTTCATTTTTAGCTCTTTCACATGTTATTATCATGTAATTTCTGGGCTCTTCTAAAAACTGAATTCAAATTCTTGTTAAATGCTATTAATATAAATATTTGCAGAGGATTTTCCTGTTTCTTGGATTACTTTTCCCCAGAATAGAATCTTCAGCTGTCAACTACATTCTATGCTCCTTTCTCTTATTGTTATTATTTATATTATTACTATTATTTTTTATTGCTATAGGACGTTGACTTAGTGTTATTTGGTTTCTTCTTATCTTGCTTATGCTTACCAGGGATGATTTCTCCTCTGATGGAAGAGGAATGAATTCTCACTGACTTCCTTCCCTCCTGAAATCTGTTTCCCATCACTCCAAACTTTAATTGAAGGGCTAAGTATGAAACTCTATCTACGTGAAGACAGAGGAAGGAATTAGTTTGATCTCTGTAGGGAAATTGGAAACTGTGTCTTGGTTGGAAGACTTTGTTGGAAAATGTGTCTCTGACCTCTCTCATGTTAGCTTCAGCTAAATGTCTTGTAAAGTGTTCATTCCACTTAATAAAGTGGGCAACGTTAGTGCTACACATCAGCTCTGGATTATACTCTTAATGCAGCGTGACTCCTTAGAGACTACATGTCATAGGAGACTGTTGGCTCCAGTTGCTTCCTCTTTGCACCCATGTCTTCCCAGCAGCTCCTCTTACTTCCCCACATGGAAATGATCCTAAGCTTCCTCTTCAGCTCTTATTCTTTTTCCTTACCAATTTGTGGATATTTTCAAACATTCTCAGGATTTTGTTGATTAGTCTTCTTTTCTCATGTCTTACTTCTTGGAGTTGGAAAGAGAAGTATTCAGCTTCTCAATCACCACTTTATGATGGTGTTGTGTGTGTGTGTGTGTGTGTGTGTGTGTGTGTGTTTTAATTTGGTTGCTGTTAGTTTTATATTTGTATTTGGTTTTGTTTTTTTGCTTTTATCTCTTTAGACATAGAGGGAAATAAATCCTATGCCCCAACTTCATTCCACTACATCTATGTGGAAGCTAGATGAATACATACTGACATAGAGAGATAATATATAAGTTGTTGAATAAAAAAGCAGGTTATAGGGGCGCCTGGGTGGCGCAGTCGGTTAGGCGTCCGACTTCAGCCAGGTCACGATCTCGCGGTCCGTGAGTTCGAGCCCCGCGTCGGGCTCTGGGCTGATGGCTCAGAGCCTGGAGCCTGTTTCCGATTCTGTGTCTCCCTCTCTCTCTGCCCCTCTCCCGTTCATGCTCTGTCTCTCTCTGTCCCAAAAATAAAATAAACGTTAAAAAAAAAAAAAGCAGGTTATAAAATAGTATTTGCAATTATTTTGTTCTTGAAACATTTGATCAATTTAGGTGTGCACGTATCTCTATCTATATTGATGTGTCTAGATATAGATATAGAGATATAGACTGTATATGTATCAATATATATAGATACACATAACTACAATTTATACATATTATTTTTATATAAACTTATATTGAATAAATCTTACATATAAATTTGACAAGATATATACCAAAATGTTAATATTGGTATTCCCTAAGTGAATAGTTTTCACTTTCTTCTTTTTCCCTTACTACATTTCATAAAATCTCTACAATGCACATTGCTTTTTTTTGCATTGCTTTTTTTTTTTATGAGACATGTATTGTTTCCTTTTGTTCTTGATTTTATTTATAGCCTGTCTTTTTCCAAAATGTATTTTACAGGGTTTTCAGCAGAAGAAACATACAATGAGATTAATGAAATAGAAAATCAGGACCCAGGGAAAAACAAAGAAAGCAAATAAGAAAAGGGGGAGGAGGAAAGGAGCTGCAAGGGTGCTATAATTCTGTCGTGAAATAAGGTGCTACCATCTCTGGCCTGGAGGGGCCAGAGGCTGTGTTGGTTAGTCAGTGGGATCCACTTAGGAAAGGGGAGTCATGCAAGGGGATGAAGCGGAGACTGAACCTACCTCTGCCCTGGAGCTGGAGGTTATTTGCCCATATATCCCAGCAGAAATTACAATATGTAGCCATGTCTTCAATAAAGAAGCTGCTCTTTACGCCCAGAGGCAGCCCAGCCAGTGCCATCAAGAAACATAGAGGAATGTGCTTACAGGACGATTCAAACAAATCAACATTTGGAACATTAAATAGGACACTAAAACTGAAAGCTAACATGGAAACAGTTTTGGAAAATGGCTAATTATTCTCCGCTGTAGGAATAACGCCTTCACATGACTGTAATGTTTGAGGTAGATTATTATCTAGGTATGTGGGTTGGATGAGCAACCCAGCTGCCCTTCCCAGGCACACATACCTAGACTCTTCTCTTGTTTGATGCTGCCTCATTTTTGTTAAGCATGGCAGAGTCCATTTCATCACCTACCGCCTACCCAGCCCCAATCCTAATGCCTCCCCACACTGTCTACAGGATAAAATACAACTTCTGCAAACTGATATTTAAAGCTCTCAACAATCAGTCACACCCCATCCAACTAAATTATTTCCAACTCAATTAGCAAAAACTAAATTAGACTGATAGATGGGGGTGTATAATGCATAAGCTGCTCCCTAAAATCTGATTGCTTCACAGGAGAGATAAGTATAAAAATGCCAATAATACAATGTAATGGTAGAATAGTTTATTCCTCTCTGTAAGGTGAAGGGGCTGATAGAGAACCTGAAGTGGATAGGTGTCATCTGAGCTGGGTCTTGGAGTAAGAGGGGAAATTTGCTGGTAGGTAAGCTAAAAAAGGTTATTCCAGGCAGGATGAGAAAAAAGTACAAAGGTGTGAATGTACATTTGGGGAGGGGGGAGACAGAGAGCAATCCAGAGATAGTAAAGTATAGCAAGGCTGTTTCTACAAAACACAAGGATATCGATGACATCACATTCAATGGGAGGCCATTTGTATGAAATACCATGTGAATGGTGCCCCATGAAGCTGTGCAGCATCAGTGGCCCCTAAGCATCCAAGTGAGAATAACTGTACATGTGCCTAAAAAGATAGGTTTAGACGAGGTTATGAGAGACTTGAAATTCTAAGCAATTTATACTGTGTTCTGCAGAAATTAAGAGAGCTATAGGGAATTGGTAAGTCTTGGAGTGACTTGATCATGTTTGAGTGTTCAAAAAGATATATTTCTTGAAAGATCATTCTTAAAGGAGGCAGAAATGTGTGTGTGTGTGTGTGTGTGTGTGTGTGTGTGTGTGTGTAGAGAGAGAGAGGGAGGTGGGGAAAGAAAGAAGCAGAGACTAGAACTCATTGAGGAGGTGATTATAATAGTTTTGGCCAGTGATCACAAGGGCCTTGACTAGAGCAGTGGCAGGAGAATCAAAGGAATGGGATACATGAGACTTTTCAAGATGGACTCCGGTGAAATCAGTGACCCACTGATGCGGTGGTAAGAGAAAAGGGGGAGTCAACACACCCAGGGATTGGGTGACTGGGTGCGTGGGAATGGTATTCAGCAAGACAAGAAATTCCAGGTAGGAGCCCAGTTGCAGGAAAAGATGATGAGTTCCATGTAAGATATGTAAATTTAAGAGGCTTACAGAACATTAGGATAACTAGAGAGGTTTGGGATTCATTAGCAAGGTCCTGACTCAAAATAAAGAATTGGGAATTATCATGTCAGTAGCAGTTGAAAGTCATGTAGTTAGGTTTCCAGCTTTCGGTTCTGATGTAGACAATTGCAGTGGATCATCACACTCTCTGTAACAACCAGAAAAAAAGTGGCTATGACTTCCCCAAACTGTATTTTTAGATAACATTAGAGAGTTGCAGAAGGAAAGAAGTCTAAAAGACCAAAGTATCAACAAAGGGTGAGACCTCCCTGAGTGAGAAGAGACCAGCATGTCTCTCTGTGAGTCTTGACCCAAATCCGTGGAGAATCTAGTCTATGATAGGTAGAAGAACTTTACAGGGATAAGGAGAAACCAGTGGAGCTTAGAAAAACTTTGTGGCTGGCAAGAAAATTGCAATCTGTAAGAGCTTTAAATGCTGAACTAGTCCCCTGTGCACCGATTCTGCCTGTGTCACTTTTGCTGGGTCTGCAGTCACAGCAGCAAAGGAAGCTAGAGCTGGGCTGGAGAGCAGAGAGAGACATCCACAGTCATACAATGCTTGGCATCCAGAGTCCTGCTGGAAGCAATGTCTCATAACATATACAGGACAGTACCTTAACCTCTATCTCTCACCATGTGCAAAAATTAACATGATGTGGATATGTGAAATGCGAAGGCTGAAATTATTTTTTAAAATTGTCAAATTGGACTTGGTCAAAATGAAAACCTGATAAAACACCATTAAGAAAATTAAAAAGTAAGACACAGCCTGGGAAAAAATAGTCACCATCTATACCTGACATAACTTGTATCTAGAATATGTAAAGAATGCCTTGGAAATCAATAAGTGAAGCTACCCAATTAAAAAAAAAAAGACAAAAGAGTTGAGAAGGCATTTCAAAAAGGAAGATATCTGGATGACCATAAAGCATGTGAAAAGGTGCTTAAAATAATTAGTCATCAGGGAAATGCAAAAGAAAACCATGGAAATACCACAATACAACCACCAGAATGAGCTAAAACAAAAAGGTGACAACTGCAAGCATGGTGAGGATGTGGGCGATTAGAATTCTCAGAAATGGCTGGTATGAATGTAAAATGTAAACCACTTTAGAAAACTAGCACTTTCTAAAACATGTAAGCATAAGCTTTCTCTATGGCCTAGCAATTCCACTCCAAGCTAATTATCCAGGATATTATAAAACTATATATCCACAAAAGTCTTACAAAAGGTTTTTCATAACAATTTTATTCGTAATGGCCAAAAACTACAAATATTACCCATCAACAAGAAAATGGATAAACAAATTGTGAGATTTTCATACAATGGAATACTAACAGACAATTAAAAAAAACAAAGAATGAACCAGTGATGTATACAACATAGAAGAATTTCAAAACATTGTGTTAAATGAAGGAAATAAAACATAAAAGAGCATCAACTGCATGATGTTATTTATATGTAATCCAAGGACATGGAAAAGTAATATACAGTGATAGAAGGAAAAATAATGTTTTCTTGGCATGGGGGGTGGGAATAGGCATTGACTGGGAAAGGGCACAAGAAAGCTTCTTGAGTGGATAGAAATAATCTAGGTGTTTTGTTTTTTTTTTAATGGAGCCCAATGCAGGGCTCGAACTCACAAACCGTGATATCATGACCTGAGCCGAATTCAGATGTTCAACTGAGTGAGCCACCCAGGTACCCCATGAAATATTCTAGATTTTTATTTTGTTGGTTATGTAATATACGAATATGCAAAAAAAGTCATCAAACTGTACATTTATGATTCATGCATTTTCCTGCAAGTAAATTATATATGTCTAGATATAATACTTTGAAAAGACTATAATTTTACCTATGCAGTATTCTGGCAGAGAATACATAGCCTCAATCTAATCTCAAGGAAATATCAGATGAACACAAAAGGAGGACATTTCTATTTTTTAATAAAAAGTTAATGTCATAAAATATAAAGAAAGCCTGTGGAGAAGTCCAAGATTAAAGAAAGCTATAAAGACATGATAACTAAATGCAATGCCTGACCCTAGATGGAATCCTGAATTGGAAGGAAAGAGTGCTATAAAAGACAGTTATTAGAACAACTGGCAAACTGGGATGTAGACAGTAGGTTAAAGCATTGTATCAGTATACATCTGTGAAGTTGACAACTGTATCATAGTGATGGAAGAGAAGAGCCTTATTCTTAGAATATACACCCTCAAGAATTTATAGATAAAGGGTCATGATATACATAACTTGCCTTCAAATGATACAGAGACAGAGCAAATGATAAAGCTAACAAGATTAAGATAAATCTAGGTGAGTTTACTTTTCATAGTATTGTTTTAACTTTTCAAATTCTTGTTGATATGAAATTATTTCCAAGCAAAAAGGTTTTTAAAACAAGAAAATTTTAAAAGATGCCCATAGAGTGCCTGGGTGGTTCAGTTGGTTAAGTATCTGACTTCCACTCAGGTCATGATCTCTCTGTTCATGAGTTCAAGCCCCACATTGGGCTCTCTGCTGTCAGCACGGAGCCCGCTTCAGATCCTGTCTCCCTCTCTCTTTGCCCCACCCCCCCACCCCCGCTCATTCTCTCTCTCACTCTCTCTTTCTCTCTCTCTCACTCTCAAAAATAAATTAACATTTAAAAATAAATAAATAAATAAAAGAGGTCCATAGTAAGAAAAGAACAGGTTATGTTGGATATGTGTTAGATGATCATCCCAGATTGTTAACAGTTGTTGTTTCTCAAAGGTGGGTTTTTGTAGAGATAGGGGATAAACATTAAATTTTTCCCTATTAATTGAAATTTTCTGTTTTTAATATTATCAGTGAAAAGGTTATTTCAGCCTTTCAGGTAAAAGGTTGGGTTTTTTGGTTTTTTTTTTTTTTTTTTTTTTTTTTTTTAAGTAAAAAATGATCATTGAAATGTGCGTTGACACATTTTCTCTGGTAGCTCAGGCTTGGAGCAAAAACCAAAACTTAAAACACCTAAGTCTGTTTCATCATTTAAGACTCAGCTCATATTCCACCTCTTTTGCAAAGCCTTCAGAAAGGATTCTTTTAGATTATAAGTCACACACACCCAACCCAAACTAATAGATACCAGTGGTGAGTATGTTGGCTGTTGAAATACAAGGAAGGCTTGAACAAATAATACAAGGAAGGAAGAAGTTATGGTTGGGCTGTCTGAACAATGGGAACCATGGGATAAAAGGCCACCAGACTCTCCATTTTCTGAATCTCTCTTCATTTAAGCCCATTCTTTCACTGCAGCCCATTTTTCTCCAAATGGCAAGAAATATGCTGCCTACAGCGCATTGGAACTTTCCCTCTTATAATGTACACTCTTAGAAAAAAACGGTAACTCTCAATTTTAGTTTGAAATATTTTAGGGAAGGAAGTAGATAGGTCAAGCTTTGTTGAGTTCCTTCCCTGGATCAATCAACTACGAAATCGGAGGTATGGATCAGCTTTTGTGATGTCCCACCATTAGACCAAGAGTTGAAATTATGTACAGAGTTGGAAACTCTTTCAGAAGACATAAAAGGAGATAATACAATAACACTCTCCCATAATTCTTAGTTTCTAGCTCTCAGATCTTCCATTTGTGTTATGCTATTTGTGTGTTTCCCATAACTCATCAGTAGACTGTAAGTTTATTAGGGTAGGGACTATGTCTTTTTCTTCACAGATATTCTCTAAACTGATGGCATAATGTTTTCCATATAACAGATAAATTACAAGCTATAAGAGGAGAGAGATGTTTTCCACCATTTTCACTGAAACTTGAACTGTGTCTGGAGCACGGTAGACAATAAATATTTGTTGACAAAAGAATAATATATACTCAATCTATATAAGATGGATGGGTGGGTGGATGGGTGGGTGGGTGGATGGATGGATGGATGGGTGGATGGATGGAAATATGGGTATTCTTCTGGTAAAGAAGATATCCTCTGGGGAAACCAAGGTATGCTTCCTAGTCCTGGGATGGTGGAGCTAATTGTGGCCACCAGGCAAGCACAGTTAATTAGCATTGGAAAGATTAGGCTCCACTCTTGACTTCATCATCAGCTACCTATGCATTGCAGCCTTAGGACTGTGGGTGAATTGGAAGCTAAATCAGTCTTCAAAAACTCTCTCTATGAAAGATGAAAAGATATCTAAAAACTCAAGCATAGAACACTTGATATATGTATGAATTCAATTAGCAAACTCTTTTTTTAATATGTATATTTTTAAGCTTATTTATTTATTTTGAGACAGAAGTAGAAGGAGAGAGAACTTGAGTAGGGGAGGGGCAGAGAGAGAGAGGGAAAGAAAGAGAATCCCAAGCAGGCTCCACACTATCAGTGCAGAGCCTGATAAGGGCTTTAACCAACTGAGCCACCCAGGTGCCCCTCAATTAGCAAACTCTTGGATACCTACTGTGGACCAGATCCTATTCAACGTCTGGGGGCCTGGTAGAGAACCAGACAGAAGTAGATGTGATAGTGCTGTGAAAGAACAGTAAATATGCTAGCAAGGTATACAACAGAGAGATAAATCTAACCTAGCCTTGGGTCAGGAAGGTTCCCTAGAGGAAGTGACATTTTAAGCTCAAACTTGAAGGGATAGACAGAACTTAACAAATTAGAGATCCTGGAGACAGGGAAGTGTGTCAGGTAAAGGGTATGAAAACCCACAGCTTGGCACTTAAGAGAGCTGAAAAATAGCCAGCTATGTGAATCAAGAGTTATCAATAAGAATGACCATTATAGTCTCATTTATAGGACTGAAAAATAAAAACAACAAGGGAATGAGTCAATAAACTGTGCTGTAGAGAATTTTTAGGGCAGTGAAAGTCATGGATACATGTCATTATATATTTGTCCAAATCCGTAAAAAGTACAAGAGTCAGCCCAAATATAAACTATGGACTTGTAGTGATTACATGTGTCAATGTAGGCCCACCAAGTGTAACAAACATTCCACTCTGGTGGGAGATTTTGATACTGAGGGAGGCTATGCATGTGTGGGATCAGAGGGTATGGAGGAAATTTCTGTACCTTCCCCTTAATTTTGCAGTGAACCTAAAACTTCTCTTTAAAAAAAGTCTTAAAATAAATTAAAATGTCTTAAATAAAAAACCTTAAAATACATAAATAAGCCATGCTATCTATACAAAAGAATCCAACAAAGCATTAAAAACAAGACTACAGGTGAGGTGCCTGGGTGGCTCAGTCAGTTGAGCATCCAGCTCTTGATTTCGGCTTAGGTCATGATTTCATGGTTTATAGGATCAAGCCCCACATGGAGCTCTGTGCTGACAGTGCAGAGCCTGCTCCAGATTCTCTCTCCCTTTCTTTACCCCTCCCCTGCTCATGCCCTCTCTCTCAAAATAAACATAAAAACAACAACAACAACTCTACAGATGACAAGATACATTAAGTTTTAAAAAAGTGCAAGGTGGGGTGCCTGGATGACTCAGTCGGTTAAGCGTCTGACTCTTGATTTCGGCTCAAGTCATGACCTCACGGTTCATGGGTTCAGCCCCACATCAGGTTCTTTCCTGAAAGTGCGGAGTGTGCTTGGGATTCTGTCTCTTTCTCTCTCTGCCCCTCCACTGCTCACTCTCTCTCTCTCTCTCAAAATAAATAAACATTAACAAAAACAATTTTTTAAGTACAAGGGTATACAATCAATATGATCAAAATTTTGCTCTATCTCAATTTTATTGTATGTGTGCATTGCACGTATAGGCTGATCATCCCACAACTCTACCTATAGTATCTGAGTAGTGGAATCCAAGTGACAATTTTCTACTTTGTGCTTTCCAGTATTTTTCAAAAAATTTTCAAATGAACAGATACTACTTTTGTTGCAGAAAAAAATGTTAAAGAAGAATCAGTCTTGCTTTCTTGCTCCCTCTCTCAGTGTGTTCTCCCCTGTGCAGAGCACCAGTATGCCTAACGCAGGCCAGGCTGATGGCTCAGCTAGCAGGCCGGGCTGTGCCACACAGCAAATCTGCATCCCTGGGGTCCCTGTGGTGCCACATTCCATGGGAGCCTTCACTCAGGGTTACCGGGGGTTGTGCCGATCCTGTTCCAGCCTCCTGATATGCAGGCATTTTCTCCCTCATGCAGGTTGTTTTACCTTCACTGTATGAGTGTCAATGCTCTGAAAGTGACCTGGCTCAATTAAAGGAGCTTTACTGAGGGGCTTGACGGCAGGAGGAACACAGGAGATGGAGCCAAGCTGCTCCTAGTGAGCAGTCTGATGACAAGGGCTCGCCCCTGTGAACACAGCACCAGGAGCAAGTAGGCCTGAGTCTCCGCTGAGCGATTACAGGCTGCTGCCTCTCTGGCACCCATCACCACCTCCCCACCCGATGCAGCAGGGGAGTCCCTCTGCCTGCAAACAATGGACTCCTTCCAAGATGGGAAGATCCCATGAGCAAGGCAGGAATGGGGTGGGTGGACGCTCCTGAATATGTATGCATGCAAGTCTTGTTTCCAAGCATTTGCTCTCACCCTTGCCCCACAGTGGGAATCCCTTGGAGAGTTTTCCAAACTACTAAAGCCTGAGAGCCACACCTAGAGGTCCTGACCAAATTCAGCGGAGATGTGACCTAAGCCTGGGGATCTGATGCCCTTTTCACCTTCCCTTTAAGCTTTCGTTGCATTTTCCCTGTTGAGCTGTTCCCTGAACAGGAATGCCCTTCCCATGTGGCATACTGCCGTCAATCTCTCCTTTCCATCTTTTTTTTTTTTTTAAGAGAGAGAGAGCACACACCTGTGAACAGGGGAAGGGCAGAGAGAGAGGGAGACACAGAATCCAAAGCAGGCTTCAGGCTCAGCTGTCAGCACAGAGCCCGACATGGGGCTTAAACACACAAAGCGTGAGATCATGACCTGGGGTGAAATCTTACGCTTCACTGACTGAGCCATCCAGGCGCCCCATCTCCTTTCCATCTTTTAAGCCAATTCTGAGATCCCATTTCCTGGAGGAATTTCCAGTTCTGCTGTTAAGGCTGCGTGGTCTTAAGGCAAGTCTTCCAACACTGTAGGGTCAGCTTCAAGGTGTCCCCTCCCTGAGATGTCAGAAACAGCCAGAGTGCAGCCCTCCCCTCAGCAGTCTGAGTTTTGGCTCCTCCAAGTGTTAATAATTCCATCCCCTTCTCTTTGTTCCCCAGTTCTAGAGATATAAGCTGCTTCCTACAATGCTACCTCCTTGATACAGTAATACTGAGCAGGAGTAAGCAAATCTTTCCCTGGCAAAGGAGCATATGGCAATTATATTACACTTTGCATACTACATGGTCTCTTTTGAGACTATTTAATTTTGTCATTATAGCACAAAGCAGCCATAAACAATATGCAAGTAAATGAGCATGGCTGTGTTCCAGTAAAACTTTATTAACAAAGGGGCACCTCGGTGACTCAGTCAGTTAAGTGTCTGACTCTTGGTTTTGGCTCAGGTCATGAACCCAGGGTCATGGGATGGAGCCCCAAGTTGGGCTCTGCACTGGGCGTGGTGCACTTAAGATTCTACCCCTCTTCCCACCGGCTCATGCATTCTCTCTCTCTCTCAAATAAAAAGAAGGGGGAGAAAACCTTTATTAACAAACACAGGCAGTAAGCCAGATGTAGCCCACAGATTGTAGTTTGCACACCCCTGCCATACTCTCTTTTTATCCACTCAGTTACCTAGTTAACAACTTTATACCTAGTTATCAATTCTTTATATTAAATTCTTACTGTTCAAATAACTATTGTGATTTCTGTCTGCTAACTGGACTCAGCCTGATATATTTTATATTAAGTAGGGAGAAAAATTTAACGTATTCTCTTCAACACTACTGGATTGTTTGAATTTTTTATAAGCATATTCTTTTTTGGAAAAATTAGACCTAAAAATGTGTTTGCCTTTAATAAGCACTTAGTACTGCCGTTTGTCTGCTTTCACAGCAGAGGGAGATTATTTGTGCTACATACTTCATTTCATTTAAATTTTCCCTCTGAGGATGAAACAGTTATATTCTCAGAAGTATCGCTGCTTATTCCATTGTGAATTTTTGCTCAGATTTTGGCAAATTGTGTTTGAAATATATATTTTTAGGAGAGGAAGAAGTTAAAAAAAATCTGCCCTGTCAACCTCAGGGTGGTTGTGAAAAACCAATTAGATAATAGATGGACAAAAAGCTTTGAGAAGTTAAGAGTGCTGCACAGATATGAGGAGGTAGAAGGAAACACAAAACCTTTTCAGCCTTCCTAATAGCGGCTCTTAATGTACCTTAGGGAAATACTTAATCTACTTATTTTCTGGTTTTTAAGTGCATTTCTTGTATGAGCGGATATTCCTTGTGTGTTCTTCCTAGTCACCTGCGTTATGTGTGCACAAGATGTGGCAGGCAGGGGCCATGTGTCCACCCTCAGCAGAGCAGAGCCATGGGTCACTGAGCACTTAGTAAAAAAAATGCCTTGGGATTAAGAGTTGGTAGGTGATAGGGCCTGCATCCTACTTCTTTGTCTGTGATGGCCCCTAAGAGAATCCCCTCTCATGGAAGCTTTGCATTCCAGGGTATTCTTTGCCAGGGAACATCTGGGGAAGGAGGAAAGTTACATTACACCCTAGAGCAGAGTTCTTGTCTAGGGTCTGTGTCCTTGGTTGAACAAAAATACTGAAGTAAAGCATTTCCTTTCATTCTAATATAGGTAACAGTGTTGGCAGTACCTGTGACCTTATTCCTGCACTAACAGAAATCACGGGCATTTTCACATCACATTACAATTGTTATATCTGGAAATATATCCTATGCTCACCATTGCTTTGAAATCCAGGACGGTTATTAAACCCACTGCTTCTTTTGGGTAAAATGTTACTACAAAGCACATATGTTACAATATCTTAAATTTGGGTTTTTTATGTATTTTGGTAATTAAATTTCAATATAATTGGTTTCCTTTATAATAATATATATTTCATGTTATGCATTTAAGGAGACCTATAGTCTTCACCAGACTGCCAAGGAGTACAGGGCATATAGAAGGTTAAGATATGGAAAATAGATATGTTCTCCAAAGATGTTTTGTTATTTTTGTTTTTCAGTATATATCTTCATCCTCACTGGGTGTGCTCTTTAACTCCCAGATTCTTATATGCACTCATCCCAACTATAAATTCCTCACCCCACTCAACTACAGAGAGCATTCACCTCAGCAACCTTGTCAGGTTGCTCAACAAAATGAGGGTCCCTTCCTTTGAAGATGGTTGACAGATTATGGGTATTTTTTTTCCCTTGAAGAAGACCTTGAGGTCTTAGTTACTACATCATTAGCTTATTAAACTACTCTGCTCAAGAGTAATTTTAATACATTATTGAAGAAAATAAGACCTCAAATTCCAGGTTTTGAGGAAATCTTTATTATTTACCCAAAAGCCTTGGGGCGTCTGGGTGTCTCAGTCAGTTAAGCATCTGACTTCAGCTCAGGTCATGATCTCACAGTTCATGAATTCAAGCCCCAGGTCAGGCTCTGTGCTGACAGCTCAGAGCCTGGAGCCTGCTTCTGATTCTGTGTCTCCCTCTCTCTCTCTGCCCTTCCTCTGCTCACACTCTGTCTCTGTCTCTCTCTCTCAAAAATAAATAACATTAAAAAAAATAAACCAAACTGATCATGGCTAAATGTGCTAACATGGCAAGATAAACTCTGTGGTTATTTTATTTTATTTTCCTTCCCTTCCCTTCCCTTCCCTTCCCTTCCCTTCCCTTCCCTTCCCTTCCCTTCCCTTCCCTTCCCTTCCCTTCCCTTTCCTTTCCCTGAAAGAGAGAGAAAGAGAGAGTGGGGGAAGGGCAGAGAGAAAGGAAGAGAGAAAATCTTAAGCAGGCCTCACGCCCAGTGCAGAGCCCAACTCGGGATTTGATCCCAAGACTCTGGGATCATGACCTGAGCTGAAATCAAGAGTCGGATACTCCACCAACTGAGCCACCCCAGGCACCCCAATTATAATTGACTTTTAAAACAGGTCACTCTATTTGTTCAGGAGAACTAGAACTTCAGGGGTTTGTTGTTGTTTGTTTTCCAAGGTCTAAACCAGCAGTATGTGACATGCAGTTTTATTGCTGGGGGATGAAAAGAGGATAGATTTCTTCTGCAGAATGTCGTGTCTCCATCTTACTATACCGAGTTTATAGTTTTTTGTATGAATGACACAGGGAAATGTCACATGGTAACTATCAAGTCAAGGAGTTGCAGGGCAGGGAAAGAACAATTTTTCCTGGCAAGCAGTGGCAAGCTACAAAAGCAAGCAAAGAATGTTGAGAATCACACAGGCCACATTAAAACCCAAATGAGCCTACCATTTGGGCCTCCATATGATTCATTGAGACTTCCTTAAAATCTTCACGACCTCTATAGTGGATGCCAGAAAACAACACTTCGTGATTTTGACCTCATCCTTGAAAGATATTTTCAATGGGTACATTGAGTTGTAAGTTGGCAGTTGTTGTTTTGAACCAGATTGAGGATATGATTTTCTGGCATCCATGTTTGGTGTTGGGAAGTCAGGTGACAATCTAATTGCAACTCCTTTGGTTGTGACCTGTCTTTTCTTTTGGTCTTCTCTTAAGATCTTTGCCATTAGTTTTCTGTAGTTGTGGATTTCTTTCTTTTCTTTGTACTCTTCCTTAGGGTTTCTTATACTCCTAAATCTGACGATTTGGGCAATGTTCTAAAAAAAAAAAAAAATCTAATAACATTGCCTCTATCCCATTTTCCATCTCCTCTATTTCTGAAATTCCAATAGCATGTATGTTAGAACTTCTCACTATATTCTCCTTGTCTCTTCATTGCTTTTTCATATTGTCCACCTGTCTGTGTCTCCGTGTGGCTATCTGTAATTTTCCTCTCACTCAGATTTTGGCCTGAAAATTACAGGCACTCTTGTCATCTCTTCAATGCTTTTGAGAAGATTTTAAAACTATATTTTGTACAGCATTTCTGGTAGTTTTCATTAGTACGGTTAGTTTGTATCCTTAGGTCACCATATTCTCAGAGGCTAATGTCTGTGGTTGGAATCTGATGATTGAAGCTATACTTAGGTGTTAGAAAATTTGTCCCATTAAATGGGAGGAACCTGGTCTAGGTGATTTGTAGGGAACCTAAAATATGTAAACATTTTTGACCACATGCATGTGTTTATTTCTGGGCGCTGTATTGTATTTCATTGATCTATGTGTGTTTTTATGCCAGTACCATACTGTTTTGATCACTATAGCTCTGTATTAGAGCTTGAGATCAGGAAGTGTGATGCCTCCAGCTTTGTTCTTCTTTCTCAAGATTGCTTAGTCTATCTTGGGTCTTTTATGGTTGCATACAAATTTGGGGGCTGTTTTTCCTTTTTCTTTGAAAAATGCCATTGGAATTTTGATAGCATTTGCATTGAATCTATAGATGGCTTTCAGTCTATTTAGTGATATTTAATAATATTAGTTCTTCCAATTGATGAACATGGAATATCTTTCTAATTTTTTGTGTCTATTCCATTTCTGTTATCAATGTCTTGGAGCTTTCAGTGTACAGATTTCTCACCTCCTCGATGAAATTTATTCCTAAGTATCTCAATGTTTTTGATGCTGTTGCAAATAGAATTGTTTTCTTTGTTTTCCTATCAAATATTTTATTGTTAGTATATAGAAATGCAACTGATTTCTGTATGTTGATTTTCTATCCTGCAACTTTACTGAATTATTTTATCCTAACATTGTGTGTGTGTGTGTGTGTGTGTGTGTGTGTGTGTGTGTGTGTAATCTTTAAAATTATCTCTATATAAGATCATGTCATCTGTAAACACAGATAGCTTTACTTCTTCCTTCCAATTTGGATGCCTTGTATTTCTTCTTGCCTAATTGGGACTAGGCTAGAGTTGAGTATGATGTTGACTATGGGTTTGTCACTTAGGCCTTTATTATGTTGTGTTATATTCCTTCTATACCCAATGTTGAAAACTTTTTTATCATGAAGTGGAGCTGAATTTTGTCAAACAATTTTCTGCATTTACTGAGAGGATAATATGATTTTATCCTTTATTCTATTAACATGGTATATCATATTTATTGATTCAGATATGTTAAAACATCCTTGCATCCCAAGGATAAATCCCAATTGATTATGGTGTATGATATTTTTAATGTGGAGTTGAATGTGGTTTGCTAGAATTTTGTTCAGAACTTTTGCATCTATATTCATCAGGGATACTGGCCTATAGTTTTCTTTTCTTACAGTGCCCTTAATTTCAATTTGGTATCATGGTAATGCTGGCCTCATAAAATGAATTTGGGTGGGTTCTGTCCTCTTCAATTTTTTGGAAGAGTTTGAAAAGGACTTACATTCATTCTTCTTTAAAATTTGGTAGAATTCACCAGTGAAATCGTCTTGTCATGGGCTTTTTTTGTTGAGAAATGTTTGATTATTGATCCAAACGCCTTACTTGTTATTTGTCTCTTCATATTTTTTATGTCTTCCTGATTAATTCTTGGCAGGCTGTGTGTTTCTACAAATTTTTCCATTTCTGCTAGGTTATCCAGTCTTTGCCAGGTGACGTTTTTGTAGTTTTGTGGTATCAGTTATGTTTATTCTTTCATTTATAATTTTGTTTATTTGACTCCTCTCTTTGTTTTTCTTGTTGAGTCTCACTAATGGTATGTCATATTTGTTTATCTTTTCAAAAAACAACTCTTAGTTTCACTTTTTTTTCTATTTTCTTTCTAGTTTCTTTAATTATTTCCTTCCTCCTGCTAACTTTGGGTTTACTTTGCTCTTCTTTTTCCAGGTCCTTGAGGTGTAAAATTAGGTTGTTTATTTGACATCTTTCTTTTTCTTTAATGTAGGCATTTATTATTATAAATGTTCCTATTAAAACTGCTTTTGGCTATATCCCATAAGTTTTGGTATGTTGGATTTTCATTTTCCTTTGTCTGAAGATACTTTCTGGTTTCCCTTTGATTTCTTCTTCTTTGACTCATTGGTTATTCAGTAGTGTGCTGTTTAATTTCCATGTCTTTGTGAACTTTTCAGTTTTCCTTGTGCTATTAATTCCTAGTTTCATACCATTGTGCTTGGAAAAGATGCTGGATATTGTTTCAGTATTCTTAAATTTGTTTAGGGTTCCTTTGTGGCCTAACATATGATCTATGCTGTCAAATATTCCATTTGTGCTTGAGAAGAATATGTATTCTGGTGCTGTTGGATGGAATGTTCTATATGTCTGCTAGGTCCATTTGGTCTGTAATACTATTCAAGACTACTATTTCCTGAATAACTTTCTGTATGAATGATCTATTCAGTGTTGGCAGTAGACTATCGAAGTCCCCTGTCATTAGTGTATTGCTGTCTAGTTTTCTTTTCAATTCTGTTAATATTTGCTTTAAGTAGATGCTCCAATGTTGGGTGCATATATATTTACAATTGTTACATCTTCTTGATAAATTGATCCCTTCACCTCTACGTAGTGGCCTTCTTTGTCTCTTGTGATCAATTTTAGCTAAAAGTTTATTTTGTTTGATGTAACTACTCCTATTCTGTATTGGTTACATTTTCATAGAAGACCTTTTAGCCAGTTTATCTATGGGTAAATACAGTATTAGGGTATTCTGAATTTGACTACATATTTATGTTTACTAGTGAGGGTTTTTTTTTTTTTGAAGTTTATTTATTTATTTTTGAGAGAGAGAGAGAGAGGCAGAGAGAGAGGAAGAGAGAGAATCCAAAGCAGGCTCCATATGGTCAGCATAGAGCCTGATGCAGAACTTGATCTCACAACTGTAAGAGCATGACCTGAGCCAAAATCAAGAGTCAGATGCTTAAGTAACAAAGCCACCCAGGCACCCCATCAGTGAATTTTTTACTATTATGTTTTCATGTTGTTACTAGTGTCCTTTTATTTCAACCTAAAGAACTCCCTTTAGCATTTCTTGTAAGGCAAAAGAACTCCCTTTAGCATTTCTTGTAAGGCAGGACTCATGGCAATGAACTCCCTTAGCTTTTGTTTGTCTGGGAATGTCTATCTCTCCATTTATGAGGGATAATTTTTCTGCATATAGTATTCTTGGTTGGCAGGGTTTTTTCTTCTTTCTTTCAGAACTTTGATCATCCCGCTCCCTCCTGGCCTGCAGGGTTTCACAGAAAAATCCTCTAATAGTCCTGCTAGGGGCAGGAGTTCCCTATATGCTGAATTGTTTTTCTCTTGCCACTTCCAGAATTCTTGTCTTGTCTTTGACATTTAACATTTGATTGTGATGGGTCTCATAGTAATCTTTGTGATGATCACATCTGGGGTCCTTTGAACTTCCTATACTTTAATGGCCATATCTTTCCCAAGATTTAGGAAGTTTCCAGCTACTATTTCTTTAAATAAACTTTCTTCCCTCTTTTCTCTCTCTTCTTCATCTGGGACTTCCATGATGTACATGTTCATTTTCTTGATGTGTCCTATAATTTACATAAGCTTTCTTCACTTTATTTCATCCTTTTTTGTTGTTGTTGTTCTTCTAACTGATTATTTTCAAATGATCTGTTTTTGAATTCACTGATTTTCTTTCTTCTCCTGATTATCTGTGGTTAGAGTTCATCACTGAATTTTTCAGTTCTGTTATTTATTCTTCAGCTCTAGGATTTCTGTTTGGGTCTTTTGTATGAATTCCATTTTCTTTATTAAACTTCTCATTTTCATCATGCATTTTTTTAAATTTTGTTTAGTTGTCTGTGTTCTCTTGAATTTCATTCAGTTTTGCTAAGATAATTATTTTGAATTGTCAGGTGAACCATAGATGTCTACTCCTTTGGGGTCAGTTATTGAAGATTTATTACTTTCATTTGGTGGTATTATATTTAATGGTTCTTTGTGATCCATGTAGCTTTGCATTGGAGTCTGTGCCTTTAAAGGAACAAACATCTCTTCCATTCTTTATTAGGCTGATTTTACCAGGTAAAGACCTTCTCCTGTCCGTTCCCTGGGCTGATGGGATCACCTCTTGAATCATAGTTGTGCTTGGTTGAAGCCAGATATGAGGCTGTTGTTTGATCTGCATTGGAGTCCACAATTGGCCAGCTTGTTATGAAGGGTTCAAGCAGGCTTGGATCCTATCTAGTCCCCAGATGGATGGCACTGCTTCCAGTACTTTGTTCAGTTGATGGCTCTAGAACAAGAATTTCCAAGATAGTGTCCTCAGTCAGCAAGCCTATTCCCATGGGCATGGTGGGTATGGCTCCCACCAGGCTCCTGGGAGGGCTGCTGACTGGTTACTGGATAGGTTCCTGAGTAGGAAGGAATGGCCCTGTACTACAGCTGTAAAGGGCTGGAACAAAGCCCCTAGGCCATTTCAGGTTCCACATCCATCATTCAGGTCTATAGACCTGGCTTTGTTACAAAGACAATAAAAATTAAAATAAATAACTAAGACTACATCGAACTAAAAAGCTTCTGCATAACAAAGGAAACTATAAGAAAAAAGAAAGGCAATCTTCCAAATGGAAGAAAATACTTGCAAATCATATATCTCATAAGAGGTTAATGTCCAAAATACATAAGGAACTCATACAACTCATAGCAGAAAATCAGATAATCTGATTTTTTAAAAGGTCAGAAGATTTGAACAATTATTTTTTTTCCAAAGAAGGCATACAGATGACCAACAAGTACATGAAAAAGTTCTCAACATCACTAATCAGCAGGGAAATGCTAACCAAACCATAATGAGATATCACCTCACACCTGTTGGAATGGCAACCATCAAGAAGCCAAGAAATAGCAAGTATTAGTGAGGATGTGGAGAAAAGGGAGCACTTGTGCACTGTTAGTAGGAATGTAAAGTCGTACAGCCACTTTGGAAACAGTATGGAGGAGGTTCCTCAAAAAAAAATAATAAAAATAAAACTACCATATGATTCAGCAATTCCAGTTTGGCGTATTTATCTGAAAAAAAAAACCATGAACTTAAAAAGATATATACAGGGGCGCCCGGGTGGCGCAGTCGGTTAAACGTCCGACTTCAGCCAGGTCATGATCTCGCGGTCCGGGAGTTCGAGCCCCGCGTCGGGCTCTGGGCTGATGGCTCAGAGCCTGGAGCCTGTTTCCGATTCTGGTCTCCCTCTCTCTCTGCCCCTCCCCCACTCATGCTCTGTCTCCCTCTGTCCCAAAAATAAATAAACGTTGAAAAAAAAATTAAAAAAAAAAAAGATATATATACCCCCATGTTTATTGCAGTGTTATTTATATTAACCAAGATATGAAAATAACCTAAGTGTCCATTGATGGATGAATGGATAAATACATACACACAATGGAGTATTATTCAGCCATAAAAAAGAAAGAAATCTTGCCATTTGTGATAACATGGGTAGACCTGAAGGGCATTATGCTAAGTGAAATAAGGCAAACAGAGAAAGACAAATACCATATGATCTTACTTATATGTGGAATCTAAGGGAAAAAAATACCAAGCTCATAAATACAGAGCAGATTAGTAGTCACTAGAGGTGGGGGGTGGAGGATGAGAGAAATGGATGAAGGGGGTAAAAAGCTACAAACTTCCAGTTATAAAATAAATAAGTCATGGGGATATAATGTACATCATGGTGACTATAATTAATAATATCATACTGTGTATTTGAAAGTTGCTAAGAGAGTAGATCTTAAAAGTTCTCATCACAAAAAAAATCATAACAGATTTGTTGACAGATGTTAACCAAACTTCTTACTTCTTACTTCATTTCACAGTATATACATATATTGAATCATCACGTTGTATACCAGAAATGAAAACAATGTTATATGTCAATTGCATCTTAATTTTTAAAAAAGAATAATAGAAAATATAACTGAGTTTAACAAGATAAAATACGTTGTATGATAAACAAATATTAGAAAAATGCAACAGATATTACACTGTGAAATTTTACTCAGAACAAGAGAAAGAACTACATATAATTGCTTAAAATGGAATGTACGAAACCTATAAAGGAAACCTCTAAAACATTCCTGAAGGTAATAGGAGCAAAAGATTAGAAACAAGTAGGATTCCAGCAGTAAGAGATCAGGTGAATAGAGCATGGCAAAACCATGCAGTGGAGTACTCTACAGCTAGACAAAAAGGAATGCAGAGACTTTCTATGTACAAGAAAAGAAAGATGTACAGGTTGTACAGTAAGTGAAGAAAGCAAAATGTTTAACAGTGCCTTTACTATGCTACTTTTTTATGAGAGAAAGCAGGGAAATCAGAAATATTCATACTTGCTTCTATTGCAAAAAAAAACAACTGGATAATAAACCAACAATTAATGTAAATAGTTACCTATGGGGAACAAGCTGGGTGGAATGGATGGAAAAAAACTAAGAGTGAACATCTCTTACATACTTTTTTGTGTTGTTTTGATTTGATTGAAACTGTATTACCTATTCAAATAAAATAAAATTTATCCAAAATGTTCAGGCAGGAACATTTCTCTAGATGCATATATTTTTTTTAGACTCTACTAAAAGTTTTATTAGCACCAATTCACAAAAGGCGCCATTTTTTATAATTGTAACTAGCATAACACAATTTCAATTCGTTTCAACTGAAATCCCACATTGTGTTACATTTGCATAAAGCAATTACTCCTCTCTATGGAGAAAAAACAACAAATCACATCCTCTATATTAAAGTAAAATGTTAAATTTCCCATTCTCATTATATACTTGTTTTTTAACTACCTTCTAAAGTTTAAAGGATATTACACAAAGTTCTCTATGTTAAAAAAAAAAACATGTTTTAGAATAACAAGATTCTGAAAGTCACAAAAATCTTTAAAACAAAACAAAACAAAAAATACCTCCACATTCTTGCTATTTCTAGAACCAGAAATTTTTATTCCTTGGCTTGTGTTCTTTTAGTAACAAGTTAAAGGTTTTTGAGCTTAACACTATGGTGGAAAATAAAATTCTTGTTTTTCAAGGAGTTTAATTCATAATTTTTAGTTTTATACAAATAAATTCCCACACTTTTCCTAGCCATGAAATTACACATATTTTAGGAAAATATTTCAACAGAAGCACTTATAGCTTTATCAATAGAAGCTTCATATTTTCAATCAAGTATTTTTGAACTATTTAGTTGGAAAGAGTGTTCCAACTTGTCAGTCATCCTTGAGACTCTGCAATCACGAAATAGCATTTTAATTCAGTACTCAAACAAATCTGTGTTTGTTTTTCTGAATGATTCTATCTTTGGGGAATTTGCCATGATCCAGTATGTTCCATTGTGACCAGTCATATGAAATTTTGAGACCTAATGGTTATGCATCACTCCTGTGAAGCTTGCTGGGCCTGTATGTGACCACGCTGATGGGTGTGCAGTAACTTCCCTGGCATTGTTCCACCTGTATTTCTATCTAGAGGGCTTCACCCAACCAATGGAACTATTCCAAAATGAAATATTTATAGTAAGGCCATGAAGAGAAGACTCACATCACCAAGGAGGCCATACACTCAAGCCCATTACTGACTTGTTTTCTAGTGCATATCTGCTGAGGTTAGGAAACTGATTACTAAACTATCTGCTGGGGATATTGGGCACAGATGATCAAGATGAGTAGGAGCTCAGAGACACTGAGATATGAGGAATGTGACAAGAGGGCAGGAGGAAATGTCTTTCTAATAGACACAGCTAATGGCTAAAGCAAGCGAAGTAAAGATGGTTAACAATTCTATGGGAATATGGAAATTCAACACTTTCCAGTCTATGTCTCAAGTCCCGAGGTCATATGACCTGCATCTCCAAAGAGTTCTCTACTACTTCTTTGCCAGCTTCACATAGTCTCCACTCAGTGGATGCTACAAGGTGACCCCTTTTCCCTCTAAAGTAGGGGTCAGCAAATGTCTTTTCTATGGAACCACGGGACCCTGGGTTGCTCAGTTGGTTAAGCATCTGGTCTTGGTTTCGGCTTAGGACATGATATCGTGGTTTCGTGGGTTCAAGCCCTGTGTCAGGTTCTGCACTGGTAGCATGGGGTCTGCTTGGGATTCTCTGTCTCCCTCTCTCTCTGCCCCTCTCCCACTCGTGCTGTTTCTCTCTCTCACTCAAAATAAATAAATAAATTTTAAAAACATCAAAAAAGCCAGATAGTAAATATTTTAGCCTTCGTGGGTCATAGTAACTCAATTGCAACTTCTCAACTCTGCCAAAGACAACACAAAGACAATGGACATGGCTGTGTTCCAATAAAACTTTATGGACAGTGAAATTCGAATTTCATATAGTCTTCACATTTAATGAAATAGTTGTTTTTTTTTTTTTTCTCTCAACCATTTAAAATGTAAAAACCATTCTTAGCTTGCAGGCCATACAGAAACAGGTGGCAGGCCAGATATGATCTGTGGGCCATTCATTGTGTGCAAACTGCTGTTAGCGGGAAAACAGGTAGAGTATAAGTTGGAACCATCCTGGGCCATCCCCTTACAATGTTACATGGGCTGAGCTCTCTGACTGCAGAACCACATGTTCATTATGATAATTGGTAAGGCCTCAGACCATTAAAAGTCTGAGAAAACTTTAAGATCTTCATCAAAAAGTCTACCTAATTCTTGCTTAATGTCATAATTTTTGCTCTCTGTCTTACCCAAAGCAATTCAAGCTTATGGATCTTGGGGTTAGAATTTAATGTTTAAAGCTTTACACAAAAATTGGAAAACTTATACCATAAAATTGTAAATTTAATCTGAGTCTATGTTGAGGTATGTGTTTTTAGAACAATGTCTTGGTAGGGGTCTCTGGGTGGCTGAGTCAGTTAGCCATCTGACTTTGGCTCAGGTCATGATCTCGCAGGTCACGAGTTTGAGCCCCACATTGGGCTCTGTGCTGACAGATCAGAGCCTGGAGCCTGTCTCAGATTCTGCGTCTTCCTCTCTCTCTCTCTCTCTCTCTCTCTCTCTCTCTCTCACTCTGCCCCTCCCCCACTTGTGCTCTGTCTCCCCCTGTCTCTCAAAAATAAAAAATGTTTAAAAAAATAGAGCAATGTCTTAGCAAAGTAAAACATCTGTTTTCCTCTAGGGCAATCATTCTCAAAGTGTGGTCACCAGATCTATAGCATCAGCATCACCTGGGAATTTAGACATGTAGATCCTTCGTCCCACTTTAGGCCTATTAAATGAGAAATTGAAGATGAGGCCCAGAAATTTGTGTTTTAACAACCCCTTCAAGTGGTCATCATATATGCTATAGTTTGGAAACTACTCTCCTAGGAAAATTTTTGGACCCTCCAGAAAATAAGCATATTATAAGTAAGACTTGGGATTACCATTTCATAAGAGAAGGTTGAATGTGTTTGACCTGCTGGTGGGTGAAAGGCATCCAATTTCTGATCAAGTCTGGGATGGTTCTGGACCAACCTTCCTGCACTACAAGCAGAGAGCACACATGATGACAAGCTGCTATACTGGATAATCCAGGCACACTGGTGGTCCTGATTTGTTCTGGCCCATCTCCTTTCCCAGGTGTCCCCTCCAGCTGATAATATTGACTATTAGAAGGGGCATGGAAGTTAAGGGATGACTGTATGGGTGTAAACAAGTTGTAAACAGGGTAAAGGAGACACACTGCTGGCTTCCTGATGGACTGTTTCTCATCAGGGCCCCATTCTTTAAGTCATATAGTTGTATCATGGTTGGTAAGTGGCAAGAGGAAATAGATAATCCTTAAGAAAAGCAGCTTTAGTGGTTGCAACAGCCCACACAATTTCCTGACTAATCTCATCTGTGTAAGTGATATGAGATATTGGCCATGGGAGAAGAGTTAAAAGGTATTGGGAATGAGAATATCCTGGAGAGGAGAAATAATGCATTGGTAAAGTGAAACACCAGAGACCTGAGTTGGGATCCTGAGTTAGGAACGATGGCATGAACAGGGTGACATATGCAATAATGTGCTGTAGGTTCTCAAAAAAGCAGCAGACTCCTCTGCTCACTTTGAACACAGGTGTTAGGGCATCAAAGTGGCCACATAGACAATTTGACTTCGGTTAGAGCAGAGGGTGCTCTAAGCTGATTTCTTATCTCATTCAGGTAGCTGCCCACAAACAAATGAGACTTCTGCAAGGGTTAAATCCAAGCTGTATAGTGCTTGTGCCTTAGTCATTGTTAGTTTTCCACTGTAGTTTGTCCAGATAGGAGAATCTGGTCCATATATTCCATGTTCAAAGTGCAGAACATAGCTATATTTAATTTACAAAGTAAGTATAAATTCAGTATACATAAAAGCCAAGGAGTAAGGTGTGTTCCTTCATGAAGAGTTCAGAGATAGTTTGAAGTCATCTAGTGAGATGATGGCTTACTGCTTTCCTTTTGTTCTTATAGCAATAATCATATAACCATATAGTGGACAGCATACACAAACGACAATATTGAAAAAGAAGCCCAAGTGTAAGAAAACTGTGTATTTCTATCTGTGATGGGATGTAGGATTGGTAGGTGAAAGGCGAGAGAAATGTTAGCAGGAGTGGTTGAAGCAAGTTGGAAGGACGTCTTATATCCTGTTTAAATATAGGGCCAACATGTGGTAGTTTCTGAGGTCTCCTAGGACATTGATTTTGCCAATGCCCTGAGTTTTAAAATAGTAGCAATTTATGGATGGGGTTTAGAGAAGAGTTACCTTCAGAGTGTGAGGTTATGATCCATTGCTCTTGTAAACTTTTAACTTGGAGGAACTTAAAATTAGCTTCCTCCCTTTCTTTAAGTTTTAAAGCAGGATGGCTGCTCAGATGAATTCAATAGTCAGTCTTGGCTTATTGAAGGCTTCATTTTGAATTCTCTCAGAAACTTGGGGAAACTGTCCATATACTAAAATTTGGAGAATGTCCCCCACAAGGCCTTCAATATTCTCCACCATGGAAAATTGCCTGTAGAATTTCAAGCATAAGACTGAGATAGGCAATTCCCATCCATGATATTTACCACGACCTGGGATAAAAGTACAAATGGATATCCACATATCATTTCTACAAACACTTAAAAGTTATAAATCAAAGTTGCAAATTTTTAAATAAAAGATGTTCTATCATCCTATGTAGAAAAAAGATACTTTTATAGTGACCTGGAAGTCCATATTCAGGTTAAAATTCTCAGGCTCCTGAAAATTCCATATCAAACATGGGGACATGGACAGAGTCAGGCTCAGGTCTGGCCTTACTCTTCCCAGCCATGCTCTGTTGCACAGTCCCAGGGACTGCTCCATATGCATAGACACCCAGCCATCTGGCTAAGCTCCATCCAGATACCTGCAAAGATTCCTTTTCCCCACACACTGTGGGCCTACGCAAGTGGATACCAATGGTACAATCAAAAACAAACTCAAGAGAGAGCACTGTGCAAGTTCCAAAAGCAGTCTGGGACCTATTTGTACAAGGAATTCTGGGTACCCAAGCACCCAGAGCATGATCTAAAAGATGATAGTGGTGGAGGTGGCGTGGGCTCCTGGAGGAAATTAGGGGGACCGAACTGGTTTGTCTGGATCTGCCTGACTTGCTTTTAGCTCTGAAAGTCCTCTTTCCTGGGAAACACTTCAGCCAGATGCTAAAAGTCTCACTTTTCAATGTTACATCAAAAGATTAAAGACAAATTCAATATCCATAGGCCAGCCTTCAAAATAGAAGCTGAAAGCAACACTGTTTTTAGTGTCAAATGAATATGGTATAGATTATCCATCTTCCACAATCACTGTCTCATTTTTCCCCTGGCCCACCCCCACCAAAAAAAAAAAAAAAAAAAAGAGGAAGACTTTCCTAATGTGATTTTAAGAAACTTGAGGGCATTTGTCTGACTTCTGTTTATACCCCACTAACTTTTGGATAATTATCTCTAATATAGAACTCATAGGTACACTTTCCTTATGTCATGTATTAATTTTTTTCTATTTCAAGCTAGCCTAACACAGAGATAAGGAGTTCTAAAGGGATCTAAAAGTTCTTCAGATGGGGGGACAAAGATGTGGCTGGTTGACCTCAGGAAGAATTAACACTCACCCTTGTTGAGGCTCAAAGCTCCTGCCAGAACCGTTTTAACCTCCTCCTCTGTAAGATCTGCTATATCAAAAACACTTTCAAGCTTTGTAGTGAGTCTTCCCAGTTCCTCTCTAAGTTTTGCGAACATTGTGGACATGGCTACTACTTTAAACCCAGCCCAGGAGACACAGGATCCTGAGGGACAGGACAATAGATGGATTTTGACAAAGGGGTTCTTAGGGTATTTAGAATTATAGATAATTATAGAATATTATATATTATAGAATTATAGAATATTATAGATAATATATAGAATTATAGATAATTGTAGAATTATCAACATTAGTATAATATTCATTCAGTGGAGGCCTCCATATCTATATAATATGCATTCAAGGACTCTTTCTCATTTACCATGAAAAATAGAACTTCCTAGTGTTACCAAATGATCTATGCCAGCTGCTAACTCAGGAAAGGAACTTGCGAGCCCTGGCACTTCCCCAGCCAACTGCTCTGACCCAGGGAATCCCAAGGGGGCCGGACAAATCGGAAGCACAGCTCCTGGCTGGGTTTGCCAACACTGTCGCCAAGCAAATTTGGATAAACTCCTCGACAGAGAAGCCAATCTTCAAGAGTTGAAGATTTGGAAAACAGAAAAGGAGAAATTTATTTCAGGTCCCAGCAGCAGGGAGAGGTGGTTGTAACCCACCTCTCCGCCTGCAAGATGGATACTAGAGTTTTATAGAGAGAGATTTGGGGGTGAGGGTGGGAAGGACAGGCAGTGTGTACAAGAGAGCAGGCCTAGAGCTTGTGGTCATGGGCGGGGGTTGGTATGTGTTCAGCTCACATTCATGATCAGGGAAGGGGATGTGTGGGGAGTCGTCTTGTGGGCATTCCTTTGCAATCAGGGCTTTTCTGGCTTGGCAGTTGGAATGATTTAATCATTGCAAAACACCTTCATCAGTGCCTCAAGAAAGCACATTGAAAAATAAGAACAGTGGGTTTTGATTAGAGCATGAGTTAAGCAATCTTGTCTATTTCTGGTTTTAGCTGTTGGGGTCTATAGATGAGTAAGAGGGCTTGCTACCCTAGGGTAAAAAGCTCAGTATTTTTTATTCATTTTATCTAGATAATGTTCTCTAAGGGAATTCTCAGCTCTTATCAAGATGCAGAGGCCAGGAAACAGTCCCAGGGCCATATTCTGGTGGGGCTGTGGGAAAAGCACTCAGGAAGTCTTTTCTGGGTACCTAAGAAGGCCTTTTTTTTTTTTTTTTTTTTTTTTTTTTTTTTTTTTTTGAGTGTTGAGTCAAGTTTTACACACTTTCTAGGGTATTTGTGTGGGAAGCACTCCAAAATGTATCTCATGTAAGCATCTCTTCCTGCTTCCATCTTAACTCCATCTGCTCAAGATAAATACTCCACAGGTTTTTCCTACATTATGACCCATCAGAAGGAAAGCATAATTTCAAGTCCTCCCTTTCCATATTTTAACCAACTTTATAGACCAAGTAATCTAGTGGCTTCACATGAGCTAAGTAGTTATGGGAATCTTTTTCAAATCCTTGGACGCAGCAGTGCCCTATGTGTGGTCAACTGATTTTGACCAGGGATAAAAATTGCACACTCAAATGTTTTATGGAGTTATTGGGGAGGACAAATTTTTCTTTACCTGTCAAGGTAATTGTGGCTGGTCTAAGAATAAAATTGATATGAGACAGATTAACAGGAGAAAATAGGATTTAGTTATCTACTGACAGGGTCTCCATAAGAATACGAGGCCCATGGGTAGGCAGGCAGGCAACTGAGGCTTGCAGCCATCCAGAGTTAAGGAGAAGAGGGTAGGGAACTGCGGCTTCAAGGGGAGGAAGCCAATTCATAGGAAGATGGAAAAGAGTAAATGTTTAGTAAACAAATGTTTGCTGGGCCATCCAGAAACAATAGGACAGAGAGGAATTTTAACAAACACACTTTGCAAAGTTGCCCCCTGTCTACCAACTCTTAGTTCATATTATAATGTAGCTATCTATGGTGTTGGTTCCTTCCTGGGACAGCATCTCTAAATTCTTTCAGGCAGTTAGGGGACGGAGACAGATTCTTCCCTTTATTTCATAAAAATCATCAGACTAGGGAACCCTGGGTGTCTCAGAGGGTTAAATGTCCAACTTTGGTTCAGGTCATGATCTCATGGTTTGTAAGTTTGGGCTCCACATTGGGCTCTCTGCTGTCAGCACAGAGCCTGTTTTGGATCCTCTGTCCCCCTCTCTCTGCCCCTCCTCTGTTCTCTTGCTCTCAAAAATATAAAAACTTTTTTTTTTAATTTTATAAAAATAATAATAATAATCAACTAAAATAATCTGGCTAAAATAACCCACATGCCCAAAGGACACATTTTGTGGTGGCAAATTTTGCTTCCTCCCAGGTTTTTACAGAAAAGCTATCATAGGTAGAAATGGGTAACAAAGAATAAAATCAAGGACAGCCTCTGTTTATGACCAGAATTGAAATGACCAAGCCTTGGGGCGCCTGGGTGGCTCAGTCGGTTAAGCGTCCAACTTGGGCTCAGGTCATGATCTCACGGTCCGGGAGTTTGAGCCCCGCGTCGGCTCTGTGCTGACAGCTCAGAGCCTGGAGCCTGTTTCGGATTCTGTGTCTCCCTTTCTCTGACCCTCCCCTGTTCATGCTCTGTCTCTCTCTGTCTCAAAATAAATAAACGTTAAAAAAAAAAAAAAAGAAAAGAAAAGAAATGACCAAGCCTTCCAAACTGAAACTGTGTGGGTTCGGTGACAGCAGCGTGGACCTCAGATAGTAAAGGGAAGTCAAGAGTAAGAACTGAAAGTCCAGCAGTGGAAGGCTACAGTGTCTGCCCTTGGTCCCCACGGTGCTGTCCTCTTCACTGGCCTCCGGGGCCACAGGGTCATAGTTCCTGCTGACTACCTCAGATTGGAAAAAAATGCCAGTGCCTCATATTTTTTAGTAAATTCTGTTATTCACTAAAATCAGCAAACAGGACAAGGAAGGAGGAGCACATTATTTCCCAAAAGCAAGTATCTCATTTCCCCGGTCTTATTACTACCTTAAATTTGGGGGTCAGCAAGCCTTCTTTATAAAGGGCCAGAAGGAGAGTAAATATGTTAGCCTTTCCAGGCCATATGGTCTCCATCATGGCTGCTTAACCCTGCTGTTGTAGTGGAAAGCAGCCACTGAATGAGTGGGGTTGTGTTCCAACAAAACTTTATTTGTGGACGCTAAAATCTGAATTTCATATAATTTTCAGATGTCAGGAGATATTATTCTTTCGATTTTTTTCAAAAGAATTAAAAAGTTTCAAAGCGAGGTGCCTGGGTGGCTCAGTCAATTGAGTGTCCAGCTCTTGGTTTTGGCAGGTCATAATTTCATGGTTCATGAGTTCAAGCCCTCTGCACTGACAGTGTGGAGCCTGCTTGGGATTGTCTCTCTCTCCTTCTCTCTCTGCCCCTCCCCTACTGGGTCTCTCTCTCTCTCTCTCTCTCAAATAAATTTTTAAAAAGTTTAAAAGCCATTTCATTAAATTATGCAATTTAAAGTGGTTAATGGTTCTTTTTTTTTTTTAAGTTTTTATTTTAATCACCCTGTGCTCATCACAAGTACACTCTTTCATCCCCATAATCTATTTCACCCATCCCCACCCACATCCCCTCTGGTAGCCATTAGTTTGTTTTCTATAGTTAAGAGTTTGTTTCTTGCTTTGTCTCTCTCTCACTTTTTTTTCTTTGTTCATTTTCTTTTTTAAATTCCTCATATGAGTGAAATCATATGGTATTTGTCTTTCTCGGACTGACTTATTTCACTTAGCGTAATACTGTCTAGCTCCTTCCGTGTCATTGCAGAAGGCAAGATTTCATTCTTTTTATGGATGAGTAATATTCCATTGTGTATATATACCACAGTTTCTTTATCCATTCATCAATGGGACGATGGATCAATGACTACTTCCATAATGTGGCTATTGTAAATAATGCTGCTATAAATATAGCATATATATATAGCACATATGCTATAAACACAGCATAGCTATAAACATGTATAAAGGGGTACATGCATCCCTTTGAATTAGGTGTTTTTTTGTTTTTGATTTTGGTGTGTGTGTGTGTGTGTGTGTGTGTGTGTGTGTGTGTTCTTTGGGTAAAGACCCAGTAGTGTGATTGCTGGATCATAGGGTAGTTCTATTTTTTTAACTTTTTGAGGTATCTCCATACTGTTTCCCAGAGGGGCTGTGCCAGTTTGCATTCCCAGGTTAATGGTTCATTTTTATGTTACAAGAACTTCAACTCAATTTAAAAAAAATAATTAAAGCTATTTTAGCTTACGTGCTCTACAGAAACAGACAACTGGCTAGTTTTTGCCAATGGGCTACTGTTTGTCAACTCCTGCCTTAAAGATACAAATGTTATTTTAGATACCTTTATGCAGAACTAGATTAATACTTAATACATTATTTTATGTAAGATCTACTAAGTAAGCTATGTGTGATAATCAATATTGTTTTAGAAACGAACAAAAACAAGGTATACATAGATTCATTAATCTCCCCCAGATTAGGTCCCACAACCTAATTGTCAATGACAATGTAAGGATCCTAGGTCTTTCTGTGTAACTTTTCTTAATGAAAATTATAAAAGCTAATATATATTGAGTATTCAGCATGTGCCAAACACTGCTCTAAGTGCATTGGAACAGTGCTTCTTAACCAGAGACACTTTTGCCCCTCGGGAGAGGGACATTTGGCAATGTCTAGAAGCCTTGTCAGTTGTCACATTGTGGGGAAAAGGTGTTTACTTGCATGTAGCAGGTAGGGGCCAGGGATGTAAACATCCTGTAATGTACAGAACAGCCCTTCATGACAAGGAATCAAGCCCAAAATGCCTATCAGACTGAGGCTAGGAAATCCTACCTTAGATATATTATCTCATTTAATCTTCAGCATAACCCTAAGAGATAAGTGCCATTGTTATTCCCCATTCAACAGATGAGGAAACTGAGGTATGGAGAAGTTAAGCAACATGCCCAATGTCACCCAGCCAGCAAACTGAATTTACACCCAGGAAAACTGGCTTCCCCATGCTATACTTCAGAATCACAACTGAAGTTGGTAACTATGCATTAGTTGGTGAGATTATTTTATTCTTCCCCTAGACTCAAAGGGGCTTGGACCATATTCTTACCATTCTCTTCTTACCATTGTATCCCCACTACTTAGCCCAGGGCCTGCTCCAGGGTAGATAGTTGGTGAATGAATGAATGAATGAATGAACGAACATATACTTTAAACACAGGTGACTTCAGAACCTCTTCTTTTACCATCAGTGGAACTTTCCATTTCCCTCTTTTTGTCAACAGATAGGTAGGTAAAATGATAGATAGATAGATAGATGATAGATAGATAGATAGATAGATATCCACATAAGTAGATTCTTCACTGAACTAAAAATCACCTCTTTCCCTTCCAAAACCCTTTTCCTCCAGTTTTGGCGAGAGCTATTTTTAAATCTTACTGCACACATTTCTTCGCCTTAAACATTGAGCTGAATAATTAAACTCAAACATTTACTTAGTGCTTTTAAACTCACAGAGGACTTTCTATCTATATTATCTTGTCTTCACAAGAACACTGTAGCAGGTGTTCTACTATTATTATACACCTCACCCCCATTTGGCAAATGTGAAACTGGGGCTCTGAGAGGGACAGTGACTTGCTGAAGGTCACACAGCCAGTAGATGGTGGACCTGGGACTGACTGCCATGTCTTCTGAGTCATTTCCTCATTTTCTCTTCACTTAGGCCTGCTTCTGCCTCCCATCAGATAACTCTGCCTTGAGAATTCAGGGTCTCCTTCTGCCCGTGGGTTGCCATATGCAGGATCCACTGGGCTACATGGCAAGTGGTTATGCCCCAAACAGTTCCAGGTACTGTGTTTTCTGTGCATGTGCATTTATTATGTATATAATAATACAGGTTCTTCTTCCCTCAGTCTTTCAGTCAGCATGCCCATCTACAGCACCCCCCCCACACACACACACCCTATATTGGCCAGGGTTCTCCAGAGAAACAGAACAAACAGGATACGTATGTAGGAAGAGATTTATTGTGAGCAACTGGCTCATGTGATTATGGAGGCTGAGAAGCCCCATGACCTGTCTTCTGCAAGCTGGAGGCCCAGGAGAGCCAGGGGTGTAATTCTACTCTGTGCCCTGAGACATGAGAACCAGAGGGGCCAATGGCATGAATCCTAGCCCAAGGGCAGGAGAAGACGGATATCCCAGGATTAAGGGATATCTGTCAAGCAAGCAGGAAACAAGAGGCAAATCCCTCCTTCCTTGGCTTTTTGTTTTATTCAGGCCCTCAAGGGATCACATGATGCCCACCCACACTGGGAAGGTCCATCTAACATTACTGATCCACAGATTTGAATGTTAATCTCCTTTGGAAACACCCATACAGACATACCTAGAGATAATGTTTAATCTGGGCATCCCTTGGCCCAGTCCAGTTGACATGTAAAATTAGCCATCACATATCCCAATCCCTTCTAACATGATGCTTCTAACCTGCTTCAAGATAGAAAGCCAGCTATGTGGACTGATCAAAGCTATGTGGACTGGGTCAAAGTCACCCAGGTTTGAGTGAAGGCCTGGGAGGTGGTCTTTTGAGTAAGAAGTAGGAGCTTTGAAAGCGCCTGGGTGGCTCAGTCAGTTGAGCACCCAACTCTTGATCTCAGCTCAGTTCATGATCTCACAGTTCATGAGATCAAGCCCCACATGGGGCTCTGCACTGACAGTGTGGAGCCTACTTGGGATTCTCTTTCTCCCTCTCTCTCTGCCCCTCCCCTGCACATGCACTCTTTCTCTCAAAATAAATAAATAAAGGGGGAAAAAAAAGAAGGAGTAAGAGCTTTCGTGCCTGGTCTTCAATTAGTTGTCATGTAGCTGAGTATGCAGGATAAGGACAACAAACTCGATAATCTGCATGCTGGGTCAGGAGCATGGGGTTTGGTAGAGCTTCATAAGGTGGCCATCAGGAAACAGGCCACTAAACAGTTTTAGCCTGGGCTTTCTAGAGGATAAAATTGGTCTCAGAGGTGGGAAATGTTCAGGCCAGCTCTCAAGTCTGAGTCAGAGATTCATCTAGGAAATGCTCTCTATAGTCTTGGGTAGCTGTGGGAGCAGCAGATTTCCATCTCCTTTGTCCTAAAGAACCTAGGACTCCTGCCATCTGCCACTGTCTGTCCCCCCAGCCTGTCTAGATTTAAAGAGACATCTCTACCTGAAAAACTCCCTCCTTCACCACCAACATGATTCTGATGGAGGCAGAGGTCTCCCCAAGAAGAACTGACATGGAATCCATATAGCCCAGGGCTCAGGTTTGAATGATTGTGTTAGGGGTTGTAACTATTGTACAGGTGAGATGAAAGTATGCACATCAACGGCTTCAAACCATACTTGAACATTCAGTCAACTCCAGTTACTATTGCTGCTTCTATTATTTTACTACTTACTATTCCGTAGAGATCAGTCTATTAAATCCATGCCAATCACTCCACAGCTTTCGGGGAGCTTCTCAGTAGAAAGTATCTTCCATTTTGTGTCTTGCAGTGATGTTGTGAATGGGTAGAAAATCTGGACAAATGGCCTTATAAGTGATGTGTGTAAGAAAGTATAATGTAAGCAATGTGCCAGCACCACATACTTCCTATGTGACTAGGCGCTTTTCAAAGTGAGTTCTACATAGGTTAATTCATTTAATCCTCATATCACAAAGAGGGAGATGGTATTATTATCCTCATTTTACAGATAAGGAAATGAAGGCACAAGTTTATTCATTTACTAAGTTTTGCTGTCAGGATCACACTTCATACTTCATCCGCCTGGAGCATTCTCCTTTTTCCTCATGCTTTCTCCCCCTTTATCCCCTACTCACAGTTGAAATCTCACTGAGATTTGGAGGTAGATTTCTGACAGCAACCTCCTCCCAAGTGACCTTTCATGATCTTGCTAACTCAGTGGGTTCCTTCCCTTTTGTGAATCCTCCGGAACTTTCTTTTCTTTCTCCACCTCACGCCCCAAACCTGACACTGCCTTATAACATAGCTATTTGTGATTTTGTCTATATTCTATAGTAGAGTTTGTCAAAGCACAGGTGTGAAACCAACTAATGTGTACTGAAATGAGTTGTGAGGTCGTGATCAGCATTTTCAAAATTAATTAGAATAGAGTAAGAGTAAGAATAAGAATAAGAATAGAGAATAGAATAGAATAAAAGAAAATATCAGAGTGTGTCCCATGCAGTGAGAGCAAGTATCATTTCATGAGATTTTTATATCAGTGAGCTGTATGTATGTGTGTGTGCACATGCTGTGTTGCAACGTAAAATAGACTTCTGCTGGAGTTGTTGTTTAATGGGTATGGAGTTTCACCTTTGCAAGATGGAGAGTTCTGGAGATCTGTTACACAACAATGGGAAGTACTTAACACTACTGAAGTGTATACTTAAAAACAGTGAAGGGGCGCCTGGGTGGCGCAGTCGGTTGAGCGTCCGACTTCAGCCAGGTCACGATCTCGCGGTCCGGGAGTTCGAGCCCCGCGTCGGGCTCTGGGCTGATGGCTCAGAGCCTGGAGCCTGTTTCCGATTCTGTGTCTCCCTCTCTCTCTGCCCCTCCCCCGTTCATGCTCTGTCTCTCTCTGTCCCGAAAATAAATAAACGTTGAAAAAAAAGTTAAAAAAAAAAAAAAACAGTGAAGATGGCAAATTTTGTATTAGGTGTTTTTTACCACAATTACATATAAAATTTTTAAAAGGTATTTCTTGCTATATATATCAAGGTCCTAAAATTTTGAGAAATGTTGTTCTACTAGACTGAAATCATTTTAGGGCTTAGAACATGTGTGATTTCTCTTTTATTCTAAGCAACATACACCTAGCACAGCTCAGAGTAAGCTCATTAAATGTCCCTTGAATTGAGTACGTCACTTATCATGAATGTGCTTCAGTGGCCCATTGTGAATAATCCATGCTCTCTCCCTCCCATAGTTACAGCTGCCACAACTGTCTCTGACAGCAAATACTGGGGTAGGAAAATGGGGAAACCAAGGGTGAGGTATATGAATGGAAAACAGTTCTCTGGTCCTCTATGTGCCCTGCATTGCATTATGGTAGGTAATCTGTTTCCTCTTTGAATGGGGATCCTTCCATACAGCCCTCAGTATCCCGGCTGTGTACTGGACAGTGTTAGCTGCTTGTGCTTCTCAAGAGTTCATGCTGTCCCTGCCAGGGGAAGGCATGGCTTCCCTGGGTGTGGAGAGCCCCCTGAAAAGCTGATGCCTTAATTCCTCCCAGGACAGGTCCCCAGTGACTGCCTTCCTGCCTGCAGAGCTGAGAATGGGCATAAAGGCTGTGCCTATGTTTCCTCATGGAAACTACAACCACGTGAAATCAGAGAATGAGTGTCCCTCCCTGGAGAGCAGTATTCTTTGTATTGTCGCTAATGGATTAGTGGTCTCTCAGTGACACTATTCCTTCGCAAAGGCCCAGACAAGCCTAGAAGGATTGAGGTGGGGTGGGCAGGAAGAGTGTTCTCACATGACCATAAATAGTACTAGAAAATAATATAACCTATTGTGGGATGGGGCCAGTGCATGAATAAATGTTCTATGTAGGGAGATATTTTACTTTATTAATATGGACTAGAGAAATTGTGATATCTGAGAGAATTAGTGTATGTCTTTGGGAGTTGAGTCCGTAATTACCCCCAGGAAAGCAGAAAGAACAATCTGTGTGAGTAAACTTCACATTGACAGCAAGAGCTCAAAAGCGACCCACCTCGAGTGCCAAGGCCCACAGAAGACAGTCCTGCTCTGCTTAGTGCTGGAGATGGCTGTCTCCAGAGGGGTTGGATGGAGGAGAGGGAAGCGGAACTTAGGTAAGCCCAGCCCTCTGGGCCAAGGCAGTGGGCCTTTCCTGAAGCCCTGGAGGTCTGAAGGGACTCCTCTTCAGGCTGCTGCACTGCACAACTCCAGGGGCACTGTTTCCACTACACTCGAAGTAAATGGCACCTCTTGAAAGTGAGTAGCGAATATACCAGTAGCCTCTGGTCCTCTTTCAAAGGAAGCTGACCTGAGGGGAGGGAACAAGGCTAGGACCTGGGGCATGTGTCACTCTAGGAAGAGCTAGTGGGCTTTTCTCACAGTTACCACAGACGATAATATAAAGTACAGTGTAATAACTGTTTTCCTCCCATGTCGCCATTTCCTTCCTTACCCCTCCCCACCCCTCAGTGAAATCACACTTCCCCAGATGGCCTTAGGAGAGGTTGCTGGGAAAAATAAAGGGATAGGGTGACAGGTCAGAGGCTCTGCCCAGGTTCCTGTCCTCCGGGTGGAGGCAGTGACACTGTGGGGCCAGGAGCAGGAGTCCAGGGCTACTGAAGCTGGCTGGTGTGTGGTATAGGAGGAGGCACATGGCTGTGCTGAGGGAGGGGAGAGGAGCCTGACTCACAGAGGAATACCTCAGGGATGCACATTTGATAAAAGCTTCTTCCCCCTGCAAATATTTCAGAGGAAGCACCCCTCAAAGGGAAAGGCAGACACTTGGGTTGCACATGCCTTTTGGGTCCAAGGGGAATGAATTCACTGTTCTCAATTTTTCAGAACTGTGGAATGTTGTCTGACTTTTGACCTGGAGAATCTTTTACCTTTTTTATTTTTTCTCTTTTTAAGAGAATGGCATAAAAAAAATTAAAAAAATAAAAAGCTATGATCTTACAAATCAGAGGAAAAATATTTTTTCCAGCTATTTTCTCTTGGAAACAAATTTCCTGTTCACACTTCATTCCTTCAATCTTCCATTGATGTATCCATTGAGGAAAACCCTTTTTTATTTTATTTTTTCTTGAGAGAGAGAGAGAGTGCGGGCTGCAGGCAAATGGGGGAGGGGCAAAGAGAGAGAGAGGAGAGAGAGAGAATCCCAAGCAGGCTCCGCCCTGTCAGTGCAGAGCCCAACAACCCATGAATAGCTAGATCATGACCTGAGCTGAAACCGAGAGCTGGACGCTTAACTGTCAGGGCCACCAAGGCACCCCAAGACTTTTTTTAAGTTGATTTATTTATTTATTTTGAGAGAGAGAGCATGCACACGCAAGTGGGGGGAGGGGGGTGGAGCAGAGAAAGAGAGGGAGAGAGAGAATCCTAAGTAGGCTCCTCACTGTCAGTGCAGGGTTTGATCCCACAAACAGTGAGATCACTACCTGAACCGAAATGAAGAGTCAGCCACTTAACCGACTGAGCCACCCAGACACCCAGAGGAAGACTCTTAATAAGTTGCCCCCTTGCTAGGCCTGCTAAGTGCAAGAAACCAATAATGGCAGACCAGGTCCTAACATAGGAATTGCTGATGTCCGTCCCTTTGAAGCCAAATAAAAGCAATCAGTGGCCAATGTCAGCCTCTCATAAAAAAGAGCATGTGTCCCTCACAGGAATTCTCTCCATGGAGGGAAGGAGCAGTGAATCAGAATCTCAGCTCTGAAGGGAATCTGGTATGCCTACCTGCAGGAGCCTTGTTCCCAGGTTGAGAACCCCTTGTTCCCAGTACTGAAGGAGCTCCATCCCCAGTCCTTCAGAGGAAGTGACATTTTAGCAGTCTTGAAGTGAAGGAAATGTTTCTCAGGTAAAGAAGGCAAGGAAGGCTGTGACTCAGGCAACGGGACCAGAATATGTACAGACCCTTGGAAAAAATGTGAGCATTTAGGAAACTTCTAGAGGTCAGTCTGACTGAAGGGTGCCCAGATGGGTGGCAGGTGGGAGCGATGAGAAGCGAGCCTGAGCAGGGAGAACCTGATCAGATCCAGGCTTGAAAAGCTGGAGAATCCATGCAGCTCTCAAGTATTTCCTATGTGTTTGCAGCAAACTTGTTTTCCCCTATTTGGATAATAGTAAGTATTCAGCTGCCAGAGAGGGGGGGCGGGGAGAACTTTCAACAAGGCTCAAAGAAACCCATACCTTGAGGATTCACTCTATCTGATGAGCACTAAATTAATTTCCATATTAATGCATTGTGTGGAGATAAGACACAGAAACACGAATTTCAAAAGATACGTAGGACTCCTACTAAATTTCTGAGGAATGTAGCGTGTGCATTAGTCTGAAGCCCAGGAAACCTAATGCAAGAGAGATTTGCAGGGAGCAGCTGAACAGAGATGGATTACCCTGAGAAATAGGTTTGGCTCTGGAGCCGATGTTTTCTTTTCCTCTGTGAATGGAACAAGATAAGACACATTTCTTACAAAATGTAACCATTTCTGGCATGCTTTCTCCCAGATTCCCACCCCCCTGGTAAGTGCTGCCAAGCACAGTGGCCTGCTCTCAGCAAGACCCAGAGAGTTCATTATCCAGCCCGGTGGGCCTCCCCAACCAGGGCCCCTGCGACCCCTGCTGATGAATTGTGCAAATCCAGGGAAAATGCCAGCTCCTGAGTGTCTCAGGCTTGGCTCTGCGCTCTGTCAATCCAGCTTTGGATGATGAATAGATGAATTTCCCATGTGGCCAGAGGCATCAAGGCAGCAAAGCACCATCGTCACTGGACTTTATCCTAATGCCCTTTTAACCAGGCACCAAGGAGAAAAGATTGACTTGAAAAAAATTCCCCAGACAAGCTCAACGGAAGCCAGCAGGATAAGCGCCACTTTCTTGGAAAGGCTAATGGACTGGGGGTAGAAGAGTTTTTAGAAAGTACCAATAAGGGCTTCAGGCCTCCCTGGCCAGGGCGGAGACTGGCTGGTGGCACCCTCAGGACTGCTGGTGGCCTGCCTGGTACCTTTCTACACTTCTGCAGAGAGTCCCTCACATGCAGAGCATGTGAGCTACCCTGTCCTGGAAAGAATGGATGGAGACCAGGACAAGAATTTTGTCTGCCCTGACCTGGCCGTGTGACCTGAGGCGAGCCATTGAACCTTTCATTTTCCTCTCCCATTCAATGAAGTTGCCCAGAATGATCTTTAATATCCTTGTAAATGTTAATATCCTATTATTCTTATTATCCTGTTAATTAACAGCACCTTGTGCTTTCACATTGTGGAGACACCGTGATGAGCCTCCTAGATGACCCTTCAATGAAACCTTTAATTTCCTAGCAGTCAAGAACATGAGTGAGAAGATTTGACCCTGCAGAGAGAGCTGCCTTGCCAGAGTCCCAGCTAGTCCTGAGACATCTCACGTGGATGGATGTGGGGTATAAAGGCCTCTCCCCCCCTAATGACGCTACACCAAGAGGCATTCTAGCTCCAGAGCTCTCCACGCAATTGGCCAAGGCCTTCATTTGGTCTCAACTTCTCCTTCTGTCAGTCATGCTCCAGCCCCTTGCTTCCACAATGGTGCTCCTACAACTCCTTCTTAACAAGCAGCCTGCATGCTAACCCCTTCTCAGAGTCACTTCTAGGGAGCCCAGCCTGCCATGCCATTTCCATAGAAGCGTGCAATCTGAGCCTCTGACTTCACCCCTACCCAGTCCTTCTCCTTCATTGTACAAATGAGGAAATGAAGACTCAGAGAGTGACTCACCAAATTCATTCCATTGGCAGAACTAGGGCTACATCTTTAGTCTTGGTCCTGTCACCTTTCCATCATAACCCACTGCCCTCCCCAACCCATCTCATTTTCCCTGAGCAGTGGAGAGAGATGTGTAGGCAGAGAGATGAATCAATTCATCCATCCATCTCCACGGCAAGGAAGAATAATAAGCAAATGCATGAATTCATGAGTTATTCCCTGCCTTTACTTTAAATAAATAAACCATCAGTTTTCATTTGGGAATTTTTTTTAACCTTCTTAAGAAGCCAGATCACGTAATCACAATGAGCTCTGGATTAGGAACCAGGAAATGAAGTTTGGTCTCAGCTCCTCACGCTTGCATTGCAAACATGCTGCTGTTTGATATTAGGCTTTTTCAGATTCCAAGGCAGACTTCTGGGGGAGAGGGGGCTGGGGAGGTGGTTAATCATGCTGTCAAGTAATAACCAGTGATGATGATTATGTAAGATGTCATTGGGGGAAGCCGGGTGAAGGGTACATAGGAACTTTCTGTGTTATTTTTGCAATTTCTTATAGTCACAATTATTTCAAAAGAAAATAGCTTTAAGATAATAGTAACCAATGATTTCATTTATTCCAACAAGGAGTGGATAACTTAAGGTGGGTGAAGGGGAAAGGTGGGCGGGTAACAGAACATATTCAGATTCCTTTGTTGCAGGCCTAGTATATTCTAAATGCCACTCAGAGAGATGGGGAGTAAAGAAGATTGTACCATCAGGCATGTATTTTTAAAAGTATGTCCTTCGCTGGACGCCTGGCTGGCTCAATCAGTGGAGTATATGATTCTTGATCTCAGGGTTGTCAGTTCAAACCCCACATCGGGTATAAAGATTGCTTAAAAATAAAACCTTAATTAAAAAATTTTTTCAAAATATGTCCTTCGTGTCTGAAAAATCTAATGACTGACATTCTTTAAGTCAAAGGCTTGAAAAGTGTCTAATGTAGCATATGCTATCCTATTTGAGTTGAATCTCCAAGTGAGTCTCCCCTGCAACCAGGACTCCCCTCCACTGTGTCTGACAGGCTTCCTCATTTTCCAGGTGAAAACCTGAAGCCCTGAGAGGTAAACAGCTTGTTCAGGTTGCCCAGAGAGTGGCTGATTTAATATAATAAAAGCAGACAATTCCAAGTTGTAAACAGACACCCAGCCAATGGTTCGGAGAGCATCTTGTCATGTTTCAAGAGCCTAGTGGGGGCAGCGGGAGCCACGCACAGCTGGGACCGCTGGCCTGTGCAATGGCATGAGGGATTGTCCCCTCCAGCCACAGTCTCCAGTGAGCACCACCAACAGCACAGTCAGGCAGGGTGTCCAGGGCAGTCTCCTGGGAAAGCAACCTGAAAGCAGGAGCTGTTCACGAATCACTCAAGAACTGAGCATTTTCAGTTTCAAAACCGAACCGCATTCCAGCGTACTGTCAACTATAAATCAAATGTCACTTTGAGAAGAAAAAGAACCTAATCAACTGAATGGAGACCGCTGCCTCCTATTACAATGCCATGCAATAAAAGGTCCATTTCTTCCCTAGCTCTAATTTCCTCCTAGGAAAAGGCATGTTTTTGCAGTTACTAACTGCAGTTAATTTTTGCAGTACTAAACAAAACTGCTTTTGAGTCAAAATATAAGTTACCTCGGCAGTATTTAACATTCAATAAAATAACAATGGCCTCTATTTTGTGTTTCAAAGTCAGAAGTCCTAAGAAGAAGGGTTTGAGGTTTTATCCATGCACATATAAAAGCATATATATATATATATATATATATGCTTTTAAATACATATATATACACATACACACATAACACACATACACACACACACACACACACACACACATATATATATATATATATATATATTTAATGTTTATTTATGTTGAGGGAGAGCATATGCACATGCACAAGCAGGGGAGGGGCAAAGAGAGAGGGAGAGATAATCCCAAGCAGGCTCCGTGCTGTCAGTGCAGAGCCCGACACAGGGCTTGATCTCACAAGCTGTGAAATCATGACCTGAGCCAAAATCAAGAGTTGGCCATGTAACCACCAACTGAGCCATCCAGGTACCCTGAAGGCATATACATTTTTCTTTCTTTAAAAAAACATTTTTTTAAATGTTTATTTATTTTTGGGAAAGAGAGAGAGAGAGAAAGAAGGCAGGGGAGATGCAGAAAGAGAGAGGGAGACACAGAATCTGAAGCTGGCTCCAGGCTCTGAGCTTTCAGCACAGAGCTCAACTCCGGGCTTGAACCAGGAACTGGGAGATCATGACCTGAGCTGAAGTTGACGCTTAACTGACTGAGCCACCCAGGCGCCCCAAGGCATATATATTTGTTGTTGTTGTTGTTGTTGGAAGTTTATCAATTATAGATTTATAGTTAATTTACATATGGCATATATATTTTTAACTACTTTTTCATTGAAGTATAGCCTCTATACACCCAAGTGTACAGAACTGATTATACATATTATATACCTACCAACAGTCTCTCTGGCCAAGATAGAGAACATTTCCAGCACCCCAGAAGGTTCCTAGAGTGCACAAATGTTTACATAATATGTAAATATTATGTAAATTGAGGCCACCATCCTTCGCCATCTGGTTGGCCATTTCATCTGAGACCTGGGATAGACCCCGCCCCCCCCCAAGGTAGCCAGCTGAGATGGGAGGAAAGATTTATCCTAAAGGCACACTACTCCAGCACTCCCCACCCATGCCCTTGAGGACATTTTCTTGACCAAGTAAAAGAAGCTTTAAGGCAAGGAAAAAGGGGTTGAGTGAGGATGGTAATGAATGTGAAATTTAAGGAAAACCCAAACTTGGGCGACGGCGGAAAGGTAACAGTGAAAACTGAGAGTCTCAGTGTGTAAATTACGGTTTCCAATTAAGAATAATAATGTTTATAAGTTTGTTTAATAGCTACTGTGTGGTAGAAACATCCGTCTTGGTATTTTTAAATCCCTGAATTGGCGTTTGCATTCAGCTGCCTTATCTCTCTTTTTGATTGTTGAATCAATGACTATGCATCAGTCTTCATTTTTGTTTTTTCCAGTGGGAAATTTTCTTAAACTCTGAGGTGAAGATTGAAAAGCACACAAAGCCCCTGTCAACCCAGGATTTTGGATCTGACTTTGCCAACCTTCTTCATTTTAGGACACATTTAAAAATCCTTCATAATTAGAATCTTCTCCCTGGAAGGTTTCCTCTATGGGAGGCACAACTATATACTCCTCAAATTTAAAAACTTATCTCTATCTTCCAAAATTCAAATCCTAGTTCAAAACAGAGGTTTAATAGCTTTCCCCACCTCCCAAAAGCACAGCCTCACATGTTTCCCATTCAGGCCTGGTTAGCTGATGAATTGAGCCAAGCTGTATTAAGGACTTTTTTTTTTTTTTTTAAGACTTCACGCCCAGTGTGGAGCCCAACACAGAGTTTGAACTCAAAACCCTGAAATCAAGACCTGAGCTGAGATCAAGAGTCAGAGACTTAAGCAACTGAGTCACTCAGGTTCCCCATATTAAGGACAATTTTTTTTTTTTAGTTTTTAAAACTTTTTAAAATATGATTTATTGTCAAATTGGCTAACATACAGTGTGTATAGTGTGCTCTTGGTTTTGACGGTAGATTCCCATGATTCATCGCTTACAGAACAACACCCAGTGCTCATCCCAACAAATGCCCTCTTGAATGCCCATCACCCATTTTCCCCTCTCCCCCCTCCATCCACCTTCAGTTTGTTTTCTGTATTTAAGAGTCTCTTATGGTTTGCCTCCCTCCCTCTCTGTTTGTAGCTATTTTTTCCCCTTCCCTTCCCCCGTGGTCTTTTAAGTTTCTCAAGATCCACATATGAGTGAAAATATATGACATCTATAAGGACAATTTTAAATAAGACATCTGACACTGTGGACTGGAGGGAGGCCTTTCATATCAGGTGGGATTATTACCCCATTAGGTGACCCCTGACCAGCAAAGGAAAGAAGACAATAAGAAGACAGCATTTCTCAGAGGAGCCCATTCATTCTTACAATCTGTAAGCCCACTTAGCTTCCCTTGCAATCTACTTTAAGTGAGAATTTTGAGGAAATACCACATCCCTAGGAGCTCAGAATTTTCTTTTTCTTTCCCAAAAGTTGGGGTTTGAGTCATTCCTGTTTCAATAGGGATGGAAGACTATGCACATGCAGAACAAGGGATCCCAGTTGAGTTCAAATTGAAGTCTTGCCCCTACTATGGAGCTAGAGGGCTCTGGTCATGCCTTGGAATTTGTATTTACATTGAACCGATATATACAGAGAGATCTGATTTCTGGCTTCAGGAAGGAGGAAGTGTTTTGTGCACAGATGTTTAGAGAGAGAAATCCCACCTTGGCCTGAAGTCTTACTTTCTTTCCCACCAGTTATTTCTTACAATGTTTTTCTGATCAGTATACATAAATATCACACGTTTATTATAAATATTTCAAACAATTTATAAAAATACAATACAGCAAAACCTTGGTTTGCGAGCATAATTCATTCCAGAAACATGCTTGTAATCCAAAGCACTTGCATATCAAACTGAATTTCCCCATGAGCAATAATGGAAACTCAGATGATTCATTCCATACCCCAAAAATATTTATATAAAAATGATTACAATACTGTAATACAATACAAGATAATAAAAAAAAACAGATATAAAGAAAAAGAAACAAATTAACCTGCAGTTCGCTTTGAAAACCTTTGTGGCTGGTGTGAGGGAGACAAGAGAGGAAGGTTATTGTAGGACGACTTTCACTGTCACTAACTGAATCACTGCTAGCCTATTGGCTCACTGGAATCTTTTTTCTTTTCCATGCAGCTTTAAAAAGGAACCTATCCAATGACACTTGCTTTTGCCTCCTTTTGAGGATTTCACAGAAATGTGACATTGCATGGTCGTTAAACAGATTCATTGATCACACTGCTACAGCCTTATTTGGGTGGTGATTTTCTACAAAATTTTGCACGGTTTCCCACATTTTACACATCTCCTTAATCTCATTTTAAGTGAGGGATTCCTCTGCCTTTTCCTCCTCCTCCTCTGCAGACGAGATCTCCTCCATAACCTCTTGCTGTTGCTCGTGATGCAGATCCATCAGTTCGTCAGTGGTCCAATCCTGGCCATGTTCCTCCACTATCTCTTGAATGTCATCCTCATTCACTTCCAGTCCCATGGGCTTCCCCAAGGGCACAATTTCATCAACACCTGGTGGCTCCCATTCACAGCAAGCCCCTCTAAGCCACGTCCAAGAATGCAATCAAGCCACAGTTTTCTCCTAGCAGAGTTGAGAGTTCTCTTTGTGACCCCATCCCAAGCTTCATCGATGATCTTGAGGCAGTTCACAACATGGAAAGGATTTTTCCAAAACTCTTGGAGGGTAAGGTCTGTTCCTTTGGTCCCTCGAAGCATCACTGAAATAGTGCTTTGGTGTAAAGCTTTTTAAAGCTCAAAATAACTTGGTGATCCATGAACTGGAGGATTGGAGTGGTGTTTGGAGGAAGGAACTTGACCTTCATGAACTCAGGTTCCTCCAGTAAATCGTTCTAAGAGCCTGGAGGATGAGCAGAAGCATCATCTGTAACCAGCAAGGCTTTGAGTGGCAGATTAATTTCCAAAAGGTATTTCTTCACTGCAGGACTGAAGACCTGGTTGAACCACTCAGTGAACAAGCTACGAGTGACCCAAGCCTATCTGTTGGACCTCCACAGACCATTTAACTGGCTCTTCTGCACCTTGCATTTCTTGAAGGCTTGTGGATTCTCGGGATGATATATGAGCAGGGCTTGACTTTAAAATCCCCGCTTGCATTAGTACAAAACAAGAGAGTGAGATGGTCTTTCATGGGCTTGTGACCGGGCATTATGTTCCCTTCTTCAGTAATGTAGGTCCTCTTTGTCATCGTTTTCCAAAAAAGCCCCATCTCATCTCAGTTAAGAACTTGCTCCTGCAGGTAACAGTTGGAAACCATGAGTTTCTGGAACTTGTAGCGAATGCCTCAGCTGCCTTAGCGTCTGAACTTGCAGCCTCTCCATGCCTCACTACTCTACGGATGCCACTTCTCCTCTTAAAGTTATCAAACCATCCCCTGCTTGCCTTGAAGCCTTCTTTGTTTTCTGTTGACATACCTGGCGGTTTATTTACAAGGTCGGTATACAAGGCCTCTGCCTTCTTGCAGATAAAGTTCTCAGTCACAGTATCACCTGCTAGTTGCTTCTCGTTTATCCAAACCAGAAGCAACTTTTCTACATTTTCCAGAATATGTGGTCATTGCTTTGATATTCTTGTGACTTCTTTTGCTACATCTAGGCCCCTTATTTCTTCTCTCTTCTTTAATATTTTGCAAATGGCCAACATAGACTTCTTATAAAATCTTGCAATTTCAGCCACTTGCATACCTCGTTCATACTTCTCAATGATTTCCTTTCTTAACTTCCATGATAATCATCTCCTTCTGCTTACTGCCTTTCTGTTCAACCTCCTTCTGCATGGGAGCCATTGTATACGCTTGCACAGATGTTGACTACAGTCAACTTTTGTCATACACTGTAACTGGTAATAAGACAGCAGAGAAAAGGATCTGTGTCTGCAGGCAGCCTGACCTAGAATGAAGCAAAGCGTCCCTAAGCTTACTCTTGTATGGGAAAGCAAAGGACTGTCCATAGGTGCTTTGAATGACAAAATATACATAGTGCCAGTTGTGGGCACCTTCCAATGTTCTGAAAAATCACTGATTTCTTCCAAACACCATGGCCTGAGACTGAACATCTGAGCATGGGAGATGATCACCCACAATCTTTCAGTGAGAGAGACAGAGAGGGAGAGAGAGAGAGAGAAGCGATTGGCTCAGTTGTGATCATGTGACATTCAGGATCACGTAATAATCGTATTGCAAGACATCCCTCATTTATCAAGTTAAAATTTATTAGAAATGTTTGCTCATCTTGCAGAACACTCACAGAACAAGTTACTCACAATCCAAGGTTTTACTGTACTTTTAAAGTATAAAATATAATAAAATATATCACACTATTCTAAGATAACCAACACGAATGTTTGGGTGGCCATCTTGTAAGCATCTCTTTATGTCTACCTACACACAACAATGTCATTTTGCAAAAATTGGACCTAGCACAAATGATGATTTTTCCTGAGGATACCTTTCCCCACCTCTCTCTATCCTGACCCATATCAGCAGGCCACCCCCATTTTCCACAAGTAATTCATGTGTCTTAGCCAGAAAGCAGAGCCTTTGGCAAGGGTTTGCATACAAGTTTACTTGGGGAAGTGGCCCAGGGAATAGGAATGAGGGGAAGTGACCCAGGGAACAGGAATGAGGAAGTGGAAAGAGTATAAAGCAGGGTAGGAAAAAAAGCGAATGCAAGGGTGCTTTATTGAGCTGGTCACTCCATGAGCGACCAGGGCTCCCTCTAAGGAGTTGTGTAGAATACGCCTCAGAGTTGTCCACCTGTGGGAAAGAAGGTGGAAGCACATATTCATTCACTAGCTTCTATCTCTCATTGGTTAAGGATTGCCACATGGAGTATTAATGCTCTCTTAGAGATTGTTCATGAGTGAGCAGATGCCAGACTGGTTCAGAAATTACCTATAGGGTGGCTTCAGAGAGGCCCCCATGTAGACATTGAGAAATAAGATGCAGCTGAGGGAAGATGCTGGAAGGTTATATATCTGCACAAAGCTGGTCACTGCAACAATAGACACAGTTAAAGATAGGCTGGAGAGATGTAAGGCATGAGGCATGAGAGATGTCAAATGTGGTTTACTTCTTATACCACTCAGAAACACTCATGCCCTCCTTGGAGTCTGGTCAGTCACAGGGTCCTTAATGTGGTAGCCAACAGAAATTTCTACAGAAGGCATCATGCAGGACAGTTAGTGGACTAAGCTTCAGTCCTCCCAGCTACAGATGGTTCCAATACCATTGGTGTTGAGTGTCATGTCTCCCCCACACCCATTCCAGACTTCCCTTACCTTCAGCCAGACCTTCATCTTTGCAGAGTTGGGCCTTAGTTCCCTTACCCCTATTGGGTCATGGTTACTGGGATGGACCATTTATACATAGCACTTGGATTGAAGCATAAACATTTCATAGCTTCCAGACATGCTCCTTTCTTACCCCATTGGGAGTGGCAACCCTAGGTCTTCATAGTATTCAGAGTCAATTATCCCTAACAATAGAGTTCTTTATGATCCACTGACTCAAGGAATCTAAAATGACTAGGCAACAGTTGTAATTTCGAGTTCATCAGAACCCTCTGGTGTAAGCATGCCTCAAAACCACTTACCTTCAACCTGGGAAACTTCTAATCTAATAGAATATAAAGTTAAAAGTGGGAAGTATAAATTCCTCAAGTGGATCACTGGGAGTAATGGCAAGAGTGGCTAATCCTTCTTTTACCCCTTGGTTCTAGGATCCATGTATCTAGCTATCAAGACACAAACCACTGGTATCCTGACCATTGCTATCCTGACCATTGGTTCAGTGCATATAACACATCCTGAAAGCTACACTCCAACACCACTGAGTGTTGTGCCCAAGATTACATCTTAATGGAGTCTTTAGCAAGTTTTCATCCTTCTATTAAGCTGTAAACTTCAAGGTGATGTGCATTATAATAGAATCAGTGACTCCTACAGTTATGCATTCAATGGCACACCTCCTTTACTTATCTGAAGCAATGCTGTATATGCTCTATGCTTGTAAATCGGGCATTCTGTAGGCCCTTGGATGGTGATGCTGACAGCCGGGAAGGGGATCTCATATCCTGAGTAGGTGTCAATTCTTATAAGAACCAATTGCTACTCCCACCAGGGTGAAGGCATCTGAAGAGATCTACCTGCCACCAGAGAGCTGGCTGATCTCCTTGAGTAATGTTATCACATCAAGGGCTTGTCTACAATTTATTTGGCTGGAAATCTGGCATTCATCAGTGGCAGTAGCCAGATCAGCCTTCATAAAAAGAAGCTCATGCTGTTGGGCCAGATGTATAGCCTTGATCTCTGTTACTCTGGCATTCAGGGAACTATTGAAGAAGCCCTGGGGTGGCCAAGGAGAGAGGCTGGCTGTTATTCACACAAGGTGGACATTCTCCATGGGAGATGCTCTCTGGTGAGAATTAACATGAGACCCAAAAATCTTACCACTGTGCCCACTCCAATGGGCAGTTATGTCCTTCCATTTGGTTCTTTATACTAATAGAATCTTACATAAAGACAAAAGTAAACAACTCCTTTACATATACACATATACTAAAACATATGTTGGGTTGAATTGTGCAAAAATGGGACCACATTTCATATACATTTCTACAGCTTTTATTTGCAACTCAAATCCCTCCAAATCATCCAAAAGATTTCTAATTCATTCTGATGTCTGCATATTATTTCACAGTACAGATATATCACCATTTATTCCACCAATTTCTTCTCCTGATGGAAAATGAATTTATTTCTGGTTCCTTTTTTTTTTATGTGAAATTTATTGTCAAGTTGGTTTACATACAACACACAGTGCTCATCCCAACAGGTGCCCTCCTCAATGCCCATCACCCACTTTCCCCTCCCACCCCATCAACCCTCAGTTTATTCTCAGTTTTTAAGAGTCTATTATGGTTTGGCTCCCTCCCTCTCCAACTTTTTTTTTCCTTTCCCTGCTCCATGGTCTTCTGTTAAGTTTCTCAGGATCCACATAATTTCCAGTTCTTTAATATTAAAACACATCTGCAACATACATTCTTATGCACATTTCTGACATGTGCATAGTCAGAGTTAAGCTCTATGTGCATAGTGTTAAGCTCTATGGAGAGAGGGATTCAAGGCTGAAAGTCATAAGGACATATTGAGACTAGATACAAGCACTGATGCTTCAGGACCTCAATGATAAAGCACAAGAGCCCACCATAGACCATCCAGAAGTCTCATCATTGGAGGACACAAATAGCCCAAGGGTTTAAGGAACAGTGGGTCAAGAAGAGAGTGTTCTCTCAGGGACATCGGCAGCAGGCAGGACAGGAGCAGATGTGTTTCTTTTTCTTTCTTTCTTTCTTTCTTTCTTTCTTTCTTTCTTTCTTTCTTTCTTTCTTCTTTCTTTCCTTTTGATGTTTTTTATTTATTTTTGAGAGAGAGAGAGAGAGAGAGAGCGCGAGCAAGCATGAGCGGGGGAGGGGCAGAGAGAGAGGGAGACACAGAATCGGAAGCAGGCTCCAGGCTCTGAGCTGTCAGCACAGAGCCCCATGCAGGGCTCAAACTCACAGACCATGAGATCATGACCTGAGCCGAAGTCGGACACTCAAGCGACTGTGCGACCCAGGCGCCCCATAGCAGACGTGTTTCTGAGCATAAGTGAAGCACTCCTGGAGACTCCCAGAAATCACCAGGGAGACTGTGCCCAAACCTTGCATTTCCACAGTTGCTCCATGAGCATTTGTACCATTGGGTTGCAGCAGCTTGGGGACATCTGGGTTAAACAGGAATGGCCCCCATGTTCCTTTTCAAAGTAGCCATGGTTCACATCTCTGTTTTGAAAAATTCAAGGGATTTTAGACACTTGAAATCATCACAGGGGTTCTTCATTTTGCAGAGCAATCTAGAGAATTGCCTAAGCAGCTTTGTTTCTCCTCAATAGTAAGAGTAAAATAAATCTGGCAGGCGAGGATGCTGGGAATATAAATGGCAAGTGTCAGAATGATAAAAGATTCCATAAAGTGTGTGGTATGAATAAGAGAGAGAGAGAATTTGGACACGTTATCCATTTTCCCTCCCTCTTGTTGGCTCTTAATTCTCCATTTTATTATCATCCTTTTAAATTAAATTCTCCATGAAGGACTTCCAATGGAGGAACTATGTCCGGAAGACCCTGCCCGGGGACCCACTCCATTCACGTTTATCAGTCACCTGGGTTTATCCTTAAGCTCACAGTGTACTTAAGTAGCCAGTAGAAGAATGGTCAAGTGTTCACTCTGGGAACAGTCTGTGTAACTGCTAAGTCATTTACATAATAATTTCCATGGATCTCTGTGCTGTCTTCACATGATTCTACTCTTCCTATGCATTCAAACATAATTACAACATTTTAGATATCTTTAAAACTTAGAGGGTAGAGAAAAAGACAAGGCAGAGCAAGAAAGGAAAAAATAATTAATTTCTGAAATGGCCACAGATTTCCTGCCCTACTACCTGCTCATTGCTATCTTTGCTGCCTTCCCCTTTCAACTAGAAGCTTGAATCCTATCCCCAGGGCTCTGTGATGCTTGCAGGATAACATTCAGTCTCCCCTACCAGGTTTTCAAGGCCACCCCCAGAACTCACCTTTCAATTTGATTTCCTGCTGCTCCCCTCCCTAAGCAAAAACTTGTCTTGACCACTCCTCAAGTCTCTCATTGCTTCCCACTGTAAATATTTCTTCTGTCTGGATTTCATACTCTTTGTCCCCCCTCTGATGTCTTCTCTCTATCCATCAGGCTCCCCTTCCTTTAGAATCCAACTCAAGCCCCACTCCCTTCAAGAATGTTTCCAAGAATGTTAGCTCCCCACAGGGAGGGACTTTTCAGCCTAATTCATTTACAGATCCTTCCCCACGGTGCCTGACACATAGTAGCTGTTAAATAAATACATTTGCTAAATGAGTGAAAAGCTAAGTCTACTCCTGACTCAGTCCATCTCACCACCCACCAACTACGAGAACATCTTTCCCTCTTACCACCTGCACTTAGATCCTTCATGGTACATTGCCTCATCTGATCAGGCAACTGTTGCACATTTTGTCTTCTTGTCTTCCTTGTAGACAGAGGATCCTGGAGGCTAAGGATATCTTTCAATTCACCTTTCCTTTGAGCTGTCAATTGCTAGCACATCACTTGGTTAATGCTGTCAGCTCTGTACTTTACTTTTAAATTCTGCAGCATCAACAGTGTAATAAATACACACATTAATTTTCATCCTCTACCACCCCCAAGGACAGGGGTTAGTTAGTTTGAAATTTCTAATCAGGCATCCACACACCATGAACCTTTAACCACTGTTATATCCAGTCAACACTAGAGGGTTTCCTGAGAGCCTAAGGGATGCTAGAAAGTTTTTTTTCATCTCTGAAATGTGTAGTGTTCCAGGTATGTGAATTGCCTACAAATATTGTTCAGGCATCTGTGACATTGCTTAAACAGAGCACCAGCCTCTCTCTCTTGGAAAATAGCAACAGCTTCCTAATGCAGTTCCTTGAACCCCTCTCTCTCCTGTATAGTCTTCAAGGAGACTATCCAACTCTAATCCAATCTTCACCATGCAAAATAATATTTCAAAAACATGAATATAGCTGCTGTTTACTCATTCTCTTAAAGCTTCCAGTGGCCTCTGTGTGATGCACAGCAGCTGAAGAATTTTAAGGCCACTGAGTACCCACCCCATGCACACTTCTCTATCCTCATCTGTCAACATTGATGCCCTGCTGTGCCTCCTCCCACCACACACACATACACACAACCTTTTTGTTCCACATGCACTTAGACCACTCATGCTGTTGGATGAACAGAGTTTGGGGATTCAGACACATGCCATTTCCCACCTTATCTGTGCCTGCCGAATGACAAGTGGTGACTTGGGTCTAATAAGCCTCTGTAAGGCACTTCATCTGTAAAGCAGAAATACTTCTCTCACTGCTAATTCTTCCCTGCAGGGATTTCAACGAATCCATCGAGGATTCTATGATTTTCATTTCTCAAAGTTTGGAACGTAGGGTGACTAGAAAAAAAGAAGCTTTGAGCAGAGGGAGAAGTTGAGGGTGAACTCTGTGTATCTTTGCTTCTGTGTAAATTCTTTTCAGTCTTGGGATATAAAATAATATACTAGTCAGGAGAAGCTGTATTCAGGGATTGAATCTCTGAAGCTGTATTGTTTGAGCTCATATCCTGGTGTCATCACCCACTTCCTGTGAGACCTCAAGCAAGTTATTTAATAGCTCAGTGACTCATTTTCTGGATCTGTTAAATAATGGTAGTAACAGCATCTATTTCTCTGGATTTTCATGAGAATTTAATTAATTAATTAATTAATACCTGTAAAGTACTTAGCCTAATGCCCGGCACATACTGGGGAATCAAAAGGGCATTAATTATACAGCATTCAACTGATAATCCAGAGATCACTTTATTGTTACCTGGATGGTATTATCACAGGCAGAGGGCAATGGAGCTTGGTTGAAAGAACACTGTGTTGGAGACCTAATTTCCAGTGTCACTCTGCCACTTACTGTGTGACATTTGCTAAGCCCTTCCCTAACTCTGCCTGGTTTTCTCATTGAGAGTATTGCAAGAAGCAATGCTATTCAAATTTTAGCAGTGGAACCCTTTTTCTAATGATACCTTTTTTTTTTTTTAACGTTCATTTATTTTAAGAGAGAGAGAGAGAACATGAGTGGGGGAAAGGCAGAGAGAAAGAATCCCAGGCAGGCTCCACACTGTCAGCATGGAGCCTGATGCAGGGCTCGATCTCACGGTTTGTGAGATCATGATCTGAGCCAAAATCAAGAGTCAGGCACTTAACCTACTGAGCCACCCAGGCGCCCCTCTGATGATACCTTTTATGGAATTGCCGATACAGAAAACAGAATAATGCTGTTGCTACCTTCCAGCTATCCCTGCCCAAACCCTCCGAGATCCCTCTGGGCACCTCAGAAGTTCTGGCCACATAGTTAATACTCAATAAATATAAACTATTATCGTTGTGGTTGGTTGTGGATGATGACAAGGGAAGCACTGCTGTGCTTGGCATCCTGACTGGCCATTTATTCATGCACACTTTCAACAAATATTTTTCAGAGAGTTGGGTCATTTGAGGCACGTCGTCTTTCTACCATGAGGGTGGTAAATTCTCTCTATGGCCCAGTCTCAGTCATAAGTCATAAAGGATCTAACACAGTGATGGGCATCTGTAGGGACCGGTGCCGATTCTAGGTGCATTCCACAGTCACTTTACTAATTGTTCAAAAGCAAAACCAGTCTCTGCCAACTAGTCATTTCCTTTTTTAGGAATAGCTTTGCAGGAGGTAACACTGAGGAAACAGCCTGAGTTGTCAACCCAGGAAATTCCTAGATGACTCAGTGTGCAAATAAGTCAACAGTGGGGAAGTGGTCCCATCTGGTTGCTTGTATATACCAGGGAAGAGAAGAGAAAAGCAATGACACCTTTGGGAAGGACATCCTTAGGAGGGAGTAGAAGTCCCTTCGTGGCCACCATTAGTAAGGAGAGGCTTCTGGAGAGAAGGATAAATCTTTGGGGCCCAGTTTCCAGTGATCACTGCACATGTGGAGTTTCTCCCCTCACTTGCAACCGTGTAGGATGGGATGGCAGTTTATTAAGGAAACCAGGGAGGTCTCCTCACAGATGCTGCCCTTTACTATGTATCACCCTATGTGACACACAAAAGCTGTGTGTTTTCCACCTATTTCTACATTGGTCTGTGCCCTTCCCATCTCTTTAAAGAACTGGTCCATGAAGAGGCAGGTGGGGTGAGGGCATTGGCAGGCTGACCCCACAGAGAGATTGGGCTCTCCAAAATTCAGTTTTAGGACACTGCTAGGGAGTGAATGGTGTCCCCCTCCCCCAAATTCATATATTGAATCCCTAACCTCTCATGTGACTATATTGGAAATAGGGTCTTGAGGAAGTAATTAGGATTAGATCAGGTCATAAGGGTGGGGTTCTAATCTGATACAGTTGGTGGCCTTGGAAGAAGAGATACCAGAGAGTTCCCTCTCTTGCTCTCTCTGCACACATGCTTGGAGCAAAGGCCAAGAGAGGACAAGTGGGGACACAGAGAGAGCTGCCATCTACATCACCACAAAGAGAAGTCTCACCAGAAGTCAAACCCTGCTGACACCTTGATCTTGGACTTTCCAGCCTCCATAACTGTGAGAAGATAAATTTCAAGCCACGCAGTCTGGTATTTTGTTATGGCAGCCCAAGCTGACTAAGACAGAGACGTTTGTATGGTTTAAGGGAATGTCTCGCATAAGGCTTGGGCTGCTGAGCTGGCTGAGGAAATGTATCGGGGCGTTTTATCATTCCCTAGACAGAGACTTTATGCTGGCAATCAGAGCTGACTCCATTCCACTCTTTATAACTCTCTGGAAGCATTCAAATCCTCTCTGGCAAGGCATTTGTTCCTTTGCAATGTGGCAAATAGAGCTTCAAAAGCCTCTGTGAGACCAGGTTTTTGAAAACCTGGCTTAGAGTATAAATGACTCTCGGGGAGGGTTTGGGTTTGTGCAGCATCACTGCTAACGAACTCAGAGTGGGCCCTGGTGGATGGTGGTAGAAACATGCTTCCAGTTCAAAACAAACCACATTGTAAAGTAAATAGCAATGCATCCACATAGATGAGGCTGGTTATGACTGTAAAAATGCTCATTGTAGAAAAATTGAAAAATTCATTTAAGCATGAAGAAATTTTAAATTGCCCATAATTCCACTGCCTAGATGCATTTCCTTCTAGTCTTATGTGTATGTGTATGTGTGTATGTACTTTTTTGAGAAGAATTGGGATCATACTATATAAAGTAATATATCCTCCTTTGTCATTTCATGTTATGTATTATAAGCATTTTATCAAGCCATTAAGTCTTCTCTGGGAAAAAAAAAAGATAGTATTTTAGTGACATTTAATAATGTCATGTGATTTTTACCTAACTCTCTATATTTACTAATATAAAAACATGAACGGGTACCTGGATGGCTCAGTCGGTTAAGCATCCAACTCTTGATTTCAGCTCATGTCATGATCTCATGGTTTGTGGGATTGAGCCCCAAGTCAGGCTCTGTGCTGACAATGCGGAGTCTGTTTGGGATTCTCTCCCTCTTTCTCTGACCCTCCCCTGCTCACTCTCTCTCCCTCTCTCAAAATAAACAGTTTTTAAAATTTATAAAAAACACTAAGGGTAAAGGGAAAGGGGATGATTGTAGCTGAATTTCCCCATGTTTAGCACTCCTTAGTAGTGACCGCCAGTTACTAGAATTGGCTACCAAAAGAAACTGTATAATGTTCTTTCTCTAGAAGAGTTTGAGAACAGAATGTAGCAGGATTCTTGCACAGAGAGTCGTGACACTGAGGCTTTTCTTTCCAGGAAGCAACTTTACTCTTGCCGGCATGGCACGGCTCAGTTGGGTTTGTATCCGAAGAACTGAGCCCCGAACACCATGTTGCATGGTTTTTTATATATTTTCTACTTCTTTGTCTCCCATATATGGTAACACACAAACATGCAGTCTGATAAGTGGTCTCATGTTACAAGGTCATGAGGGATATTGTCACATATGCATATAGCCAGGTTGCCTTGAGGGTTGTTTTTTTTTTCTTTCCTTAGGGAGGGGACCCTACCACAGGAAGAGTTCCACCCAGCTGAAGTGGCTTCAGCAGGTGCTGCAGTAGCAGATCAGGACAATTTTTTAAAAATATCCAGGCATGCTAGGCATTTGGGTTCTACTTAGTCACTTAGTTTTTTACTTTTTTCCTGTTGTCCAGACACAGCATTAGGAGGATGCTGACAGACAGGCAGGGGCATCGGTCTTCCTGCAGCCTGACACCCAAGATCCTAGATTGACGAGGCCAACCCTTCATCTCATGGGTCAGAAAATGAGGCCAACAGAGCCAAGGGTGAGCACGTGTGGGGGCAACGCTGAGAGCTCAGCCCTTGCCCTTGATGCTGACTTCCTGTCTTGGTCTATTCCAGCAGCTGTAACAAAAATGCCACACACTGGGTGGCATATAGATAACAGACAATTATATCTCACAGTTCTGGAGGGTCTACGTCCAAGATCAAGGTGCCAACAGGTGTGGTGTCTGGCGAAGGCCCACTTCCTGGTTCATAGATGGCTGTCTCCTCACTGTGTCCTCACATGGTGGAAGGGGACAGGGAGCTCTGTGGGGCCCCTTTTATGAGCACTAACCCCATTATGGATTAGTTCCATTAGGAGCCCTCATGACCTAATCATGTCCCAAAAGTGCCACCTCCCAATACCATCACTTTGGGGGTTAGGTTCTAACATATGTAACATAGATTTGGGGTCACATTCAATCAATAGTACCCTCTTTCTCATTTTTTATTATAATGAAGACTTTTTCAGGCATAGAAAAAAGCACAGTAAAATAAGGCAAGTACTTTGTGGCCACCACTCAATTTCAGAAATAAAAATATAAACAAAGCCTCCCATGTTCCTTTTCTCCCATCCTGCTCTTCCTCCTCACCTGACCCCCAAGTGGTGACCACTGTCCTGAATGTCATTCTTCATGCCCACAAGGATTTCATTATCTTTACTACACCTGTACATATTAGATAATATATATTCTGCATGCTTTAGTTTATATACTTACTGTCATACTTTGGGCTTCTGCAACTTTCTTTTTTTCATTCAACATTTTAAAAACAATTTACCCATGTCTTAACACCTGTAGTATTCTATATTTGGGATATTTCATAGTATTTTTACCTATTGTCAGATTGTGAACATTTAGGATATTTTCACCATGAATATGGTGAAAATGAATATTCTTGCACAGGTCTCCTGATACTTCTAGTGCTTTCCACTAGGCTACACAGCCTGTGATGATAGTAGTGACTCCATAAATATGTGTAGATTCTAGTTACATACATGCTGTCAGTAAATGTGTGTTGTGCCATACTGGAGAGAGTGGAGAGGGAACAGAGCACCAGTGGAATGGATGAGCTGGACCCAGAACAACATGGCAGGTAGAACTACATGTAAGAAAAACCCTGCTAAAAAGTGGAATGAGGATGTTTACAGCAGTGTATTGACAAGAACCAAAGCATGGAGAGAGCCTAAGTGTCCATCGATGGATGAATGGATAAAAAAGATGTGGTGTGTGTATACACACACACACACACACACACACACACACACAATGGAGTATTACTCAGCAATCAAAAAGAATGAAATCTTGCCATTTGCAACAATGTAGATGGAACTGGTATTATGCTAAGCGAAATTAGTCAGAGAAAGACAAATATCTTATGACTTTACTCATATGAGGACTCTAAGACACAGAACAGATGAACACAAGGGAAGGGAAGCAAAAATAATATAAAAAATAGGGAGGGTGACAAAACATAAGAGACTCTTAAATATGGAGAACAAACAGAGCATTACTGGAGGGGTTGTGGGAGGGGGGATGGGCTAAATGGTTAAGGGACATTAAGGAATCTACCCCTGAAATCATTGTTGCACTATATGCTAACTAACTTGGATGTAAATTAAAAAATAAATAACTTTTTTTAAGTGGAATGGGGAAAAGAAGCTCCAGGAAAAAGTGTGTACCCCACCCCACCCCTGATCAATTCCTAAACTCCTCTCCTGGAGGAGCTCTGAGGCCTCTAAGAGATGTAGGGTCATACATCAGTATTTACTGGTTAGAAAGGGTTCAGTCTGACTCTGATTTTGTTGATCATTAAATTAAAAATGCCATGAATGTGAAAGTTCTTCTGAAATCTTTGACTAATTACCTGGATCTGAAACTTTTTTCCACCACTGTCTCTGAATTTTTTGGAATAGCTATTTTAAAAAAAAAAATTGTTTTAATGTTTATTCATTTTTGAGAGAGAGAGAAAGAGAGTGTGTGCATGAGCAAGCAAGTGGGGGAGGGGCAGAGAGAGAGGGAGACACAGAATCCAAAGCAAGCTCCAGGCTCTGAGCAGTCAGCACAGAGCCCAACGCGGGGCTTGAACCCACAAACCATGAGATCACGACCTGAGCTGAAGTTGGAGGCTTAAGCCACTGAGCCACCCAGAGGCCTCTTGGCATGGCTATTTTTTAAGAGAATGCATGCTCCAGAAAACTTCAAGTAACCCTGTAACCTGATGTTTATTCGTCTGAAGTTCTACATCCATCACCCTCTGGTTTTTGTTTTGTTTTGTTTTTATTCCAGTGTAATTAACGTACAGTGTAATATTAGTTTCAGGTGTACAGTACAGTGAATCAACACTTCCCTACATCATCCAGTGCTCATCACCACCAGTCATTCCTCAACCCCCACCACTTACCTCACCCAGCCCTACACCCATCCCTCTATTCTGTTTTCAAGATTCTCAGAAAAAGTTAAACATTTATTATTCCAATTTAGTCTGCTATAGCAAGTGCTCAGATTTTTGCCCTGAGTTTGGAGTTTTTAATGAAGCTAAAATTAAAACTGCTCTCTTGACCCAGCTACAAAGGCCCTTCCTTTATGTAATGGCCTTCACTCACATGAGAATCAAGCTTATTAGTCAACCATCCCTCAAAGTAAATGAAATTCTCTAAATCTCAGTGAAACAATGTTTGCCTTTGGCCCTCTTTAACTAAAAGAGAGAAGGGTTTAGACACAAAGAAAACAGTTAAAATTTGGGTTCCTTTCCTCCCCAGAATGTGCTTGCTCCAAAGTAGGTCAGACTGTGGTGTTATAAATCTTAACAATTCTCTTTAATTCTTTCACTGCTACACTTGGGGGCTTGGAGGAAGGGGGAACTTGTCCAATTAATTAAAGAAAAATCACAGTAGAAAAAGAAAGGCTCCTCAAGTGTTGAAGGTCTTCATCTCCACCCCCAATGAGTTCATCAACGTGAAATTTATTATCGTAAGAATCACTGGTGCTGAGGCAGTTATACAATGGATGCTTCAGACCGCAAACATTCAATCTCCCTCCTGGTGTCTAAGAAGGAGGCTGACCCAGCTCCGGAGAAAGGGCAAGACTGAGCTCCTACAAGGGGAACCTATAATGAACCTTCACCATTCTGAGCTTGATGTTCCTACCCAGAAAGCCCAGAGAAGGGCTTTTCCAACTAAGGATTCGGCAGAAGCTTGCTAGAAAGCATAGAATTTAATGGAGGTGTGTGTGAGTGATGTGAACACGCTAAACGCTTTGATATTCTCTGTGTGCATATTTTTCCTGAATCCAAATCCTTTCTTTTCTTTGGCCCCTATCTTATACTTCTACCTTAACTGTGGAGCGGTACAATTGTTCCCAAGAGCAACCTTGCCAGAAAGTAAGTAGTATAGTTTTGCCACCTGATCCAAAGTTTGTCAGTTAAATTTTTTTTTTAAGGTTACATATCTGTGTCTTCAAAAACGTTTAAATTCCTTTTTCTAAATCGTAACAGGCCAGCAAAATCTGCAGGGCTTTAAGGGATTAAAAAAAAAAAAAAAAGAAAGAAAAACCTATAGCATATTCTCTTACCATGTCTGAGTCTGCAAGAAATTATTCCAGAAAAATGACTCCTCATTAAACTATCCTGGAATAAAACCTTCCAGTGTCCCCCAATTAACCAATCCAGGACAACGCAGTTATCATCAACACTCTTACTTCTATGTGTCTAAAAGATAGAGGCCCTTTTATAGCTTTCACTGAAAGGAAATACATTATTCTAATTAATGTCTATAAAGTTACAATCTTAAATACATTCATCAACTATTGCCCAAAATATGTGGCCTAATAAAGAATCCCAAAACTCAGTGATGTAACGGAAGTATTGATTTCTTGCTCAGGCATCTGTGTGGGTGGTTAGATTGACCTCAGCTAGGTTGGCATCAGGCTGTGGGTTGGGACTTGGGCTACTCCATTTGTCCCTCATTCTCCTCAGATCAGTGGTTTCAGATGATCTCCTGGTGGGGAAATGCAAGAACACAAAGAATGAGTCCATGCCTACCGATAGATTTAAAGTTTGTGCTCGCTCTGTGGGTGAATTGTTTTTGTTTCTTTTGTGGGGGGTGGTATTTTTAGTTTAAATGAAATACTTATTTTAAATTAAAAAATAAAATAAAGTCTATGCTCACTTTCCAAATATAAACATTTCTTTGGCCAAAGCAAATCACATGGCTAAACCCAACATCAGTGGAGTAAAAAAATAAACTCCACTTCTCATGGAGGGAACTGTATACTCACAAGTCAGAGGGTATGGATTGAAGAACAAGTGGGGTAAATAATGTGATCTATCACTCTAATGTTTTCTAGTTTATTTTTTAAATTAACAAAAAAATTTTTAGAGCGAGCACAAGCAGAAAAGAGGGGCAGAGAGGTAGAGAAAGAGAGAGACAGAGAGAGAGGGAGAGAGAGAGGATCTTAAGCAGCCTCCACACTCAGCATGGAGCCCATTTCAGGACTTGATCCCACAAGTCTGGGATCATGACCTGAGCTGAAATCAAGGGTCAGACGTCCAACCATTCAACCAACTGAGCCACCCAGGTGCCCCTTTAAGTTTTTATTTTAATCACCTGGTGCTCATCACAATAAATGCACTCTTTATTCCCCATCACCCATTTCACCCATCTCTCCCACCCACCTCCCCTCTCTAACCATCAGTTCTCTAAGAGTTTGTTTCTTGCTTTCTCTCTCTCTCTCTCTCTTTTTTCCCCTTTGTTCATTTGTTTTGTTTCTTAAATTCCACATATGAGTGAAATCATATGATATTTATCTTTTGCTGACTGATTTATTTCATTTAGCATTATACTCTCTAGCCCCACCTCCATCCATGTCATTGCAAATGTCAATATTTCGTTCTTTTTTATGGCTGAATGATATTCCATTTTATATATATAAATACACACACACACACACACACACACACACACACATCCCATCTCCCTTATCCATTTATCAATTGACAGACACTTGGGCTGCTTCTGTAAGTTGGCTATTATAAATAATACTGCTATAACATAAGGGTGCATGTATCCCTTTGAATTAGTGTTTTTATATTCTTTGGGCAAATATCCAATAGTGTGATTACTGGATATTAAGATAGTTCTATTTTTAACTTTTTGAGGAACCTCTTTACTGTTTTTCAGAATGGTTGTACCAGTTAGCATTTCCACCAACAATGCAAGAGGATTCCTTTTTCTCCACATCCTCACCAATGCCAGTTGTTTCTTGTGTTTTTTATTTTAGCCATTCCAACAGGTGTAAGGTGATATCTCACTGTGGTTTTGATTCACATTTCCCTGCTGATAAGTGATGTTGAGCATTTTTTCATGTGTCTGTTGGAGGTCTGGATGTCTTCTTTGGAGAAATGCCTGTTTGTGCCTTCTGCCCATTTTTAAATTGGATTTTGTGCTTTTAGGGTGTTTAATCTTTTCTACTTTAACTAAAGCAGCAGACTATAACCCTTTTAGGAACCTTAGAAGACTCATACAATCTGATAGACACCCTGGATTTGAATGTTGGCTTTTCCACTGACTGACTAGGAAAACTATAGGAGATTATTCATTTTTTCCAGGCCCAGTTCCTGAATCTGTAGAATGGGAGAGTAAATAACTTTATATGACTATTCAAGCAACTGAATGAGTCAGTATATATATAAAGCTTAGAATAATGTGATGTCCATAGTAAAATGGGCTCAGTTGATAGTAGCTGCTGGTATAGGGTTATTCAATAGACATTTATTGAGAATTTACTACATGCTAGGCATTTTGCTAGTGTGTGGTGATAGAAAGATAAATGATACAGTTCCTGAAGATGAAGAGTATTATGTTTGAAACAGGTAGCAGTCACTAGGATAGAAATGTATGGGGAAGGGAAGAGGTACCTGAAGCATCGGGAAAAGACTCCTGGTAGAGATGACACATAGAGTCTTAGAAATTGAATAGAAATTTGCCAGATAGGTGAAGAAGGGGATTCAGAGAGGGCATTTCAGGCAGAGGAACAGGCAAATAGCTCAGATGACAGAGTCATTCAGTGGATATGTAAGAAGAAAGGAGAGAAACTGAAGTATGGTTGGGACTGGGGACAAGTTCAGTCATCAGAAGTTTACTTTACTAAGAAGTTAGATTATATTCCCAAGTCCATTAGCCCTCCAGTTGTGGTCAGACTGGAACTATTTACTTAATGACATCTTCTCCAATTTGCATCAATGCTACATCATCCCATTTAAACTCCTATGACCTGGTACAGAGAGAAGTTTGGAGTCTGTTGGAAAAGAGATCTTCAGTTATAGTTGCTAGAAGAGAGACAGGAACTTGGCTGCACCTTCAATTCTATGAAATTCAGCAAGGGTTTAATGGAGTGTCCTTTTGTGCCAAGCACTCTCCTTGGCACGTGGGATGGGGGATTGGGGTGGGGTGAAAAAATGGGACCAGACATGAGCTCCGCTTCCAGAAATTCCAAACCTAAGGGTTGGGTTCTAGCTATAGGAAACCCACAGTATGTCCCATAGAATTGCTGCAGCGGTCACATGTGCCCTATTCCTTCAGCCTCCAACAAGCTCCATTCACCTTGGGGGTTACACTTCCTGCATCAGTAAGTGGGGATCACCTCCACTGGGCAGGATGGGTGAGAAATGCTTTCCTGGGTTCCACCCAATGCTGACCTTTCCTCTCCTCTCCACACTCCCCACTGTTATCCTGAGGAAAGAAGATGGAGTCAGCAGGGGGAAGGTTGAGGAATAGGAGAGGCTTGGACACAGGATATGTTGCCTCTACTTTGGAAAGATAAACTGCTTGTAAATCCCAATTCTGTACCTCATGAGCATTGAAGACACAGATTTTAGGAATGAATCAGTAATGAGTTTCTGCTGAATTTTTAAGTTTTAGCTGTCACACCATTCAGTGGTCATTACCCCTTTTTGATGAATCCACAAGGTTTAGCTTTGTAATTCCCAAGAAATTCTGAGCTTCAAGAGAGACTCTGTATTGTATGCTAGTGAATCCCTCAGGCCATGATTTTTATTTATTTATTTATTTATTGTTCTGTTTTTGGAGAGAGAGTGTGTGAGCAGGGGAGAGGGGCAGAGGGAGAGGGAGAGGGGGAGAGAGAGAAGAGAGAGAGAGAGAGAGAGAGAGAGAGAGAGAGAGAGAGAATCTTAAGCAGGCTCCATGCTCAGCCCAGAGCCCAACACAGGGCTCGATCCCATAACCCTGGGATCATAACCTGAGCCGAAATCAAGAGTCGGATCTTCAACCAACTGGGCCACCCAGAAGCCCCCATGATTGCTCTTTCTAACAGTGGATCTATACCTCCCCATCTAGAGTGCTCTAGTCCCTGGGGACCCCTCATGCTGCAGCATCCTCCTGCAGGATCCACCTCCCTAGATCCTCATCAACCTTTAGGCCAAAACACACTCTGCTTCAGCCACCTGAGTTCATGCCCTTCTTTCTCACCATAACTGGCCCCAACCCTTAATGCCTGGACCTCTAAGAAAATGGTCTTGTCATCTCCTCTTATGAATATTGGGTGCCATTTTATTTCATCTCACCTCAAGACATCTGGAGCCAAAGATCAGCTCCTGACATCTGGAGCTCCTTCTAGGCCAGTGGATAGGATTCACCCTCTTTTATGGATGATGTTGATGGAACTGACCCCCACTAGGAAGACATTGGAAGCAGGCCTTGCCTTGACCTGAGTCAAGCAGGATCCAATTTTCCAATTCTGTTCATTCCCTGCTGCAGCTGTAACAACTTACCACACGCGTGGTGGTTGAAAATTGTCCAAAGGGATTATTTTACAGTTCTGGAGATCAAAACTCTGAAGTGGATCTCACTGGGCTAATACCATGGTGTCAGTAAGGCTGCATTCTCTTCTGGAGACTCTAGGAATCCTTTCCTTGCCCTTTACAGCTTACGGAGGCCACAGGCAGCCCTTGGCTGGTGGCCCCTTCCTTCATTGTCAGAGCTAGCAATGGTGGATTGAGTCTTTTCCCTCTGCATCACTCCAATGCTGGTTCTTCTGCCTCCCTCTTCCACATTAAGGACCCTGAGATTACACTGGGCCCCCTCGACAATCCAGGATAATCTGCTTTAATCAGTCAGTTGATTAACAAGCTTAATTCCTTTTGCTCCTTTAATACCCCCTTGCCAGGTAACCTACCATGTGCACAGGTTCCTGGGCTTAGGACAGGGACATGTCTGGGGAATCATGGTCCTATAAAGCACACTAATCAAGGAGAGGTGCAGGACAGACATTTCCCAAGCCTGGTTAGTGGGACAGACACAACCGGAGACAGCCACAGGGTAGAATGCTTCCAAATCGGAAGGGCAGAGGAAATACAGTAAAGCATTTCCTCCCCTCAAACTTGTCTTATCCTCAGTATTTCAAGCTGCCAAAAAAGCTGTGGCGGGGTGAGGGGTGGGGGTGGGCTTTCCCTTTGTTTAAAGCTGTTGCTCTGACATGCTAATGATGGAGAACTTCTCTAAGCCTTCAAAGAGTGGAGAGGGCAGATGAGACAGGAGCTAAAGCCTGCCCTTCTTCCATCTGCTAGGGGTTACTTAACATTGTTCTGCGGAGGTGTTCCTCACATATTCCAAGAGGATTAGGCCATCTGCCTCCCTGTCTGTAATTACTTGCACACTTGTGCTTCTGCTCCTAGTGCACTATGTTATTATGTTTTGGGCTTTTAAAGTATGACGTGTGCCTCCCTTTTCTGAATTCAGACTTCCTCAGACGATGGCACAGATTTTCACTTTGATTCTAAGCCTCTGCCCCTTCAGTGCCCAAGAGAGGGCACTGAGCTTAGTGGGTGCCCAAGCGGCTATGGCACTGGCTGTATAAGGAATCTCTGGGGGATGTTTGGAGTCCTCGAGTGGCAGGGAAGCCATAAGCATGCTCTCGCTTCCCGGGAAGGAGGAGTTGCAGTAAACAGGAAATCATCTGCCATCAGTTGTTAGCATTGTGCGAGCCATTCTGCTTTATAACCCAGGACAGCATGGAAGGGCTGCTGGGCATCTAGAGCAGGAGAGACTAGGAGGGAGGGGGGAAGGGGATGGTAAGCTGAGCGTGGTACATCTCACCACTTTGTCAGCAAAGAGAAAAATACTGGGATGAGAGCCAAGCAGAGGAGTGGACAGATTGTCCCCTGTGTCCCCAACCTTAGAGGCAGGGACAGTGATGGCAATGGCTTCATAGGTGATCGGAGAGTGAACAGGTTAGAAAAAGAGCAGCAACTTCCTCTGCCAACTTTGTCTGGTGTCACGTGCTCTTGTTATGATTTCAACATAATACTAACAACCAGCAAATCAACAAATTACCTGGTGGGAGAAATTATTGAAAGAGCTTTCCTTTTAGAGAATGTGCTCAGAGAAAGTAACTGCTGCCCTGAGCACCGGCCCCAGCCGCATCTCTACATCTCTAGTCCATTCCACCTACCCACCCATCCACCCATCTGCTCACGTGCGCTCATGTGTCCACCTGCCCATGTGACCACCCCTCATCATTCTCCACCTGCCCACGCCACTAACCTACACCACCACAGCATCCAGCCTCCAACTGCCCGCCCCCCACTGTCTCACACCATCACCCTCAGCCAGCATCCACCTGACTGCCCCCTCCTCCCCTGCTAACCCACACCACAGCCAGTTCATCCATGCTCCATCTTTTTTGCTGAAAAGAAGACTACCTCAGCAAGATGGCAGGATAAGAGGTCTTCATTCCCAATTAGGAGGACTGGAAGACTGGAAGGCAAGAGAGTCAGAGCACGTAGTCTGTGGCTCTCCCAGAGGCACATGCTCTTGCGGTGCAAGGAACCACACATCCTACAAGGATGGACATCTTGTCTGAGTGTGTGTGCTGGGGAGAGTTGACCTGGGACCTGCCCTAGTCCCCAGCCAGGATTCTGTTGCCATTTTTTTTGTTGGAAAGGCACAGAAAGCCCCAAATGAGTATTCAGAACTCACCTGTATCATAAGACTTTAGCTAAAGCAAATTCTGGGTGTGAACATAGTGTCTATAGGTGAGATCTTTTCTTTTTGAGTATATGACATAGTCACATGCTATTAAATTTAAAAGGAACAAAAGGATACACGGTGAAAAATCCTTCCCCCACCCAACCCCTGGCTCCAGGTACATAATTACTTCACTGAAAATAGCTAATGCAATTAATTTCTTGCATATCCTGCCAGAAAAATGAAATGCATGCACAAGTAAATGTGTATAAGTATTCTCTCCCCTCCCTTTTTAATCTTATTTTTAAATTTTTAAAAATAGACTTTTTTAAAAAAAATCAAAATATATTAACATACAATGTTATATTAGTTTCAGGTATACAGCACAGTGATTCAACAATTCTACACATTACCCAAATTCACCATGGTAAGTATAGTCACTGTCACCATACAGTGTTACTGCAATATTATTGACTGTATTCCCTATGCTGCACTTTTCATCCCTGTGACCTATTTATTTTATAACTAGAAGCTTAGAACAATTTTAGGTTCAGAGAAAAATTGGGAGGTAGGTACAGAGATTTCCTATATACCTCCTGCCCCCACACATGCAGGGCCTTCCCCATTAGCAATACCCCCCACCAGTGTGGTACATTCACTATAATTGATAAGCCTACATGGACACATCATTATCATTCAAAGCCCATAGTCTATATTAGGGTTCCCTCTTGGTGTTGCACATTCTAGGGGTTTCGACAAATGCCTGTTGTGTATCCATCTTTATAGTATCAGACAGAATAGTTTCACTGACTTAAAAATCCCCTGTACTCCCCCTATTCCCACTGACCCCCTGGCAACCACAGATTTTTTTTTTTTTACTGTCTCCATAGTTTGGCCTTTTCCAAGATGTCATATAGTTGGAACCATACAGTATGTAGCCTTTCCAGATTGGCTTCTTTCACTTGGTAATAAGCAATTAAAATTCTTCCGTGTCTTTCCACGGCTTGATAGCTCATTTCTTTTTAGCACTCAATAGTATGCCATGGTTTGGATTTACCACAGTTTATTTATCTATTCACCTACTGAAGGACATCTTGGTTGCTTCAAAGCTTTGGCAATTATGAATAAAGCTGCTATAAACATCTATATCCAGGTTCTCATGTGGACATTAAGTTTCACCTCATTTGGGTAAAAAACCAAGGAGTATAATTGAGGTGTTGAACAGTCTCCCGTCTCTTTTTATCAAAACAGTAGCTTTCCATGCACAATGTTCTGCATCTTGCTTTTTAAATTTATGTTTTGGAGATCACTCCATATCAGTTCTGCTTAATTCTTAATGGCAGTTAAAAAAAATACATGGAAAGGATCACGAATCTAAGCCTATAATAACCAGGACAGCTTTTCCTTTGGTGGCTTTCTTATGAGACATAATCTGGAAGATGAAATTTCCTGTTGAGGAAGAAAAACATGGTACAAGTAGTTCATCAGCCTTAAACAGTTGGGCAGGGGATTACTTTCTGGAAATAGGGACATCACCATGGGGTACACAGGATGGTAGCAGGATTTGAAAAAAAGAACAAAGGATCTGGAGACTGAAGCTGATTGAGAGTCTGGCTTCCTCTCTTACTAGCTGTGTGGCTTTAGATGGGTCATTCATGAATAAGGACCCTCCGTTTCCTCATCTGTAAAAAAAGCCAATAAAAGTGGATATCTCTGAGGTTTTGAAAGAACCAAAGGAGATAGCACCAAATGGCTCGCTCTGTTTATTCTTGCAGCAACATTTGCCAAACGCTGGCTGTACATCACACAGAGTTCCAGGAACTGGGATGCTGGGTAAAAAGATGGCAAATTCCCTCATGCCGGTGAAGCTTCTGCTCTCCTGGTATGGGGAGACTGAACATATAAGCAAACAAAAGATTTCGAGATGGGGAGCTATGAAGGAAATAAAACACGGGGACCCAGTAGTGAGTGGTTGGACGGGGAGGTCGTAAAAGTGGCCTGCTCAAGAGCTCCCTGCAGGGCTGGCACCCCACCCCTGCAAGGAAGGAAGGGTGTCGAGGCTGTGAGCAAATTCTCCGTGCCCACTCAGTGCCCAGGGAATGCCACCCTCGGGAAGGAAGGTTGGTACCTTTTTTTTTTCCAACAGAATCTTCTCTTCCTAATACTTTCTCTGCCATAGGCATGTCTGGGGCTGAGGGCACGAAGCAGGGCAACAGAGGCCATGGGCCTGTGTAATACTTCTCTGGAACAGATCTGGAACAGGAGACCAGGGGGTGAGCTCCCCCAGCGAATGCATCTTCAGTGCTGCCTCTGCAGCTGGGACAAGCTGCTTGTTGTTTTGTTTGCGTTGTAAGGCGCTTTTTTTTTTTTTTTCCTGCTAACACTGCAAAGCCGTGCATTTGCGTATATCTGTGCTTGTAAAATGGTGTGTATCTAAAAGGGGAGAAACCAACACATATATAAATGTATACACATATGTCGCAGTATTTCTAAGCTCTTGTGTACTTTTGAAGTACATTGAGAACAAAACAACTTCTGATTCACCCTCCATTCAAAAGAAGGACTGGAGCAGCCCCAGGGGAGGTGAGAGAGGGCTGGTGTGTCTTAAATGGCAGTAAACTAATCCGCAGAGGACTCGCCTGGACTCCTATCCCCAAATACCCCAGAGATTACTGAGAGGCTCCCAGCCCAAATCCAAGTCATTCCCTAGCAACCTTGTAAATAGTAGTAGTAGTAATAACCATCCTTTATTGAAGCATGCTGTACACAAAGTCCTCAGGCTAAGTATAGTCCATATATGTCTAATTCTTACAACAAAACTCCAAGATTATTACTTCTGAGGTGGGTCTTAGGAACTTGTAGGCAGGGGAGAAATCAAAAGGAGAATCTGTGCCATTCTCCAAGGAGGGCTTGATTTAAATTATATAACTTGACTAAAGACACAAGCTAGTCAGTGGCAGAGCTGGGATCCCTACACAGACCTATCTGATTGTGAATTCAGCATCTGTCTACCTGGAGCACTCCATTCAGGCCCATGTCTCTCCCTACAAGTCACCGGAACTGTCAGATTGCTGATCTGCTCCTCAGGGATCCCACTAGACCGCTAGGCAGAGCCAGTTTCCTACACAGTGCCCGTGTTCTGGCTCCTGGTGGTGAGAAGTTCCGTGTAACCTCTGACTGCAGCTTGCAGCATGGAGGGAGGCCTGGCCCTATCTGTGTTGCTGTCCCATGCGGATCCGTGCCTCTGTCTGCCCTCCACTGACCAGCCTTAGCAAGATGGAAGACAGAATAGAAATCTATTCCAGTCTTTTCTTCTTCAATCAAAGCTTACCTATTCCAAAAGTAGTTTAGTTGTTGCCCAAGGCCAGGTGAGTGGGGGAATGGGGCATGACCACTAATGGGTAATGGCGTTCCTTATTGAGGTGATGAAAATGTTCTGGAATTAGATAGTGGTGATGGCTGTGCAGCACTGTGTACTAAAAATTGCTGAATTGATCAATTGTATGGTATGTCAAATATACCACAATAAAGCTATTGAGAAAAAAAAAAATCCTTAGCTGCCCCATTCCCCATCTTTTCATGGCTGATGGGTGATCAGGTGTGGTGAGTTTTAAATATGTCTACAAATCTTTGATACTCTTCCATTCGACAGATGGCATTTAATTACCTTCCCCTTGAGTATGGGCTGGACTTAGTTACTTCATCCCAAGGAATGGCGTATGCCAGCAGTGAGAGAGTGTGATTTCCAAGACTAGGACATGGATGACATTTGTAGCATCTTCCCTACTTCTCTCTCTCCCTCTCAGATCACTCACTCTTGAGGAGAGCCCACAGCCATGTGTGAGGATACTCAGACAGCCCCCCAGAGAGGTACACGTGATGAGGAACTGAAGCTTCTTGCCAAGAACCATATGAGTGAGCCATCTTGGAAGCACTCAAGGCATCACATGCAGACTGCAGCCCCCGCCAGCCTCCTAACCACATCCTCATGAGAGACCCTGTACCCGAACTGCCAGCTAAGCTGCTCCCAAATTCCTGACCCACACAAACTGTGAGATATAAATTTTTACTGACTTAAGCCACTAAGTTTTGGGACAATCTATTACACAGGAAGAGATAACTTTAGATACAGTAAAATACACATTAGGTGGTTCATTAGATTTTATTGGCTAACAATGTGGACAAATGTTGGGTTACTGTTTTATCCTTCCAGAATAACACCTTTCTATTTTAACAGAGGGACCCTGGAGACACAGTGCCCCAATTCAGAAGCACCGTGACAATGGTGAGCATTTCAAGCTTGGTGGCAGATCTGTTGGGAGGTTATTTTTGGTCCAGGGCTGGGAAGTTTATGTGACTTCTAATCACTCCATGCAGCCAGCTGCCTGTTCTTAGTAGGAGTGTCCCTGCCCATTCCTCAGGCATCCCAGAGAGACAATTCCTGTCAGAGGCAACATGGGCAGAGACTCAATAATGTCACCACTGTCCAAGTGACAGGAGAATGCTCCTCTCTCTGCAGGCTCTCATTCCCCTTGCTTTTTTTCATGGCACCAGCTCCCTTCACTTTATCTCATCTCCCATGAATAAAGGTCAGTCATTCTCTCCTTTATCTCCTTCACTGAGGGGGTCTTTCTATCGCAAGTAAATTATGTCTTTGCTGCCTGCTGACTTTTTCTTTTTTCTTTTTTTTTCATTCCCTCTGTCTCCTTTGACATTTGTTTCTGCTACAGTCCTCTGGAAATCCTAGAATTCTGCTAATTTACCCAAAGCTGGGGATTGGGGTATAAGAGCCCCGGAGACCATAGCAATTACTTCAGAGGTTTTTATGCTTGGCTGAAACAGAAAAGATGAGCACACGCACGCACACAGCACACCATCACAAAAACAGCAAAAAGGGGAGCGTAATGGCTCAAACTTCGCCGTTGACAGGCCTTCCTCCTCACACTGAGGCTGAGGATTGTCACTGTATAACAAAAAACAAAACTATTCCTAAAGAATTAAAAATAATCTCTCAAGCCTATAATATCTCCTTCTCCATAATCTGTACCTTCCAGTGTTTCATTTCTCCATCTACTTTGCATATGTTCATAAATTTTCTGTCTTTCCCTAACAGTATAAACAATTGCTCGGTATCCTAACTCCAGGTTTTGAGTTTCGTGCTTTCATTGCTAATCCTCTTTTAGAAACCAAGAACTACGTTGTGACCCCAGGTTTCCCATATTGAGTCCTCAAAGAGCACTGTAGGGAACTCACAGGGGAACACAGGATATTTTCCCTCTTTTGATGGAAATGCAGCAAGACTCCGCATGGGGGGACAGTAGTCTGAGATAGTTCACAGTTTCACATTAGACCCAAATAGATTCTTTTTGAGAACATTATGTATTTGAAAAGCTGGGGTTTTCGTGGGCATGATGATAAAAAGGAAATGTCACCCCAAATTCAATGTGGAACAGAAAATGAAAATGGCAGTCCCCAATCTGATTCCAAGGTTTGAGAAATTATATAGTATCCAACAGCTACATATGCCCCATTCATAAGGAATTGTGATCTTTTAAGAACGGAATCATGATATTAGTTTTTTTCTTTAATTTATGTGAGTTTTTTTCACATGGCAATGATTGTTAGGACATAAATACCTATTAAGCTGCTTCGACCCACCTACTTACCACGTGGTATTTCTTTGGGCCTCAGGGCACTGGGGAAAAATAACTGACATACTAAGAGAGCAGTGAACTGAGAAAGTTTAGGAATCTCTCTTGTGACCTGTTGTGCCCTGGCCTCACCCCATCCATCTCTATATTCCCCTGTCCTCTGCATCCTATGCCTTGTCATACGTAGAGCACCGGGCTCTGTTCCTCGCACTCACCATGTCTCTTTGCCTCTAGGATTTCACGCATGCCCTCCTCTCTGTTGGGAATGGCTCTTTTCTTTTCCTTGCTGTACCCTCTCATAACACCTGTATTTGCAACTATAATAGCACCTATCACATCGTGTTGCATTTATTTGCTTGCTCCCACTAGGCAGCGAGCTTCTTGAGAGTGAAGAACAGATCATGTTCGCCTTGGTGTACCCAGCATTGGCTGACAAAAGGATAGGGGGTAAGCCTGTTACTGGAAGCTTAATTGAAAATTCTGCTGGCTAGATGCTGCCTCTTACCCTCTCCTACACAGACAATCCTATTATCCCCAACCTCTCCTGCATCATCTGTACTGCAAGCACAGAGACCAATCATGGATCAGGTGGACTTTCTTCCCCCAAAAAGAACATCATTTAACATTTAACATACTAACAAGGTGACTTTCTGTTCCTCTGAGCAAGGCTCTTCCTCCCTTGGGTGCTCAGTTGAATTACCTGTGAAGGTGAGTATAAATATGCTCTATCTGCCCAAAGCGAAGGCAGCTACCAGTTCACCTCTGAAGGTACACTCACTCCAAGAATCCAGGATTGTACAGTGATTTATGAACTTAGAGTTTCCAAACCACTAGAGCAGAATTTATGTGCAAGACAAATGGACCAATCACGTGCAAAAAGAACTTGTTCTTAATGTGAGTGATGAAATTCATTAAATAAAGGAAACTCTTTTTAATTGGTATGTCCAGATAATTGAGGACTCAGTTCTTTGTCCTTGGCCTAAATCAGCAGATATTTTGCATGGGTTTAGGGCAGGTCTGAACCTTCAGTGAGACCTTCCCAGGGCCCAGGTTTATTCCCAAGGCCAACTTTGAACCCAAATAATTAATTTTTCCCTACCTTTCCCATGACACTTTGCTCAAAACCACACGATGGTCTCTGTCATTGCCTTCTTTGATATTTTGGATTGTTTACTCACAAATTTCACCTTTTTTTCCCTGAACTACTCTCTCCTAGACCTTCTACTCTCTTTTTCAGGTTTTAGACCCCATCCCAACTGGTTCTTTGCCGAAACTTGTATGCGTATTTAAGCCTTATCCAAAAGATAAACCATCTTCCTTGGTCCCTACACGATCCCGTAGTTCTCCCTCCACCCCATACACCCAAGCTTCAGGAAAGAGTGGTCTGAACTTGTTTTAACCAGGGTTACTAGGACTTACTAACCTCCATCTAGAACATACCCTCTTCAGGGCTGATGTATCCGACCCTATGGTCAGATGTCCATAGCATCTGACCTCAGCCTCATCTGCCTCTCTCTTCTCTGATACTACTGGTTCTCAGATTTCCCTGGGAGGGCTCGTTCAGACAAAGATTTCTGGGATCCATCTGAGAGTTTCTAACTTAGTATACCTGGTCTAGCACATACGTTCCTAACAAGTTCCCTGGAGATGCCAAAGCTTCTGGTCTTCGGGCCACACACTGAGAAGCATTATGGGGAATAATTTTGTCTACTCTCCTGTTTGCAGTGCCCTGACCTTCAAACATTTGGAAGTATCTTGAGACATTTTTTGGTAGTCACAACTTGGGTGGGTGAGTGGTACTGGGATCTAGTGGGCAAAGACCAGGGATGATGCTAAACATCCTAAAATGTGTGGAACAGTCACACACTTACCCCCAATAAAGAATTACATGGCCAAAACGGTTAGTGTTACTAAAGAACCCTTGAGAAACCCTCCTCTAGAGATTCTGTCCCAGGCTGGCTGGTCTCTGGTCACCTGCTCTCTGTTTATCCACTCGATCCCTATTGCCCTTTGTTCCTCTTCGTGTATATGTCTTATTCGTCTCTAATTTTTCATGTCACTATCCCTCCTTATTTAAGATTTCATCATCTCCCATATGGATTACTTACTGCAGTAGCTTCTTCGAGGACTTTTTGACAATAAGGTCATCCCTTCCAAATTGATACAAATTCTGAGCATGTGGCATCCCTAATTAAACGCTATCAATGCCTCCCTTCCCCATCAGTGCCTCAATGAGGAGATGTCAGGACCTTGGAATATGCTGACTCCTGCCAGCCTCATGAGTCTGTTCTGCCCCTTCCCCACACACCATGTTTCTGCCCTGCAAAGCTAAACACAGTTGCCCAAAGATGCCACTTGCTGCCTCATCTCCAGGTACATATTCTGTTCCTTCTTTCTAGAAGACTCTTTATTAATCTCTGCTTGGCTAATTCTTTTCCAACCTTTAAGACTCAACTCTAAGTGCCACATCCTCCAAAGAACATTTTCTGAGCCTACTCACTGGCTGAGTTTGGAGTTATATCTGTGCTCATCTATCCTAATATGAATCTCATGGAAGGGGCAACATAGCACAGTATTCAACACTATACCTCTGACCTGAATTGCCACGACTTAAATCCCAGTTCTGATGCTCACTAGCTGCGTGATCTTGAATAATCTACTCAACTGTCTGTGTATCAACTGTTTTGTCTGTGAAATGGCAGTGATATGGTACCTACCTCATCAGGTTGTTGTGAGAATCAACTGAGTTAATATGCAGGCATACCTTGTTTTATTGTGATTCACTTTATTGTGCTTCTCAGATATTGCAATTTAAAGGTTTGCAGCAACTTTGTGTCACGCAAGTCCATTGGTGACATTTTTCTAACACCATTTGTTCAGGTCATATCGCTTTGTCACATTTTGGTAATTCTCTCTATCTTTCAAACATTTTCATTATTATTACATTTGTTATGGTGATATGTAATCAGTGATCTTTGATGTTTCTATTGTATTTGTTTTGGGGCGCAGTGAACCACACCCATATAAGATGGCAAACTCAATAAATGTTGCATGTGTTCTGGTTACTCCATGAAATAGCTATTCCCCATCTCTCTCCCTCTCTTTGGACCTCCCTATTCCCTGAGACACAACAGTATTGAAATTAGGGTAATTCATAACCCTCTAATGGTCTCTAAGTGTTCATGTGAAAGGAAAAGTCACTCATTTCTAATTTCTTAAATCAAAAGTTGGAATGATTAAGCTCAGTGAGAAAGGCACATCAAAAGCCAAGATAGGCCAAAAGTGAGGCCTCTTGTGCCAAACAGTTGGCCAAGTTTTGAATGCCAGGGAAAAATCCTTGAAAGAAATTAAAAGTGGTACTCCATGGAACATATGAATGGTAAGAAAGCAAAACAGACTTATTGCTGATATGGAGAAAGTTTTGGTGCTCTGTTTAGAAAATCTAGCCAGCCACGTCATTCCCTTAAGCCAAAGCCTAATCCAGAGAAATGTCCTAACTATATTCAATTGTCTGAAGGCTGAGAGAAGTGAGGAAGCTTCAGAAGAAAAGTTGGAAGTTAGCAGATGTTGGCTCATGAGGTTTAAGGAAGACTGTATCCATAACATAAAAGTGCAATATGAAGCAGCGAGTATTGACGTAGAAGCTATCCAGAAGATCTAGCTAAGATAATTAACAAAGGTGGCTACACTGAACAACAGATTTTCAATGTAGATGAAACAGACTTCTATTGGAAGAAGACACCATCTTGGATTTTCATAGCAAGAGAAGAGAAGTCAATGCCTGGCTTCAAAGCTTCAAATCATAGGATGACTCTCATGCTAGGAACTAATGCAGCTGGTGACTTGAAGTTGAAGCCAATGTTTATTTACCATTCTGAAAATCCTAGAATGTTTAAAAACTATGCTAAATCTATTCTGCCTGTGTCCTATAAATGGAACAACAAAGCCTGGATGACAGCACATCTGTTTGCCATATGGTTTACTGAATACTTTCAGCCCACTGTTGAGACCTACTACTCAGAAAAAAGATCCTTTCCAAATATTACTGCTCACTGACAATGCACCTGGTCTCCCAAGAGCCCTGATGGAGATGCACATGAGATGAATGTTGTTTTCTTGACTGCTAAAACAACATCCATTCTGCAGCCGATGAATCAAAAAGTCATTTCAACTTTCAAGTCTTATTATTAAGAAACACATTTCATAAGACTATAGCTACCATAGAGAGTGATTCCTCTGGTGGATCTGGGAAAAGTAAATTGAAAAGCTGTGGAGAGGATTCACCATTCCAGATGCCATTAACGACATTTGTGATTCATGGGAAGGGGTCACTATATCAGCATTCACAGGAGTTTCAAAGAAGTTGACACCAATCCTTATGGATGACTTTGAGGGGTTCCAGACTTCAGTAGAGGAAGTAACAACAGGTGTGGCAAAAATAGGAAGAGAACTAGAATCAGGAGTTGAGCCTGAAGATGTGATGAATTGCTACAATCTCGTGAAAAACTTGAACAGATGAAGAGTTCTTCTTATGGATGAATGAAGAAAGTGGTTTCTTGAGATGGAATCTACTCCTAGTGAAAATGCTGTGAAGGTTGTTGAAATGACCATAAAGAATTTAGACTATTGCATATACTTATATGATAAAGCATCAGCAGGGTGTGAGAAAACTGACTTCAGTTTTGGAAGAAGTTCTACTGTGTGTAAAATGCTGTTGAACAGTCTCACATGCTACAGAGAAATCATTCATAAAAACAGCAAATCCATGCAGCAAACTTCATTGTTGTCTTGTTTTAGGAAATGGCCATTGCCACCCCAACCTTCCACCATCCTCATCAGTCAGCAGCCATCAACATCTAGGCAAGGCCTTCCACCAGTAAAAAGATTACAACTCTGATTACGACATCTGAAAGCTCAGATGTTGGTTAGCATTTTTTTTTTTAGCAATAAAGTGTTTTTTAATTAAGGTCTATACATTTGGGTTCTTTGGAGATAATACTGTTGCATACTTAATAGACTCTTGTGTAAACACAAGATTTATATGTACTGGGAAACCAAAAAAATTTATTTCACTCACTTTACTGCAATATTCACTTTATTGCAGTGTTCTGAACTGAACCCACTATACCTCAGAGGTAGGCCTGTACACGTAAAGCACTTAGAATAGGGCTTAGCAATTAATAAGCAGTTTCATAGTGATGGCCATTATGATTATTATTTACTTCTCCCTTTACCTCACTGAATGGTAAGCTCTGTGAGGATAGCAACATGTCTTTGATTTGAGGCTTTGCACCTCAAATAAGGATAATAGAGTTTCTCGCTTTCTTCTGCTACCATAATGGAAAGCCATCAGGAGATAATGAATGTATGAAAAGTATAGAACAATCATCAACTGTAAAAGATTTATTTTCCTTACCCACTTTTTTTTTAATGAATCTGGAACAAGGGTCACTGGACTAACCTATGATTATTTGCATACTGCTCTTCACAGAAAAGTTACAGAAAATGTTAAGTGAGAAATAAATTTGCTGAGGCTCTAAGAAGCTAGAAAATGCAGGGAACATCTTCAGGTTACAAAATCATGCTGGTCGGTGATCAGCATTTTCCAAGGAGTATGTCAAATCATTGTTCCAGATGATACTAACAAATGTTTTCTGCTTTTTAGTTTGGGGTGGGAGAGTGGATCTATAGTGAAATAAATTTGAGAAATACTAGATTAAACAAATCTAAACAAGTTCCTTTGTGGGATGACTTTTCAGAGACTTTAATAAGCTAATCAGCACCATGAATTTCTAGGAGGGGATCTCAGATTCATCAAGGGGACAGAATTTCCTAAAGCTATCTGACTTTAGAACACTTTTCCATCAAGGGTCTTGGGAAACAAGTGTTTCACTGTACACACTTTCAAAACACATGGTGGAAAACATTGATTCAGGCTAGCTCTCATGGATATAACATATATATTTTATGTTATATCCATGTCTGTAAATAACTTAAGATATTAAATAACTTACCCAATTGACACAGCCAATGCAAGGTCTGAGTCCTGCCTGGATTTTTCCAAACAACCATACTAATGCCATTCTCTTCTTCAACTCTCAGAAAATAAAGGCCTGAGGCTTCTGATTTTGTTCCAAAGTGGTTTTCAACGTCAAATTCCAGATTCTCAAATTCTCAAGAAATTTCAATGCGAAGTTTGTGAAAAACATAAATGAAGTAGATTTCATCTACTTTCCAGTCAAATTTTGAATGATCCTAACTTCTCTGAAGTTCTAAATCTAACCTCCCTCTCAAGACCTCTTCTTTCAATGCCTACATATAAGAGGAGCTCAGTTAATACTCACTGAGCATTGAATCTTCCATAATTTTTCCTATCAGTGAGAGACCATCTCCTTCCCCCCAAAATACATTTTCTGTGCTCTTCAATGGTAGTTTTCATAACCTCCCATATAACTATTTATACACATTCTTTTTCCAGTACTAGATTACAAAATCCTAAAAGAAAAGATCTTTGTCTCATCCATCCCTATAAATTGGTACCAAAACTTGATCCCAGGGAAAGAGCTCCTATAATCATTTACACATTACTGTAAATTAATGTTCATCATTTCTCATCCCATATTAACCCAAGCAGATTAAATTTATGTTGCAGTAACAAACGGCCCCAAGATCACAGTGATCTAAACCAATAAAAGTTCCTCACATGTGTTACAGGTCTCACGTGGGTCAGCAGAGAACTCTGCTCCATACAGTCATTCAAGATCTAAGCTCATGGAAGGCTTGACCAGTAACCTCCTCGGTCACTATAGCTGGGAAGAGTGCTAGGGTCTCACATTCAGCATCTCCTGTCTTGACCCAGAAGTGACACAAGCTACTTCTGCTCAAAGCCTGTTGGTTAGAACCAGTTGTGTGGTCTTTCCCAACTGCGGAGCTGGGGAGGGGGGCAGAGGAGCCTAACCATCTCATGTGACCAAAAGAGAAGGAAAATCAGGTGTAGGTAAATTCTGTAAGTCTCTACCATACTGTGAGTCTGTAAAAATTAAGCTTTATTTCTAATAATGGAATGAGGACATTATACCCTTATTAAATGCTTAGGGTAACTTGACTAATGAATAAATTGAAAGTTAGAGGTATTTCCAAGAACAGAGAGTGTTCTCTCTGACCTTGGGCAAGTTTGATCACCACTCTGGATCCTAGTTTTTTTTTTAGTCTGTAAGACAAGAGAGTGGATAACATTACTTCTAAGATCCTTTCTTGCTCAAATATTCTAATATTCTATGGTGTAGTAGGGGCATTTATCTCCCAGATTGCCCTCCTTTTATCTATAAAAGAGATCTTGTTAACAAAGGCCCAGCCACACTGGACAGAATTATATCTTGAACACCAGTTGTTTTTTTGTCCAAAATAAATGGGAAACTACAGAGGAGAGAACAGTGCAGAAAGAAAGGATCCAGAAATAGCCTTTCCTTTCAAGCTGGAGTCAAGCAGGAGCCTTGAGCAGACTGGAGACATCCACTTTGCTTTGGGGAGATGCCAAAGTTGTCTCTTCAATCAAAGAGGATTTTAAGAGGAGCACAAAAATTCTTTAACGTTCTCTGAGCTGCTCTCTGGCCCTGGCCCAGGAAAGAATGTTATTGTAACTGAGACGCCAGGACATCTGGCAGTGTTATATTCTTGTTTGGCCCAGTACAGCTCTTTATTTATTAAAGCCTCAGGTCTCCTCAGGCCATGGTTCAGTGTATTAATTTATGTAGTTTGCCTCCCTAGAGAAAAGACCGATTTGAATACCCTCAGCTTCATTATGACCAGGTTTGTTGCTGAGATATTAATGCTGAAGCTTTTTATTTCCTCTCCTTTCTTATTATGTCTGTAATAGGAATGTGGGGCCCACTCTAGGCAACATTCAAGATCCAACACCTCTCCCTTCCCCTTTCAAGTGCCCCTTTCTTGCTTCGCTGTACCAATATGAATTGGACTCTGGATTTAGTTCATTCCATTGTAAGTTAACAAACCTGATATTTCTTGAGTGCTAAATATATGCAAGTCTTATGTTAGTGTGAATTAAATGAGACCCAGTCCCTGCCTTCGAGGGCCTAGGAATGGACAGACAGTCCCTGACAATAGTTCAACTTATGATTTTTTGACTGTAGGATGGTATGAAAGCAATAAGAATTCAGTAGAAACTGTGCTTTGAATTTTGAATTTTTATCTTATCCTGGCTATATGTTATACAGTATGATATTCTCTTGTGATACCACAGCTCCCAGTCAGCCATGTGATCAGAAAGGCAAACAACCAATACACTTACAACCATTCTGCACCCATGCAACCATTCTCTTTTTCTCTTTCAGTACACTATTCAATTAATGATGAGATAGCCAACACTTCATTATAAAATAGGCTTTGTGTTAGATGATTTTGCCCAACTGTAGGCTAATATAAATGTTCTGAGCACATTTAAGGTAAGCTAAACTAAACTATAATGTTTGGTAGGTGAAGTATATTAAATGCATTTCCACTTAAGATATTTTCACTTTAGGATGGGTTTATCAGGACATAATTCCATCTTAAATTAAGGAAGGCTTGTACAGGGGAGCCATACATGGAGACAAACTTCTCCAGGAGAGTGTGGCAGGTGCAGAACTAGAGATCAGTCCAAGAGGAGGGTTGGGGAGGAGGGAGTGGGCAACCCTGCCCAAGAGGTACAGGTGAGACAGATTTCTAGAGATACTTGATCCGGGTCCTGAAAGATAGGTAAGAGTTTAGCAGATGTGGAAGGGTATGTGTCTGGGACAAAGTGTGATGGGGTAAAATAACATTCCATGCTTGAGGAACTTCAAATAATTTCAGTTGGCTCAAGCATGAATTCACTCAAGCATGAGTGAGAAGAAGTACAGAAGTGAGAAAGGGGCCAGATCATGGTGGACCTTGTTCTTTGAAAATGATTTAAACCGTCCTTCCCAAGAGTGTTTGGAGAATGGGTTCCCAAAGACCAAAATGTCTCCTGAGGTCCTAAAATACATTTTGATTGTCAAGCAGAGTCCCAGGAGAAAACAGCACTCTCACATTATATGTTTATTTACAAAGGGACCATTGGGAGGGGCATGGTATAGAATAGCCACAGGGAAAGTTCAGTGTCCAGGAGGCCAGTGGCAAAGGAGCTGTCATCACCATCAGGCTGAAGGGATGAGGGGAAGGTGTAAGTCTTGGACCTCAGAAGGGGAGAGTCATGTAGAAGAAAGATGTGTAGAGTGCAACCAGTAGAATAAATCCCCCAAACACCATCTCCCTTTTCCCTCCAGTCTTCTGCCAAGTCTTATCTGTAGGCCCTAACTTAACCAGAAGCTAGAGTCCATTGACACACCTAGAATCTACTTTGCAGGGTATGAAAGACAAAATGCACCAATTAAAAAGATGATATGCAGGCTATTGCAATAGAGAAAACATTCATAATGAGCAATGACTCAAATAACAGGAAAGGGGTCTGGGTTTTGTAGAAGCAAGTAAATAGGGGAATTGTGAAGAAGAGTGGAGATGGGTCTTACCTACATCATATGGGAAAGGGTGATTTTTTGTGGTCAGTCATTTCCCTGAATACAGAAGGATGGGAGAATTTCTTGACTGTAACTTGAGCATAGACCTCAGATGAAGTTCAATATTGTTGATTCCTCTGTCATTCAAGATGAATGCGTATTATTCATTCCTGAACATCTCGGAAGCAATCATAAGCCTCCTGAGTGGGACAAAGCAAAATCTAAGAAATAGTCTATCAAGTGGGAATGCAAGCTGGTGCAGCCACTCTGGAAAAGAGTATGGAGGTTCCTTAAAAAACTAAAAATAGAACTACCCTACGACCCAGCAATTGCACTACCAGACATTTATCCACGGGATACAGGTGTGCTGTTTCGAAGAGACACATGCACCCCCATGTTTATAGCAGCACTATCAACAATAGCCAAAGTATAGAAAGAGCCCAAATGTCCATCGATGGATGAATGGATAAAGAAGATGTGGTGTAGGGGCGCCTGGGTGGCGCAGTCGGTTAAGCATCTGACTTCAGCCAGGTCACGATCTCGCGGTCCATGAGTTCGAGCCCCGCGTCAGGCTCTGGGCTGATGGCTCAGAGCCTGGAGCCTGTTTCCCATTCTGTGTCTCCCTCTCTCTCTGCCCCTCCCCCGTTCATGCTCTGTCTCTCTCTGTCCCAAAAATAAATAAACGTTGAAAAAAAAAATTAAAAAAAAAAAAAAAGAAGATGTGGTGTATATATATACAATGGAGTATTACTCGGCAATCAAAAAGAATGAAATCTTGCCATTTGCAACTACGTAGATGGAACTGGAGGCTATTATGAGAAGTGAAATTAGTCAGAGAAAGACAAAAATCATATGACTTCACTCATATGAGGACTTTAAGAGACAAAACAGATGAACATAAGGGAAGGGAAATAAAAATAATATAAAAACAGGGAGGGGGACAAAACAGAAGAGACTCACAAATATGGAGAACAAACTGGGGGTGACTGGAGGGGTTCTGGGAGGGGGGATGGGCTAGATGGGTAAGGGGCACTAAGGAATCTACTCCTGAAATCATTGTTGCACTATATGCTAACTAATTTGGATGTAAATTTTAAAAAATAAAAAATGAAATTAAAAAAAAAAGTCATTTGTATAAAATAAATTAATTAATTAAAAATTGAAAAATTAAAAAGGAGTGCACATCCTGTGATGAGCACCAGGTGTTGTATGGAAGTGTTGATTCACTATATTGTGCAACTGAAACTAATAAACTGTATGTTAACTAACTGAAATTTAAATAAAAACTTTAAAAAAAGAAAAAAAAAGAAATAGTCTATCAAGGATTGTTGTTGGCATTGTTCCTATAAAAATCAGTTGAACCATTTGTTAGGGGTGATGGCAAAAATCAGGGTTTTTTTTTTACTTGTTTTTTGAGAGAGAGAGAGAGAATCTGTGTGTGAGATCCAGGGAGAGGGGCAGAGGGGGCGAGAGAGAAAATCCCAAGCAGGCTCTATGCTCAGCACAGAGCTTGACATGGGGCCTGATTCCATGAATCTGGGATCATGACCTGATCAAAATCAAGAGCTAGATACTCAACCGAGTCACCCAGGTGCCCCCAAGATCAGTTTTTTTGAAGTTATGGATATCAGGCATCTTACATGAAAAAGAGAAATATTAATATAGAAGGTTGTATTAAGTAGTCAGGAGTTGAAACTTGAGGGTAACCAGTCTAGTGGAATCCAGGTCAGTGGAGGAAAATCTTTCAGTTATGTAACACCACTCATTGGGTTTCTTAAAGCTAGAATGTCAGTGCTCTGGGGATGTGCATGACATTGGTTACCTCTCATATTTGGACATGCATGACCTGAGCATTTCAACTGGACCTGCTTCCTTAGTGGCCCCGACAGCAGCTTGTCCAAAAAGACATCTGGCTTATGGTCTGCTACAGTGATGACTCCTCCAAGGCTTATATCAAGCCATTGGACTTTGGCTCTCAGAGCTTCTTCAAAGGCCCAGAGCAAGGCAACTTAGAGTTCCAATAGACAAGAATCTGGCTGGTCCGGTTTTAGTTCTCCATGACACCAGGTCAGGTACGAGGGAGAAAAATTGAAAAACTTAGTGTGGAGTGTTGTAGCTAGATACCTAAGGAAATGAAAAGAATTGAAAATTTGGTATTATTGACAATGTGAGCAAAGTGACAGGATCCAATCCAATTTTCAGATAGATACCACAAGTGGTTTTTCCAAGGGATGGAGAAAGAAGAAAGTCAACTAAATTTCTATCACATAGTGACAGAATTTGTTTATCAAATTATCTGCTCTTTATGTAGGAGCACAAAATAGCTCAAAGGCAATGAACAACAGGGCCAGAATCTGATAACTGGGAAAAAAGTGCTCTGGGCCATGCAGTTTTCTACTGACACAAAATTTCCCTTTACACTCACCCTCCTCTTATTCAAAAATAATCTCAAAGAAAGGCTATTCCTGATCTGCAAATAAGGATAGTCTCATCAGATATGGCCTGATGATTTATATAAATGAAGCAAGAATCATAATTTACCATTATATAGGTCTTCTCAGGTTTGCTCTTCTGGAAGCTTTCAAAAAGAATCTCAGATTGGACTTTTAAAAACCTTAGGAAGCTAGGAAGTCAAGGCAAGAACTTACCACAGATCTCGTCTGTAGTACCTATAGATTTCAGTGAAATCCACTCTTCTTGGGGTTCCAAAAAAAAAATCCTAATTTGCTGGTCTTCCCAAATATGTGACTTTTATACTCACCTGTTACACTAGAAACTCTTAGTATAAGGCAGATATAAGGACAGTTTTTCCAAGACAGCTTTGTAAGCATTGGCTCCCTAAAGTCAACCTTTGTTTCTTATAAGTGTTTGGCCTTAGAGCATCAAGGTGATTTAGTCAATTGAGTGTCCAACTTCGACTCAGGTCATGATCTCACAGTTAGTGAGTTCAAGCCCCATGTCAATCTGAGCCTGCTTCGGATTCTGTGTCTCAGTCTCTCTGCCCCTCCCCGACTCGTGCTCTGTATCTCTCTCTCTCTCAAAAATAAATAAACAGTAAAAAAAAGTGTTTGGTCATATATGGTTAAATGAGCATCAGTCTCAAATATGTCATTCCAAGTAAGGCCATGGTTGCATGACTAATGTTTCCAATTGTGTTGCTAACATGGAAGACTGGTAAGGATTGAAACTATTCAAATAAGTATATTGCCATGAAGAGAGAATATTTAATAGTTCCTGAATGCTGGAGAGCTCAGGCAGGGAGAAAAAGTTAAATGTGTTATTTCTGGTTTTTGGGGTTTTTTTTAATGTTTATTTACTTTTGAAGGAGAGAGAGGCTGAGTGTGATCAGGGGGGGGCAGAGAGAGAAACGGAGACACAGAATCTGAAGCAGGCTCCAGGCTCTGAGCTGTCAGCACAGAGTCCGATGCGGGGCTCAAACCTGCAAACCGTGAGATCATGACTTGAGCTAAAGTCAGACGCTTAACCAACAGAGCCACCCAGGCACCCCTGTCATTTCTGTTTTTAAAAGCATAATCTATTAAATTGTTATGAGTTATAGACAGCTTAAGAGAAAAGATACTTTAGTGGCTTCTTTATATCCAGAAAATAGGATATTAAAATATGAACACTATTTCTAACACAAGCCACATTCATCCTTCATCAGTCAGTACTATATAATAAATTCTCTTTCCACTGCAACTTGAGTCAGCAATCTCATGAACCCATCTGTTTTTTGACTAATGTCTTGGAAATTCTGATTCAGTCCATTTGTCTCTAAGTTGTTTCAGTGAGGCTTTCAGAAGTCTGTGCCCAAAAGTACCTGGCAAAGTCCCTTTCCTCGGGTCTCCTGTTGAAGAAAATCCACTTGGGCATGTACCTAAGTGGTACAGGCAAGACCACTCATGCAAGCATCAGAGTAAAGCAAAACTTATCTGTAGGTGAGAAAAGACTCAAAATGATTGTAGTTAATTTATTACCGATCATGTTCAAAAGTGAAAGATCTGGGGGCATGTAGCTTGTTCAGTTGGTAGAGCATGTGACCCTTGATCTCAGGGCTGTGAGTTCAAGTCCCATGTTGGGCACAGAGCTTACTTTAAAAAAAATTCAAAAAATTAAAGATCTGATGAAAGTTCATTATAAGAATAATGTAGCTGAAAAGTAAATTGAGATGTTTCTGTGGTGTGCAAAACAAAGTGAATCTAAGACATGTTTTAGATAAACTATAAACATGATGATTCGTCCTATTTTCAAAGAACAGTAGATATTGCATCTTTTGTTGTTTTTCAATCTTTATTTATTCATTTTGAGAGAGAGAGACCGAGAGAGAGAGAGATTGAGAATCTCAAGCAGGCTCCACGCTGTCAGCCCAGAGCTTGACACGGGGCTCAGTCTCTTGAATGGTGAGACCATGACCTGAGCCCAAATCAAGAGTTAGATGTTTAACTGACTGAGCCACCCAGGCTCCCCTTCATCTAACTTTTAAAAATGAATGAACATAATCTTTAAGAGAAAAATATCATCAGATATAGCATGTAATAATCCTGGGACATAATATACAATGAATATTAAGTGCATAGTTAAAATATACCAGGAATATACTGATAGCATCAAGTAAAGAGATTCAGTAAGTGTGGAGTAGGTCCTAAGTATCTGTATATTAATAAAATTCTGTAGGTAAGTAATGTGAATCCTCACTTGAAAACCACTGGCCTGGATGCTAGATTCAAATTAAAGAAGTAAAGTTGTTACCAAATTAACATTAAAAAAATAAATTATGACAACAGTGTACTGTTGTTTAATATTATGCAAAGTAGCACTAAGACTTTCGTTAATAGAAGCATATCACAGATGGGGAGCTGGGTGGCTCAGTCCGTTAAGCAGCTGACTTGAGCTCAGGTCATGATCTCAGGATTTGTGAGTCTGAGCCCTGCATCAGGCTGTCTGCTGTCAGCAGAGCCTGCTTCAGATCCTCTGTCTCCTTCTCTCTCTGCCCCTCCCCTGCTCACTCTCTCTCTCAAAAACAAATAAACATTAAAAAAAAAATAAAATAAAGAAGCATATCACAGACAATGAGGGAGCTTCCCATACATCATATCATTTCTAAACATTTATATTAGTAACATTTTACCCATACAGATTTAACCTAGGGAAGGTTAGCTATCTTTTCTGATTTGACAATGTTTTCCATACAACTCATCTATGGTAACATATCAAATAAGCCTAATTATTTCCAGCACCTCTCTCCTCATAAGGGAAAAGAACAAATTGCTTGCGATTTTTCTGGGGACCCTCTGGGAAATCTTAAAGACAGACTTAAAGACACCATTTAGTATTCAATTTATGAAGTGCAAAATACCAAAACTTGTCAGGAGAATTTGAACACTGGTTAAAATTAGGTCATGGTGGGAGTTGGGGGGGGGGGCACCTGGGTGGCTCAGTTGGTAGAGTGTCCGACTTCAGCTCAGGTCATGATCTCGCGGCTTGTGAGTTCGAGCCCGGCGTCGATCTCTGTGCTGACAGCTCGGAGTCTGGAGCCTGCTTTGGATTCCGTGTCTCTCCATCTCTTGGCCCCTCCCCTGCTCATGCTCTGGGTCTCTCTGTCTCTCAATAATAAATGAACGTTAAAAAAATTAAAAAAAAAAAGATTAGGTCATGGGTTGCTGAGAATAATACATGGCTACCAATGTAATCGAAGTGACAGTAACAGAATTAAAAAGCAAACATAGGAGATACTGTGATGATAAACAACCTAAAATAGCTCTTTCAGAAGTGAAAGACTTTGTTCTCAAATAATCACAGACATGACAAAGTCAACATAAAGCACAGGAAATTATTCTTATAATACACAGAATCTTTGTCATCTGGGCAGATTACACAGAAGGTACCAATAAACTTTGATAAAGCAACCAATAATCTCAGAAAACCTTGTCGTTTTGTTAGGGAAAAATCTGTTGTATCATGGCCGACAGGACTGATAAGGGAATTTCAGTCCTTGCCTCAAGACGTCCCTTCCCCTTCCCGCCCGGTTCTTGTTCCCACCCTGCTTGCTTCAGGCACCAAATTACTACTAATGAGGAATGCGGAAATGGCAGACTATAAATTGTCCCCTCTGTTGATGCTCTGGGCTCAGATCTCTGGAGAATGATCTCCTCTGGGCCCACCAGTGTAAAATAAACCTCTTGCCTTCCAAGATCTCCGTGTGCTGGTTCTTCTGCTGGATGATCCAGACCAGTTTCCGGAACAATTTTAATTGAGAAAAAAGCAAATTCTAGTTTTCATCAGTACAATTGGCGCCAAAGATTTAGAAAAAAAAATTTTAATGTTTATTTTTGAGAGAGACAGAGTGTGAGCAGGGGAGGAGCAGAGAGAGAGATAGGAAGATACAGAATCTGCAGCAGGTTCCAGGCTCCACACTGTCAGCACAGAGCTGGATATGGAGCTCAAACTCAGGAACCGTGAGATCATGACCTGAGCCAAAGTCGAGGCTTGGTCGGTTGGGCTTTGGCTCAGGTCATGATCTCGTGACCTTACTGGGTTCATGAGTTTGAGCCCTGCATCAGGCTCTGTGCTGACAGCTCAGAACCTGGAGCCTGCTTCGGATTGTCTCCCTCTCTCTCTGCCCCTCCTCCACCCTCTCTCACTCTCTCTAAAAAATGAATAAACATTTAAAAACAATTAAATTTTAAAAAATCTTGTAAGTAAATTATAAACCTTAGCCCACTTTGATCATGTCAAGTAAAATTCCCTTCCTTCAAGCTTTCTATAAGCTTTTATACTTATTGAGGTTTATCCTAAAAGTTCCTATTTCTCATTTTGGAACAACCAATCATTTTACTTTAGGACAAAACTGCTGTCTCTTTCTCTCTCTCCCCCACCTTTTTTTTTTTTTTTAAACAAAAACAAAAACACACCCCCTTTAGTACAATTTCTCAAAGTGGCAAAAAGTAAACAAGTTTGTTAACAAACCCAAAGATATAGCCTCTCTGTATCCTATGAGAACTTTAGAAATATTCATTTCATGTAAGTGCTTATTTATCTTTAAGCCAATCAGAATAGAGTTCTTTTAAGAGATTTTATAATCTAATTTGATAATACCATCTGAATTTTAAAATATATTATAAACTCACAGACACATATACACATGAATCCAGATAGTGTATAGATTCAATTTTAAATTTCACATAAACACAGATATAGAAAACTTCATATCAAAGAGCTGTTCTCTTATTGGGTATAAATTCTTAATCGATTTGAGCTAAAAACAGACCAATTGACAATGGAAAAGAGTAACACGATAGATTATCTGTCATCGCTCACCCATCAGAGACAAGAGCTCTATAAACCATCAATCTATTTGCAGAAATCACAAATGGTCAGATCATAAAACTGGATGAAGCTGGGATTCAAGCAAGTAAAGGTACCTCTGGTTCCCACAAGTTTGTCTTCTACCACTCCACTGTCAGGAAAGACCTACATGAGAACAGTACCGGCTTTTTCCATAAAACTGAAAATCCTTTTCAGATTTCTTCCCATTACTAAAAACAGGTACTAATGTAAGTCTTTCATAAAAGCAAAATGGCATAACTCAAATTTTGGGAAAGTGGACATGTTCTTTGTTTTATACCATTTCAGTTTACAAAAGATTTCATAGGAGCGCTCTACTTTCAAATAGTGGGGGGAAACTGTCCTCAAAAAGAATCAAAATAAACTCCTTACTGTATTGGCAACGGGCAAGAGTCTGCAACAGGACTTGAAGTCAGACGCACCAATGGGTCCCCCAGTCGCCAGTCACAAATGGAGCACAAGGGGTCAACACAGGGGTCTGGTTACTTGGGTGGAGTAAGTGAGCATCTGAAGGAGAAACCCAACCCTATCTGCATCATGGCACCAAACTGTCAAAGACAAAATGCACTGGATGATGGAGGAGGTGGGTTGATTCAGGCTGTTGCAATAAAGAGAAAGTCTATTAATGGGGAATCCCAAAGAAAAGGAAGAAGATCTGGGGTTTATAGAGCCATGTAGGTAAGGGAATTGTGAGGAGCAGTGGAGGCTGTTGTGATCTAAGTCATAAAGGAAGAGGGAAGGGTTCTTTGCCTTCGGCTGTTTTCTGAAACTCCAAAGGGTGGGGGATTTCAGAAAACCAAAGGATAGGAGGATTTCTTAACCATTGTTGTTTTCCTTGGGCTCAGGTAAAATTTAACATTGTAAGGGCTCATCAAGCAAATACACGTAAGCTGATGGTTATTATTGTTACTTTAGTGGCTTTGACTTTGGCATCATACCACAACAATCATTGTAATCCATTATAAGATGCAGCATCAGATTTTTTCTTTTACTGTCTATAATTCAAACACTAACATTTAAAGGTGATTTATCTTTTGAAACAGTCCCCATGGAAGCACATAGCTTGTGCAAAAGCCTCCACAAACTGTGCTGGAGCTTCGGGGCCTTGAGGGTTAGGTGAGAAAAGGTGAGGCTGGAGAGACAGCTAAGGACAGGGTGAGGAGAGCCCTTTGGGCCCCTTGACTAGTTAACAACCCAGGCTACAGAATAAGGGGCATGATGCCATCTTGCTAAAAGCCTGAGACTTGGGGCCAACCTCTCTGGGTTTGGAACCAGATTTTGCCTCTTACTGCCTCTGTGATCTTGAGCGAGTTACTTAACCTCAGTTGTCTTTAGTTGTAAAATGATACTAACAGCATCTCCTTCCAAGGACTTTTGTGATTTAACACAAATAAAACACCCAGAACTGTGTCTGCAATGTACTGTTAGCCACAACGACTACCAGAAATTTGATTGTTGTTGTCACTCTTTTCTACTTTTCTTGGTTAAGTGTTGCTCTCTGGGAGCACTGTCACAATGCTGATATTCCCCTATAGGTGCGGCTCATTGACCCAGTCGGGCTGGATTTGGAGTTGTGGGGTGGGTAAGGGCTCCACTTGATACTGCCTCTGCATAGCTATTTAGGCAACAGTGACTAGAGTAATTGATCAAGTCAAAGAGTGAGGTTTTGGAGATTGGGGTATAGGTTAAGTCCTGTTTTTGTGAAACAAAGTGTTAATAAGGGTTTGCACTATATGGCTCCAGGAAGCTTCCTTTGACATCAGTATCTACCCAGTGCCCTTGTCTAAACTTCTGTTACAGTGAAAATGGGGAATTCAAGTGAAATGGACAGGAAGAAGCACCAAGGGCCTAAATATGCCTGAGGCTTGGAATGCACAGAAAGTCATGAAGCAAAAGCAAAACGTTCAGGGTGCGCCTGGATGGCTCAGTCGGGTAAGTGTTTGACTCCTGATTTTGGCTCAGGTCATGGGATCAAGTCCCACCTTGGGCTCCGGCACTGAGTGAGGAGGCTGCTTGAGATGCTTTCTCTCTCTCTCTCTTTCCCTTTGCCCCTCTCCCTCGCTTGCACACACTCTCTCTTTCTAAAATAAAAATTATATATATATATGTACATATATATATATTTAAAAAATGAAAGCGTTCAGTTTGTTTATCGAAATACATAGTGTGTTTCATCAAAATATAGAAATTCAAAGAAAAGCAGCATCTCACCCTTCTCCTAAGGGTAGACACACAAAAGTAGATTTGAAGATTCTTGTCTGACACAGAGATTGTTCCAGACTTCATTACAAATGCAAACTTGATTTGCATCTAGTTCCCAGTCCAAGAGAGCTGGTGAATTATTCTGGAGCCTGAGGTTTCTTAGATCACTGTGCAAGTGCCTGCTGGCTGCAGACAAGAGCCACCAGCATGGTTCAAAGCCAGCTCTGTCCCGTCTCACTCAAGAATGGCACTGCTGGGGCATGGAGCATGGACTGAGAGAAGGTCAGCAGGGACCACCACTGTCTTTGGAAGTCATGCAAGCAAAATCCCCATTCTTTGCCCATTACTGACATAAACTGTAATTTGTAGCCTGAAAACATTAGGGTGAAATATTCACACACGCACACACACACACACACACACACACACACACACCCTATCCCCCAGCTCCTGCAGCTGCATGGAGGACAAAGAGCAATACAGAAACTGAACACCCACAGCAGAAACATCCATAGAAAAATGCCTATTTCCAAATTAATTTGGGTAGTGTCACCATTTGCTTTACTGCCGTGTCAAGCTCTGTGTCCAGGGGCAGAAATGTTGTACACAAATAGATTGTTAGTACTGCAGGGAGTTGAAGTTTACTCAATCACTATGAGGGCCATGGCCTTCCAAGCTTTTGACCATGACCCAGAGTAAGAAATACACTTCCTATTAGGACCCAATGCGCACATCCATAACTGAAGCAAGATTTCCATGATCTAAAAACTCCCACCATGGCTCATTGCTAGCTATCATCCTGATGTCACCAAACCACAGAACACGGAGTCAGTGAGAGATGCACACAATCGGCTGTTGGCACACAACTGCTACACACCCACAACAGTAACAGCATAATTAAGACAGCTGAGGGGCGCCTGGGTGGCTCAGTCGGTTAAGCATCTGACTTCGGCTCAGGTCATGATCTCATGACTCGTGGGTTCAAGCCCCATGTGGGTCTCTGTGCTGACAGCTCAGAGCCTGAAGCCTGCTTTGGATTCTGTGTCTCCCTCTCTCTCTGCCTCTCCCCCACTCATGCTCTGTCTCTCTCTCAAAAATGAACATTAAAATAAATAAATAACTTTTTTAAAAAGACAGCTGAACAGTATTGCAAAAAACACTTTCAGAAACCCTTTCTAATTTCCAAAATTTGTAAAACAAAGAAGAGCATCAACACAAAATGCCTGAAAGCGTTCTTTAGATAATTTTCTGGTCTTTGGAAGTCTTTTTCAGTAAGGCTGAAAGTCTCCCTCATTATTTTAACTTCTGTTGAGGACATTCCAAGAAAGATGATCCCTCTCTTTTACATCATTGCCTTCTCCAATTTTTCTCTGGTCCCACTTTGATTCAGCCCAGACATTTTCTTTGGAAGCAGTTTTAGCAAAGCCCTGACAAATTAAGTTTAATAAGCTATAAAATGAAGAGTGTGTATGTGTGTGCTAAATTCACATGACTCTAGGTATTCTGAACAAATGTGGCCATTGGTAGCTCTTCCTTAGGCCTTAAAATTATTGTGCAAATAAAAGAATTATATTGCTGTTTAATAAACTACCCTAAAACTCAGTGGCATTCAACAATAAGCATCCATATCTCAGATCTGAGTGTTAGCTGTGGAGACTATCTGCTCTTACCTGGGCTTACTCTTGTGTTTGTGGAGCAGCTGGGGGCTCCTAAGCTATGTTTGCATGGGGCGGCTTTTCTCCACAAAGTCCCTCATCCAGCTCGTGGGATCACTGGACTAGACTCATAGAAACACTCCTCGGGGCAATGGAAATAGCTCAAAAGACAGGAGGAGATTTGAAAGACCCATTGAAAACATCACTTTTGCCTCCTGTCTATTAGCTAAATCAAGTCACAGGGCTAGGCCCAGAGTTCAAGGGTGGGGAGGACACCCCACCCACAGAGAGAGGGTGCTACAAAATGACACCACAAAGGACATGGTTCCAAGGAGGGGTGAAGAATTAGGGCCAGTGGTAGGCTGAATAATGCATGCCAGAATGGCACATCCTAATCCCTGGAACCTGAAAATATGACCTCATATAGCAAAAGGACTTTTCAGATGTGATTAAAGTAAGGGTTTTAAGATGGAGAGATTATCTTGGATTTTTGGGTGAACCCAATGTAACCACGGATCCTTCTAAGAGGGAAGTAAGATCAGAATTAGAAGAAGAAGACGGGGGTGCACCTGAGTTGCTCAGTCTGTTGAGTGTCTTTGTCTCAGATCACAATCTTGCGGTTTGTGAGTTTAAGCCCCACATCGGGCACTGTGCTGACAGTTCAGAGCTTGGAGCTTGTTTCGGAGTCTGTGTCTCCGTCTATCTCTGCCCCTCCCCTTCTAACGCTCTCTTTTTCTCTCAAAAATAAATAAACATTAAAAAAAAGAGAGAGAGAAGAAGGATATGGGAAACAGAAGGAGAAAAGGTGATGTGATGCAGGGCCACGAGCCAAGGACTGAGGACAGCCTCCAGAAGCTGGAAAAGGCAAGGAGACAGAATGTCCTCCAAAGTCTCCAGAAGCAATGTAGCCCTGCCAACATCTTGATTTTAGACTTCTGACCTCCAAACTATAAGAGAATACTTTTATGTTTTTTTAAGGCACTAAATTTGTGGGGTTTTTTTTGTATAGTGGCAAATGAAAAGCAGTACAGATTTTGGTATCTGAATGTGAGGTGCTGCTGTCACAAATACCTAAAAATGTGGATGTAGCTTTGGAATTGAGAGCATGATTTAAAGTTTGAAAAAGACTAGATTGCCTTGAACAGACTGTTAGTAGAGATATGGATGTTAAAAACTGCTTGTAAAGGCTCAGGAGGAAATGAGAAATATGTTGTGGGAATATGGAAGAAAGGAGATTCTTGTGGTAGAAAGGTTAGCTAAATTGTGTCCTATATTTATGTGGAAAGAATTTGTTAGTGATGAACTTGCATATTTCACTGAAGAAATTTTTTTTTTTAAGTTTATTTTGAGAGAGAGAGAGCATGTGTGAGCAGGCAAGGGGCAGAGAGAGTGGGAGAGAGAGGATCCCAAGAAAGCTCTGTGTATTTGCACAGACCCTGACAAAGGGCTCAAACTCATGAGCCATGAGATGCTGACCTGAGCTGAAACCAAGAGTCAGACACGTAACAAACTGAGCCACCCAGGCACCCCAGCTGAGGAGATTTCTAAATAAAGTGTTGAAGATGCAAACTACCTGATTCTTATTGTTTGTAGTAAAATACAAGAGGAAAGAGATAAATTGAGAAAAGAAATGTTAAGCAAATGGAACCAGGAATTAATAATTTTGGAAATTCTCAGCCTATCCAGATTACAAAAAAGACCAAAATTAGGAGACTTACAATCAGGAAAGAAAGCCTGGAGAGGAAGCTGAGTGTGTGGGTGGGCAATCTTCTGGAAGTACTGGGAAGAAATAAAATGTCACTATATTCTGTCTCACAGAGGGCTCCTTGAAGAGATAAAGCATGTGACTTATGGATTTCCTCAGCCATCTCATGGGCCTATCCAGGAAGAACCTATAGAGGAGACTTTTGTCTAATGGTGGGAATCTCTGTAACATACATGGGAGACCCACAAGGTTCTTGATGATGTTATATAAGAAATGTTGTCACTTTGAACCAAAGGGGACACAGAGGGGACAAAGTAAAAAAAAAAACACTCTTGGACTCCCCAAGTTCCATAGGCAGGAAACAGGTGGATCAAACTACTTAAGTGAAAACATGTTCTACTCTTCATGAAAAAGAAAGAATGACTCAGGATAAACTCCCATCCTCAGGGATTTGAACCAAAAGCCACAGAGGTTTTTAATCACAGCCCTTGAAATAGTTTTCACAGGTGGATTTCAAAATTGTTTGGGATGAATGACTTCTTCTTTCCCTCTATTTTATTCCTTTTTGAATGGGAATGTCTATAACTATTGTCCTAGGTCTGTCTTACCATTGTATTTGGGGGAGCCAATAACCTGTTTGCTGGTTTCACAAATCTATGGATGGAGAGGAATTTTGCTCCAGGATGAATCGTACCCAGAGTCTTACTCATTCTTGATTTAGATGAAGTGATTTGGGACTCTTGAACGGATAATATTCAGAGAGATTTTGAGCTTTGGTTTGATGCTGTGACAGGTTGAGAATTTGGGACATAATGGAAAGGGGTAAATCTATTTTGCTGTGGGATGGATGTGAATCTTTGGGGGCCAGAAGGTAGAATGTGGTAAGCTGAATAAGGATCCTTTAAATATGTTCACATCTTAATCTCTGGAACCTGTGGATGACCCTCTAAATGGCAAAAGGGAATTTGCACCTATGATTGTTAGACTATTTAGATGAATAGATTATCCTGTTTTTTCCATGTGGGCCCTAAATATAATCACAAGGGTCCTTATGAAAAAGAGGCAAGAAGGTCAAAGCAGGGAGAAGGTGATAGGATAACAGAAACCGGGATTGGAGTGATGCGATGAGGAGCCAAGGAGTGCCAGAGCTTCTAGAAGCTACAAGAAGCAAGGGGCAGATTCTCCCTTGGACCATCCAGAAGGAACCAACTCCTGTTGGCACCTTGATTTTAGCCCATTAATACTCATTCTGGACTTCTGGTCTGCGCTGTAAGATAATACATTTGTGTTATTTTAGGCCACTATGTTTGTGGTAATTTGTTACAACAGCAACGAATATATATATAGGACCAATATAGGACCATTAACACAATCTTATGTAGAAATAAGCCTAGCTCCCCCATTTTTACATACACAGTAAAACTTTGGTTTGTGAGCATAATTCATTCTGGAAACATGCTTGTAATCCAAAGCACTCGTACATCAAAGAGAATTTCAAGGGGGCGCCTGGGTGGCGCAGTCGGTTAAGCGTCTGACTTCAGCCAGGTCACGATCTCAGGGTCCGTGAGTTCGAGCCCCGCGTCGGGCTCTGGGCTGATGGCTCAGAGCCTGGAGCCTGTTTCCGGTTCTGTGTCTCCCTCTCTCTCTGCCCCTCCCCCATTCGTGCTCTGTCTCTCTCTGTCCCAAAAATAAATAAACGTTGAAAAAAAAATTAAAAAAAAAAAAAAAGAGAATTTCAAGAACCATTGGCTCAGTTGTGATCATGTGATATTCAGTATCAAGTACTACTCTTATTGCAAGACATTGCTTATTTATCAAGTTAAAGTTTATTAGAAATGTTTGCTCATCTTGTGGAACACTCACAGAACAAATTACTCACAATCCAAGGTTTTACTGTAATGCCATCTTAAGCATTAGAATTATTTTTTAAATATAGGCTGTTATTTCTAAATATAGAAATATATTTAAATATAGGCTGTTAATGGGGCGCCTGGGTGGCTTAGTTGGTTGAGCGTCCGACTTCAGCTCAGGTCACCATCTCGTGGTCTGTGAGTTCGAGCCCCGCATCGGGCTCTGGGCCAATGGCTCAGAGCCTGGAGCCTACTTCTGATTCTGTGTCTCCCTCTCTCTCTGCCCCTCCCCCGTTCATGCTCTGTCTCTCTCTGTCTCAAAAATAAATAAATGTTAAAAAAAATGTAAATATAGGCTGTTAATATAGGCTGTGCATTCAAAGATATGCACTTTGTGGACATTTGACATTCTCAAATGTGACTTGGTCTTCTACTGGAACCAGCTCATTTTCCAAGAGAAGGCATCTTTACTTTAAAAATGAAAGTCAATGATAGGGTGCCTGGGTGGCTCAGAGCTGGTTAAGCTTCCAACTGTTGGTTTTGGCTCAGGTCATGATCTCAGGGTTTGTGTGTTCAAGGCCTGTGTTGGGCTCTGTGCTGACAGCACGGAGCCTGCTTGGGACTCACTCTCTCTCCCTCTCCCTCTCTGCCCCTCCTCCACTTGTGGTCTCTCTCTCTCTCTCTCTCTCTCAATAAATAAATAAATAAATAAATAAAATAAAAGTCAGTAATAGGATCTGAAATACAGAAATCTATAAGCAACTGTAAACACAATTAAAAAGTTAAAGTAAAAAATTATATGTGATGGAACAAAAATTATTGATGTAGGAGCGCTGGGCATCACTGAAAGGAATTTTGCAGTTACAAGGCCCCTTCCTCCCTTTTCATTGTTGCTTGTTGGAAGCCAGGAAATCTACATCATAAAGGTGGAAGCAGTAGGAAAGGAGCAAGGAGAAAAGAGAGAGAAAAAGAGTTGGAGCAAGATGCCCTGGAGCTTTGTAGGCTGTGATCAAAGTGGATAGAATATCGAGAAAGGTAATTTTTAAAAATATATTGCTGTAAATGATATAAATGGATCCTCTTTAAAGTTTTCAGGCAAGACAGAATAGCAATATATACAAGTTTTGGATTTCTTCTGTGTGTTGGAATGAAGATACATAGTACATAACTGTATTGTTATTTTGGATCCTTTCTCAAGAGTTACTTTATCATTGAGGAGTACTTTGGTTTGCAAGTGTTAGAAAAGGGAGATAGATTATATCTTAACAAGTAGGGAGGGATTTGTTTCCCTCACATAACAAGAAGCCTGGAGGCACATGGTTTTGGGCGTGGTTCTTCAAGAGCTCAGGTTCTTTTCATCATAAGTACTGATCACCTGAGTGGCTTTTACATTTAGACTTATATCCTATATTTGAATGATGGCTGCTACAGTTCCAGGCATCATGACCTCATTCAAAGGCAAGAAGTACAAGGGTGGCCAAGGTGAGCACCTATCTCCTCCTACATCTCTATTAAAAGGAAACAAATCATTGTTTTCAGCATCCCTCAGCACACTTTTCCTTAGATCTCATTGGCCAGAACTGGGTCACTGGTTGCCCCAACACCCAGTACTTGTAGACAGGAGAATGCAAGAATCTGGCTTTCCAGACTCTGTAGTAGCATGTAGTAAAGAAAATGGGACTGGGAATGGCTTTTGGATGGTTCTCCATTGGGGTTTGAGGAAATGAGCAGTCTCTCTTATTTTCAAGGGGCTCCTGGTTGGTGGTCAGCAGATTTGGGAACTGAGTGAGGGCTACAACTCTGTTGTGAGGTCTGGCCTCCAGAGAAAAGCCATAGCAGTGCTTTTCAAAAATGCTGGCATTCCCTTCCCCAGTGGGCTTCTCAGTGCTGAGACAAATATGTCTTCTGGGGCATCTTGGAGAACATACTAGTGGAATAGATAAGTAGGTGACACCTGCTGAATCTTTTATGTCATTTTCCCTAAATTGTTGGATTGCTTTCCCTACATAGTATCAAGGTATTTCTGGCATGTTGCCTTCATAAGAACTTCAGCATAGATCTTAAAAACCAAGACTCTAGAACCAGGCTAACTGATTTGAATCTCAGCTTCACCACTTACAAGCTGCATATGGGAAATTGTTGTGTTGCATCCACACGACTCCTGAAACAGAACGCTACGGGCACCAGTGACAGTCACAACAAAGTTTATTGCAATGAGAGGCAAGGCCTACTGATCGGGACAGACACTCTTGACCAGAGTGCGGCTTCGAACAGCCGGGGTACAGAGTTTTTATAGCCAACCACATCGTCTTATCATCTACTGGGAACAGAACAAAGAAACAGTTCCCAGATGGGGGTAGAAACAGTTCAGGCATGCCCTTGCCCCAATCCAATCAAACACTAATCCAGTTGATTTTCCTTGAACTTTTGTTCCCTTGATTGATAGGACAAGGCTGTTATCTCTTAACCTACAGTGTCAAAACAAAGCTGTTATTTCTCAAGGCTACAGGTTAGCCCTACACTACAATTTAACCCTTACAGTTGAAGCTCCAAATGCCTCAGTTTCCTCTTTTATAAGTAGACATGATAATACATATCTCAAACTTATTCTTAGGATTGAATAACAATATATGAAAGTATTGCCTTTTTTATAACTTTTCTTCTTAAAATTTTTTAAGTGTTTATTTATTTTTGAGAGAGAGGGTGGTGGAGGGGCACAGAGAGGGATCTGAAATGGGCTCTAAGCTGACAGCACAGAGCCCAGTGCAGGGCTTGAACTCATGAACCGTGACATGACCTGAGCCAAAGTCGGATGCTTAACTGACTGAGCCACCCAGGTGTCCCAATATGTGAAAGCATTTTAAATAGTGCTTGGTACCTAGCAAAAGCTACATGTGTGTCAGCTAGCATTATTATTTATGTTCCCCATGAAGTCTGGATTTCAGCACCAACTGAGCAGATGATTAATATTATCCCCAACTGCTCACATAAGCACTTTGGGTCTAGAATTTTGATAACTGCTTCCATATCAATAGAGTCAGCCCAATCTAAAGCTGCCTTCTTCCTTTTTTGGTCTAGAATTTTCAGAATCTCTTGCCACATGTATTTCCCGGACTTTGCTCTTACAAGTTAGCAGACTGTCAAAACTCCATGTGATGGTTAAGTTTTCTTCAGGGTTTATCTTTTCATTTGGTCTCTTGAGGTATGCTAGGAACCTCATCATTGCCTTCATTTATTTGGCAAGGGAAGCCAACACATAGAGGGGTGTGATGTACATTAAATCATCTGAATTTTCTCGTGTCTCTCCATTCAGTCATCAGAGTTCTACTCTGTTCTAATCAATGTCCTTGGTTTCAGATAAAGAGTGTTTAGGCTGTGAATTTAAGTGATTTTGTAATTCAGTGACCCACAAGATCAATTTTTGTTTTTAGTTTTCACCTATCTTGACTTCTAGTTGCTAGAAAAAAGAAACTTTATTGTTATTGTTGTTGTTTGGTTGTTTAACTGTATTAGAAATCACAGAGAAGTCCCTCATGTATATGTCCTTTGAGCTGAAAACTTAGGAGTTTGAGCTGAGAAATTAGGAGTCAGAGCTCATTGTTCTCTTTCTCTAAGCTAACTCCAGGAAAAAAAACAACAGCGACAGCCACTTTACTCCCACTTTAGTTCTTGTGTTCCTAAGCTGCTACTTGGTTTCCCCAGAACTGTTTTCAAAGGGTGCTTCATTCTAGGTGAGCACAGTGTTAACTGAATAAAGCATTTTGCTACTCCATGCCCTAAACTGCCTGCATGAAAACCCTGTCAACCAGCTGGACTTTCAATCCCCCATCTTATTCAAACTAGATAACCCAGCCTTAACTTCTTCTGTTTTCCTGAGGGTTTGTGTCTGTCGATTCTAATGTCTGTATCAGTCAGGCTACTTAACCACAAGGAACAGAAACGTACTCTACCTGATTTAATGAGAAGAGGAATTTATTTAAAGGAAAGCTTAGAGTTGGGCTCAGAGGCACATGCATTTAGAAACAACGGCTCAGATCTTTTCATAGAACTGGTAAGGTGAAGACACTGCTTTCTCTACCACTGTATACGAGCCATGCCGGCTTCCACTATCAATACCATGGCACTGGTCATTGTTACCACTGTCAGCAGCGCCATCTCAAAAACTTGATCACCTTTGCCATTGGAGTCTTTAACTTCCACAGGGATTACATAGTACATAAATCCCAAGCTTTTAAAGATAGTTCAGGTCCTGAGCAGGAAAAAAAAAAAAAAAAAAAAACAAACAAACAACCAAAACATATTTTTATTTCACAGAGACCTGCTTTAAGACTGAAGCACATAGTCCCAGCTTTATAAGGTTATGTACACAATTGTTATTTGTTGCTTATAACTTTCATACAACTTGAATAGGTTAAGAAATGTGATTTATGTTTCTTACCTTAAATATCCCCTTTAGATTTTAGTGTACTCTTCAGAGTGATTTCTGCCCTGATCTTCATTTCTTCTTAGTTTCCTGGAGGTGGGCATCATAGTGTAATGGAAAGATTTGAGTTCTGGAGTTTGGAAAACTTTGGATTCAATCCTGACTCTGGCCCTAATCAGCAGTGCCTGTTGGTGGGCATATTACTTAATTTTTCAAAGTCTTGGCTGCTTCTTCTATAAAATGGGTATAGTAAATCTGCTCCATGAGTTGTTATGAGATCAGGGTAATTCACACAGAGCTTAGTAAGAGATGCTGAGAAACAATGGGCTTGATTGTGTAGACAGAATTGTGTTTTCTACATTTATAATTGAGCAATTATCTAAAGTATGTTACATGGGACGAATATATGGAAAGAAGTAGAGCAGACTTAGCAATACCAACAGACACTGTTGCATTGTTGTGAAGTAATTCCAAACATCTTCCTTCTTTTAACCTAACATCCATTGTTCACAAGTGGTGGAAATGCCAAAAACCAACCACAGTTCATCCGGTAAGCATGACCTTGACCATCAGCAGCCAGGGCTTTCACTATTGAAATCGCACTGTGTTATTTTCTTCCTCTCTAAGTTTATAATGAATTCTCTCTTGAGAGGACGTGATGAAATACACAACTCCATCCTAGTGAGTATCTTTATGTTCATAAGCAGTATCCTTTAGTAATTATTAATATAAATTATAATGTTAATTCTATAAGAAAAATACTTGAGATAGTATTAATTTCCTTCAAAGACATTGCAAGTATATTATTTATATAAATAAATAGAATCTATATATATATAATACAAATATATTTGTATCATATAAATACATATAATGTGTGTACATATGAATATTACACCCTTAAACTTTATCTCTCTATATATACATATATTTTTTAAAAGGTCCTGAAATAATCACTGTATGTAATATCCTCTATAGCAGTGGGTCTGTGATGTTTAAATGACTGATATCTTTCAGAAATCTCTAGGCAACCCGGTGGTACAGTTATTAACCACACGCAGGAACTTGGCTTTGAAGCAAATCTACTAGATTTAGAATTTGTACCATCCATATTCAAAGCCCAGAAAGTCTTGGCCACCAGATGTCACTCTTCTTCTATTTCGCTTCTAGTGCCCTAAGCACTGTGAGACCTTATTTTCTAACAAGGGACTGAGAAAAATACGTGCCTCGCAAGGTTCCTGGGATTTCACCAAAAGGTCTTATTAAGAGGAATAGTCCTGCCCTTACAGATTTCCTTGTGGCTCTTGAGTATCACCTGGACAGTTTCAGACAGCTGAGAATTGGGGGCTCATCCGTTCAAAAAATGTGAGAGCTGTTTACTTGAGCTTGAAGTAAAAGGTAGGACTGACCTAATGTGCCTTGAGATGAGAGCTAGCTAAATGTAAGAGAGGCCATGAGGTGTGTTCTACTAAGATCCTGGGGTCAGAAGATTTCCCTAACCACTTGGGTGGCCCTGAGAGCTCACTTACAAAATGAGAAAGTGGGGCTAAGTCATTTCTAGGGTCTAAAAATTCCATGATCAGTTTTTAAATGCCTCTGTTGAGGATTGTGGACAGTAGAGTGGGGTGATCTAAATTCAGGACAGAAGACCCTAAGGAGGACAGTGAAGTAGAGATGGAGAAATCCCACAGGGAAGGTAAAGGGAAGTTGAACCTGATGTAGTGACTAGTTACAGGGCCTGAAACTTGCTGCGGTTATGAATCCTGTCATTTTGACCCCTAGGTGATCCACCAGGCCGCTCGTCTTCCATTCTAGATCCTCCTTAACAATGATCTATAATGCTCAGCGATGCAACTGTACAACATTGTCTCTCCCAGGGTTTGGTTGGATTTAATATGTCTTCTCAGTCAATGTTTGTGGTACCTTCAGGGCATGGGATGTGTTTTATTTCGTTTTGAATTTACAATAGTACAATGTTCAGCTAGCTCATCCGGAGTGTTTGTAGAATCCAGGGAGAGAAGGAAGAAAAAGAAAGAGAGATGGGATTCATTTATTGAGCGCCTACTATATGCCAAGTATACCTAAATACTTTTCACATGTTTTATTTCATCTCCAAAATAGACTCCTGAGGCAGCATCATGCTCATAAAGAGGCTGAATTCAAATGGCTAAGTGACTTGTCCAAAGTAAAAAAAAAAACCAAGTGGTAGACTCAGAAGGCTACCTATAACCCATTCTGCAAAGGACACTGAGACTCAGGACATGTATTAAAGTTGCATGCACCTGTAAATGGGTGAGCCCCCAGTCTTCCCTCACTGGGCTTCACTGCTGGAATGCCCCTAGTGCTTAAAAGCCCCTGGACTGCACCACTCGGGAGGATGCTTCGTCATATGAACATTTGCACACTAACCCTGACCTTGCTAGAATATTATTTATGGCCACGATTAACCTGTCTCCCTCGCTCCTTTCTCCCTTTGGGCTGCGGAATTGAAAGGTTGCTAGAAGTCCTCTCCCACAGAGTTGAGAGTTTGCAGACGGCCCCTGAAAAGCTGGGGCGTTCCGAATTGGCTGAGCGCTCTGCCTGGGAGGGCGGGGAGTTTGCCCAACGTCTCTGACCAGAATCCTTGCCTTCAGGAGCCGAGAGCCCAGAAGCGGGGAGAAGTTGGAGAGGTTAGGCAGGGGGGTGTTGGAAGAAACTGCGGACAGACCCTCGCCCTGGTAGGCTAAGCCCCCGAGGAGTGTTTCTGCCGCGTCCGGGCCGTGTGTGGACGCGCCGCGCGCGGCCCCGCCAGGGCTGGGAGTTTGTAGACCGTCCCTGCCGCGGCCCGCTCGGCGGCGGCCCTGCGGCTCCGGCGGCAGCCGCGGCGGCCCCGGGCGCGATCCAACCCAGGTAGCCGCGCCGCAGGCTCGGGGCGCCGCGACCCCGTGCCCCGCCGTGTCGTGGGCCCCGCGGGGACAGCGGCTGGCGGGCGCTCCCTGCTGCTACTGCTGCTGCTCAACAAGGAGGTGAGAGCTACTGGGTCGCGGAGATCGCGTCGGGCTTGCCATCCCCGCGGAGAGATGCACGCAGAGGGGACCACGGAGGGCGCGGGGAGCTGAGCGCGGGCGGCGAGAGCCTGCACCGAGGGCGGCGCGGCCAGGGGCTTCCGCCCGCCGCCTGCGTGGGTGCCCTGGCTGCAGCCGCTCTGCGGGACCCGGGAGTGCAGCTGGGGACGCGCCTTGAGGCGCCCACCTGCCCGGGGCAGCCCTCCCCAGGGGAGACAGGAGGCCCCCCAGGGCCCTTTGGGAAAAGGACTGACCAGAGGAGGCTTTGGTGGCGCGGACCGGAGGCGAGCTGCCGGGGATGGCAGATGGGCGCTCGGACCTCGGAGGAGGCTGGTGGGGTCGCGCTGCGGGTGTGGGCCGAGCTGGGGTCCCCGGGACCCGGGCGCACAGGGCGGGCTCCGCCACCGGCCAGGGGAGAGGAAGAAGGGAGGTTGGCCCCAGGCCCAGAAGAGAAAGGATGCGGCGGCCGGAGCTCCTCAGGGCTGGGGGACCAAGGAAGCCCGAGGAAACCCCCACCCCTAGGGGCCGGCCGCCGGCCCCGCGATCCCACCCGCGCGCTCCGCCAGGCTGCCTGGCCGAAGAGGCTGCGGGGAGCGCAGAGCCCACACCCGCGCACACACTCCCCGAGAGCATGCTCAGTGCGGCCCTGGGAACTTCCTGCCGAGTCGCGAGCCGCCCCGGCCCCCTCCGAGTCGGCTGCGAGCTAAGTTGGGGGAGACCGAGCGCGTGGGTGGGGGGCGCGGCGCCCGCCTGTAGCCCTTTGGTGCCCCTGGCCCCTGCCTAGCCTTTGCTCAGCTCCCGACGCTACTCGCGCCGACCGCCCCCGCGGCTGGGAACGGGGGTGTGGATGTCATCCCTCGCTCTCCGAGGCCAGGTCCGAGGCTGGGAGGCCAGAGGCCTGGCGGTGCGGTCGGACCCGCTCTCTATGCACTCGCTGAGCGCGCGGACCTCGCGCAGGGAGCAGACTGGGTGGAAGGGGGTGTGTGAGCCGGGGACGTTCGCGCACACACTTGCTGTCACACACAAAGCCGTGGTTTCGTAGCTACCGCGCGCAAGAGGGAAGAGGTGGCGCTTGCATTGTCCAGCCGCGTTGCGAGCGCCAGCGGGGTGCTCTGCGGGAACCAGGCGATGCTTGAGGTTCTCAGATGCCGGGGTCGGGGTCTAGAGCCCGGTGCTCCTGGTTCTGACTGCCAAGCCCGGCGCAGGGGAGGGCACAGTTTGTTTGCACCTGGCTGTGGCCGCCTGTTTAGGGAAGGTTGGGCATTTATGGAGCTGTGAAGTTGGGGAGGGGAAGGCTAAGGTTTGTACCGGGCTCGGTGGGATGGCCCGGTGCACCTGGAAACACAATTCAGATTCGAGCATGAGCAGCAGGATCTCATTGTAAAGAGAGGCAAGTGGGGGGCTGGTGCCCCTGCCTGTGTTCATTATCAGGACCTGAGCAACTTGGCTGGGTTTTACTCCTCGAGCACCCCCTCCCCACCCACCACCATGTTAGCTACTGCATCACCCTTATCCTGATCCTTGTCGCAGGATCAGACCTGCCTTGTTTTGATTCAAGAAATCAAAGTTTTTCGCGATGGGCAAGCCCATCACAGATCTGACTTAATAAATGAGTTTTCACCACCACCCCCACTTCTGCTTTCCTACAAATTCTTCTTGTTCTTGTTCAGGGCTGAGGTAAGCAACCTTAACTTTGTCAGGATTAGAGTGACGCTCCATTTTCTAGAGGCCTTTTTAGTTTTCTCCAGTTACTAACCCAGTGTAGTCGGAGTGAAGTGGAGAGGTTCTGAAAAAGGCCATGATAGAGGAGGGTGAAGAGGGTGACCCTTCTCCCCCTTCTAGGTGCTGCGAGAAGAGGAGAAGCGAGTGCCTCTGCCTGACACCCACACTCTGCAGAGCTGGGTGCTGGCTTTTCCTTTGGTCTCCACCTTTGTTCCAGTTTGCCTGGGTTTGGGACACTTGTGACCAGAATCACTAGGAGAAAGGAATCTGCAGGCCTGGGTTGGGGCTTTGGGGGTTTGCACCTACAGGAGCAGTTGCCGGCTGGTGTTAAGGCGGACTGCGATGGCGGGAGACTGGGGGCTCAGACTCTGCCCATATCTGTCAGTGGCATCTGGGTGCTCCAGCCGTGTTGCAAAGCAGCTCAGGGACTTTGTGATCCCAGCAGTGTACATTTCAAGCGCTTTGTGTTCCAAGTGTGAATAGAGCAGACATATACACTCACACGTATGTATGTATATGTACATTCTCATAAAGAAGTATGTGCCTATGCAATGTTCTTCAGTAGCATCTTGGAGCTGGAAGGGACCTCATTTCAGGAGAGCACAGGAATTCAAATTTTCTCCCTTCCCATTCAGTTTCTCAGTTTAAAAATAACTAAGCCAGCCTTCTGCCCAGCTGGCCTCCAAAAGCATTGAAATGCTAGTCCCCCTGTGATTCTAGCCCAAGGGGAGGCCTTTGGTTCCTCCCTTAGAAGTGTGGCTCCTCAGGGTCCATTGTAGATGTCCCTCACTTAACACCACCTTTCCAAATGCTCCATGTGGCTTGGGATCTAAGTCATTGCAGAGTCACCCTCAGATTGATTTTGGCAGGGGACAGACAGTGACCGGTATGTGCAGCAGAGATGTCCAGAAAACTGCATAGAGCGGTCATCATAAGACTTGGGTTGGGAGGTTCATGTCCTCTCTCACACTTGTGATCGTCCAGGTGGGTAGTTGCCCTGCTCCTTGCCAAGAGATGTAAAAAGTAGTGGGTACTCATTTTATTCCCTCCTCCTTGTGTCTTTCGGCCCTCTGGGTCCAGAAAGGAGGGGTGGTGGTGGGGGGTGGCTTTCTTTGTTGATATTATTGTAGTAAATATCAGGAAAGCATATACTGCCAGGAGCTTTGTCTCAGAGGGTTTATTGTGATGAGTGTCAAAGTTTGAGAAAGGGTCCTTGTGTCAGGTGATCAGTTAATTGATAGTTTTGGCTGAAGGAAGATGTATGTGTTCCAGAATCCAGGTACTTTTTAAAAAAGAAAGGGAATAATTTTATATTGGGGGAGGATGCCATTGTGGGTGACAGTTGAGAGGTTTGGGTCACAAATAAATCTGGTACTTGTCAATGCAAGTTTTACTAGGCTGCCTTGAAAGTTCTCAAGTGCTTTGAAGTATAGAGTCACTCCTAATAACCAAAGGATAATTGTACTTTCTAATTTGTTTGAAATTGAGTAAAGATCTCCCGACCCTTGTTAAAGTTTCTTTCTTTAAAGATTTTTTTAAATGCTTTTTTTTTTTTTTTTGAGAGAGAAAGAGAGAGAGGGAGAGAACTAGTGGGGGTAGGACAGAGAGAGAGGGAGACACAGAATCCAAAGCAGACTCCAGGCTCTGAATAGTCAGCACAGAGCCCAACATGGGGCTTGAACTCACGAGCCGTGAGATCATGACCTGAGCCAAAGTCGGACACTTAACTGACTGAGCCCCCCAGTGCCCCTTAGAGTTTCTAATCTAAGTCTTGTCTCTGTGGTATCTTGCATCTTGTGTCAACATCAAAAATCTGAGCATGGTGTGACCTCTGCCAGCTGCAGGTGTGTTCATTGAGTGTTTATATGGCAGCTGCCATGAGCCATGCCCTGTGCCGGTGCTGAGTATAAAGACGTCCTTCTTCAAAATTACCTTCTCACTTTTAATTTATCTGACCTTCTCTTTCAGTGTGTTAATGCAAACTAATAGCTCTTGGAAGGTCGCCAAGTTGGGTCCCAGGAGCCTTAGTGCTTTTAACCATGTTCTCTGTTGGCTGGAAGCATGGGGACTTGAGCTGTGTTTGCCCACTTGGGCTGTGTTATTTATTTATTCTTTCATTGCTTAAATTCATGTTTCCCTGACTTTGTCGCATCTGGAAAGCTGTATGTGTGCAGGAGAGGGGTTGGAAGAATCACTTTATTTCTTCAAAATCCCGGAGCTGTCTTGTCTGAACACATAACTTTCTGCAAAGAGAACAGGAGCCTTTCTGTCGAGGCCGTTTGTCAGGTCTGAAAAATCTGGACAGGCCATGGGGATCAGCTTTCATGGCTGGGTTTGGTGGGGTTTTCCCTGTAAACCGCCCCCACCCTGCGATGCTTGTGTTAAGGCCTGCTGGACCTTGGCCCCAGCTGGGGAGGTTATATACGATGGCTAAGGAGTATTTCTCAACCCTGTTGGCCATGGCATGAATTTAGGAGTGAGGTGTATCTAAGTACTTTATTACTTGCAGGAGTTAAATACTGGTGTTTGCATTTGATTCACTTTTTACCCCTAGAATAGAATAACAGCGTCACTTTTGCATCCCTCTGTGATTTTTGTGGCTGGCCCTGGAGGGAACGTGTGCCACCCACCCACTCCTGTCTAAGCTGCAGTCCTTAGTGTTGTAGTTCTGAGCACAGACGGCTTCTAAGTCCTGTCATGCTGGTGAGATGCTTTTCATAAGTATCCTACACAGAACAGTCTTCCACTATAATAGTTTTGGAAGTATAATAGTCTTTCATGTCTCAGTCCACCCATGGAAGTGTGTTGTGTTGGTGATCATCACAGATATTATGTGTCTTAGTGGAGAAGTGTCAAGAAGAGGTGAGCAAGAAAAAAGAGATGGGATGAAAAAAAATTACCTTCTGTAATTGACATGGTTGCAAATGTTTCTTTTGTATTTCCTTTACTCTTTGCTACGACAGTAAGGTGGATACTCTTGTTATTCCCATTTTATATATTGGGAGACTGAGACCTTTGCAAGGTCGTGAAACCTGGCCCAGGTCACGTACAGCTGGCAAGTGGCTGGGCCAGGATTAGAACCCAGGTGGTCTAGGTCCGGAGTCCATATTAGCTGCACTATGCTTAGTTAAGGCTAGCAAGCTCACCCTGTTCCAGCCAGCCCTTCCTTTCCAACCAAAGCCAAGAGGAAGCTTAGACACTCAGGGGTTGAAAAGCAGCTCAGGGAGATCCCTCCTGATTCCTTCTCTTTCTAGCTGAGGGCATAGAGGTGCAGAGGGAGAAGGGCTTATCAGCCAGTGGGCAGTAGTGACAAAGCTGGGTTTCACTTCTGACCCTTGGTCTATAGGAGCAATTGATAACAACTGATAACAGATGTGTACCTGCTTTGTCTTCAGAAATGATTCAGGAAGCAAATGTGATAGTTTGTCATTTGACATCTGTCTCTCCCACTCCTGGAACCCCCTGTAGGCACACATCCGACTTCACCTTGGAATCTGGTGGAGAGCAGGTGGTATGTCCACATCTTTTTACCATCCCCATGTGGGAGAATCTGAGCAACTTATATTATACCTTTAAGTGAGGTATTCCCTTCTGAATGTTAAGTTTGACATTTTAAGAATACAGTCTGGAATCGATTTTACATTTCACTCTTAAATTCTCTCTCTCTCCTTTTCTGTGTGTGTGTGTGTGTGTGTGTGTGTGTGTGTGTGTGTGTGTGTCTGTTTCTGTCTCTCTGTCTATGTGTGTCTCAGGGCTTCTGGCCCCACTCAGCATTGATTTCCATTCTATAGGAGCATGGGGTAGGCAAGGGGTGACCTGGCAGAGGCCTCAGGGCTTCTAATAAAGGGCCCATGAGGACAATCCCACAGTGTCTGTGGATTCCTGGAAGGATTGCTGAGGCCCTGAAGAATATTCCTCTGACCACTGGAATTACCGTACTTGGTGGAATCTTCCAGTTGGACGCAACAGCAAGCACCATTTCCTTTCATTTTATTCCTTGCGTATGACTAGCATTGCATTGGGCATCCTGGGGCTCCTGCCTGTTCCAGATTCTGAGTGTTTCTGGTTAATAAGTAGTCCCTAGGTGCTCAAGGAGTTTAAAGTCTAGGCCTGGTCAGGGCCACACAGAAGAGTTAAGTTCAGTTAGGAGGCAGTATGCAAATGAAGAACACATTAAGTCAGCCCTTGTGACCACTTTGGGCCTCAGTTCTTCTGTGGAAAAGTAAGAGGGGATTGAATGAGCTCCAAAGTTCTGTTCAGTCCTAACGTTGTATAATCCCATACATATGGCAAAGGAGGTGTGGCATGAGGAAAGAAAATTCCCTTACTGAATAAAAAAAGATTGAGGAAAACTCAAGTTGTTTTTGCTCTTGCTGGTAGACTCCCTGTAGTAGACAGTTGAAATGCTTACCTAAGAGGAACCAACCCTCTATTATCACTATTCTTCTGGGATGTTTATTTTTGTATATTTAGAAATAAAAAGCCTTGGTCCTTACTACTCCGCCTAGAAATAACCTGTTTCCCCTAGTGAAGCTGTTTTTTCCTTTGGGAACTTGAGATTCAAAGAGCAGAAGATGACCAGGCTCGCGGAGTTCTGTGGTTATGTGGCACAGTGCCCTGGGGAACGAGGCTAAGGATTTACCCTGCCACAAGCTGGGCCAAATTCTGTGTACATACGTTCATTACAGCTTCCCCACCAAACAACTACATTAAAAGAACAGGCAGTTTGATATCAATCTCCTTGTAGGTCCTTTTTTTTAACCATCTGTTATTTTCACTTCCGATTTTTTTAATTTACTAGTGCTCCTGCCAGTGAGTTTTCTACATGACTGACTCTTTCTCTTATGCATGTTTTTTTAGGAGAGCTCCACCTCTGCCTCATGCTAAGTAGGATCTTTCTGTGTTCCTTCGGTGCATTTCTTGATATTTCTTTCCTATTTCTGTGGGATTTCCCGCACCCCCTCTCCTGTAATTTTTCAGAGCCACTGGGGTTAGAGGCAGAACTAAGTGGGGATTTGGAGGGGAAGGGCCTCCCAAGGGGACATTATGTGGGTGATCTTTCACTAGCCATCATTTAGGACATACAGATGTAATTCTCTTAGGTGAATGTTACCATTTTTCTTCTATAGTTTCACCATTCCTTTTTTTGTTTCTTATTTGCTTTTCTGAGGTCCAATAAGCTTCAGAAAGGGAAAGTTGTTTCCTAGGTTGGCTAAGAAAAACAATGCATCTAGCCCCAAGGACTTCTCAGAAAGGAGTACAGAGCTCTAGAAGGCACCCTCCCACAGGGCCTGTGCCCCTGGCCGCTCACATAATCAGCTGGGCATCCTGGCATCCTGGGTAAACTTCCACCGTGACAGGCGGGCCTGTCTGCAGTTAGCCGGCTGTCTCCATGCAGGTCAGTTCAACGTTCTGTGATTCTGGTTCTTCATGTGTCATACGAGGCATCTCTTAGCTTCTCCTACATACGTGGGATTCTTCTAGTATGCCTTCTTGGCTGGGTTCAGCATGCTTATCTAACTCTTCTTTCCTTAATCTGTTCTTAATATTCTAGGTGTTTTCCTAGTTTTGAGGGCCTTTTTGGTTGTGCTTGTTTACAGTTCTGTTGTTTAAATCAATCAGAGGACTTTTTGTGGACATTTTTTCCATAGTGAGAGCACAATTCTTGGGCTCATGAAACCCAACAAACTGGTACTACTGTGTGAAATTGTGTGTGTATTCATGTCTACGCTGTTAGCACTCTTTGCCTCATTGTTCTGTTATCTACAACAAGAAGTAGGAGTGGTCAGATTGGAGCTGCAGATCTGGAGTAGCCCTCAGTTAAAAGAAGTCTCCAGAAAGTTGGTGTGGAAGGATTTTGTTAATACTGTTTTTCTCCTAGCACAGGCTTATCAGCTGTAGCTAGGATGTCTTTGGAGATTGTATGGCTAATGATTTTATTACACTCTCCTATAGACTGCAGTAAAGTGTTTTCCATGATAATGAGTTGCTTATTCTATCATTAGTGCCTTTTCTCTAATTGCCCCTAAAACAGAATCAGATACAGCTTTCCATTTTTGATGCTGTGCCTGGTTAGTGTTCTCCGAGTTCCGGTTTCTTCCTCCCACTCCAGTGACTTTGAGAGAGACTTTTCTGTTTCCTCATTGTCAGCCTTTAGTATGAAGATTATAAGATTACGCAATCTTTCTATATATAACCACAAATTTAGTGGCTTAAAGCCACACAAATTTATTGTTTTATATTTCAGTAGGTCAGAGAGACAACACAGGCCCCTTCGGCTAAGACCAAGTGTCCACTTCTTCTGGAAACTCTAGGGAAGAATCCACTTCCTTGCCTCTTTCAGCTTGTAAAGGCCACCCACATTCGTAGGCTTGTGCCCCCTTCCTCCTCGGTCAGAACCAGTGATGCTGAGCTGAGTCCTTGTCCCTCTGCCATCAACCTGGCTCTCTGATGATAGCTGGGAAAGGTTCTCTGATATTAAGGATCTATGTGATTAGATTGGGCCCTCCTGGATAATCCAGGATAATCTCATCTCAAGGTCCTTAAGGTAATCCTGTGTGTCCTGTAAGGTAGTGTGTTCACAGGTTCCAGGGATTAGGACGTGAACATCTCTGGGGCCATTTTTCTGCCTCCCACAGTGCTCTAAACTCTTTGTAAAGAATTGTGTTTTTTTTTTGTTGTTGTTTGTTTGTTTGTTTGTTTTACTGTTTATGTAGATCTCCTTCTTTCTGTTGAGGAACTTTACTGTCATAGGAAATTTAGGCAAGTTCCCCTCATCTTTTTGAATATATTAAAGTCAGCTATTTGCAAAACACTGTATTTAGGATTTGAGTCCTGCTTTGGTTGGACATTGAGCTATGCACATTTATGTGTCCAGCCTTGTGTAATTATCACCAGTCCTACTTCTGTGAGGAAACTGAGGTACTAAGGAAACTTGCCCCGGGTCATGAAGCCAGAATGCAAAAGTGGATCTCATTGATTGTGAAGTCTGTGTTCTTTTCACTCTTTCTGCCTCAGAAGTGATAATGGAAAAACAAAATGAGAAATGGTAAGGGAAATGTAAAATAATGTCAAATTTCTCTGCTTCTGCCAACATGATAACAGACAATAAATATTGCCTGTGGTAGATTAATTGCACTGATGGCCCCAGTTAATGGCCTCCCTGTCTCTACACTTTTTGCCTTATAACTCTACAGTCCCCTTTTCTTCCCTCCCCCACCACTGGGATTGGCCATGTGATGCTTTGGCTAGTGGGATGTTAGCAAATATCCTGTGAACAAGTTTAAAAGAGCCTGCATGTTTCTGATTGCCTTTTACACAGCTGGACTTGCTCTCTTAGATCCCTGCCACCGCCTGGCAAACATGCCTAGGCTAGCCTAATGGAGAGTTCTGAGAGACACACGGGATGAGCCAAACTGTGTCAGCTGAGGCCATCCTGGACCAGCCAGCCTCCAGCTGAACTGTTGGGTGCTTAGAGTCTCCTGAACATGCCTTGGCAAGGTCAGGTGAATCTGTCCTAGATCACCAGAACCATTCAGCTGACCTGTAGAGCTGTAGAAATATTCGATGATTGTTGTTTCAAGCCACTGAGTTCTAGGGAGCTTTGTTACACAGCAACTGCTAACTGATACACCCCTCATCTCAGATGTTTGAATAGCATAAGAAGTGTTTTTGATGTCTGTTTGAATATCATTTTGGACTACTCATAACTAATTAATATTTTTATTTTTTAATGTTTATTTGGGGGGGAGGGGCAGAGAAAGAGGGAGACACAGAATTTGAAGCAGGTTCCAGGATTTGAGCTGCCCGGCCCAAGAGCCTGATGTGAGGCTTGAACTCACAGACTGCGAGATCATGACCTGAGCTGAAGTGTGACGCTTAACCGACTGAGCCACCCAGGCACCCCTAATTAATATTCTTGTAACACATTTAATACATTTTAAAATATTCTTTTAAGGTTATAGTTTAGGCTGGAGAACTTGCCCATTGTATCTACCCTTTTTCTTTTTTTTCTTTTTTCTTTTCTTTTCTTTTTCTTTCTTTCTCTTCCTTCCTTTCTCTTTCTTTCTTTCTTTCTTTCTTTCTTTCTTTCTTTCTTTCTTTCTTTTCTTTCTTTCTTTCTTTCCTTTCTCACCTGAATGTCCTTTAAATTCTTATCAGTTTAAGTCCGAAGCAGACTTGCTTTTCCTCTTCAAAGTATTTGTTATTTCTAGTACAGTGGGTTTGACCCCAACCTACAGTAATAAACATGTTAACTCTTAACTCACATATACATGTATATAACAGTAGGAAGAGTTTCAAGAAACAGTAGCTACTCCCCTGCCACTGATGTCCTCAGATGTTTTCTATTCCAGGGGGGCCTGGTGTCTTGATTTTGGCTTAGATTATGATATCACAGTTTGTGGGTTTGAGTCCTGTTATCGGGCTGTGAACTGACAACACAGAGACTGCTTGGGATTCTCTCTCTCTCCCTCATTCTCTGCCCCTCCTGCACTGTCTGTCTCTCTCTCTCTCAAAATAAATAAATAAACTTAAAAAAGATCTATTCCATTCCATTCCATTCCATTCCATTCCATTCCATTCCATTCCATTCCATTCCATTCCATTCACTTAAAAAGTGCTGGTCAGGAGACAGCACTATGGCCTGCTGCTTATTTTGTAAATAAAGTTTTATTAGAACACAGCTACTCCTATTTGTTCATGTATTTTTTGTTGCTGCTTTCAAGCTCCAATGGCAGAGTTGAGTAATTGTGACAGAGATCATCTGGCCTGCACAGCCTAAAGTATTTACTACCTGGCTCTTGAAGAAAATGTTTTCTGACCCTTGCACTGAATTGATTTCATAACCCATCAGTTAGTTGCAAACCTCCATTTAGAAGACACTGTTCAGGTGACCTTTAGCTCTCCTGATACTCTTCTGCAGGTTACACTAAACAAATCTGGCACATGTGAAAACTACTTCTTTTCCTGGGTCATACTCAGACTTTCTGTTCTATTAACTTAGATTCAACAATTAAGTTTTTGTGATTTAACATTATACCCAACTGGGTTATATAGGAAACTTTTTAACCATTTCTAAAATGTTTCATTTATGGGGCGCCTGGGTGGCTCAGTCGGTTGAGCGCGTCTGACTTCTGCTCGGGTCATGATCTCGCGGTCTGTGAGTTCGAGCCCCGCGTTGAGCTCTGTGCTGATGGCTCAGAGCCCGGAGCCTGCTTCGGATGCTGTTTCCCCCTCTCTCTCTCCCCTCCCCTGCTGGAGCTCTGTCTCTCTCTCTCTCTCCCCTCTCTCTCTCTCAAAAATAAATAAACATTAGAAATTTTAAATAAATAAATAAATAAAATGTTTCATTTTAAGAAATATTATCCACCCCCTACCCCCTTTTCAAATGTAAATGAGGCTTTCTTGTGGAAACTAGCTGGAATTAAAATGGACACAAATTCCATTCAAGTGCTAGTTATTTATTCATTAGATTGCAGCAGTGCTTTTTTTTTTGTAATATAATGGAGTCCATTAGTGGAAGAGGTAGAGAAACAGTGATCCTGGCCTCTTTCACCACACCTTTCTGGCAACTGGTCCTTATTGCCACATTTCTGAATTAGGGTGCTATTATTCCTGAGCATAATACAATTTAAACACATTAAATCATGGACTTTTGGGGTTGGAAACACTTTGGGGAAAAAAGTGTTTTTTTTCATTCAGACCCCCCCATTGGGCCCTTAAAGGCCAAATTTTTCTCACACTTAAATTTTCCAACTCTGTCAAGGAAGGACAAAAGTGTTATTTATGTTGTAGGGCTAACGTGATTGATGAGAAGGAGCTGAGGCAGGAAGCGTTTCAGAATGATCTGGATATATCTTTCTAGAATCTGAAATGCCAGGTGAAGAATGGTCACTGGCTCACTTATTTATTGGCAGTAAAAAAGAAATCAAAACAAATGAGCTTCAACTATACCATGGAGAGTTTACGTAAAATCTGAGAAATGTCCCCCAAATGAGGTAGCTTCTTTGACATTAGAATAGATTCTCCTGAGAATTTTTTTAATTTTTAATATTTATTTTTGGGAGAGACAGAGAGAACACATGGGAGAGCACAGGAGACACAGAATCCAAAGCCGGCTCCAGGCTCCAGGCTCCAAGCTGTCAGCACAGAGCTGGACACGGGGCTCACACTCACAAACCGTGAGATCACGTCCTGAGCCGAAGTCAGATGCTTAACAGACTGAGCCACCCAGGCACCCCTCTCCTGAGTATTTTTGATCCTAGATGCCTCCCTTAGTTCAGGTGGGTGGTTGGACAGTTGTTATTAGTAAGACCCTTCTGGCAACAGAAACCTGATGGAGCTTGCTTCAATAAAAGTGGAGAATTCACATTAGGGCTTCAGGAGCAGGAGGCCACAGTCCATCTTAATTCTCCCCCTGCTTTGTGTTTTGTTTTGTTTTGTTTTGTTCTGTAGGACTCTTGGTAATAGCATTCATTAGCTACAGGGGAAGCCACCCAGCAAGACTAGTCTTTCCCTTGTAACACAAATTCCAGTTTCCTGGGCAGTATCTCTTCAATGGCCCAGCTTGACATCACCCAGAAGTGGCCAGAACTGGAAATTGCATTGTGGATTTGGGCTAGCTCCAGGGAGTCTTATGGGGGGCTTTTTAGAAATTTCTGGGGGTAGTTTTGGTTGTTAATGATTGAGGAGTGCTACTAGCATTTATTGGTGGGGACCCAGGATGCTAACCATCTATGATGGGTAGGACAGTCTTGCACTCCAAAATGTATCCCATGTCCCACTGTGAGACAGTCATGGACAACAAAGCCTGTTTACTACCAGAACCTAGAAACCTATTTTAAAAGAAAACAAAGAACATTTTGTATTTTTTACTTAGCATTGACTTTCTCAGCTGAAGAAGAAGGATTGTGCTTTGTTTTGTTGGGAAATTTACCAAGAGGTGTTTTCCATTTTGGAAAAACATACCACCCATGGCATCACCATGTTACCCGTGTCAGTCCACATTTGTAGCTGACCCATTTGTTTTTTTTATTTGACATTAATACACAAGCATCTAATGACCCCATTATGCCTTCTAGATTTGTCTTGCCCAACTAATTGCATATGGAAATACATGTTAGGTTTGTTATCAGTTATTTTCCTTTTATTCTCATTTATGTTACTCTTAGGGCAACAAGTATATATGTTAGAAATTGTGTTTAGGAGGGTTATCTAAGAATTTGATTTCAGTTAGTAAAGGGATATTAGAAGTTTGTATAAGCTGGGGACTTTAAGGCTGATAGAGTTTAGAACACAGCACTAGGAGAAGTCATTTGTAAAGTCATTTTTTCCTGTAGCCTAATGATTCAACTGAATTAAATACTCTTGGCACCACTAACCATTTAGAAAAAAAAAATGTGTCTCCTGCCTTTTGTGTAGCTGACTGTGAAAAAAGGAATAGAGATGTTGGCCCCATACTGCTTCTGTCTGTGGATGGTGGACTCTCCATGGTACAGACCCTCCCCCCGCCCCCACCTCCACCTGCTCTGTTTGTGGTTTCTGGCTCCTGCTGGGCCAGGGCTTGCTTGTGGGTCTCCTCATCATCCTCTCCTGTGGAAGAGCCATAGGAATAGAGAATGAAATCAGATTATCACATAAGTTTCATATGAACTACTGCAGTCCACTCTGTCAGGTTTCAAGCTCAAGCTGTGAACTTTCATGGGAAAATATTCACATCTTGATTTTCACTAACCTCTAACCAAAATGGAGCAGTCCTTAGCTCTTGAATATTGGCTATAAATTGCAGTAATACTGGTATTGTCTATGATTTTGTCACCCGTAGAAATTCAATATTTTCATATCATAGATGTCTGACAGATATCTGAAAATATCAGTACTCATTATGACTTTAAAACTATGGTGGCTATTACACCTGCTGCTAGATAGTGTTATTTAATGAATGAATAAAGGAGCATATGTGTTATTATATCACAACTGAAAAAATATTTTGGTAACTGTATTTAAATATAATTGACTTCCTCCTTAATCCTGTGTGTTTAATTTTATGCATTTAAAAAGTCCTGGGGCGCCTGGGTGGCGCAGTCGGTTAAGCGTCCGACTTCAGCCAGGTCACGATCTCGCGCTCCGTGAGTTCGAGCCCCGCGTCGGGCTCTGGGCTGATGGCTCAGAGCCTGGAGCCTGTTTCCGATTCTGTGTCTCCCTCTCTCTCTGCCCCTCCCCCGTTCATGCTCTGTCTCTCTCTGTCCCAAAAATAAATAAACGTTGAAAAAAAAAATTAAAAAAAAAAAAATAATAAAAAGTCCTGAGAAGGGGTCCGTAGATCTCCTCAGTCTGCCAAGGGGATTGATGGTGTGGAAATCCCAGTGTAGAATGGTAGAGTGCTCTGGATGGTGCTGTCGCTGTCCTCTCTCTTCTGTATCTTGGTAGTTGACAAGGCCTCTTAACATGGCCTTTCCCCAGGACTGCCAGATATGGGTGTGGAAGGGATGTGGGTTTATCTCCAATTGGCTTATTTTCTTCTTAGACCAGACCTGGTCAAAGGAATGAGCTTGATTCACCCTTGGCTCATTCTTTTATCAGACATGAGGAGACAAGTTTGTCAGAACATTCCTCTGGCAAGGCTGTATTGATCAGTACAAGGTACGTGATGCATTTAAAGCCAGAACATACTGGTTATCTGAATCCTAAACAGAAGTGTGATTTCTGGTTCAGTTTTTCAAGTAGAGAAAAACCACAGACATTCCGCAAGAAAATTCCCTATGTACATAAGAACTTCTGTCTTCCTCTTTGTCTGCTTCAGAGTTACATAATCACGACACAACTCTAAGAAATGCCCCTTGCCTAAGAAATGTGTTGCACAAATGGCTGTCAGGGGTGTTCTTCTGTTACTGTATGGCTTGTGGGGGAGGGACATTTCCTAGAAGTTAGGGTTTGGGGTCCAGGTAGAAGCTCCATGGATGGTCTCATTGCTGCCTTGCCACCCAGTGAGCCCAGCCTTAGAGGGTGCTGTGCTGTAGCTGTAACTGGATTTCTGGGAATGGCCTCAACCTTTTTCTGTTTCTGGAAACTTCTCAGTAGGAAATGACTTTGCCATGGAAGAGCCCACTGCACTGTTCTTTGCTGTCCTCCAGACACAGAGTCATTGTGCTGCCATGTGCATCTTTTTCCTCTCACAGCTTCTAAGTCTATATTTAGAGCATGAAAATGCTGAACATTTCCTTTCTAATTTTTTAGAAGTTGAGCGTCGGGAGGAATCTTCACGCATACAACATTAATATCCTGGACAGCCATATTACATAGTAATGGGAATAACATTTTTTTATTCTTTGTTTGAAAAACATATGCTGTAGATTGGAACTGAGTAGTTTCAAATTTTTAACCTCCTTTTTCCTGTGGGTTTAGTGATTGCTCACATTTCTCATGGAGCTGCCTACCCCTGCCCCCCGCCATTACCTGATAACGTTTCTGTCGTGTCGGACTGAGGAGAACATATGTGTATGTAACAAACTTATTAATGAAGTGACAGAGTCTCTCTCACTCTCTCCGTCTCTTTGGAAAAGGGAACAATAACATTCTATTGATCGTGAGCTACCAACTGCTGTAGATTTATATGCAAAATTGGGGGTACCACTTGGCCTAATTTTGTTTTTTTTAAGTTTTAAGTAAGTTTTTATGCATAGCCTGCTTATTATTTTTTATTTTAATTCCAATATACTTAACATACAATGTTCTATTAGAGTCAGGTGTACAATATGGTGGCCAACAATTCTACGGTATTCAGTGCTCAGCATGATGTGTATGCTGTTAGTCCCTTTCACCTATTACACCTGTGCCCCCACCCACCTCCCCTCTGGTAACCATCAGTTTGTTCTCTGTAGTTTAGAGTCTGTTTTTGGTTTCTTTCTTTTTTTTTCTTCGTTTGTTTCTTAAATTCCACATACGAGTAAATGAAATACGTTATTTGTCTTTCTCTGACTGACTTATTTTGCTTGGCATATATACCCTCTAGATCCATCATTTGGCCTGATTTTTATTTTATTTTATTTTATTTTATTTTATTTTATTTTTTAATGTTTATTTTTGAGAGAGACAGAGTGCGAGAGCATGAGTGAGGGAGGGGCAGAGAGAGAAGGAGACTCAGAATCTGAAGCAGGCTCCAGGCTCTGAGCTGACTGCAGAGAGCCCGATGGGGGCTCAAGCCCACAAACTGTGAGATCATGACCTGAGCTGAAGTTGGATGCTTAACCAACTGATCCACCTAGGCGCTCCCGGCCTGATTTTTAAAGTGAGATACCTCAGATCCTTTTATCAAGGAAACTGCCCTACATTGGATCCATAGGCCAGGATTCTTTTGGGGAAAAGTTTGAGAAAGCAGGAAATTCACCAACTTCATTGGCTGAGGAGTGGTGATTTTTGCTCATTTTGAAGGCTCTCTTACCTCTCCCCTCCCATTTTGAGCCCCATTCACTTGGTCTAGTGTAGTATGAATTTTGATCTTAATCCTGACTTTGTGGAAAGAATCAAAAGCATGCAAAAGACCTGGAGGACAGGAACTTAAATATCCATGAGTGATTCATCTCCTGGTCAGGTGAATGACAGAGTTAAATGTGCAGCTGCTGGGTTCAGATAGATCCTGTTACCATTTCATAGATCTTATCACAATGAAAAGTGGAACATCTATGTGCCGTCTTCAAACAGACAATCGGAAGGTGAGGACCTCCCATACAGAGTAATACCTCTAAAAGTGGACCTCTTGAGCATTTATCTGGTGTTCAGGGGAAATACCAGGCACTCCTGGGAACGAAGCCTGGAGCATATTGTCTAATTTCATGCTGATGACAGTCCTGTAAATTAGATTCCCTTTTTTTTCATTTAACAAATGTGAAACGAGGTTCGGAGAAGTTAAATGTCTCATCTGCAGTGACTCACATGATTGTCAGGTGGCCATATTATTTTATCATCCAAATCTGAACACTTTTGAGTGTAAAAGAGGATGCTAGTAATGATTATGCTGGGATTATAGGCATCCATGGTAGTTATGGCCCCCTTGCTAATAAAGTGCAGATTGGGAGTTTAATTCAGGGCTCTGGTTCCAAGGCCTGCCTATTCTCCATGAGATGTATTAGATCAGGTTGCCTCATCTACAGATGAGTTGGTCAGGCATACACTGAATAACCTTCTAAAGAGGAGTTTTACGCTAGGTATAGAGCCAAAGAGAAATGCCTCTGAGGCTAGGTAAAAGTTCCCTTTGGCAAGAGAAATGTCTCCTAGGGATGTTCTTTCATATAAAAATGTAGAAAGGGTTTTCTTGGGAAGGCAGATGGTTTTTCTCTTCCTCAAAAGTGGTTTTCCATTATTTGTTTAAAAGAAGGGGTCTGCTTTAGCATTTATAAGAAAGATAAAGTGAGACTCATAAACTCTCATATCCAGGCAAACATCTTCATAGCCAGTAGCTGTGATGATACAGAGTGATATAGTAGATTCTTCCATAGTGAGGTGTGTAGATGAAATTTACTACCCCTGTTTTTAGCACTCTGTCCGTGACTGTTATTATCAAGGCAGATTTGTGTGGGATAATCATTACTGTGGGATGTTAAAATGAAATCCCAGCACTTGAATATATAGCACTGCCAGTATTGGACATTCCGGCTTGTGATGAGCCTCTGTGCCTCTGTGAGCCTCAGACACACACATGTGAACACACTCAGCAGAGGTGCAGACACAAAGATAAATGAAGCTCAAGGTACTTATAACTGACATTACAGCCCAACCATGAAAAGTAATAGAGAACATCACATAGCTTCCCAGGATTATTTATTCCCTATGTCATATTCTCTTGCTGCCTTCTAGGCCCATTGAGGTGTGAAAGCAAAAGTTTCCTAACAGCAGTTCTGTAAACACCAGGCCCCTAAAAAAGTCCTGCCGGATTGCCATTCATCAAGTCAGCGGTGTCAAAGAATGACATGCCATTCAAAGGCACTGCTGGAAACCTAGACCCTGCAGGCGGATGGGTAAGAGGTATGTGGTTGGAAATTTGGGACTTGACTTTCAATTGAGAGCTGTTACTTGGCCTTCCTTCTACACCCAAGTGCCTTGGGGCTCTGCCTTCTGAACCTTGGAACACCCCTAAAAGACAGTCCCCGAGTGAACAAATGAAACCTTCGGTGATGAAGCCTTCCGCCATCAGGAGTGACCAGTGGGCCAGGAGAGATGGACATTGGGGGGCAGGGGGCTCAGGGATTTGCAATTTGCACCTGCTCCTGTGATTTGTTTAAGCTGCTCCCTGAAGAATACAACAATCTCTGGTTGTTGTCTTTCTAACATCCAGACTGTAAAAACTACAGATCACAAGACGAACAAGAAAACAGGGCTGGAGGAGAAGTGTGAGAAGGGGAAGCAGGGGATAAATGAAGTGGCCTAGGTAGCAAACAGCAGCCTTTCTACTGTGGGAAGTGACAGATCGTGGAAGCTGCAGAACAGCTGTGCTGGCTTGGGTAACGAGGGTCTTCTGGAAATGGAGGAGGAAAGATCAGCTGGGAAGTCAGAGGTCTGAGGACTCATGCTTTCCCTGCCACTAACTAGCTCTGTGAGCCCCTGTCTCTTCTGCAAAAGTGGGCAAGTTGGGTCAGATGCTCTCCAGCGTGACTTCCAGCTCTATAAGTCTTTGATGCTGAGCCACCAAACCGTCTTTGTAGGGCTCAGCAAACATTTACTGAGTACTTAGAGGTCAGGCATAGGGACACAAAGGTGAGTGCAGTGTCTGACCCTGTGTCTACAGTGGGGGCCTCTCATAAACCCTCCCCTTGTTCCCATAGTAATAAGAACAGCTGAGTCTTATCAGTGTTTGTTATGTGCCCGGGAGTTATGGATACTTCCCTTTGATTTATATCTGTTAGCTCTTTTAATCTCCCCAAAAACCCTGTAAGGTAGGTACAATTGTCCTAGTTTTAGAGATTAGGAAACCGTGACTCCGAGAAGTGAAGTAACTTGTCCAGGTTTTACAGTTAACATGTGGTGGAATCAGGATTTGAACCCCGGGAACCTGGCTTTAGAACCCACACTGTAGCTCCTGTGGTGTGTTTGTGTATGTGGTGGGGGTGGGGGTGGGGCGTCACACCTTCTTGTTGTCACCTTTGCTGGACTGTCAGCTGCTTGAGGGCAGCAACCATGTTTGCCTTGTTAACTTGTATTCCTAGTGTCTGGATTAGTGTAGGCTCTGGGGTGTTTTTGTTGAATGGGTGGGTGGGTGGATGGATGGATGGATGGATGGATGGATGAGAATCAATAGGGTCTTCCGGGGAGCTTGTAGTCTGAAGAGGAAGACAGATCCATAAACACCTAATGGTGGGCATTGTCAGGTGGAAAGAGTGCTTTGTCTAATCTGGGGCATCAGGGAAAACTTCCTTGCAGATGATGCCTCAACTGAGCCTTGAAAAATGTGCTGCCGAATTTGGGGACATCAGGTGGGAAAGGCATGCCAGGCAGGGAGATAACTCTCAGAGATAATGTGGGATAACTCCGGCATTGCTTCAGTGGTCAGCTGTTCCTGGAGCACCTCTAGAGGGCAAGGCAGAGAGGCTGTTGGAGATGGGGCTTTCCCTAGGAAGGTGATTGGGCTTGCTCCTGAGAACTGTGGAGAGCTCCTGAAAGGGTTTAACCAAGGGAGTGACGTGGGCAATTTTGATTTTCAGATGGGGTGTTCTGGTTGCAGTGTGAGGGGTGGAAGGGACAGGAATGAGGTTGGGGCAGGGGAACAGCTCCTGTGGTGGTCTCAGCAAGGGATCATGGCAACTTGAAGTGGAGGTGCAGGGAAAGAAAGGAGGCTGGAGGGGTGAGAGGGGAGGGTGACTCTTATCTTTGGACATGGTAAATTCAAGGCATCCTAGGTACTTCCACAGGAGTGCAAAGCTGGGCTGGGTCTGGGAGGCTAAGGACCGGGGTCAGTGTGGGTTAGGCATTGCTCATATCAGGTGGTGGTTAAAGCCTAGAGAGTGTATGACATCACCCTGAAAACAGTGTTACCCTGGGAGAGACAGTCCCTGGAGGCTAAGCCAGAAGGAAACCCTGTGGGAATATCTAGAGAGGCCTAGTCCTGCCAGAGCAGAACATGGGTTTTATGAGATGGATAATCCTCATTGTAGTGATCACATTTTTTTGAGCCCTTCCGGGGTGTCGGGCATATTTATGAGCACTTTGGGTACTTTTACTTCTTCTTCATAGAAGCCCTATGAGGTAAGTGTTCTGATCCCCATTTCACAGCTGAGCAAAGTGAGGCACAGAGAAGTCACAGTTACCAAAGTCCACATGCATTACATGACCAAAGGGCTCTGGTGAGATGAGGCTGCCTAAGTTTTTAATGTGGAAATCTCTGAAGACCTTTGCAAATTCCACCAAATGAATCAGAGGCTGAGAAGAGAAGGGAGGGTATTGGAGCTGTCTTGAGGGCAGGAGGACTTAGGGTCAAGGTGGTTTTAAAGAATGAAAGAGCCAGCTCAAAAGGGGATTTTGAAGATGTAGTCAGGAGCTGGTCTGGGGTCTCAGGACCACCGCATTAGGTGAAGGATCATTACATGCAGGAGGAGGGAAGAGGCCTGTGGGAAGGGGGAGAAAGAGGAAAGGGGGAGGGGAAGGAATAAGAAGGGGGAAGCCTGGAGGGAAGAAATCTGGAGGAGCAGATCTGTGGTCAGCCAGGAAGTATCCAGAAAGATAAATCCCCCTAGACAGACTGAAGGCAGGTTAGTGGTTTTCAGGAGTTGGGATGAAGGGAAAAATGGGGAGTAACTACTTAATGGGTTTCTTTTTGAGATGATTAAAATGTTTTGGAACTAGACAGAGGTGGAGGTTGCATTTTATTGTGAATGTACTAAATGCGACTGAATTATACATTTTAAGGATTAATTCAATGATAAGTGATTTCTGTCTCAAAAAAAAAATTGGAAAGGGGAGAGGTGGGAAGGAAGCAAAGTGGGTCACATCCGACGACCAGATTTTTCTGGCCTCTGCCTGCTCCCTGTTATGTAACAGTTTTATTTTCATCACCTCCCAACAACTGACAGAATGCTAGCACTGTGAGATTCAGTTCTCTCTCCTACAGGAACAGCATGGGAACAGCACGACACACAGGGAGTGCTCAGTACTGAGCACTGTTGGAATGAATGAAGGAATGTTGAGGGATGGATGAAGCAAGTCAGGCAGGCTTCTGGAAATAGACCCGGGGAAGAGGGTGCCGGTTTGGAATCTTTGGCTGAGGATAAAGGGAAATTGGAGCGCCCTGAGGACAAGAAAAAGCCCGACTTTCTGGTGTCAGAAGAGCTGAGGAGGATGGGAGTGTGAAGTCACCTGGTAACACTGTTCATGTGCTTTCTGTGTATTCATCTCCTTTTTCTGGTACTGCTCAACTGCCTGAGTGCAGAAGAGAAGGTAGACTCTTGCATGAGATCAGGTTTGTTGGGCATTTTGCTGGATGATGAGAGTGGGAAGACAAGGACTTGGGAAGAGAGGGCTTTGGTAATAAATGGCTCAGGGAGGTAGGGGAATCTGGGAGGAGTCGGCTCTGAGCCCTAGAAAATGGAAACAGAACTCTTAGGTGTGGGGGCAGGCCATCAGTGTTGGGAGTGGAGACCAAGACAGCTGACCTGGATAAGGTATCAGGGATGTGGCTCAGGTGGAATGAAGGTGAAGGTCACCAGTGACCTCCAGGTGGCTACTGCGTTGCAAGCCCAGACCAGTGATTTCCAAAATTTGGGACTCAGGATAACCCGTGGGGTATGGGAAAAAAATGTGAACAGTTTAACTTACATTTATTTCCATTAAAATCAAGGGCCTATGTGTTAGCAATATATACATGTTTATTATTTTAAAAAGAATGAACAAATCTTAGGGGTGGATGCTTACTTCTTACGAATGGGATAGGTGACCAAAGTAGTGGTGAGGACTACTGGTTTGGTCAGTTGGACAGGTCCTTGGATAGTCATGTTTGGAGGTGAAGTCATGTAGAAGAGCAGGTCACATGGCTTGCTGAAACAGAAGTTCTGTGTCTCCTGTGTCTCTGTCACCATTTTCTGGTTGGGCATAAGAAGGGCATAAGGTTTCCCTGGAGTGAGTGGCTCTTTGCAAACCCCTTATGCGCTACAGACCACCTTTTTTAAGTGACTACAAACTATGTGTTCAACATTCCTCGTAGAACTTGAATACCCACCAACATCACTAGTTTCTAGAATTCATTTCCACCCCTGAAACCTGTTTTTGGGGGGTTGGGTTTTTGTTTTTGTTTTCTTAAATTGGATCTTTTTTCCCATTTTTTTTTCTGACTTTCTGGATATTCACTGATGTTCTCCCCTCTCCCCAAGAGATTATGACTTAGGGAAGTTTTGTTTTGTTTCCTTTTGAACCTGGGATACCTTTTTCCTTGCAATTGAAATTTGAGCTGAGACTGGCTCACAAGATCTGAGGAGGGGAGGGGGTGGGCATGGAGGAAGAGACTGGCCCTGAGCCAAGGTGACCTGGCTTCTAATTCTGACTCTGCTGTTCTGTGCTTCTGGGCAAGTTGCTTCACCTCTCTGACATCTGTTGCATCTTAAAACTGGAGGGGTGATTATTTGATAGGTTTGGGGGGAAATTAAAGGAATTAATGATACATGCAAAAGTCCCTTAAATGTGCTAGGACTCCATATGCTAGTTCTTTCTCCTTGACACTTCCCACCCCACCTCCAGTTTCCTCTTAGGCTCGCCTCTAGTGGACTGCCACTCTGACGGAAGAGACGGATAAGAAAGAACAAAGGGCATTATCTCTGAGACTTCCTCTGGGGCTGGATTAAAGGTGTCCATGATGTGGGCCAGCCCATGTTTTCCTCGTGATCTTTGGTGTGTTCCTTGCCCCAGCCTTTATTCTGATTTAAGGACAGTTTGGGGCATCATCCCAAGTTCTTTTACGGTGTTAATGTTGAAACAACTCGTTAATTATAAAATTTTTTTTTTTTCAATGTTTATTTATTTTTGGGACAGAGAGAGACAGAGCATGAACGGGGGAGGGGCAGAGAGAGAGGGAGACACAGAATCGGAAACAGGCTCCAGGCTCCGAGCCATCAGCCCGGAGCCTGACGCGGGGCTCGAACTCACGGACCGCGAGATCGTGACCTGGCTGAAGTCGGACGCTTAACCGACTGCGCCACCCAGGCGCCCCGAAACAACTCGTTAATTATGAACCTGCCCCTGTGTCATTAAATGTGTTCATAAGGAACCGATTTCATAGGGGGCAGAAGAGAAAGTAATGTTAACCCCTACCCCTAACCCCATTTCAGATATTAAATCAAAGGAAATGAGTTCTGAGAATATTTTGAATTAACATGTTTGAGTCGGGTCATTTCAAAAGCCCTGGCGTGGTTTTGGAATAGGCAGCTTCCTGTTTGAAGATCATCATGTTGTCCGTGGCCAGGAGACCCTCCCCAGCCTGTTTGCGACATCCTGTAGCCAGGCCCTGGGGAGTGCTGGGTGCCTGTCCCCAAAGCCAGGTCTTTACCTCTGCATGAAGACATGTGGTTGCTTGCTGGATCTGACTGTGCTTCTCTCTGCATTTATTTGGAGTATTGTTACTCCTTCAAGAACGGAGGAAGAATGGCAGAAGTTTAAACATCATTCTGGAGTCTTTAGAAACGTTGTGAAGAAGAATAGGCCTGTGAGCTCCAGGTGGCCAGTGATTTCCAAAATCTGGGACTCAGGATAACCCTTAGGGTATGGGGAAAAAATGTGAAAAGTTTAACATATATTTTTTTCATTAAAACCAAGCGCCTGGGTGTTAGTAATATATTTATGTTTATTATTTTAAAATGAATGAACATATCTTAGGAGTGCATGCTCACTTCTTACAAATGGGATAGGTGACCTGCCTGTTGCTAGGATAATTGGGTGTGAAGGTCCCTTCCTACCCCAGGAAAATATTTTGTTGTTTAGTTAAAAATGACTACCTTTTCATTTATAACTGGAATTTCAACACAGATATTAATGTATTTGGGGCTTCCCCCCCCGCCCCCGCCCCAAGAGAGTTATGATAACATCAGGCTCTGTTTTGAAATTCCTGATCACTTTACTTCTGTATTAGTAAGTGGGCTAGTAGTAGTACAACCCAGTCGTGAGCATCAGAACTAACTCAGGAAGAGAGCCTAGCACTGTCCCTGAAGTATAATGGTCACTCAAGACATAATAAGTGGTATTCTAATTTCAGTTTAAAGAAAAAAAGCACTCCGATTCTATGCAGGCAGCGTAGCAGTGTGTGAAAAGGAACCAATTGATTAAACACTTAGAAAGTTTCGAAAACCTCCTTTTAAATCCCAAGATATTGGCATTCATGTGATGGATGTCTTGAGGAAGATAAAACAGTTGAATCTTTTTAGTGGAAGAAACAGATCCTTTCACAGGAAGTGGTACTCGAAAAATATTGCTGTAATTAAAATATACAGTGGAGTTAGTTTCCAGGAAATGTACCGTTTTCATGGCTTGAAGGAGCCTAACAGAGTTAGGAAAAAAAAAGAAAGAAAGGAACAGCCTCTCCTGGAAATTAGCATTTTCCCCCCCTTCTCTCCTGTTTGAGATCTTTCACCTGGTGATAGAACTGATGTTGGGATGAATGGCTCCTGGAACTCTGTTGTAACAGTGCCTCCCCTTCCCCCTCTATTCCTGGGAATCTGTGAGGTTGAGAGGGAAACACATTCCATCTTTATGCATAATGAATGCTAACTGGAATTCGGCATTTTATTCATTTGTGAACATAGGCAACAGACCACAGTAGTATTAGAAGTATCCTGACATGGTGTGCCTGGGTGGCTCAGTCGGTTAGGCATCCAACTCTTGATTTCGGCTCAGGTCACCATCTCACGCTTCCAGAGTTCTAGCCCCACATGGGGGGCTCCGTGCTGCCAATGTGGAGCCTGTTTGGGATTCTCTCTCTCTCTCCTTCTGTCTCTGCCCCTCCCCTGCTCGTGCAATCTCTAAATAAATAAATAAAATAAATAAATAAATAAATAAATACTTAAAAAAATTTATGGAAGTATCCTGATTTCGTCATCAGTAAGTTCATGTCACATTTTGGTGGTTGCAGATATCCCCAAATATTATTACACTCCTCACTACTTCAAAATGATTGTAGATAACAGCTGCTATTAGATCTTGTTACTTGGTGTCTTGATAAAGAGCACCCATTTTTGTATCACAGTTAAAAACTAGTGTGATAACTAAATCTGAGTATAGTTTGTTTACTCTGAAATTCTTTGAATTTCATTTGATGCCTTTGAAAAGAATTATTCAAACGTCCAGGGGTCGCACTCGTTTGCCAGTGGGGTCCATGGCATACAAAAAGTTAAGACCCTCCTCTTCTCCTGGGGTTTAAATTTTACCCTAACAGACTAGGACTGGTGGAGTGGCTCTCAGCTCTACCTGCCCATTAGAATTGCCTGGTGATTCCCAGTGCCCAAGCCATACCCCACACCAATTAATTTGAACTCCTGGAGGTGGGACCTTAGTGATTACAGGTGAACCCAGGTGTGCAGCCCAAGTTGAGAACCATTGGTCTGTATGTTCAGATCAACCATTCTACTTCTCTTTCCCTTCCTTCCTTATTGTTTAAATAATAAATTAAGTTTTATGCTCATAAATTGGCAGAAAATTCCAACAGCACAGAAGAGCAGAGCTCTTCCACTTTTCTAGAGATAACTGTTGCTAACAATTTTTGTGCATAAAGTCATTAGAGACCCACACATCCACACGGTATATCTACAGTGGGATTGTATGCATGTGGGATACACGGTATATATACAGTGGGATTGTATGTATTGTATACACCATACAGACATATTTTACACATTGTTTTCGCTTCTATCATAGAGAGCTCTCATTACAATTTCTGAGCTAGATTGGTCCTTGAGATTAGAAATTCTCTTTCAGACTTTGGTCTTTTTGATTTGCCTAAAAGTAGGGAGCCTGATCCCTGTAGGCCCAGTTCAGGAGTAATTTGGAGACTGTGTATCCTTATTTCCTTCTTTTAAGAACTGGTGCAGTAGAGAGGAAAGAACACCATTGGCCCATCTGGGGTGTGGGACTCTTGGGGGGCATATTGCTTATCCGTGTAAACTTCTTTGAATCTGTGTGCTTATCTGTCAGTTGGAGACAAAGAATGCCTCCTCACAGGGCTGTTGTGAAAGGTGTACAAGGTCTGTGACAGGTAGGTATTATCATTATCCTCCTTGCTGATTGTGTTCCCCAAAGGAGGTTGAAATGTTCCTTGGGTGCCTCAGAGTTCCTTTTCCTATTAGTGTGCAGGTAGTGGAAAGCACAAGGGAAATTAAAAAAAAAAAAAAAAATCCTTGCGTACCTACTATAGAGACTCTACAGACCCTACCCCTATATCTTGGGGTTGCTATCCTCTGGTTGGATTAGGAGTTAGGTTCAAGGCCACACTGATGATGATTTCGCCTTATCAGCTCTTCTTAGCTTAGTGCATATACCTGGTTAACAAACTCATACAAAGGCCTCCACATGCTTATTGACCCACATCTTTGCATTTCATCTCACTTGCAATTTGTGTTCAGAGTGAGAGCCAGTATCAGAGCTCCTGGCAGGAAACAGAATTCACCCCACATGGTTTGAATGAAGACTAATGAAAGGGACAGTCAGTCACAGAGGTGCTGGCCAGACATGATAAGGCACCCAGGGACTGCCAGTAGGGGAGAACCAGTATCACCACTAGGGCCAAGGAGGCAAGAGGAGGAAGTAGGTTCACCAGAGCCCAATGAGATCTAGGATTGGAAAGGGGCTTCCCAGAAAGAGCTGTGATCTAGAAGAATGGTGCCCAAAGATGTGGCATCCAAGGAGAGAGGGAGCTTGGAAGGAATGCCCTCACCTCTTTCACCCTTTCTGCAGTCCCCTACTGGGCCTTTGGTTAGCTGTTCCAGTGGGAAGGCCAGCAGGCAGGGGAGCCCAGGTGATGTAGTCTGCAACTGTTGGTGGTCAGGGCACAGAATAGGTCTGAGAATGGGTCGGGGCTGGACAAACAATAAGCACGTAACCGGCACAGAGCCGTTAGATGTTGAAACTGTGTGAAGTGCCTTCCAGAGAACGGAGTACGTAGATGGTGCACAGTAAAATTTCCTTCTCCTTGCCTTGTAGGATTTGGATGGCAGCGTATTTACACTTTTCTTAAAAGAGCACAAGGCCATTGAGGCAGAGAGCAAAGGAGGAAAAGCTTCACTTACTAAAAAGCAAACCCTTGAATCAAGATTTGTCATGTTTTTCTGAGCTCAGAGAAGCTGTCCATGTAAGTTGTCCCCCAGTTCATGGCTGCCACAGGGCAGGCAATATCCCAAAGACATGAAGGTCCAGTCGAGGAGATGTTAATTTGGAAATTCCCTCTCTTGCTCCTCGTGACACCCATGCCTGGAGGTTTCTGGTAGTCATCTCTGGTAGCTAGGAAATCACACTGGTGCTGGAGTGGCCTCCCTTTCACTCTACAGGTTGCATCTCAGTGCTCAAGACACTGGGCTGCTTCCGTAAGTTGAGCCTTCCAATGTATTTGAAAAGTGAGCAAATTCATATTAAGATTAGAAACACCATAGGGAATCTTAAATGTTTGCATAGAAGAACGGAACGCTTTTTAACACAGGGCAACATAATACAACTTAATCATGCTTCTCGCAAGTTAATTATAGGAGTTACAAATATATGGAGACAGCATGCTATAGGCGGTGTGGTCTGGTAATGAGGTACTAGTTCAAAGTTAATGACAAAATGCCTTCTGTTTCAACTCCATTGTATCTCTGTGAGGCTCTGTGACTTCTAAGTGTTACAAGTCTGGATTTGAGGCTGCTGTGAATTGGGCTCTTGCCAAATCTACACCCTGTCTCTCCATGTTCGGTGTCCTTTGATTCTCGTTGCCTCTGTGCCTTCTCTGACTCAGGCTTGGAAAGAGTCAAGGTTGGAGTGTGTCTGCATTTTGCATAATTATCCGGCTGACAGAGCATGAGGAAGTGAACCTTGCAGGAACTTCCCTTCCATGGGGACAGCTCTCCCTTTTGTCTCCAGATGTTGACTTTTTTAGATCACTGCTAGTCCACAGAGACCTTAGTGAAGGAAAAGAAATGAGGTAAATGTAAAATCAATGTCTTTTTATTTATTTTTTTTAAATAATTAACTACTGTTGAAAGATGTGGGGCCCGAGTCTTGGCTGATGAACATGGAGAACTGTTTTTTGTTTTTTGTTTTTTTGTGAACTGTTTTGTCTCCAAGTTACATGCAGGTGTGACTGAGACCCTCTTTTAAAAGTAGAATGGTTCTCTGACTCCAGCTGTAGATCATCAGTGCGTTAATGAAATAGGGAAGGGGTTTGCAGCATCAGTAACATAAGGACTGAAGGAGCTTGTTAAAAAGGCAGGTAGGTCTCAAGCCGGTCCCCCATTCCAGTCCCAAGGCACGGTGGTGCCCCATCTCAGGTGGTTCAAGAAACAGAAACACTGCAACATAGGACGTCGACCCCCTTTAGCCTTTTTAAAGGTGCTGATGCTTGATCAGATCTTTGGTCTTTTTTTTTTTTTTTGGTCATCTCAGCATTGTAAAATTACTCTGCACCTTCCTCCAGACTACACTTTTTTGTTGAGTTTCATTTTGACCCCCTGAACTTCACACAGCCTGTCATTGGCAGGACAGATGCTCAAGGGCTAATTTCCCTGGAGAGGGATCCTGCTGTCACATGGTGGGAGATGCTGTCTTGTTTAAAAACAGAGAAATAAAACCCTCCATTGAACTCAGTGGTCTCCCTGAAGAGGTCTGAAAAGTAATCCAGTGGCGTGTGTTTGTTTCAAGCCTGTGTTGTTATTAATCCTGTTACAAATGATAATGCTTTCCATTTACAGGCTTGCTGTCTCAGAGGAGTTTTATGTATTGCATACTAGACCCTGCTGGGTGATTAAGCCACTCACTCGGCATCTTACAGGCCACTCGAGGACTATTTGCTTATGGCAGACTACCGCACTTCTTGGAGCGTTTGCTGAGTGGCACATTCACTGGTGGTTATGGCTCCTTGGGAAGGGAGTGTCCTCGGGGCCTAATGCTTTGGGGGTTGAGGCCCAGAAAGATGGGGCTCTCCTTCTGATCCTATCCCTTTATCTTTCCTACATCATTAGAAGCTTCTTTGTGGGGCAGGGGCAGGACTGTGGCTTTGTTTTTAAGGTCTCTTATCCCATAGGGGAAAAAATACGGGAAACCTTTAAAAAAACAAGAGGTGGTTATCTCAGTACTTTTGTAAATAAGAGGAAGACACAGCATTTTCCACTCCGTGTTAAAGTTTCAACCTAGAAGACAGAGAGACCTGCTGGCTAATTAAGGCAGTGAGGGTAAGGAGGAAGAATATGGGACACATGAATGGTGGGGGGATGGACAGATATGCAAGAGAGCTTCCGAGGGGCAGTTTGCCCACTTCTGTAGTGTTTTAAGACACAACCCTTCCAAGCTCTGAAATCCATGTGGCCCTTTCAGAACTGAAGTAGGGAGGCTGTGACTGATTTACCTAAGGAACTCGTGCTATCATTGCCCGCCCTTTCCCCAGGCTCCGTGCTTGACCAGTCCGTGCTGCGACCGGACGTGCCAGGCAGAGGGCGAAAGCAAGTCTCATCTGGGGAGACTGGAAGCCCAGCAGAACCCCCATTCCACCTGTCATGGGAGACAGGAAACCCAGTGGCTCCACTGGTTGGTTGGCGTGTCCCCGCAGCTGGCACAGATCTCAGTCAGTGGCTCTGATTCTCAGGCTCTGTAAGATGACCCTTTCATCTGAAGTCGGCTAACAGTGATCACACCCCTCAGACTCTAAAAAAAAATATTTTTTTTTATTATTTATTCATTTTGGAGACAGAGGCAGCATGAGTGGGGGAGGGGCAAATAGGGAGGCACAGAATCCAAACCAGCCTCCAAGCTGTCAGCACAGAGACTGATGTGGGCTCGAACTCACGAACTCTGAGATCATGACCTGAGTCGAAGTCGGATGCTGAACCAACTGAGCCACCCTGGTGCCCCAGCTCTCCTCAGACTCTAAATCTAACCCAAGAAAATGGCCGAATACGAGCTGTCTCCAAGACCTGTACATTTTACCAAGTCAGAGGTAGATCTTTTGCAAGCCACTCTGACAAATGTGCTGTCATACCCTCACTAATGAGGGGTGAGGCAATCCAGGCAAATGAAACTCCTTGCTCAAGTATGACCGAGAAGCCTCTTTCTACATCTAAGTTTGATTCTGATCATTGTTTATGAGGGTCCTGTGTGAGGCTATCTTGGCCATGTGTGGCTTTTCCTGGTGAGTAACCGCATCCATTCTAAACAGGGAAGGACTTTTTCCTCAAAATGCTAAAGTTTAGGGATAACAGTGGCTCAGATTGAAGAGGCCGAGTGTGATATTTCTGTCACAATGACAGCCCTGTGTTTTGGGTTAGTCCCACAGGATGGGAGCCCTCTTTTTAGCCCTTATTCTAATTCTGTGATGGGAGATGCAGGGGTGGGTTAGGACGCGTACTGACTTTGTTCGGGACTTTTAGAAATTGGCAGGCAGCCTCTGGGAGAATCCCTTCTTTCTCTGCCACCTGGGCATTTCTCTTGCCTGGACAGCTGTCTCCACCACCACACTGGCCCAGGCCACTACCACTTCTTGCCTGGAGGATGCAGTGGTCTCTGCCTCCATCTGTGTACACAGCATCCACAGAGAGCTTTTGGAAATGCAAACCAGATCACTGCCATCAGCCCACAGCTCCTCTCTCCCTCTGAGAGGCAGCCTGTCGAGGCGGTTGAGGGCTTGAGTGCTGAAGTTGGTTCAGCTCTGTTCTAATTTTCACCAGCTGGGTGACATAGGGCAACTTAATTAACCTCTGTCCTCATCTGTGGAGATGATGATGCTATTAGAACCTGCATGAGTGGTTATAAGGATTACATGTTTATTGGAGTGTTTAGACCAGTGCTGAATGTTAGTTAGGTTTATTGTTAGGATTCTGCCTAAAATTCACAGCATCCTTACAAGCTTAGACTCCATCTCATGCTCTTGATGAAGCCTATGGGGTACAGCAAGATCCAAGGCCAGGCAGCTTCTCTAGGCCAGTTACTCCTGCTTCCTTCCGAGTTTTCTACCCACGCTGGCTTCTCTAAAGCACCAGGCTCTCTTCTTCCCCAGGGCCTTTGCACAAGCTTGACCTCTGCCAAGAATGTTTGCTTCCTTTCCTCTTTTCTTGGTCAACTCCTGCTCCTCCTTCCTATGCCAACGTAATTGCTTCTTCCTCAGGGAGGCCTCCCTGGATGACTGAGGTGAAAATAGGTCCACATCATTCTCTGTGGTATCCTTCCCCACCCCCATTCTTTTCTTTCATAGTATCTGCCACAGTTGGTAATTCTGTATTCATTTGTATGTAGGGTTGCTTGATCTTCAAGCTCTCCTGTGCTTTAAGCTCCATGAAGCCAAGGATGGGCCTACAGCACCCAGCACAAGCCTGGCTTAGGGCCTGCACTACTCCCTAACTTGTGATGAATGAATGCTCCTACCCTAGCTGGAATTGTGAGCTTCTTTCCTGGACCCTCTGTTGTTGTATGACATGGTGTTTATTTGCAGAGACCTTTCCAAATAACATTTCTAGGTCATAGGTCAGCCGTGAGGCCAGGAGATAGAGCTTAGTGGTTCTCAAACTGTAGCATGCATTAGAAACACCTGGAGGGCTTGTTAAAGCAGATTGCTGAGCCCACCCCCATAGTTTCTGATTTTGTAAGCATGGTGTGAGGCTCTAGAAGTTGCATTCCTTTTTTTTTAATTTTTTTATTTTTTGAAGTTTATTTATTTATTTTGAGAGAGAGGGAGAGGGAGACAGAGAAAATGCCAGGGGAGGAAGGGTAGAGAGAATCCCAAAGAGGCTCCACACTGTCAGCGCAGAGCCCAACCATGGGGTTAGAACTCATGAACTGTGAGATCATGAGCTGAGCCCAAATCAAGAGTCAGACACTGAACTGACTGAGCCACCCAGGCAGCCCTAGAATTTGCACATCTGACAGGTTTCCAGGTGATGCTGGCGCTGCTGGTCTGGTGGCCACTCTTTGAAAACCACTGCTAGGGGAGCTCCAACAGTGCCCAGAGGCATGCTAGGTCATGGAAGGTCATGGAGGGAATAAAGGGCTAGGAGAAAAATAAACAAGCTGGCTTGTTATGGGTGCTTCAGGTAAGTTTGCCCTACTTCCTGCCGTCCTCACTGAGCATAATTCTCTGTGAGGTTAACAACCTCAGAGTGGGAACACCTGCTCTTCCTACTTCTTTTATTGCTCGGGTGGTCAAATGCAGGGGCCATACGGGTTTGAGGTCTGGGATCCCTCAGGAGAAGAATGTTTTAAAGGAGCTTGTTGTAATCATGCTGTTAAGACCCCAGAGCTAGGACCCCAGGGGTTTGATTGAAGCTAGATTTAGCATAGTTCTTGATGGCAGCTCCTTCTGCGGCGTGTTCTTGCAGAAACGCGCCTTGTGAAGGACACTTGAGTGGGCCCTCTCGGGCTCCTCTTCACTGACTGAGAGCGACAAGAAAGCTCTTAGTTTGCAGTGGTCCTAGAATAGGTAGGCACTTTCCAGAAGCGTGATCTCCTTCCTCATCATCACAGCCGCCATGCTGTGTTCATGGCTTTCAGGGGCTTTCATGGGCCCCAGCGGCAACTTCTCCCCCCCGTGTGGGAGCGGGGGACTGGTGTTGCCGCAGCCAGGCCTTTGGCATCCAGTACGTCCAGGTTTGACGTCGCTCCTGTGGATATGCCTTCAGGTAACTAGCGTCTCGGTCTTTCCTGGCTTATAAGATGGGGATGATGCTACACAGGGCAGCTTATGGTGTAGGGGTGAAAGCAATCAAGTTGAAAAGGCTTGCCACTTCTTCACTGCTGTGACCCCGAGCAAGGTTGAATGTTCTGTAGTCTCCGCATCACCCTTCATCGTGTGGGGATTAGAATGGTACTTGCCTCTTGGGGTTCTTGGGAAGATGACATACTTGGGAGAGCTGGTGGGATCCAGGGCAATCTGTAGTTGAGATAATGGTGTTGTGCCGACGTTGAATGCTTGGTTTTGAGAAACGCATTGTGGTTGTGTAAGATGTTCACGTTAGGGACTCTGGACAGTATACAGGGAATCTGTACCGTCTTGGCAACTTTTCGGGAAATGGGGAATTATTCCCAGAGGAAAAGTGTATTTTATCTTAACATTTATTCATTTTTGAGAGAGCGTGTGAACGGGGGAGGGGCAGAGAGCGAGGGAGACACAGAATCCGAAGCAGGCTCTAGGCTCCGAGCTGTCAGCACAGAGCCCCACGCGGGGCTCGAACCCACGAGCCGTGAGATCATGACCTGAGCTGAAGTTGGATGCTTAACCAACTGAGTCACCCAGGTGCCCCAAGGAAAAGTATATTTTAAAAAGTGTGAAGCATCCAGCAAAGTGCTTGGGATTTAATAAGATCTCAGTAAACGGTAACTCAAAGGGTCATTTTAACCAAAGTGTATTGTCTGGCTGACTACTTTACAAATGATATATTAGGGGGCACCTGGGTGGTGCAGTCAGTTAAGCATCTGACTTCGGCTCAGTTTCGGTTTGTGAGCTCGAGCCCCGCTTTGGGCAAGCCCCACTTCTCTGTCTCCACCCTCACTCATTTGCATGCTCTCTGTCTCTCCCTCCCTCTCTGTCTCTCCCTCCCTCTCTGTCTCTCCCTCCCTCTCTGTCTCTCCCTCCCTCTCTGTCTCTCCCTCCCTCTCTGTCTCTCCCTCCCTCTCTGTCTCTCCCTCCCTCTCTCTCTCTCTCTCTCCCTCCCCCTCTCTCTCTCTCCCTCCCCCTCTCTCTCTCTCCCTCCCCCTCTCTCTCTCTCCCTCCCCCTCTCTCTCTCTCCCTCCCCCTCTCTCTCTCTCCCTCCCCCTCTCTCTCTCCCTCCCCCTCTCTCTCTCTCCCTCCCCCTCTCTCTCTCCCTCCCCCTCTCTCTCTCTCCCTCCCCCTCTCTCTCTCTCTCCCTCCCCCTCTCTCTCTCTCTCCCTCCCCCTCTCTCTCTCTCTCCCTCCCCCTCTCTCTCTCTCTCCCTCCCCCTCTCTCTCTCTCTCCCTCCCCCTCTCTCTCTCTCTCCCTCCCCCTCTCTCTCTCTCTCCCTCCCCCTCTCTCTCTCTCTCCCTCCCCCTCTCTCTCTCTCCCTCCCCCTCTCTCTCTCTCTCCCTCCCCCTCTCTCTCTCTCTCCCTCCCCCTCTCTCTCTCTCCCTCCCCCTCTCTCTCTCTCCCTCCCCCTCTCTCTCTCTCCCTCCCTCTCTCTCTCTCTCTCCCTCCCCCCCTCTCTCTCTCTCCCTCCCCCTCTCTCTCTCCCTCCCCCTCTCTCTCTCTCTCCCCCTCTCTCTCTCTCTCTCTCTTTCTCCCCCTCCCTCCCTCCCTCCCTCCAAAACAAAACACAAATGGTATATTAGTTTTCTACTGCTGCTATAATAAATTGCTAAATTAGCTTTAAATAACACAGATTTGTTAACTTAGGGTTCTGGAGGTCAGAAGTCCAAAATAGGTCTCATGGAGCTAAAATGAGGGTGTCAGCAGGGCTGCATGTTTCCTGGAGGCTCTGGGGAGACTGTTTTTTCCAGCTTCCAGAGGCAGCCTTGTATTCTATGCCCCATGGCTCCGTCTTCGAAGCTAGTAATCAAATCACTTTGACTTCTGCCTTCATCGTTATATCTGCTTCTGACTCTGACCCCTCCTGCCTCCCTTTTTTAAGGATCTTGTGATTACATCTGGCCCATTTGGATAATCCAGGATAATCTGCTTTTAAAATCCTTAACTTAATCATATCAGCAAAGGCCCTTTTACCTTGTCAGGTAACATGTTCATAGGTCCAGGACAGAGATGTCTGTGGGGGAGCATTCTGCCCACCGCAAGTGGTACCTGTTCTTTGATTTCCTTGGGTGAAGTTTATGCGCAGGGGGCAGAGAAAGGAGCTTTGCTCTCCAGCTGTTTACCTTGGAGGTGTGAGCTCTGTGTGGGTGGGTGCCAAGGGTTCAGGCCACTGTTTAATGTCTGTAGATGTGTGTGATGCACAGCTGAGCGTAATGTTACTGAGTGTCCATACGGTCCGTATTCTTGACTTGTGGGCTTGATACTTTTGGGCACAGAAACGGGGATGCCAGGTATGTCTTAGCAGATCATGCTAATGTATGTTCTGTTGAGTCTGAAAGCTGATAACCCCAAACCCCTTATAAGCATGGGTTGTGGGTCATAGATGAGACTGGATGCCACACTCCCTTAGTTCCTTGTTCAAGTCCCTTTTCCTACTGCTTCTCTTTCTCTTTACCTGCCCCTCTGTCTGTCCGGGCTGTCTAGCATGGAAGCCACTTAGCACCGTGTGTTTGGCTGTTGAGTACTTGAAATGCAACTCATCTGAATTGAGATACGCTGAAAATATAGAATACACATCGAATTTTGTGAGGTGAATGTGCTAACCACTATACTAGGGACACAAGAATACACATTGAATTTTGAAGACAGTGTGGAGAAAGGAATGTGAATGAGTTCATTAATGATTAATATCAATTACATGTTTTACAATACTTTGTCTACGTTGGGTTAAATAAAATACGTTATCAAAATTAATGTCACCTGTTCCTTGTTACTTTGTAATGTGGCTTGGAGAACATGTAGACTTACATATGTGGCTCCTATTATATATATTTTTTGGACAGTGCTAGCCTAAATTCTGCTAATCTATGGTCTGTGTATGAAGGGTCCCCGTTATTTCTGTCCGTGTCATGTAAAAGCCTTCCCCAGAACTTCTTTCTTTCTTCCCTTCCCCCCTCCTTCCACCCTTCTTTTTGTCTTTTCTCTTCCTTCTCTTTCTCACTCCACACTCCTTTTCTGTTGGCTTGCAAGGAGCCTGCTAAATGAATTCGTGGAGTTGGGAGTGTTAAATCATTTGAATCATGACAAGGTTGCTCAGAGAGAAAGGTGGCTGGTGCTTTACGCTGGCTCGCGATGTCAGGAAGTTAATCACTATTTGCAGCTCACGATTCTTCCTCTTTCCTCCCTAGAAGATTCTGGGTTTTTTGTTTGTCTGTTTTGTTTTAGTTGGGGGTGGTAGCATTTTTTTTTTTTTTTTTTTCTTAAGAGCTCCCTCCTTCTCTCAACTGTGCCTTGAAAATAGCTGCTCTGGAGAAGGGCAGTGGTCTCGTGCTCGCAAAAGGGCCGCAGAATCATCTGGGGAGCGAAAATGCAGATTCCTGAGCTCTGTGCTGCTGAGTTTTGCCCAAAATGAGGCTGGATTTACACCCAACAATTCGGTAAGCACATGTGTCCGACTGGTGTGGCCGTACAGCCCAGGCTAGCGTGGTGTGCCTCAGTTTCCACTCCTGCAAAGTGCCCACTGGTTTGCCAGAGCCGCTGGTGGGAAATACTGATGAGGAGGGGCACCAGCTGTCCCTGGGGATGGGGTTGGGGGGAGGGGTCGGCCAGTGTCCTGGGGACACAGGTGACCATCCCTGCTCCCTAGCACCCAGCACCTGAAGATGGCTTGTCAAACCTGAGACGTCATTCTTCATTAGCACTCAAGTGAGAGGTCAGTGAAAGGGCACACGGTCAAGAGGGGCCAGTCCCGAGGTGATGAGAGAGAGCTCTGTGGTGAGACAGTTGGGGTGCACGTGCTTGGCTCGGCCACCTGTCAGCTGTGCGACTTTGAGGTTGTTCTGACTCTGTGTCGCAGTTCCTGCTTCGGCACGTGGTTGTAGCTCCCAAATGGGGCTGTCCTGGAAACTGCACGGGGGCCTTGGCGGGTAGGTGAGCGTCCAGCAACGCTGGCCGCTGCTCTGCTGCCCCGCAGCTTTCACTGATGTTCTCCGATACTTGTTGGGAGCGTCAGGCTTCCACCGGCCCGGAGGGTGCAGCTGACTTGGCCATGTGAGAGAGCCCCACCTTCGAGCCCCGAGGTGGGTGTGGGCCGGGGGAGAACAGGGAGAACCGGGCAGCTGGAGCAGGTGAGGCGGCCCGGGGCAGAGAGCTGCCTGCAGTACTCACAGATGCGCAGTGAGTTGGCGGGTCTTCAGAGAGATGGAGGCCCTTGTGAAGCAGCCTGGTTAGCTCACGCCCCTTGGATTCTGACAAGCTCTCCCGCCTAGGGCCTGCATCAGAGGGGAAGCTTCTCTCTGCACCAGATGACTTGGTAAGGTAAGAGCTCGTGTGCCCCAGCAAGCCCAGTGTGGTGAGCCTGCTGGGCCCTGCTCTGGTGGCTGGGGCTGGGCCTGGGAGCCCCCAGAAGAAAAGTCATTTTCCAGTTCTGTGCAGTAAGGCTGTGGCCCAGAGGACACGTATTTCTAGCGCGAACCTGGTTACCTGGTAACTCCTATAACTTCTGAGCGCTGGCCTCGTGCCCTTCCTCTACCCTCCAGCAGTTGAGATCTGGGTCAAGGATTCCACCACCTCCCACCCGCGATGCCCCGTGGGCCCCAGGACAGGACCTTGGAAGAGTAGAAAGAAACTAAGTAACCCCCGGGGCCCTAGGTAGGCAGAGAGTGGGAGTTCCAGGCCTCCCTGTGCTCTGACTGCCCCTCTGAGTTTGCAAAACCTTGCAAAATGTATCTGAAAGAGTTTTATGTTTCTTCCCGTTAAAGGGTATCCTCCTGGCTGGGACTGTCTTTAGTGAAGTTTGTAACATCTTATCCACCGGAATGTTCATTCCATATGTGTGAATATTTTTTCTCTCTGCACTTGGGGCTCTTTTTTGTTAGACTGGTTTCAATCACAGATTCATTTTTCAAAAAGTAACCAATAGTAGCAGTGTGTTTTCCATTCAGGAATGGCCTTGCTAGTGTTATGTGTAAATATGAGCAGCTATGAATATTTAGAGATTGACAAAGCTATAAAAATGAGGAGGCACATATTTGCCTTGAGGAAATGAGTCTCCTTGCAGCTCTCAATGTAATTTTTATGCATTCCCTGTGTGAGGACTCTGGCTCATGACCCAGGAGGTGGGGGTTGTCAGCCGAAAGGCCGGCCTGGTTTACGAGCTTAAAGAATGTGACCGGAAGGAGATGACAGATGTGAGCAAGGAGCACGACGGTTTTTTTTTTGTTTGTTTTTTGTTTTTTGTTTCCTTTTCCAGTTGTGTTTTGTTTTGAATTAAAATCCTCTTTAGTAAATGCCATTAATTGAGCTGCTCACCATGTACTGGGAATTTCAGATATAGTCCCTCACTTAATCCTTAGACTGACTCTTTGAGGTTGATTATTTATCACATTTTAGAGATAAAGATACTGTAGCTTAGTGGTTGAATAATTTCCCCCGAGGTCCCAGGCCAGGATCAGAATAGAGTTGGGATTTGAACACAGGTGATTTTAATCCTTGTAACCATGTTGTTTCTATGCTACATGTTCCCCCCCCCCCCCCCCCCCCCCCCCGCCCTTTTAAATGTTTATTTTTGAGAGAGAGAGCCTAAGCAGGGAAAAGGGCAGAGGGGCGCGGACAGAGGGTCTGAAGCAGGCTGTGTGCTGATAGCAGAGAGCCCAATGAGTGGCTTGAACTCACAAACCGTGAGATCATGACCTGAGCCAAAGTCGAATGCCTAACCGACTGAGCACCCAGGTGCCCCTCCTGTCCTCTGAAGGAGGCTTACTAATAATAGGAGAAAGAAGGGTAGAGTAACATTTGTTGAATGTCTACTGGGTGCTAGGTGCTTGGCTACGTGCTTTACCATTGTCTCGAACCCTCCGCGCTCCTGGGGGTAGGTACTATTATTACCTGGGTTTCACAGAAGGTAAAAGGGAGGTGTAGAGGTATTAAGTGCCTTGCCAAGCAAGTGGTGGAGCTGGAATTCATGAGGCAGAGGCAGCCCAGAGTCTAGGCTCCATCCTGCAGCATGGAGCCTCCATGGGCTTATGGTGAATAAACTGTGTATTGAAGGGGTCTTAGTGGTCTGAGAATCCAGTCAGACTAATGGGCTTACAAGCATGGATTGGGGCTCTTTTCAGTGGATTATCAAATATTTGAGAAACATCGGTTTTGTGTAAGATTCTGAGTCTAACATGCTCCTCAGAGATCTGGAAAAGTATGACCTGCCCTGTTCTTGAGGAGCTGACATTCTGGTTTTGAATGTTACCACACACAGGAGGGAACAGCACTTCAGGTTTGGGAAAGTTTCCCAGAGTAGATGTTTGTGATGTGGGAGGGGTAAGTTGGATGTGTTGGGGGCGGGGAAGACATGGTGACAGGGAGAAGAAAGACTAGTGCCTTATCTGCCCTGATTGAGGAGGGTGGACAAGGCCAGGGTTTGATCTTAGAAATGGTGGCCTAAGCCACCTTGTGAGACGGTGTGCGTGCGTGTGTGTGTGTGTGTGTGGGGGGGGGGTGGGTGTTCCTGAGGTGCATCTGGCAGGTTATCAGGAATGGATTGGGAGGGAGGGGGATGAGGCTGGAGAAGGTCCACCAGGTCACAAAGCTATTGTTGTGAGCCACTGAGCAGGAAGGGTTAATGCTGGAACGTTCATTAGGTCTTGTAATTCCATGGGCAAAGGTGAGTAATGCCCTGAAGACAGGCAAGGGTGGGCCTTACTGATATGACTGAGGCGAGAGAGGAACATTTATCCAGGATCAGATGATTTTCATAGGCTCTAAGAGAGGAATGTGTTAGTTTATCTCCCTTTCACTCCACAGGAAAGAATTGATTTGCATTTTTATTAGAAAACTCTCCACCTGGATCTCTTTTCCTAGCTCTACAGAGTTCCCATTCATTACTTTCTCATCGTGGTGAGAGAGGCCCAGGTGTGATCTGGAGTCTGGGACTGATAAGGGCAATTACCTGAAGGAGTTGGCATTGAAGGTGGCACGTGGACTTGGGTCCACCACTTTATAACCCATGTTGGCAGCCATGGAGACTGACTTGTCTTGGGCATATTGTGCAGATAAGAGGGAGCATGGGAGAGGAAAGCAATGAAGAACTGACCAAGGGAAGAGCTGCTATGCTCAGTGCACTGAGGAGGTTGTAATCCTCAAAGGTCAGGTCAGTGACCTTGATGTTTAACACTCTGTGTGCTGTACCCCAGGCTTTCTAATCTAATAGTAACCAACAGTATGTTCTAGGATCTTGGCCTAGATGGGAGCTGTACCCAGAGTTTCTCAAGTTTTTAATTCCTGGAAATCTTTGAAGTAACTCCTTCCAGGTCAGATGTCACCACAGGGACAGAGGCTCTCTTTTCTAACCTTCTGTCAGACTTTGATTGTCACCAAAGGCTTGTCTCATTGTTAATTATCCAACTTTTAGTGAAGCAGTTGGGTGAGAGTGATTTGAGAAGTGGTGTCCTTGCATTGATTTCTTTAATCATTAGAAACAAGAGACCAAATTTGGGGATTTTGTCTTACCAAGGAGGAATAGGGGAGATTAACTTCTTGAGAAAGTGTTTCAGTGAGGGTATGCCTCAGGGACGCCCTTGTGCATGCGGCTGTGGTTGCTGCTGAGTCTTTCCTGACCTACAGTTGGTTAGCATGGTTATTCTCAAATGGAAGGGCTTATGATGATTGTGTCTTCTCATTTCTCTTCTGCGAGGCCCGTCCTTTATTTCTAAGTCTACAAATGACCTAACTTGTCACGGAATGTTATTCCTTAAAGGATGAGCTCCAAAGACCCATAGGTATGGCCACAGTTGGTCTGATGGTGCCCTTGATGAGTTCTATGGCAAACAGACTCAGTCCTCCTGCACACTGTTGGTAGGATATTAAATGAGAGCATGCCTTCTTAGAATATCTCTGCACCAGCACCACCCAGTAGTACTTTCTGCCATGACGGAGATGTTGTGTAGCTGAACTGTCCAATATGATAGCCACTAGCCACGTGTGGACATTGGACCTTTGAAATGTGGCTGGTGTGTCTGAGGAACTGCATTTTTAATTTTATTTTGTTGTGATTGAATTGAGCCACATGTAGTAAGTGGCTACCATACTGGACAGGACTGCTTGAGACCATGACCAGACCAGAGATGACCGATCCCTGTGTTAGGACTTGGATATAGGTCTCAGTTGGGCAGGCTTGTCTGTGCAGGGAGGGTTAAGACACTGCATAGTGTAGTGGACATTAGTCTAATAGCACAGAACTGTGACATTGTATTTAAATGTTGAGATGCAAACAAGACTTAGGTCAGTTGGAGCTAAAGTAGGCAGGGAAGTTTCTTAGAGGAAGATGGCATGCCTGTAGTTTTCAGGTCTTCTGGAATAATGTCTAGGCAGCCATAAGTGTTCTATTTACTCATGCTCTGGGGAAGTGGTGTGGAATGGAAGATTCCAGGCTTGGGAGCTTGACAGATCTGTGTGAAGATAGTGGTCACTTAAGCAAGCTAGGTAGCTTTCTGAGCTTCAGTTTCTTCATCTGCAAACTGTGTATAATTGTACCTCAAAGAGCTGTGGTTATGTTAACTTATACAAGGTACCTGGTGTCTTGGTACGTGGCAGGTTCTCAGTTAATGTAGACATTATCCTAGAAAATAGGAGTAGCATGTATGTGCATACTGAAGCTGCATGTTGAGCCTGAGTTTATGCTCCTTTTTATCCTCTGTAGAAGGCGACCTGCCTATTCAATACCTATTGAGCTAGGAGTCCTGAGACTGTTGTAGAGAGTCTAGAAAACACAAGGATGGGAAGAGACAAGTAATATACAGAGGGACCCTTGGAAAATTGAGAATTGTAGTGTGATAAATCAATTCATCTCTGGGGTCAGTGGTAAGGGCACAGGTTTATTGGTGCATATTGCAGTCTTCAGAACTCTGGCCTTTATTTTCCTCCCCTTCTGGAGGAGTAGTCAGTGGAGTTTACAGCTTAAACACTCTGGGTTTCTGGGCATTTATTTGCATGGCACCTTAAACACATCCTGGAGACAATTCCATTATCATTTCCTTATCTGCATTCTGTGTTTACTTGAACATGAGGTTGATTTAGTATCTTACAAGAACTGAACACTGTCTTGCAGACATCATTAATCTAACCTTTCTTATCCAGCATAAGTGTGAAATTAATCAAAAAGGAAAGGGAAACTAATAATATGCTGGTATTCACAATTCATCGGGAGACCTCACAACAAGTATGAAATTAACTTCTCCAAATTAATACACATATCAACAAATTAAAGGTAGGGAAAAGGATTATTTATTATTTAGGAAATGCTCCTTAATGCTTCCTGCTTTGATAATTAGTTAGATGATGGGTGTTGTCTGGTGATAGCTGTTGAGTATTGTGAGGTTACCTTAGGACCACAGAATGCATTAAATCACCTCCCCCAGCCCCCATATTTCACTTAAATAAATGAGATACAGCCGGATGGCTAACGTGTACTTGTTTGATGTCAATTGGAAAAGGTGTGCCCAAACACTTGGAGTTTTGATTTCTATTTACAATAAGCTAAATTTGATCCTGGGTTCTGTGTTTCCTTGTTATGACATGTGGTATGATCACTTTCAAAGGATACATTATTGTGAACACATTATGGGAAAGAATGGAGTGTTATAATTTAACTCTCTATTACAGCTTTTGCTGAGGTTGATAAAGGACAAGCTTTTGTTACTGAATTGTTCCTGTAATTACAGCAGAAATAACAGGCAGCAGTCACCTTCCATTAGGGGTGGGCAAGAAGGATCCTTACTATTTAAGTGATCACATAAGGTGCTGAATGAATCATCATCAGCCTCATCATGAAGAATTAAAAATAAACGGAACAGCTGACATCATCCTATAGCAGGTTTTATGGATCCGAGAAATGCCAGATAGTTGAAGGAAAAGAGCTGTATGTTCTGATGCCCCAGCCCATGTGTTAATAGCCTATTGGAAGTTGTTCTTAAACTTGAGCCAGCATCCGACTCTCCTGGGCCCCAGCTTAGTGTCTCTAATTCAGTAGGGGTGTGGTGAGGTCTGAGATTTTGCATTGCTAGCTTCACAGATGATGTTGATATTGTTGATTTGAGACTGCGTGTTGAGAACCTTTGGGCCAAAGGACAGAAACAGGTGTAATTTGGGGAAGGTTCAAGCAACTGAATTCCAAGATTAATTCCTTAGTGCCTGTTAAAATAATCTTGATGAAAATACTAATCACCCTTGGGGATGGTGTGCAAGCTTTGTCAAGGGATTCTGCTCTTCCTGACGTTGTGAGTGAACCATAAAAAACAGGGGCAAACCTAGATAAATGGTGTCCCTGGCTCTCCCAGCCCACTGTCCTCATGTCTTGGTAAAATCTTGGATAAATGTGTTTTTTTTAACATTATTTTATTAAAAAAATTTTTTAATGTTTATTTCTGAGAGAGAGAGAGAGAAACAGAATCCAAAGCAGGCTCTGCACTGTCAGCTCGGAGCTGGACACAGGGCTCAAACTCACAAACCATGAGATCATGACCTGAGCAGAAGTTGGATGCTTAAACCAGCTAAGCCACCCGCGTGCCCCTGAATCTTGGATAAACTTTGATGGATACAAATACCTCTAGAATTCAAGTTACCTATGAATTCTCAAGTTGCAAGGTTTGAATTTTTTTTACTTGTCCATCAAACACATTTTACCTGGGGACCATCTGGAGGAGAACAGTCATTTTAACTAAGGGTATTGCAAGTCCCCGGTCACTGAATCATTGTTACTGTCACACCTGCCGTGCAAAATAGCTGTTAGCAAAATGAAAATCTGATGTAACCAGCATTACGAGAGGCTGTGGTTCCAGGCTTCTGACTGGTTCTAGAGCTGCCTTTTTTTATCCTATGAATGATCGTTCAGCAGTAGCAGCCACAGCGGTAAGAATCCCTAATATTTGTGGAGGGTTCCCTGTCTGAGGTGGTAGCTGTGGTTCTGGCTGTGTTGTGTTAGCTCAGATGAATCCCACTGCCATTCTGTGAATGAGACACCATGATCACCTCTGTTCAGACACAAGAAGATGGAGACTGAGAGAGCCACTTGGTGGTCCTCACACAGCTTGTGAGCATTGGACTTCTCTCTTTGAGTCCAGGCAGCACGAGCAATGTGGGGCAGATTTAGATTGGACTGTATTTGGGGGGAAAGTTTCAGTGGCATTGCGATGAGAGGTCTCCCTGAAATGGAAAGGTGCTAGAAAGTTTTGAAGTATGTTGCAACCAAAAGTATTTAAGGTTAAGTTGTGTAAGTTCTGATGTCAAGGATCGCTTTAGATCTTTGTAACTGTGCAAAATTTCACTGTGTGGTGAATTTAGCTGCCCTGCCCCACATAAGATGAAAGCCATTTGAAGCCAGCATTGCCATTGTGGTTTTGTTTTGTTTTGTTTTTTTGCTATGTGACTATCTGATATTATCTGATATTTGATCAGGAAGATTGAATGATAAAAGCTTATAAACATGCTTATGATTCTCTCGTAGGTACCAGTAAGTACATCTTATCATTTGAAATGATTTCTGTAGGCATGAAGATACTTTGGACAGAGCCATACGCTCCCTTCAACTATTTTCTCACATGAATACATGTATGGAACAGCGTTGGTGCTGTCCGTGAGCCACCTTGGCTTATTAACCTCCAGGAAAGGAGACAGGGAAAGACTGTTTTGAGCTATGTCCACGGTTGTTTGGCATCATGATTCTGAGACATGGAGAGACATGTTTCATAGGGAATAAGACAGTGAAAAACTTGAGTGTAAACTTGAGAAGGGGATCAACCCAGAAGATTCTGGTGCAGAAGGACATGAGGGGCGAGGAGGTGTGAGACCCCTAGGTCTGGAATTGGCCACCATCATCATGTGTTACTGGATCCAAAGGAGGTTCTGTGGTGGTGATTCTCAAACATGCAAGGGAAGGGGGTGGGAGGCAAGAAACTCCAGGGCAGATTCCTTATAGAATACCACCCTAGAGTGCAGAGCTGGTCAGGTAGGGTATTTTGCTACCCATTTGTAATCTCTTTTATCCAAAATAACAAATCATGGGGTTAAATGTTGGTTGAAAATGGGATTCCAGCTTTTCCTGGCTACTTTTTCACTGACTTTGTCTCCTGTGTTCACCACCTTTTTCTTTTTAGATTGAATTGAATTCCCATGATGCTTTACAAATGCTCTCCTAATTTAGGTGTAATTAAGAAAGGGAGGAAAATCAAAGCGTGAGCCCAAGAAGAGAGTAAGGGAGGCTATTAATGCCCAGAAAACAAACGTGTGGGTGAAATCTTGATGAAGCTGTAAAGTGCTGCTGTTCTGAAAATGTGGAAGGAGAGGGGTGCCTGGGTGGCTCAATGGGTTAAGCATCAGACACTTGGTTTCAGCTCAGGTCATGATCTCATGGTTTGTGAGTTTGAACCCTGCATCAGGCTCTGTGCTGACAGTGCAGAGCCTGCTTGGGATTCTCTCTCCTTCTCTCTCTGCCTCCCCACTGCCCATTCTGTCTCTCTTTCTCAAAGTAAATAAATAAACTAAAAAACAAAATGAGGAAGGAGAAAGGACTTCCATGTTTTCTTGATCTAGAGACCTAACTAGAAGTGACTAAGTTCTCATTAATGTTTTACTTATTTAGCTCCTCAGCAAATGATAATTTAAGATGAGATGAACATGAAAGTTTGCTGAGGATAGGAATTGAATGGCCCTTTGGTTTCATAGTGACCATGAATTTTGCTAATGATAGAGCCAAGGGTAATGCACTCGTTTTCATAGGACTTGAGGAATAGCTTGTCTGATGCTTAAGGGGAAATCAAGGTTGAGTTTTTAGTTAATGTATTATCAAAGAAAAATTCAGATTTGAGAGCATTGAACTTTTTGTGGGGGGAGGAGGCACATCATGCACATTTAAAAAATCATACAATCTTAACTGCTCGATCCCAGCCCTTACTCGGAAAATTGCCCTGTAATGCACCAGTTGAGATGTTGATGAAAACAGACAGAAAAGAGCAAAAACACAGAAAGTAGGCCTTTATCATTTAGGTCTAAGGCACATAGATATTCATTTTGCTAGCTTATGCCACTACACATGATTGAAGGGGTTTTGGTATTGACCAAAATGCTCAGGATTGTTTTCTTAAAATACATCTTGATGACTGGACTTGGTGGAATTAGCAGCTTCTTTGGTTTCACAGTATTGCATCCCTATAAACTGTTCTTTCACCTCAGAGCTGTGTCCAAATGGAGGCTGATATAAAAAGGGGGCCACACAATCACTGACATTGACGGAGTGCTTTCTAACCTTCCATCCTTCCTTTTTTTTCTTAAATGAAGTCCACTTAAAAAAGTTTTTTTAATGTTTATTTGAGAGAGTGCATGCAAGTGGGGGAGGGGCAGAGAGAGAGAGAGAAGACAGAGGATCTGAAGCAGGCTCTCTGCTCTGAGCACAGAGATGTGGGGCTCAAACTCCTAACCATGAGATTATGACTTGAGCCGAAGTCGGCTGCTTAACCGACTGAGCCACCCAGGTGCCCTTGACCTTCTGTCCTTCTTCAGTAAACATTTCTGAGGTAGGACTGATGGCTGGAGTTGGTGGTTTGGAATGACCGCTGGTCGAGCCTCTTCCAAGTGCCCTGGCACACAGCTGTCTGGTATTGCTCAGAGATCATTGACACACAGGTGTTAATGCTGCGAGGGGTAGTTAGTTGTATGCTGTAGACCATATAACAATTTTGATGTAAAAGATTTTGATTTAAAAAATAACCAAACTCAGGGGCGCCTGGGTAGCTCACTTGGTTAAGCATCTGACTCTGCGTTTTGGCTCAGGTCATGGTCTCACTGTTTGTGAGTTCAAGCCCCCGCATTGGGTTCTGCATTGTCAGTGCAGAGCCTGCTTGGGATTCTCTCTCTCACCCTGTCTCTGGCCCTCCCCTGATTGTACTCTCTCTCTCTCAAAATAAATAAATAAACTTAAAAAAATAGCCTAATTCAGACATTTTGTAGCAGAAAATGATGCATCATGTTCTTCCATGAGGTTCTTCAGTGGTGAAGCAGTTGGTTAGTCTTAGAATACTTCTGGGCAGTCCGCTTGAAGATGGGTCTGTGCAGCATGGTTTTTATTTTTTCCTCCCTCCTCCATTCCCCCTGTCTCCTTCCCTCCCTCACTGTTGAACTATTTCAGTTTTCTAATTCTCTGCTGACAAATTCCAGGAATATCAGAAACATGCAGTATATATCTGTTAAAGGACATGTACCCCCCCTTTTATTTTATAAAGGAATATTATAGAGGGAAAATACTAGCTTTATCAGAAGCACATAGATCTATTTCTAAAATGCTTTTCACTCTTTTTTTTTTCTTCTTCTTGAAGGTGAAGTGGCTACAAGTAATCTGTTCCATTTGAATGAACAGGCATGTAATTCAATTGGGTTTATCTTCTATTGCAAACTCTTTAGTTTTTGGTAATAGAGCTATCTGTTTTTAAAAATGTGTGCATACATATATTTGGGACTGTGTGTGTATATTAATGCAGTCTAGTCCGAAAAGCATTAGAATTGGTAAAAGCTTGGGTTTAATGCCTCCCGAGATTTGGAGAAGCCCCATCATTGCCAAACATAGTCTTGCTCCTACTGAGCTAATAATGGATGATTTGGGGTCTTAACACGTGCGATCATACATTTTTTTTTTTTTTTTTAGGTGAATGCCTTTGGGTGTTGAAGTGATCGGGCTTCCCAGCTGGCTATTTTTAGGCTATCTCTTTTTGGGAGACTGTGTTGAAAGGCAACTGGGTTCCAAAATGGGAGAAATAAAGTCCATAGAAGGTCTTTGTCAACCTGTTGGCGATAGGTCAAGAAGTTAAAGAGGAGAAACTTAACAGTGTCTTTGTCTTTGTGATTTCAGGAGTGATTACTGTTCTGAAGTGAGCATTGGAGGAGGATCCATTAGGCCATGTAAGTACTGAAGTAAGCAGATATTCATGTGGCCGATTACAGACCCAGGATATTTGCCGTTGGGAGGGAGAAGTGCAAATAGTTGAGTCAGATGTTAGCATTTGGAACTGTGAGAATATAGACACCTAGTCCCAAAGGGCTGAGAGGTGGCTTTGCTAGTGCCGCTCCAATCCTGAGGGGACAATCCTGAGGCCTTAACCTACCTGGTTAAGGCCTGGTGGAGCTTAATCTTTTGGGATAATTGGGTAAGGATATTTTAGCTGCTTAGAATTAGTCAAGTGACTAGAGCAGAAGTCCATTGATTATTTTATTTAGTCATTATCAAACACAACTTGATTTAGCTTGATCATGGCCGGTTACCCTGACATGGAATGGCTGGCTCCTTCAGAGCCAGTCATCCCAAACCTGACACAGAGGGTCATGGTGGGAATAGAAGTCAAACCGATGAATCGGACAGAATGATTCCTAAAGACTGCACAGTCTCCGAACTGTCTATATCAAGGAGCCATTGCTCAAGAAGTACATGTACTAAGTCCTCAGTTACGAACATATTTTATGGGGGAGGAAATGTGCTAAGTACTTTATTATTTGAACTGTCTGAATAGCCCGTAGCAATTAAAATTAGTGTCCAGGCCACCCTTGAGGGTTACCTTGATGAATGAGATGTTCGACTTGGGAGCAGAGTATTTAGATTTGACAGTCTGATAGGATTTGGGTGTCAAGGTTATGGGGCTAACAAAATGAAACATTAAACATACTTAATTCCTGTTTCTTTGATGTATGTGGGTCTTTGAACACACTTTGTCTCTAACAACATCACAGGGGAAAAAAATACCACAGTGGGGGGAAAAACACCCCAGCAACTCACAAGCAGACGAATGTCTGATAGGAATAAAAGCCTTAATGTTAGAGCTAGAAAATCATATGACCATGTGACTTTTATCAGAGGCTTCTCTCTAGCTGTCACCTTCAGAGTTTGTCCTGCTGGGAGGAACCAGAGAAACAAGAAGTGTCTCTTTTGGAACCTCAAAGGGATTCTGAATTTCTGAAGATGTGGAATTTTGTCTAAGATTAAATAGGCACATTTAATCCATCTCCCCCACCCCACCACGTACACACATGACTTAATTGTAATGGGACTTCATTTCAGGGGCTGGACAACTGAACAGTGTATCTTCAGGAGTCTGTTTGGAAGTGAGTTTACTGCTGACAGAGCAGTTTGTTTACTGCCCTCTGAGGCTTGGCAGGCATGGCAGCTGGGGGTAGTGGCTGACGTCCTGGAGACCTGGAGGTGGGTCTGAGGTCCCTGATCCCCAGCTGCTGGGGCTTATGCTGTGGGAACAATGAAGATCTTTCTGCCTATCCTGTGCTGTGATCCCCTCCTCCCACCACCCCGTGTCTGTGTCTGCCCTTACCTCCTGCTCTCAGCTGTGCACTCTGTGGGGTTGACAGCCTTCATGGAGCAGGCAGACGTGTTGGCATTGTGTGGCACCCCTGGGCTTTGTCTATCTGCCACCAAATATGTTGTCACCTTCCCTTTTGAGCCTGCCATATCTAGCTGCCTTTGAAGGAGGCCTGTTGGCTCCTTTGGGAATGACTACTGAAAGAGCAGCTGTCTGTCAGCCTCCTCCAGAGCCGTCGAATTGGGCTATTGTCAACCTGTTGTTGGAAGGGTTCCCAACACAGCAGACTTGGCTGGCATTGACATTTGTAACTGGGAAGCCATATCACAGATGAGTTTGCATTTCTTTTTTTTTCTTAAAATTTATTTATTCATTTATTTAGGGAAAGAGAGAGCGTGCATAATCAGGGGAGGGACAGAGAGACAGGGTGAGAGAGAGAGAATCCCAAGAGGCTCTGCAGTGTAAGTGCCGAGCCTGAGGTGGGCTCAAACTCACGAACTGTGAAATCATGGCCTGAGCGGAAACCAAGAGACTGACTCTTAACCGACTGAGCCACCCAGGTGCCTGAGTTTGCATTTCTTATAATCCTTTTAAGTAGCCTTCAGAATAGGAAGCAGGTAACTTTCACACACTTAGGCACCTCCCAAGAGTGTGGACATTGTTGGGTCTTCCTGAAGGCAGAGAAACAGATCACCATTCTTCCCACACCATCTCCATTCTCACTTAGGAAGTAGTTGCCCTGGCTTTATCTTTATGTTGATGCGTAACCATATGAATCAGTTTAGGTCAGGCTCTTAAGAACAAATAACTGTTTAACTCTGATTACCACAGAGCCTGTGAAAAGAGAGGAAAATAGATGTCAGATAAGGCTTTTCAGGGGTACCTGGGTGGCGCAGTCAGTTAATCGTCTGACTTCAGCTCAGGTTATGTTCTGATGGTTGGTGAGTTCGAGTCCCACATCGGGCTCACTGCTGTCAGTGCAGAGCCCTCCTGGGATCCTGTGTCTGTCCGCCCCCCCCCCCCCCCCCCCAGCCCCATCTCTGTCCCTGCCCTGGTCGCATGTTCTCTTTATCTCTCAAAAATAAGAAAACATTAAACAACAACAACAACAAACAAACTTAAAGGCTCTTCAGATGGGCCTTGTAGATCCCATACCTGGTTTTTTTAATGCCCCAGTTTTTCAAAGAACCACCTTCTAACTTTCATTTCTTAAGAACTGACCTGAAGAGAAAGATGCAGTGTTTGTGGTAAAAATAAAAACCAGAGCCACACCGGGAGATCTTGTGAACACATACAGCCAAAGAAAGTGAAGAAGGTGTGAAGTGGAATCAGAATGCCTTTTACTTACTGTGGGTCTAGTAGACTGTAAATTCCTTGAGGGCTAGGATTGGCCTTAACTGTTCTTCTCAGCACTAGTGGCTGGCACAGCTCCTGGCCCATGGCAGCACAGCGAGCTGAAAGAATGAGTCTAAAGCGGGAAAGGTTTTTGGTAGAAAAAGGTGTGTGTTTTATTATTCCGGTAGTATAGACATTGAAATATGTTCATCACATGAAGATTATGGGATTTCAAGTTAATGATGTTTTCCTGTTGGCGTCAAAGATGAGTAATCTTGGAAGAGGTGGGGGCTTAGATGGCAGGCCTGAGATGTGATTGAAATGAAACCCCTTCTCTGCCTGTGCTCAGATTTCTTTCTGCGGTTCTCAGGACATTAGTCATGTCTTAGGAAATGTCAGTGCCTGACCTTGGCTGTGTGCTGTGCAGCCAAGTCCAGTGTGTAGGTGGCTAGCCTGCCTGCAGTGGGGTAGGAAGAGACTCTTGAGCCAGCTTGATAGTGACCACAGGCTTTGGGAAGACTGGTACCTGAGGAATATCTGTCACCATCCTGGCCCTTTGCCTGTGGTGCACATTGGCATCTCATTCCTCTCTTTCAGAGCCCAGCGAGTGCCCCAGAGACGGTAGGACTGCATGCCGGGTAGCCCCCGCCCAGTACTGATGGACGGGCATGGTGGATGAAACCCTGCTTCTCTCCTTGCCCGAGGGAAGGGACAAATGTGGCTGCGGGGGTAGAAGATGTGTCATCGCCAGGGCGCATGTGTAAGGATAGAGCAGTTGTCTTCATAAGACATGCCTGGCTTTGACTGGACCTAATCACAATTCTTGGTCCCTGGCAAGAGCTTTCAAAACAATGTCATGTATCTTTCTCTGATTTTACCTGAAAAAAAATAAAATGTTTAAATATTTCAAGTATCCAGAGAAGTGCGGAGACTTAACTAAAACACTCAGGTACCCCCTCCACCCCTTCCTCACCGTATCTGGTGGCTCCCTTTCTGATCTCCTGATGACACATGTCTTAACTGTGAAAGGTGCTTCTGTTAAAATTACCATACTTCTGTCCTTGGACATTAAAAAAAAATTTTTTTTTTTAACGTTTACTTATTTTTGAGAGGGTGAGAGCGTGAGCAGAAGAGGGACAGAAAGAGAGACACAGAATCCGAAGCAGGCTCCAGGCTCTGAGCTGTCACCACAGAGCCTGATGCAGAGCTCGAACTCATCAGCAGTGAGATCATGACCCGAACTAAAGTTGGACACTTAACCAACTGAGCCACCCGGGTACCCCAAGTCCCTGGACATTTTTAAAAATGGGGTCTGCCTGGAACCTAGACCTGTAGCACCCCCCAGCATACCCACACTCTGAGGATGGTTGGTGCTATCTGGATCTACCCTTACCTGTGGTTTCCTTTGTTCATTCTTTCCTTATGTCCTTGCTATCAATTTGCTTTTCTCTCTGTTGAGTTTCAAGAAGATGTGTATGTGTTTAAATCCCTCTCCAGCTAGTTCAGGACTTCCTTGTTTTTTGTTTTTTTTTTTTTTTTGAAAGTTTGTTTTTTGAGAGAGACAGTGTGAGTAGGGGAGGGGCGGAAAGAGAGAGGGAGGCACAGAATCCAAAGCAGGCTCCAGGTTCCAAGCTCTCAGCACAGAGCCCAATGCAGGGCTCAAACCCATGAACTGTGAGATCATGACCTGAGCTGAAGTCAGATGCTTAACCGACTGAGCCACCCAGGCGCCCCTAGTTTAGCACTCCCTTGTAACAGGCAATTCAGTTTGCTGCTTGGCACAGCTAATGCTGTCTCCACGTCCTATGGCCTTGCAATGACGAAGGCTGTTCACTTCATCATACCTGGTGCCACGCACAGAGACGACTCACTCTGTTGAGAGCCTCTTATGTCTCCCAAAGCCAGTATGTAATTTCCCATGTATGTCAGCCTCCCTGGAGGAGAGAGGTGATGGCCATTTTATTTTGTCCCTTCAGGCTTGGAGTGATGGATAGACAGCATCTGTGGGGCAGACTGAGGCTCTCCCTCAGGTTAATTAACATGGGTAAGGCCCATGGACAGGTTTCTAGTCATTTATTCTCTTACCGTGACCATTTTCTGGGACCAGAGTCCTGTGTTATTTTAGCTGTGTTGATTGATCATTCACTTAACTCTTCATTTTGATCAGAGCCTCCTGATAGCTTACAGGAATCAGTCCCCACAGCTCGTGTATCAAAAAGGCTTCTGGGAAGTTTGCCGCCACTTATCTAATGAGATACCATCTTGAGAGGGGGTGGGTGAGCGAGTTGCCCAGCCAGGAGGTTGGAGGACAACCCAGGTGAGGCAGGGAGGATTGGGGAAGGCCATGTAGGAACCCTGGGAATTGGGCTGAAGAGTTTGGGGGTTCTTGGTGACTGGAGAAACAACGGTTTTTAAAACTTCTAAATCATCATGGATTGGTACAACAAAAATAAATGATTAGGAAGTGAAATTAAAAGAAAAAGAAAAAAGAAGTCCAGAATACAAGACTTCAGTTTTATTAGTGGATTCAAAGCCAGAAAATTATCCTGTCACATTGCCATAAAAGCTTCCAAAACACTTACCCTCAAGTTTGGTGCTTATTCTTTACACACTAAGTACTTTGTAGACTGGCCCTGCTCTGTGAGCCCCCCACCCCCAACTTTGAGTAGCACTGGTTTAGGAGACGTGAGTCTTAGCTCTGTACCTCATATGCTGGGAGGCCCACCTTTGCATCTCTGCCTCTTGGTTTTTATGCTAGAAGTTGAAAATTGGTTAGCACAGCACTGTTCTCCCCGACGGGAAATAGGGGACCAGGAACAGGTGCTTATTCCTGAGTCTCCCGCCCAAATGGGTTTCCTTGTAGAAATCTTTATAGAAGGAACATGCCGGGGATTATTTCATATGCTACTTTGGTCATCTCAAGCAGATGTCTGACCATTTCTTTTGGAAGGTATGTGTCCTGCATGAGGGACCTTCTGTAACAAATGGATCTCCCTTCATGTATGTGTGTGGCTGTGTGTGTGGTCAGTTTGCACCCAGTGTTAAGTTTTTTCTAGTTCGTAGTTTTAGGCTAGTGGTGGTGGTGTGGGGTAATGATCCTTTTAGAAGTCATTTGGTGACCAAGACCAAATCGGTCCTGACATTGAAGACAGGCCCTTCCAGATGCACTCTGCAGGGATGTCTGTTGTAGTCTGTGGTTTGTGGGGAGCATGCAGCAGCCAGCCAGGTAGAATATTTCAGCCAGGCTTGGTAGCACATAGCCCCTTGCCATTCATATTCCATTACCCAGAACTCAGGGTACCGTCACCTGGCCCACCTTGCCAGAAAACATAGTCTAGCTGTGTGTTGGGGGAGAAGAGAACGTGGATTCACTGAGTAGCGAATGTTGTCCATAGCCTCCCTTCTCCCGATTCTCTGATTCACTTAGCAGAACCGTGTTCGCTGTTACATTCTTTTATCCACGTGAACTCATTTATTCCCCCTTTTATGCCTGCTCATGATGATGGTCAGGCATTACATTTTTATGCAGTGGGGTGAGAAACAATGGAAAGCAAAGAGAATGGAAGTTGCCTCAATTCACGGACAGTGATTACACAGGCTGCTGTCAGCAGCCAGGAATGACCAGTGCTGACTATGAGAGAACATTGGCTATGTGCCATAGGCCGCATTTGGGTTTTTTTCAATCCAGGTATTTATGAGTTGAGAGTAATGCTTAGTATTTAAAAAGTAAATAGCACTTAAGCAGAAGGAAACCATTGGTGCAGGGGCAGCCAGTAGCCCATGTTGAAAGGTGGCCGTGGTGATGTAATTTGATAAAAAGCTGAAGTAGCTCTAATGTTTCCATACGTACGCTTTTTCTTCCCGCAACAGTGAATTGAAAAGCGCACACACATGCAAGAAACCCCCAAACCCTGAACACTTTTATTTGCTCTCAATCCAGGGAAGCCAGAGAGTCAAAGTAAGGGAGGTGAGATTGTGGGAGGGTGCGGGGTGCAGGTGAGTATGGGGGGAGAGTCTGGGCAGAGTTGCAGGGCATAGCATCCTTCGGGAGCCTGTGTGTACTTGAGTGGCGGGAGAACTCGACTAGAAAAGTGAGTATGGAGGGGATGGAAGTGGTGAGATACCAAAAAGGCTATCTGTGGCAATCCAGAGATTAGCAGCCAGGAGGTTGTCACACCCCTGGGGCTGCAGCATGGTGGGAGCTGGTGGTGGAATCACAAAGGTAACGCGGGGCCTTGTGGGAAGAGCTGCATCCATGGAGGAGATGCCGCTGGGCAGAGACCCTGGCTTCCTCCCTGTGCTGCCCTCCTGGCTTCTGCTGGTGCCTCCCGTAGGCCAACCCTGCATGGAAACCAGATGGCAGTGGGCTTTGGGAGATGTGGTTTCCTAGCATATGTTGCAAAAAGGGCATGGCATGCAGAGAATGGATCTAAGAACAAAAAGGTGGATGGTTGCCACAAGGTATGTACCTCTTGGTGGAAAGGAAGGGAAATAAATAGATACAGTGAGAGATTGAGGGAAAGAAATAGGAGTTTTGGGACCTTTCCTCCATGCCATATCCCTCTGTGTTTCTCTTTTACCACCTATGTCCCCCTTTCATCATTTTGTTAGGCTTTTTACACCATGTAATGTTTTTTGGAGCCTTTTGTCTCCCCAGTAATGGCTAACATCTATTGAATACTCACCGTGTGCCATGATGGTAGAGTTCTCAGTGCTGTATCTGTCTTAATTCATTGAATCATCCGAGCAACTCTGTGAGGCAGGTTCAGTCAGTCCTTGTTGTTTGAAGATTCTGTGAGATATTTGCCTCCTTGTTATAACGTATCTGTAACGGCAAAATCAATAGTTGCGGTGCTTTTGTGGCCATTCACAGACACACCCAGAGTGCAGGGAGATTTGAGTTGCCTGATGTGCACATTCCTAGCTGACACTGACCAATGCAACACTCTACTTTCTTGTTTCATGTCTCACACTGTGCCTAAGTATTCTCCTTGTGGTCTAATTAGTACCCCTCCTTTGGGGGAACTTTTGAACTTTTCTTGGGTGATTTTATGGTTTAAAATGGCCCCTGAACATAGTGTTAAAGTGCTGTTTCGTGTTCCTAGGTGCAGGAAGGCTGTGATGTACCTTACAGACAATTGATGTGTGTTAGGTAAGCATCATGAGGCATGAGTTACAATACTGGCTGTGTTAATGAGTCAACAATATGAAATAGGTGTCTTAAAACAGAAACACAAAACATGATTATGAATTGATCAGTTGACAGAAATGTGGCTAGAGGCTCACAATAACCTAATGCTATGTTTCCCGTGGGAGCATTGGTTCAGCATTCCCTAATTCAGGGTTCACTGTGACTTTGTAGAACGTAACTGTGGCAACTAATGACCATCAGCTGTACTAGTGTTATCCCCAATTTCTAGACAGACTGTGGGGCATGTAGAAGTGAAGGAAGTGGCCCAGTGTCACCCAGTAAGATCAGAACCCAGGCAGTCTGGCGCCCGTCACTTTGCAGCTCTGTGCTCTACTGGCTGTGTTACCTGTTTCATACTTGTTTCCACCCTTATGGATCTGCTGTTGCTGCTGGTGAGTCCAACCCTAGAGCTGTTTTCAATGATACAACTCCTTGTGGTAAAGCCAAGGGTTATCTCTGGTTGGGAATCATGATGTGTATAACTCTGCAATAAAGGTAATAATATTTGACATGTGCATAAAAACCTCTGCATGTTTCATGTGAGTTAGTTCTCACAGAGGCGCTATGAAGTACACGTCAGCCTCCGTTTCATAAATAAAAACTGGCGTCTGGGGAGGTTGTGATTTGGGCAGGGCCCCAGGGTGAGAAGGTGTAGAACAGAGTTTCAGAAACCCAGGCTTCCTGGCTTCAAATCCTTTGCTCCTTTTGCAAAATTGATTAGGGCTCTCACTGAGGCCCTGGGGACTGGATGCCTGCCTGGCCACGGATACTCTCCTTTTCTGTTTTCATTCCACCCTGATCTGGAGCAAGCGTAGAATTGTGTGTAAAATAAGTGATTCCAAGGACGGACCAGAAATATTTTCTTTAAAATGACTGCGTAGGGGCACCTGGGTGGCTCATTCGGTTGTGTCTGACTCTTGATTACGGCTCAGGTCATGATCTCATGGTTCAGTTTGTGAGTTTGAGCCTGGCATTGGGCTATGCCCTGTCTATGCAGAGGCTGCTCGGGATTCTCTTTCTCTCTTTCTGCCTGTCCCCAACTTGGGCGCATGCGTGCATGCTCTCTCTCAGAATAAATAAAAATAAAACTTAAAAAGAAATAAAATGACTGTTTATTTCCATGTATATAGAAAGTCTTTCATGGGCTAGAATGAACGTTTCGCAAAGATGTTCATTTGTTTTTTCTGTTCGTGAGGGAAATATTTGAAAATAAATAACAAATAAAGGAAAAATAATTTGAGAGGGCTGCGGGCATTTCCACAGTGGCATACTCTTGCCTAAATATTGTTCCTGCCTTGTCTCTTTAGTTTTCTTTTTGTATTTAAGTTTATGTTTCAATAAGAAATAGATGTGCTTGTGAAGAGTTAAAAAGGTACTGTGGAAAAAAAAAAAGCAAACCAAAGTGCCCCTTCCCAGGGGCAAGCGCTGTGCCTGATTTCTTGTGTATTTTTCCAAAGGTGTTCTAACGTCCAACACAGTGATTCTCAGCTGGTGGTGATCAGGGAACATTGGCACATAGTGGGTGGAAGATGGGAGAGTGTTACTGGCCCTGAGGTAGGTAGAGCGCGGGGGTGCCCATGCACACCCTACAGTGTTCAGGACAGCCCTACAGCAGAGTATCAGCCCCTATACTCAATAGTGCTGAGGTTGAAGAACCCTTCCCCACCTTCAAAGTAAACTACAAGGGCCTTCTTAACGTGTGAAATACAAAAGCTTTTATGTTTGAACTCTGACATGTATTTTGTGTCTTCAGAAGGCTTTTGTTTGCTTTTTTTTTTTTAAGTTTATTTATTTTGGGAGAGAGCATGAGCGTCCCCACCCTGTGTGCATAAGCAGGGGGGCAGAGAGAGAGGGAGAGAGAGATTCCCAAGCAGGTGCCTTGCTGACAGCATGGAGCCTGACACGGGGCTCGAATCCACAAACTGAGATCATGATCTGAGCTAAAATAAAGAGCTGGAAGCTTAAGCAACTGAGCCGCCCAGGTTTTTTTTGCTTCTGGTTGTGCCGCAGCTGCTGCTCCCTGGTGGGTCACTTGGGTGTGGTCCTCTCCAGGTGTGCACCAAGGGGTGTGTCAGCTATAGAGACTAAAAGCAATGAAACTGACTTCCGCTCACCTGGTCTGCTTTTTTGTTATCACAGTGCGTGGTCGGTTCTAAACAAAGCCAGTGATAAAATACTCATAAAATACTTGGGGGAGGGGAGGACTCTGGTTCGTCTAAGTTCTAAATAATTGCTGCTAATAATGTTATGTAAATATATGTTAATATTTATTTGTACGTACACACTTAAGATTAGTATATGCTACTACTTACCATTTAATAAACGTTGTATTCTATATGAAAATTAATTGAGAGAATTCCCTGTCCTGGCATTCCTGACACTCGCGGACTGAGCTACAAACGTTGCTTTGATAGTAACTTCCTAACAGTTCAGAGCTGTTGGAACTCACTTTAGGTGCACTTGCTGCCTCCAGCCCTTGTGGTACAACATATCCCTGTGTTTCCAGAGAGCTTTACAATAAATGGTAGCGCAGTTTAAGAAGAAAAAAATGGAACTTGAGTTTCTTCAGTTCTGTCACTCTGTGTGACCATTTGGAGTTTTTACGTGTGATGGAAATTTAACCGTGAAAGATTGAGAACTCCTAAGTGTAATGTTGTTTGGTAAGTGTATATTTCACTTCATAGAAGAAACATTGTACTGAATTTTAGAAGTCACTTTAAAAAGTGACAGGTTAAAAAAAAATGTTGGTTTAAAAACTAAAGAAAGACTCAAGAACGTAACGATGATGGATTGTTGTATGCACATTGCTGGAAATAATGTCAAATGGAAGTGGGACTGTTAAATAGTGATCTACCCTGAATATCCCCTATACTAGGTATGCTGTGAGGAAGATTGAGATCTTTAAGAAAAATAGAGGCACACCTACCTGGGTGGCTCATTCAGTTTAATGCCCAACTTCAGCTCAGGTCATGGTCTCGCAGTTTGTGAATTTGAGCCCCCATCGGGCTCTGAGCTGATAGCTCAGAATCAAAACATTCTGTCTCTCTCTCTCTCTCTCTCTCTGCCCTTCCCCTGCTTGCTGTCTGTCTGTCTCTCTCTCACAAAAATAAACATTAAAAAAAATCATTAAAAAGAAAAATAATTGAAATGAAAGTGGGCCAGGAAAACACTTGGTTGCTTCTGTTGATCTGGTTTCTGTTTGTGTAAAATCAGTGCTCTTTGAAACGCCACACAGGATTGAAGTTCGGACCCATTAAGGTCTTTGTGAAAGTAGACATCTTGCCCTCCATCCTAATGTTTTATTTTTATTTTTTAAAGTTTATTTATTTTGAGAGACAGAGCACACGAGCAGGGGAGGGACAGAGACAGAGGGGGAGAGAGACAGAATGCCAAGCAGGCTTTGTGCTGTCAGCGTGGAGCCCAGTGTAGGGCTCAAACTCCGGAGCCAAACTGTGAGATCATGACCTTAGCCGAAACCCAGTCGGATGCTTAACTGGTTAAGCTACCCAGATACGCCCACCCTAATGTTTTAAAACTTTGTTGATTTATACATAGAGAACAGTGTACAAGTTAATTGTGTGCCGTGTGATTAATTGTCACACCTAAACACTGCTGTGTCAGTGTACCCAGATCAAGAAACAAAACGTGAACAATACCTGGAGGCCCCCTGGTGCCCCTTTGTAGTTGAGATTTCCAGTGACCCCCATCTCAAGCATAACCACTGGCCTGACTTCTAACAGCACAGATCAGTTGTGCTGTTTTTGGATGTTACATAAATGGAATTCATCATACGTACATAAAGAGAAGACTAATTTTAACCCATCTCTCTCAAATTTGATTGTGACTAGAGACATTTGAAATATTTCAAAATGTGCCAGTTAAACATCTTGACGACTTTCAGTGGTAGATTAACAAAAATTTCCAGTCTAGTTCGTGTGTGGCTTGACCAGTAGAAGCGCTGGCCTTCAGGGTAGTACCATTTAATATGCTTGTTTCTGTAATGAAGAACATAAGCAACTTAATTATGATGTGACTTGCTGGGCTTTGGAGTTTTATGCGGAAGGCAGAGAATTGTATGGACATTAAGTCGGAATTTGTGTGTTGAAGTAATCCAGTTCATTGGAAGCTAGAGTAGCTTACGGGCTTATAGTGTGGTCAGTAAGTTGCATACACCGTCTAGAAGCTTGTAATTGGATTTAGATTGGAAACCATAACATGGCAGTGGAAATGTATTGCATCAGTGTATTAGTTTCACACTAACGTTTTCTGAGGAGTAAGCATATCTTGTCCATGGAGACAGAATGGATGGGCTGTTGAACAGTTTGGGCCGCGAGGGTCTGAAATTGCCCTTCACGTAATGGGAGGAATTCAGCACTCAATTTGAAGGCCCCTGGGAATGTTGAACTCTTCAATTAACATAAAAGTATTATTTAGAAAAAAATAGCCTTGTCTGCAACCGTCATCCATGGTGAGAATCTGTCTTCTCACCCGTTTCTGGATCTGTCAGAGGCTGGCTCATTCACCATGAGCTGTGGCGGCCAATTCGGGAGGTTGGTGTGGCTCCGACTGAGGTGTTACGTGGCAGCGGGCCACACAAGATGTGAAAAGTGTTTGCCGCACAGCTTCTCTTAGTCCCAGCAGAGATGAAAAGGAACAGCTCTAGCGAAATTGCTAAGTCAGGGATGTTTGTCTCTGGGAAGCTGCTTTTTGCTCACTTAATTTTTTGGTCTATAAAAAAACATTCTTTCTTCCCTGCTTAGGGGTGTCTAGCCATCTCAAATTAAAACAGGGAAGAATCCTATATGCCTTATTCTTTGAAACTTCTTTATATCCCCTTGCGAAATACGGGTTTTTTGTGTGTTGGTTGGTAGGTTGGTTTTTTTGCATCTTCAAGCCTCAGATGCAGGAGAGGCAGTGCTTGTGAATAAAAACCAGTTCAGGAAATTGTATCTGAGAGGGGAATTGGATCATGTCACTCCTGGCCTTCAGGCTCCACCCATTCTTCAGCTACAGGGGAGCCGCAGGTCCTGCTGTGGCATTCAAGGTCCCTGGTCACCTTGTCTTGCTGCTCAAGCCTCGACCTGGCACCCCCGTTACCCCCTGCATCCCAGGCAGGTAGGGGAATATGCCCTTGAGTGTGACTGTTGATTGGTTCCTCTGTTCCATGCACAGGTTTTTTTCCCTGTTGGGGATGCCTTGCTCTGCCATCCACATTTCATCTTTCAGGGTTCCTTCCAGGGCTTTCTTTTTTCAAAGAAGCCTTCCTTGATCCTCCTGGATAGGATGAGAGGCATTTCTTCTGTGTTCTTGTGATATCCTGCATATATCATGTACTCTTTCGTGCATACAAGTTCTGCTGTGCGTCCCGCATCTAGAGCAGTACCCTGCACATAGTAGGTGCTCAAATCACTTGTTGAAGTGAATGGACTTCACTTTTTATGTTCTAATGATCAATGGATGTGTCTGTCCCCTCATGACAGTGTGAGAGCAGGGCTTGTGCCTGTTCATTGTCACATACTATATGCCTGACGAAGGTACTCAGAAGTGTTTGAATGGAAGGCAGGGGAGAGCATTGGAGAGGCAAGGGAGAGTTTTCCCTGTATTATAGTCATCTGTATTAAGTCATGAGTGTATGCACAGAACCTACTCCTGTGGCTTTGTGGTCAGGTGTATCAGAATCCCAGAATGCTGTGGGGTAAGAACTCTAATATTCGTCCCACCCCAACCGCATCCCCACCCCTTGTTTTTCAAATGGGAATGTCTCTGCGTATGGAAAAGTGTTGATGAGAGTGTTGATCTCCCAGAGAAAATGCTTGACAGTGATGATGTTGATTAACTTGCTGATTGCCAATGCAGGAAAATAATCAGTAAAAAAGAAAAACTAAAAAAAGGAGGAGGGAGGTAAAGAAAAAGTGAGTTATGTAAAGGCAATATTAATTATCATCCTTTAGAAGAAATGGTTGTCATTTTCGATATAATTACTGTGCAGCCCCATAAAGGCTTTGTGTGTGGCATGTCTTATTTTGTTGCTATAGTAATTTTGGTGTTGTGTCCCCAGTTCATTATAAAGGTGTTCTTTTTTCATTCCAGAAAAAGACAGTAAGTGATGGGGTAGAGCTTTCCTATATATTTGAGTCTTTCTTTCCCTAACCTGCTCAGATCTTTGGCATTCACTTACTTGCCAGTGAGTGCCAGTGGGGAGTGGGATGAAAAACTAAGGAAAAAACAAATTCTGTAGAAAAGCAGAGAGAGGTGACTTTTAATATTGAATGCATTCTTTGAAGATGCAGAGGCCCCTGCCCATATGTGCCCTGTCCTGTCGGTTGGATTGTTCCTGGTTCAGAAGAAGGGATTCCATGTTGCAGGATTTTCCCTGGTGTCTCGAGAGCCCACTGTGGTAGGGGCTCTGCTGCCTTCACAAGTTTGAGGACCCCTGGATTACAAACAAATATCAAAAGGACATTTCCTTTCCCAGGCCTGAGCTGGGAAGGCTCTGTTAGTCAGGGTGAGCCTGTCTGCTGCGTCACTACCATTGTCCAGGGAAAAGTTGGCTTTGACCACCTTGAAAGTATCGAAGGCAGCTTTAGGGGTGAAATTTCAGGCAGCGGTGAGGTTTTCCTCCCCGTCTTTCTTCCCCTTCCCCAGTCTGTGATGAGATCCCCACTTTTCACTCAGGCCTGTGTTCCACTGAGGGGGTCTAGGACATGCCCTCCCAGACCAGAACACCTGTCAGTCACTGATTCCTCACAGTAAGGTGTAGGGACAGATACATGTTTTCCCCAACAGCAGTTTTAAAGTACAAAGCATTGAGGTATATAAGCGGTGAGCTGAAATATCACCAGTCTTGTCTGTCTCCCCTACTAGACTTCAAGAAGCCCTCTGACCTAGGGCCTGTTGGGGCTTATCATGTTCCCAGGTCTGGGCCCACAGTCACCACATGGAAAGAGCTCAGTGAGAGGTGGCTGAGTCTGTGCATGAAAGGTGGGCACTGGAGACATTTTCTGCCCACTTGGAAATTCTGTCTTTCCATTTACTCATGGAAAGGATTTGAAATGTCTACTCCTTACTTCACATTATGGGTGAGTTTATCAACCGAGTGGCTCTTTGGGGTCTTTGTGTAAATGTTGGGCTGTCAAGTGGTTTTGTAGGGTGACCTTGTCCTCTTAGTATTGGAATCATAGGGTGATTGGAACAGCTGGCTCTGTGGAAGGGAAGACGTTGCCTTCTGGGTTTGCAGCCAATAAAAACTGATCCAAGAGTGGGTTGTCCCTGAACAGGTGGTGTGGACAGCTTGGATGCACAGGATTGAAGATCATGTGTTTGACCGCATCATCAAAGTCATTCATTCCTTCATTTGACATGTATTTATTGAGCTCCTACTTTGTACCTGGCTCTGTTCTAGGCAGTGGGGATGCAGAGGTGAACAAAAACAGAGGAAGTAGAGAAACTGGCGAGTCACCTGTCAGGTGGAGAGGTGGGAGAAGAAGAATCAAATAAGACAAGGGGTAGAGAGCGAGTGTTGGGTGCCGTGTTAGATGTTGTGGCCCAGGAGGCTGCTTCAGGGAGTGATGTTTGTGCAGACACCTGCATGGCAACAGAATCCAGGCAGTGTCCTGGGTGAAAGGAGTTCCAGGTGGCGGACACAGTATGTATAGGTGCTTGAGGCAGGAACAGACTGGACCCATCATGGAGGCATGTGGGTAGAGTGAAGGGAACAAGGTGCTAAGTCTAGAGGTGAGTAGGGATAGAACATGCAGAGCCTTGCTGGCCAAGGTACAGAGTTTGGGTTTCATTCTGTGATGTATATGTACAGAGTTTTGAGCCTGGGGGTCAGGGTGACCTGATCTGATTTGTATTTATAAAGGTCATTTGGCTTGTGTGGAAAACTGGCTGTAAGGGGCAAGGGGCATAGAGCTCAGGTAGGAATGACAGTTGTCCAGTGTAAGGTGTTGGTGGCATAGACTCAGGAGGGGAGGGAGATGGTGACAAGGGGTTGGGTACCTCAGGTCAGAAGGATGTGACCCCTCTCTGTCTTTATCTCCCACTACCTTTCCCATGATTGATTTTACTGCAGCCATATACATCTTCTTGTACTTCCCCCACATCTATACTCATTCTGTGTCTCAGAAACATCACTTATCGGGGCACTTGGGTGGCTCAGTCGTTGAGCATCTGTCTTCTCCTCCGGTCATGATCTCATGGTTTGTGAATTTGAGACCCCGTATCGGGCTCACTGCTGTCAGCACGGAGCCTGCTTTGGATCCTCTGTCCTCTTCTCTCTCTGCCCTTCCCCTTCTTGCTCTCTCAAAAATAAAAATAAAACTAAAAAAAAAAAAAAAAAACCCAAAAATGTCACTTGTCATAGCCTCGAATTCTACACATGTATGCATGTACACATATGTGCTCGCACTCACTCATTGCTTCTTTGTGTCTCCTGCGGACATGTGAGTGCCATGGTGTCAGGCAGTACTTTTTGTCATATTTATTGTGGAGCCTGAGTGCCTTAGAATGCTGCCCAGCACGTCGTAGATGCTCAAAATATTTACTGAAGGTGTGCATCAGGTGGAAGGACAGCCAGCTGTGGTCTTTTCTGTATAATTTCTGCTTGAAAAATCAGCACCATGACTGCCCGAGGTTCTAATTGCAATGCTAAAGAAACCGAAAACATCAAAGTGTAATACCAATTTAATCAAAAAGGGGAGGCACACTGAAGAATATAAGTAATAGGGAAAAAAGAGGGGGGAGGGGGTTTGTTGATCATGGGAAGGTTCTGCCTATGGTAGGGGAAATAACCAAGGAGCAACTAACTTTGAATCTGTTCATCTACTGCAGTGAAATTTGCCAGTTTCATTTACATCTAGTACTGTCTAGCTGTTTGTTGTCATTGGAAAAGACTTTCGGGGATATAATTAATCTCCCCCAGTGTTACCTGTGTTCTCAGTTAGTTTTCTTGAGCTACAGTTGAAGCTGGATAATTCTGTCACCAGAATGCACACATTGTACAAGGAGATCAGCTTGTGCCTGTCCTAAGGACAGAGAATGGGAGAAAGTGGGGGTAGAGAAGAGCGGTGACTTGGGGCCCCTCAGAGGGGCGGGTGGCCAGCATTTATGAGTTTTCCACCAGGCTTGTGACTAGGGGTCAGCTTCTAGAGACAGAGGGACTTGTTTTGAATGCTGGCCCCTCTACCATGTGACTTTGAATAAGTTCCTCAACCTCTCTGTGCCTCAGCACCATCGTCTATAAAACAGGAGTAACAACAGCACAGACCCTATGAGTTTACTATGAGGAGTGAGTGAGTTAATACATGTAGAAATTCTTAGAATTATGTCTGGGATAGCAGTTACTCGAAACATTTCAGTTTTTATTAAATGGGGGAAACTTTATGATCATTAATAGTTGGCATAAATTTTAGCGGTTAAAGGTTCTGTCATTTGAACCTGGGTATTGGATCCCTGTACAGCACCTGAATCAACTGGAAATGTGTGTGTTTGTCTGTGTGTGTGTGTGTGTGTGTGTGTGTGTGTGTGTGTGCAAGGTGGGGATGGACTCTGATACCAAATGATATACTGCAATAAATTTCTGATGCTAACCACCTGGAATTAGTGCAGATCCCATAAATTAAAAGGTACAGTCCCCAACAAGACAGCTTCTACTTCAGATGCCAGCTGCAGGTAGGGTCCCCAAAACACTAACGCTTCTAACCAGCTGGCTACTAATCTAGGAGTTCATGACTCCCTCAAGTTTGATAAGTCACTAGAGTGACTCACAGAACTCAGGGAAGCACTGCATTTAGGATTACAGTTTTAATCTAAAGGATGTAAATCCAGGCCATCCAAATGAAGAGACACAAAGGGTGAGGTCTGAGAGGATTCCAAAGCCGAGCCTTCATGCCCTCTCCTTCTGGGGTTAGGGTCACCTTCCTGGCACATCAACATATTCATCAACTAGGAAGCCTCACTGAGCTTGGTGTCCAGAGCTTTTATCGGGCTTTTCGTTGCATAGGCATGATTGAGTTCATCCACGTGGCCAATGATTTAATCAATCTGAGCCCCCCTCTACTTCCCAAGATTGGGCAGGCTCAAGATCCAGCATTCTAATCGCATGGTTGGTCTTCCTGATGATAAGCTTCCAGTCTGAGTCTTCTCATCTCTTAGCATAAACTCAGGTGTGATCCAAGGGGCTTGTCAATAACAGACACTTTTGTTACTCAGGAAATTCCAAGGAGTTAGTATCCCTTTTAGGAACCAGGGACAAAGGCCAAATTCTTTATTGTACAATAGGGGATATTTGAGAGAGCAAGGCACAAGATGGTGGCCTGGGAAGGGAGCCCAGCTCTTTGCTTGTCTCTTTGTTAACTGCTCTAATGCAATGTCAGATTGGACTTCCTGTGTCAGGTTGGGCTGATGATGAGGTAGTAGTAACATATATTAGCTTTGATAGCTCTAGCTTTCCTTTCTTTGGAACGACTTTATTTAGTCTCATGGTGATGAAGTGGTCTTTTGGGATTTTAGAATGACCTTCTATTAAATAAGTCACTAAGACAGCTTTTTTTGAATTTGAGTCTTTAAAAAATAGAGCTTTGAAACTATTCTGTGGTGCTGTGTGAATAGAGGAAGCTGCTGACCGAGTTGTCTTTTTGAACCCCAGAGGTAGCCTTCTCAATAAGTTCACCCCAAATCTGATTGGACATGGGGTGCTAGCATTTGGATGGGCAGTCTTTCTGCATCAGATGTTCTAAACCACTGATGACCTCAGCTCTGTTGATCTATAGGCTTGTGATAAGACCTTTTCCTGGGGCTTCTTTGTTATTCTCAGTAGTCATTCCTGAAGGCTCACCTGATTTTCCCATTTATTCTTTGATTCCTGTAGCAAATGCGGTTTTTACAGTCTATTTGATTCTGTTTTTCCTTTGGTATTGCAAAGAAAATGTGAACTCACTTAATGTGAGCATCACAGTATAAGCTGGTCCCTGCAATTAAAGATTTAGTGTTTCCAGAGACTTTTTTTTTTTTACCTTTTATGAAGCATTTATACCATGCTCCCCAACTTCTGTTTGATAGCACTTTCCAGAAGGGCTTATGAGGATCTGATTAGGGCCCAAGTGGCTGAGGCACCCTAAATAGATACAAAACTCATAGGAGGCCCTTTGTTTCCAAATCCTGTTTTGTTTTTATTGTGGTAAAATATATATAATGTAAATCGTATAATCATTTTGTAGTGGTCAGTGGCATTAAATACATTCACCTTGCTGTGCAACCATCACCGCTACCATTCATCTCTTGAACTTCTTCATCTTCCCAGCTGAAACTCTGTACCCGTTAAACAGCTCCCTGTACTTCCCACTCCAACCCCTGGCAACCACTGTTCCTTTTCCTGTCTATGACTATGCCTATTCTAGGTATGTAACGTAACATAGAATCCTACAGTATTTGTCCTTTTGTGTCTGGCTTCTTTCACTTAGCCTGTCTTCAGGGTTCATCCGTGTTGTAGCCTGTGTCACAGTTTTCTTCCTTTCAAGGCTGAATAATATTCTACTGCATATATATACCACATTTTGTTTATCCACTTATCTGTCACCGGACACTTGGATTTCTTTCGTCTTTTGGTTATTGTGGATAATGCTGCTGTGAACATGAGTGTGCAAGTATCTGTTACGGTCTTTTCAGTTGTTGAGGATATGTACTTACAAGTGGAACTGCTGGATCCCAAATCCTTTTTTACACAAGAAAACAAGCCCATTCTCTTTTGTGTGATTAGTGTGAACAGGTATATTGTTACATGCCAAAGGAGTAAACCCAGGTGACTTTTTGGTGAGTGAGCCAATGAAAAGTTAATAGTCTACTTCCGATTTAGTTTGCTGGGTCAGAGGACGGTGTCCATCACTTAGAGGACTACCACACAAATAATCATGTTGAATATGTTGAATAAAGATTAGGGAGCGATTGGCACGCTACATTTTCATTGATCCCTCTACCATGTGTTAATCTTGTCCTTTCCTCTCATTCTTTTTGATAGTTGCCCGTGTGATTGTATGGTGTCATGGTTAAGAGTCTAGACTCTGGAACCATTGTTTGTGTGGGTACAGACTTCAACTCCAGTTTGCAGGTGGACACATTACCTCACCCTCCTGTGCCTCATTTTTGCCATTCGTATGATGGAATTAATATACCTCAAACGTGTAAAACCCATAAATAGTACCTGGCACATAAGTGCCTAGTAAATGTTGTTGTGGTTTTTATTAGCAATAGTCATTTGTACCTATTTAGTTGGCAAATAATTTAATTGGCACCTATCTGGTGGGCAAAAAATTGTCAAATTTAAGGGACAGTAGAATATAGATAATAGAAGCTTTGGTAAAAGCATATGGGATACGGGCATTCTTACACTTTATTTCTGAGGCGTGTAAATTGATATAACTTTTCTGAAAGAAAATGTGGGAATATTATGACATTAAAAGCCTAAAAATCTTGTTAGTTGACTTTGCAATTTCTTTACTTTAAGGAAATATCTGAAATTGTAAAGGTAGGACTGAAAATTTATTATTTTTTAATATAGAAGAATAAATGCCTAATACTGTGGGATTATTTAAGTAAAACATGTTATGTGTAGCAGAGTACTATTTAGTTTTTAAATTGTGGTTGAAAAATATTATCATGGCAGTGTTTAAAATGTGTTAAGACATAAAAGCAGGCTATAAAAAAGCAAGTATAATAACGTGATACATATATACGTGTATGTACACACTGTGTGTGTGTGTGTGTGTGTGTGTGTGCGCGCGCGAGAGAGAGAGAGAGAGAGAGCGAGCGAAAGCGAGAGTGAGAGAGAGAGGAGGTGGAGGGGTGGAGAGGAAGTAAGAACTATCCCAGAATCTTACTAGTGATATCTGCAGGTGGTGGGATGATAAATGGTTTTTAAATTTTTTTTGTGATTTTCTGGTTTTTTGGCATTGAGTAAGTGTTATGTTTCCATTAGAGAAAAAGGCAGTAACTTCACTTGGGAAAAAGAAGATTCTTGTTGGTTAAGTTGAGGTTCAAAGACAGCAAGCCCCAGAGGGAGAGCACTGCCAAGTGGGTTCCTGGCACCCAGCGATTGGCTGGCTTTGTGCCCAGGCTGTGCTGTCCTTGCCCCTCTGGCCCTTCTGCCCAACCAGACTCCTGAGTCTCGGCTTCAGCGTGAGCAAACCGTCCCCCTCACCAAGTCTTTTGGCTTCCGTGAATACAGAGCAATCTCTCCTTTACATGCCCAACGTCTTCGTGGTTTCTTAAAGAGTTTCTAGCGGAGACACTGTGGTGTTTGCTGGGATTCCTGAACGTTGGAAGGACGTTGTTTAATCAAGCACGATGAAAACTGGTTTTTGCGGGATCCCATTTTTGGATCTCATTTTCCAGTCTCGTTAAGTCTTCCTGGCATGCCTAACGCAGACACTTATGTCCTTGTAGTTTTGTGCATAAAAGGGTAAAAATAAACTTGCTTGCTGCTCAGCATTGATCCTGAGCAATATATCTTCTGCTGGACACGGGCGCCAGATGGTGTTGCACCTCCTACTGGTTTAATGAATAGGCATTTGCCGAGAACCTTGAATTGCTCTTGAATCGTTCTGTGCACCTTAAATGTGAAACTCTGCCAGTGGCAATTTGCATTTGTTTCTGTTTTTTTTTTTTTTTTTTTCCTCTCCCCGTCTTGATTTTAGGAAGGAGAAAGAGGTGACATTGTCTCTCTGGAATGATTTCCTATGAGTTGAATTAGTTTTATTGCTGGTGTTGTGTAGATAAGTCTTCCTAAATAAACATATGCTGTGCCAGCTTCTGGGAAAAGTAAATTTCTTCTCTGAGCATTCTGCAACGGAAGCTTTAACACATACTTGTACTTCTGCATTAGGTGGAACAGGATGCATTAGGTGTGCATGAAGGGGGCCAGAAAAAGTGGTGCTTGTGGCTGTAATATCACCTCTGTTAGGATGCCCCACCTGCTTTTGGGATCATTCATTCTCAATAAAACCTTGGGCAGTGACAAGGAGGCAAGTGGTAGAATATGACCTCTTGAGTCTACCCAGTAGTTGGCCAGCAGCTTGAACGAAGATGAGGTGTCTTGCAGTAATAAAAAACGTTTGAATCAGTCTAGTCTTTGGCTCACAAAGTTGTAAAATAACAATGGGGAGGATGTTTAGAATTAAGAGTTTTGGTCTTCCCAACATGAATTCAGTTCCTGCTCCTGGAGGTATAGACTCCTCAGACTACATATGGAATTACGGTTTTGCTCCATTCGTTCAAGTGGGTTCTGAAATCCTGCCTCTTTCTCCCCCCCCCCCCACCTTTCTAGAATCTTCCTCAATATGGCCCTCATTTTCTGTACTGGTTAAGGCCCTGGTGAAATACCTTCTGTGAGTGTTTGTATCTCTCCTTGTAATTGGTATTTTGTGGTTCTCAGGGTCCATGCTGCCCTAGGAAGCCAGTACAGAGCTGAAGTTGAGGGCTATTGTGTACTGATGTACAGGAGTCTCTTCTCCGTGGTCTGTGTGAGTTGCCCAGGCTCTTTAGGTCCAGCAGTATTTTATTAGTGGCTGTGGCTGTGGCGGTCAAGTGTCCATTTTACTTCCATGGTCTTTGATCTCCCCAGAACACAGTTGCCATTGGTGGTGTGCTGAATGGAGACTGTCAACCTCCAGGACTTTGGAATATTCCTGTCCACATTTGGGATTTGTTCAGGTTCCCAAACCAGCGGTTCATTCCTCACCTGCCCAAGAAGGTACTTGGTTCTCAATTAGCAGGTATTGTATTTCATTCGAATTCGTTTTTGAACTTGACTTAGAAAAAATTTTCAAGTATGAATTTCCTTTTTTGGAGAATGATTTATCTTTTCAAACGTTATGAAAGAGTCTTTTGATTTCATTCTGGGCCTTGTGTGTAACAGTTGTTACTTTTTAATTCACTTAAGTTAGAGTATAATTTTCTAGGAGCTACCCTAGAAATTAGAGGGAAGAAAGATCCAAACGTTTTAATCATGGAGTCAGAAATGTCCCGTAATACCCTGTTTTTATCTCCAGTATTGGCCATAGCATGTGGTTTTGTAATTCATGTAGGCTCTTTTCCCCTTCACTTACTGTGAGCTCCTTGTGGAATGCATTTGCTTTGGTCTCCTTGATCTTTGAATTCTTAGTACCTGCTGCATTAAGTGAATCCCATTGCAAGGTTGCTCTTTTAAATGTCTGTAATCTTTATTGCTGGGATGTGTGTGTGCACCTGCCTGTGTTTTGGAAAGATCTTCATAATGGGCTCTGTGATCACCTTTACCAGAATTGGTTTTGTTTGTGAAGATGGTATTGTGGGAGCCTATTAATCAGTGCTGTGTCGGAGAAGATCCCGGGTTAGATCTGTGAGCACCTGGGGTTGGGGGGTGTGGTCTAGGCTTTGCTGTGTTTACCACTGGTGTGTGTTCTCCAGCAAGTCACTTAATATACCTGGGCATCTAAAACAAGTGATCTTGAAAGTTAAGATCCACCTTTAAATGCTATGATTTTAAGAATAAGGAAGATCTGTTTTACTTTTGGGAATTCCAGGGTAAAAGGTTAAGATGATCCTCGCAGAATAAAAAATAACTTTATTCCAGTTTATCATTTGAGGTAGCTCCTCTTAGGCCTCTGTTTAGTACCCTCAACATGGTATTTTTTAATAGTTGAATTTTCTCAGTGGCTGTATTGTTCTCTAACCTTTGTTGGAAATTTGTTTAGTCCCTCTGCCAAGCCATATGCAAATAACAGAAGTGGAAAATTTCTGAGCCTAGACTTGGTCCAGACAGACTTCCCTGTGCTTGGGAATTAGGACCTATGACCTATCCTTAATGTCTGAAATAATAGTTTCTTTTCTTTTCTTTGAAAAGATTTTAGGCTGTTGCTCAGGTACTAGCATGGGATGTATGTAAGATTTTTGTTTCCCAGATCTTAGTGTTAAAAAAATGGATATATCTAAGAAAGCTTCTTAAAACAGTGTTTAATGTATATATAAGTGTTTTCTTTTTGATTCAATGTAGGATTTATTTTCAAAGCAAAATGATAACAAAATGACAGCTCAGATTTCGTAGTGTTCTAGCAAATTGTTTTTCTGTTAGATGTAAAATTGCTTTTCCATTAAGTGCAGCTTCTAATAAATAATAGTTGATGCTCATAAGTCTCATGGATCTTTAGCTCCATGTTTATCCTTAAAGGCTGTGTTTTCTAAACAGACTAAGGTGTAATAGTTTCTGGGGGATACTTGTATTTATTGGATTTGCAAGATTTCCTTAAGTCATAGGCTGTGCCTTTGAATTTTCAAAATTCCTCTCCAGATAACACAGTTAATTCAACAGTTTCATTCATTAGTTGACTGAACATTGATGGTGTTCCTGCTCTCCCAGGTACTGGCATGTAGTGGTGGAGGTCGGGGGGTGTGGTCAAGGATATAAGGATGAATAAGTAGTTCCTACCATCGAGAACCTAGCAGACTCAAGGGTTAACAGGAAAATACCCCACAGTATACTTCAGTACATTTTTTAAAAGTCCTCTAAGCCCTTAGGAGTTGGGACATATTTACATTTTAACTTGGCTGTGATGTTGAGGAATTTTCTAGGTCAGGAAGGGCCTTCTAGGCAGAGGGAACAGCATTAGCATTGGCAAAGCCATGCTAGACTTGTTCCAGAAATTGTGAATAATTTACATGGTAATTATTGGAAGAAAATTCACTTCAAAAGGTAGATGGAGGCATTCATTGGCCAAAAGAGGAAAGCTTGTATTTTCAGGTGGGTCTAACACTTAAAATTTGAGATTTTGGATTTTAGAGAGGTTTTGAGGTCTCCTGATTAACTTGCTATCCTTTGGAGTCAAGGACGATAGTGTCCGCCATATTGTTAGGTGAAGGAGGAAGAAGTGAGTATGGAGGGACCGTTTCTTGATATCAGTTATTCTTACCATATTCCCTGTAGAAACGAAAGCCCTTTTATAGGATTCTTGTGTAGCTGCTTTAACAGAAACCCAAGACAGCAGTGACTTATACAAGATACAGTTACACTAAAGTCACCTAGGGTGGCATTCTGGTGTTCTGCTGAAGTCTCCGGCCCAGGCTTCTTCTATCAGGTTGCTGTCCTGTCTCCAGTACTGCTCTTTGTATGGCCCAGGATAAGGGAGGAGAAAGGATGGGTAGACAGGAGAAGGGGGGGAATATGACCCAGAAGTTGCACATATTTCCTTTACCCCTATTACACTGGGCAGAATTTGATCTTGTTGCCACCCACTGCAGGAGATACTTGTGCTCTGCTCACTTTGTGATTCTATAGAAGAAGAATTTGGGGGAATGGTAGCTGTCTAACACAGCTCTTTTTGAACCTTGTTATCCATAGCCGAATCTGTTGGTAACTAGAAATAAAAGGTTCTTTAAACCTTGAGTAACCAAGAAGGGTAGCCATAGCCTAGTTTCTTGGAGTTCCTTGTATTAAAGAACGAAATAGATTTTATTATCTCTCCCTCTTCAGACTCACTGAGTCTATTAGCCATCGTCAGGCAACCCTCCATGAGCTTCACCATCCTGGGCCATGCAAATGCAGTGCTGGGCATGCATATTTCTTGCTCTCAACGTCTGAAGATTTCCAGCTTTCTGATGCAGCATTCTGCAGACCTGTCAAGCAACTGGTAGCAGTGTCCAGGAAGTTTACTGGAGGATGTCTTTTGCTCTTGAGTCCAACTGGACGTGAGGCATGGCTGTCTTGGGCCATCTGGACTCCCTCCAAGGTGGCTGAGATCTTTGGGGGCATTTGGGTGGAAAGCAGCCTGTGAACCTGAGTTCTGTTAGTGTGGGTGGACACAGTCAACCCACTCTTGGCATACTTCTTAAAGCAGCTGCTCACAAACCTGTCTCATGATCAAATCACCTGGAGGAGGGGCGGGTTAAATTTGTGGCTTCCTGTCATCCACCATAGCCAACCAATTAAGCAGGTTCTCAGGGGTGTAAAGGAATCAGTAACATCCTCTGCCATGTGGGTTTGGTGGTGGGCCAGATTTGCCGGCCACCGCTTTGTTGTAACCTTTCTCTTACTACTTGAAACTCTTAGTAACTGTATATATCACATTTTCCCTCCCACTGAAGAGTGTATATTACAGCTCAACTTGTGTTAGGCACTGGGCTGTTTCTGACCCTCAGTAAGTATGAAAGAGACAAAAGTTGATTTTCTGAATGAATGGTATTTGCGTGTAGCTCCCTGGTTCCCTTGAAATGTATTCTCATGGCATACTAAGTTGTCTTAAAACATTTTGGTTAACAGAAGGTAGAAATTAGCACACCAGGAAATGTTGCATGTGTATCATTTCAGAGAAATTAAATACTTATCATATCTTCCAAAATTGGTGATAGCTCTGAAAGTAAACATTAAATTCCATTCTGGAGTTTTTCTGCGAAGCCAGTGTTTCTTAGGGAAATCTTTGCCACATCATTTGACTACATTCTTCGAGTACTGAATTCCCTTCCTTTCTGAACGGTGTGTTTGTGCCTCCCTTCCGTCACTGCTCACAGGAGGGCAGTATGTTTTCTGGTTTGCTCCGAGGACTCTGACGCTTGTGTATCCTGTAAGACAGAATCTCCTAGGATGGGGCTGGGGAGTCTTGCTGCCAGTCAGGCAAAGTGGTAAAAGCTTTGGGACCAGCTGTTGATTGAAAGCCACTTTCTTTTTTGTGCCACCTGTGGACCGTCAGGCTGTTCTCTTCTGGAAGCTGGCTTTTCAGGGCTGGTTGCTGGCTGCAGCTGTATTTCATGTGCTTGCTCCATTTTTTTTTTTCTAAAAGCAGTAGCCAGTACCTCGTTCTTCCATTCGCTCTGTGGGGATGGAGCATTAAATCTCTGTTTAGAAAAACATAATGATTTTTACCCTGTTCTGCATGCTGGTCCAACAACTCACAAATCACATTGTGTGATTTTTTTTTTTTTTTTGTAACTGATCATTCAAATACTCATCCTGTGGTTTTGTTCCTCTCCCCAGTCAGGATTTTCTTTTGAGGGCTGACCTGGATTCCTTTGCCTTCCCCCACCCCCCCTCGTTATTAGAACCTTTAACTTTGGGGAAGGTTACCCAGAAATCCTTCCCTTGGGAAATGTCTCTGCATAATGGTTAGTATCCATTGTTGCTCATCAATGTTGGTGATTGAGGGAAACAGGTATTAATTGGGTACCGACTGGGTCTCTGTATGTGGAGGTAGAGCTTATGGCAGTATTGAACATGGTCCTTGATCGCAAAGGACTTCAGTGGCCTGACAAAAATAGCGCCCCATACACAAGGTCTTAAAGTCATTGACAGAAAGTATGTTGTGGAATACTTGAGGATTTATTTTCTGTCTCAGGTCCATGCCTTTGAGATTAAGAATTGGTTACGTAGTCCTGTGCAGACAGCAGTGTCTTTTTTTTGGACAGTCAGGACTATTTTACCTGGCCCTCCTGCTCCACAATAAGGGCTGAGGAAGTCACAAGTTTGGGGAAGTATTCCAGAAATATGTGGATGACTGACCTTGGTAAGGGCATTACTAATAGTCAGGCTTGAAGGGTGTTAACAGTTTTTGTGCCAAGGGAGTGGAGCCTTTGGCCTGAATGCTCCAGACAGGGCTGCTTGGAAGTCCTTTGATGTCATCGTCCTTTGTGAGTTCTTCTGGAAACTTCTCTGATACCTGAAGTGATGCTGCCTTGGCAGGGAGGGGCACAATTGTTCTTCTGGACCATGGCAGGTGTTGGCAGTTACTCTGGTCTCTCTTTTTTTCCCACTATTTAGATGCTCTGTCCTTCACCTTCACACTCTGTGCTTCTGTCCTTAAATGTAATTTGGTTCAGGTCAAGTGTCCTTCAAGATGTCACCTCTGATAGCTATTAGCTCTTCTCCATTCATTCACTCACTCACTTAAGGAATAGTTGATCATACTGTGCACGAGGCCCTGTTCTCAACACCAAGGATGCCGTGGTGAACAAAACAGATGAGTTCTCTGTTCTCATGGAGCTTATATTCTGGTATGCAAAGTAAACAGGGTAGTTTCAGATAAATATCCACCTGTGAAGGAAAGGGAAAGTTAAAGAGGAATAGGCATTTCATACAATGGTCAGGGAAAACCTGATCCCCAACACTGGAATTACGAGTCCAAGAGGAGTCAGCGTGGAAGGGACTTGCCGTCAGAGGAGAAAACATGCACAGAGACCTTGTGAGGTGGGAGCGAAGTGCTGCTTTGTGTCGGGGGTAAGAGAGTAGGATGGAGTGAGGTTGGTGAGGTAGCAGAAGGCCAGATCTCCACAGTCTGCCTGTGGCCAGAGGAAGGAGTTTTGAATTTCCCTCAGGGGCAGTGGGAAGTCCACGGAACAAAGAGGACAGCCTTAGGGAAGCCGTGTACGTGGCCTCACGTCTCCGTCAGTGCCAGTGTTCTTGGTTAGCTGCTTGTGTGTGGACATTGGAGACCCACGGGTCGGTTACAAATTCTGTTTCCTTCCTGGAAGTGACATGGCCTGCCATCATCACTGCCTTAATAGATTGATCCCACACAATCAAGGCCTTGATCTGCCACAGCAGAAGCTGTACTTTGTGATCATCTTGACTAGTAGAGGTGCTGTGGAAGGAAAGTTTGGGCCACTCTGCCTGCCTGCCTATCCCCATGTTGCTGTGCTCCTTCTTAACTCCCACTGGTGTGGTGACAGGAAAGGGAAGGTGAATCAAGGATGTCTAGGGCCAGTCACTGTTCCCCACATTCCCAGGGCTGTGGCTCTCTTTGTGTGTTCTCCTCTTCCTTTTCCTTCCGCATTTGGGGCTCTGCCTAGTTTTCATCTCCTCCTCTATGTTGCCTATAAAATATTATCAGGGCTCATAAAGACTGAAAGGGCTGTATAGCATAATAAAACACACGTCCATGGACTTTCAAGTTACAACACTGCCTGGGTTTTATATAATCTACTTTGGATTTTGAATACAGATGGAAAGAAAAATGGATTTACCCTTCAATTTGTGTGTGTGTGGGGGTGCTTATTTACCTGTGGTATTTATTTGTTCAACTGCCTTTATTAAAGGCCCTATTTGTGTTTGCTCTTAGTCTTGGTGCCGTTTCCTAAATGGGTATGGGCATGGCCTGATGCAGGTTGACCTGTGAACCAACTGGTGGAATCAAGTGTTAAGTGATAGTATAAAGGTGGGGTCTGTGGGAGCACCAAAGAGGTGCTCTTTGGTCTGATGTCTTTGAACTGGTAGAATTGGGAGGTGGGATGTTAGAATCCTCTCTTAGGCTTTGGCCATAGTAAGTAAATTGTTTTTGCCCTGCCCTTTGTATTAACGAGCTTCTTTGCTTTCATATTTTCTCTCTGGGAACCAGTGAGTAGGAGAAAAAGATGGGATGATGGGGAGGGTTGGAGGAGAGTACGCAGCCACATGCCCCTTCAAAGCCCCAGGAGGCCCCTCGGAAAAGAAGCCACTGTCTTCTGCCACACCCAGTCAACCTATGACAGCTCAGAGTCAGGGTGGAACAGTTTTTATGATTTGTCTTCGGATCCTTTTCTCTTTTTGCCTTCAGGGTGACCTGTGCCTGTCAGATCCCCGGAGGCGTGTGTTATTGTCGAGTGAGGTAACAGCTGCACAATGCTAATGAGAAAACTGAATGGTGGTTTGAGGTGGCCTTGGTGGCCGCCAGGCGCCAGCATCTTTATCTGCTTGACACATGGCTCAGGAGTCCACGTTCCCCATGCCAAGTGCCTGCTGCTTTTTCTTTTTTTATTGTTATTAATATGAGAACAGCAACTACCCATCCCTCCAGAAGCTGCTGATTAACACTCAGGCTTAAACTGCTCCAGGCTAATATGTAGTTTGCTGTTTGTAATACAAGCTGTCAGCATTGGGTATGGTTGTTAAACTATTTTCCTTTCTATGATTATTAATATAATAGTTGAGTGATACTAATGAACACATGCAAATAGTTTTATAACATTATTATTATTATTATTACTGAACAGCCTTGAACCCACCTAATCTAAGACCTTGGACTTGCCAGTAACCCACATCTGTGTGTTCCTGTTCTCTCCCAACCCCTGCCTTCTGCCCCAGCAACTGCTGATGAGAATTTGAAGTTGATTGTGCTCTTGCCCAGCCTGTCCACCCTGTGGCTGGCCCAGGGTCTGGACCCTGATAGGAGTGCAGCTGTGGGTGTCCGCCTCTTGCTGCCAGCCTGTACGGCCGGCTCACTTTTTCTTTCTTTTTTGGTGAGTCGGTAGGTGGGGAGTGTCTTGGGACTTCCCCTGATAGTGAAATTAACAACAGCATCTCAAAGAATAGATTTGAGCCACGAACTTTTTTTTTTTTTTCACTTAAAAAAATTTGTTTAAGTTTATTTTGAGAGAGCATGAGCAGGGGAAGAGCAGAGAGGGAAGGGGAGAGAGAGAATCCCAAGCGGGCTCTGCACTATCAGTGTGGAGCCTAATGTGGAGCTTGAACCTATGAACCATGAGATCATGGACCCCAGAACCCCCCCAGAGTCAGACGCTCACCTGACTGAGCCACCCAGGTGTCCTGAGCCAGGACCTTTTAAAATCCTTAATCCTGTAAGGCCCATTGTTTGCTTTTACAACAGTTACTTTGTAATGCTCTCTGTGCCATCCCAAATGCAGGTGATAAATAATATAACCTACTAGCATGCACAGTTAAAAACACCAGTGCAAGTTCCTGACTAATATAAAAGAGAAATGAAAGTAATGTGTAATCATATAGGTAGTTCTTTATCTAAATGCTTGCCCCTCCCGTCCCCTGCTACACTGAGAAGACGAAAGGAGGTAGTCAGATCCCGGTACTTACTGGTAAAATCACCTATAAATGTAACAACTCTGAATATGGGGTCAATTTGGTGACTCATATTCCAGAAGTGTCATTGCCATCAGTGATGCAATTTTATTTTAATGGTTAATAGCTTGGGGTAAACTTCAGAACAAATAAAGTATATTCTTGGCTCACTGTACATGATAGTTGCATTCTGGGAAAATTGAGATTATGTTAAAACTGTGCAAAAAAGTAGTTTGTCCCCATACATGCACCTGTCTAGTAGGTCCTAATTTCCACAGCAGGTCAGAATCCCTGGCACTGCTTCTCATTATAATGCAGATGCCTGGGCTCTACCCCTGGTGATTGTGCAGCAATGGGCTGGGACTCTGGAATCCGCATTTTTAGGGAGCATCCTAAGTCATTCCTGTGTAGTTACTGGGTCCAGGGACACGATTTGACACACTATGTGAAACCGTCAGTCTTGACTCACCTTGAGTGCTCTCTGAGAGATGTTCTAGGGAAAGGGGCTACTGAGGGCTTAATATTTGTTAGGAACAGTTGTCTTCCGGGGTGCCTGGGTGGCTTAGTCGTTTAAGTGTCCGACTTGGGCTCAGGTCTGATCTCACCATTCTTGAGTTCAAGCCCTGTGTTGGGCTCTGTGCTGACAGCTCAGAGCCTGGAGCCTGCTTCAGATTCTGTGTCTCCCTTTCTTTCTGACCCTCCCCACTCGCACTCTGTGTCTCTCTCTCAAAAATAAATAAACGTTAAAAAAAAAAAAAAGAACAGTTGTCTTCCAAGTAAGCCTTGGGTCAGTCATAGGAGGAATGATCACAATTTTGGTGATTCCTGTAAAGTACATTTCTAGCTCCATGATTCTTGCATTTAAAAAATCCATTTCTTCTTTTTTTTAAATGTTTGTTCATTTTTTGAGGGGGGGAGGGGCAGAGAGGGATGCATAGAATCTGAAGCAGGCTCCAGGCTCTGAGCTGTTAGCACAGAACCCGACGTGGGGCTTGAACTCATGAACGGTGAGATCATGACCTGAGCCAAAGTCACATGCTTAACCAACTGAGCCCCCCAGGTGCCCCTATAGTCTGATTTTAGAAGAACGAAAGCATTTTCGTGGGCCTGTGAAAGTGTCATGGGCCCTAGGTACTGTGCATGCTAAGCTCTGCGGGTGACCGGGCCTTGTACCTTTCTGAACATTGATTTCTGCACCTGAAGAAATGAGATAGTAGTTACTTGGCTGGTATGTTGTAAGCATTAGATAGTATTTGAGCACAACCTCCAACATAGCTACTACCTGGCACAAATGGGAGGGTTGTACAAGGGCCAAGAGGAAGCATTGTATGTAAGAACGAGCTTTTGTACAGGCACTTATAAAAGGATCAAACTTGTCCTTTCACTGCTTAATTTTTCTTACTTAATCATGTTTGCATGGAGATCCTTTTCCTTATCTTCCTTCTCATTCACGCCAATATTCATTGCATGTATCCTCGTGATTCCCACCATCTGTTAGGTTTGACACCCCTCCCACCCCTTTGAGAGGATCCTGCGGTCACGTACAAATCTTTTAAGGGAGAGTGAACCAAAATGCATTTGCTCTTACTACTGGTGGGAGTGTTTTTCATCCCGGTACTAGAAATTCTAATTTCCGCCTGAACGCACTTGTGCTGTACCGTGTCTCCTCCTTCCCAGGCCGCTGACGTGAGCTCTTGGGAAGGTGAATTGAGAGACTCGAAAGAAAACTTGAGTGTTTGCAAGTGGTGTGGTGCCCTGGGGTTGAGAACCTGGGCAAGCCAGAACTCTGTGAAGGAACAGAAACAATACAAAATGGAACATTAGGGAGCCAGCTGGCTGTTGGAAAGGAGAGAACAGGGCACATGTGGGGCAGAGAAGCCAAAAGAGGGAGTCAGGATGAAGGGCATGACCCCAGGATGGAGAGCTTGGTGCCTTCTTGTAGTAGCCCAGGAAATCATTCTTCCTTAAAACCAAAGACACGGACTAAAACAGTACCTTTTAAGCTAATCTGATAGTGCCCTTGGGTCGTAAGTCCACTCAGCAGCTCATGAGCAAGTATTTATGGAGCTCTCGACAGGTGCCAGGCGCTGGGGATACTGTGGCACAAAGGGATCTGCCCTCAATGAGTGTGTATTGTACTGGAAGGAAATGACACCCTGCATCAGTAAACTAAGACCATTTCAGGTATCCCTGTGTGTTCTGAAAGTGGCAGAGTAGGGCAGTATGAAAGCATGTGACTGAGGGGTTGCTCTCACTAGGCTAGAGTGAAACACATTTGAGACCAGGCTTTAGGGAGGGAAGAGGACAGTAGTGCCTAGATCTGGAGGAAGGGTATCCATGGCAGAAGGGGCAGCAAGTTCAAAGGGCCTGAATCGGGAACAAGCCTCAGCATGTTCCAGGAGATGACAGGTGGCCAGTGCATGTGCCTGCTGGTAAACAGGGAAAGGAAGGAGAGATTGAGGGCTAGTCCGTGGCCAGACCACATACATCGTGGCCCAGTGTGGACTCTGAGTGTATCTGGAAGCCCCTGGATAGTTCACACTTGGGAGTGACCTCTGATTTATACTTGAGAATGGTGACCACCTGCTGTGTGCAGAGTGAAGGCTGGTGGGTGGGACCTGTTGCTGTGACCTGGGTGGGTGGTGAGGTAGCTGGGATTGGGATTGAGGGGGTGCAGATGGTAGAAAACAATCAGATCTGGGGGAAATATCGGAGGCAAGCTGAAGGAATTACTGATGGAGTAAATATGAAAGGTGGGATGGAATGAGGAGGATGTGAGGGAGGATGGGGTTTTGTTTGAGCAGTGGGTACCATTTATTGAGCTGACGTGTGCCTCCGCATGAAATCAGCAGATCTGTTTGGGGCCGGCTGTGTTGAAGATGTTCCTAAATGTTCCAGTGGAGCTGATGAGCAGGCACTTGGATATTTGGCTCTGGTGCTCACCCATGTGAGGGGTCCAGGCTGGATAGATGAATTTGATGTCATGGGACAGGGTGCACACACTAGAGGAGAGAATAGAGCAGAGGTCTGAGGACAGAACCTGGGGGTGTCCCAACGTGATGAGTTCTGGGAAAGAAGTCAGCCAGGGAACTGCTGTAGTGTCCTGAGAGGGCAGATGAGTGAAAAGGAGCAGTTCTAAAAATAGAAATAACTACAGATGACAAAAAACCAGCAGTATAATGTGCCCTGAGAAAGATTAGTGATTAATAGGTGCTTAAAGCGAGGATGTTCTAGCCCTGGAATGCTCAAGAGCTACCTGAAGAGGCTCTTCCTAATTGAGGAATATGATCCTGTAGAGTGTTACATTGTCTTATATTTGTGGTAGGGATTATTGGCTTTCTGAGCAAAGCCCTTTGACATTTGTGGATGGGAGTATATTCATTATTATTAACAGGAATTCCCTGAAACGAATGTCAGTTCTTTTTTTCCCCTAAGCTTTGCTGTCTGAATTACCATAAAGTTTATTTAAGGAGCTTGTGATTGGTGAGAGGAAAGAGGGAAGGGTGATTTCTGAAGCTTCTAATGGCCATTTCCTGCCAAATCTTGGCATTCTTTCACAGCGGATGGGGAAGAGGGATGTCATCTGTAGATACAAAGGGCCCCCAGGGTGCTGCTGGGAATAGTAGGGACGGGCTAACTCCCTCAACTCACCCGGGCCCTCTCTTGATCTGTAGCATATTTGGGAGAAAGGGGGGGTGTACTAGTTTCCTATTGCTGCTGTAAGAAATTACCACGCTTAACGGCTTAAAACAACACAAATTTATTTTAAGGTTGTAGATGTCACAGGTCTGAAGTGGGTCTGTAATAGGCTGAACAATGCCTTCCAAAGATGTTAGGCTCCAACTCCTGGACCCTGTAAGGGTTCACTAGATGGAAAGAGGCTTTGCAGATATGAGTAAATGAAGCATCTTGAGATGGAGAGAGTATCCTGGATTATAGAGATGGACCCTGAATGGCATCACAACAGAGCAGCAGAGAGAGGAGGGCTGTAGAGACACAGAACAGGAGAAGTGTGGTCATGGAGGCAGAGATTACAATGACGGAATCACAAGCCAAGGAATGCTAGCAGCCATCAGAAGCTGGGAGAGCAGCGAATGTAATGTCCCCACAGGCCTCTGGTGGGAGCATGACCCTTCTGACACTTCATTTCAACCCACTAAAATAGATTTGGGACTTCTGAATTCTAGAACTGAGAAAGAAAAATTTCTGTTGTATTAAGCCACTAAGTTTGTGGTAATGTGTTAACGGCAGCAGTGGGGAAACTAATACAGAGTCGCACCGTGATCTTTTCTGGAGGCTCTAGCAGAGAAAGTTACCTAACCTTTTCAAGCTTGCACGGGCTGCCCCCTTCTTTACCCCGTGACCCCCTTTCATCTTCAAAGCCAGTCTTTCTTGACACTTTTTATTGATTGATGCTGAAATCTGGGTCAAACATTTGTTGACACTTTTTATTATTATTATATGTATTTATTTTTTAAATGTTCATTTATTTTTGAGAGAGAGACAGAGTGTGAGCAGGGGAGGAACAGAGATAGAGGGGGAAACAGAATCCAAAGCAGGCTCCAGGCTCTGAGCTGTCAGCCCAGACCCCGACAGGGGGCTCAAACTCATGAGCCTCGAGATCATGACCTGAGCCGAAGTCAGAGGCTTAACCGACTGAGCCACCAGGTGCCCCTTGTTGACACTTTTTAGACATTGACTCTTGTGCTTCTTTCATCCACATGTCCCTTACAATTACATGGGACCCACCTGGATAATCCACTATAATCTTCTTAAGGTCATGTGCTTAGCAGCCTTCATTCCGTGTGCACTTGTAATTCTTCTTTGCCATGGAAGACCCTCCATTCACAGGTTCTGGAGTAAGGACAGGGACGTTTTGAGGGGTCATTATTTGACTTACCACAGGGTGGCAGGTATTCAACACTGGTATGTCAGGTGAAGAACTAGATCTTTCTGAGAAATCTAACTCACTCATCTGTGGTTACACGGCATGTTTTCTCCTCCTCCACCTGAGGCTGACACACTTTCACGTTTTGGCCTTCCAGATCAAGCTTTCTTAAGGCACAGGGCAAACCCCATGATGATCCTAACAGGACAAAAAAAAAAGATAGTTGCCTTCTGGAGACTCTAATCATTTGCTCCTGCCAAGCTCAAAAGTGATTTTAAGAGCCTAGCAATGAATGAGCTTGGAAGGCCCTGCCTTGCACAAGTGTCACTGAGATGAGACACCAGGCTGAAATGATAGGTCTTGTTTGTGCTTTGCTTGGTACCGTCCCCTGCTGCTACCAAGCCGACCCCAGGAGGTCAGTGCCTGCAGGCTTGGCGGAATGGCTTTCCACAGCTCAGGGAAGCTGCCAGGAGAGGGATCCACTTTTACTCTATTGGCTTGTTACTTTGTGGTCAAAACTCAGTAAAGGTTCATGAATCTTAGCTGGACAGCAGCCACACCTTGTTTGAAGGTGAAAAGACCTTGTGTTCTATTTTTCAAAGATTTCCTATTTGTCACACTGTCTCCTAACCCCATCAGTTTTGTTGCTGTCATTCTAGTGAGGCCTGCCTGGGGAAGATAAGTGAAGGATCCCTAAGGACACGGCCAGTCAGCCCTTAGAACCAGTGGTTTCTGAATCTTGACTGATTTTTTTTTTTTTAAGTGAACCATTATTTTCCAAACTTCAGCCACAGTTTTTATTATGTCTGTGTTACTCCCTGTGTTAGTTCCTTAAAATACTTGTTTTCACATTTATTCTAAGTCATTTATTTTGTTTTATCTCATTCTCATTGACAGCCTATGCACACTTGGGGATTTGATGTGCTTGGGCATGCTAAAATAAATACTTCACTGTTAGAGTAGAGTGTATATATTGTGTGTACCACAGTTTAAATGTACCACACTCAGAAAAAACTGTATTAGACCATGCTGACTTTCTCAGGAGTCCAGTGGCCAGGGAAGATAGTCTTTGATGACTGAGTCATCAGACAGACTTGTTTTAGCTTCAGCAGCTAAGCAGGTGGCAGCCTAGCCAGTTAGGAGCTTTTCAAGCAGAGTACCTGTCAAGCAGGGAGTGGACCTACCTTTATTCCCAGCAAGCAAAGGGGTGCAGCTTCTTGTTCTAGTATTTGCAGTATAAATAACACGCATATGTACATACATGAAAAACCTTTATCTCTATCTCATTTGGGGATAGAGCTAAGGGAGAACTTACATTACTTCTGTATGAAATGTTAAAGGAAATAGGGTCAAAATAGAGCCTTTGCCTGAGCCATGGTAAGCCGTGAAACTCAATATCCAAGGGATGTTAAAATTTAATAAACGTAACTTGCTGTATCTACTTGGTCTTGTTGGCTGGGCTTTTAAAAAAAATTATTATGGGGCACCTGGGTGGCTCAGTCAGACATCCTACTCTTGATTTCAGCTCAGGTCGTGATCTCATGGTTCGTGAGTTTGAGCCCCACATTGGGCTCTGCACTGATAGTAAGGAGTTTGCTTAGGCTTCTCTCTCTCTCTCTCTCTCTCTCTCTCTCTCTCTCTCTCTGTCTCTGTCTCTCTTTGCCCTTCCCCTGCTGTCACTCTCTCACTCTCTCAAAATAAATAAACTTAAAAAAATTTTTTTTATATCATGTTCTTTGTTTAAATAAGACTTTATCTGACTCTCAGCCTCTGGTGAGAATAAAATAATTAAATAACAAAGAGAATCAGGAAAGGAAAGGCCCCATTGGTGTGATCAATGTCAGTTTTTCCAGGTGTTGCCTATTGGTCACTGTTCTCTCAGCATAGAGGAAGCTACGTCCATGGAAAGACCATGACCTGTCCTGGTACCCTGTGTCACCAGCATTTATCTGTCTTCTTCTTTCTGTTGCTTTGGGGTCTTCTTTAGGGGCAGGGAAATTGTGCATGGGATTGGCTTCTTTGAACAACATCCTAGAACACCTTAAAATGATGAACTTGATTTCTGGGCCTCTTTTGGGCCAGCTTTGAGAGAATGTAAAATCAGATTTCTCTGGAATTGGGGAGCATGCCCAACTTCCTTAAAAATTAAGGACCTCCTTTTACTTGGAAAATTATGAGCAAGACTTGGATTTCCCATGCTTGCAGTGTGTTTCCCTCCTCTCCATCGTCTTCCTGTTCTTCTCCAGAAATACTCCTTTATGATTCAGTTGTGACGTATTATTTTTTAAGGAGATGTCAATAAGACCTTGAGACGTGCGTGTCTGTTGAGTGACCGTAGTAAATGGACCTTCTGGGATGCTGAGCTCCACGTGGCATAGTTGCTGATTTGCTGAAGCTGATGCTTAAGTGAAATGTTTGACTCCTCTGCTCCTTGACATTGAGATACTGTTTTGCTTTTTGGAAACGCTCCGTCTGGACAGGCCTTTTGAATATTTGCATGTTATTTCCATAGAGCCTATGCTGCTGACTTGGATAAGGGCCTCATGTTGCATACCCTCTCACTTAATTTTCCTGGAGGAAAGAAAGGCAGCCAAGTGACAGGCTGGCAGCAAATTGGAGTACCGGAGGGAAATTGCAGGGCCATAAATAGGTGGCTTGGTGGCTGAAGTGCCATTTTGTCTAATCAGATATTGGCTGGCTTTACAAACGTTAAACACATCCAGGTAGTGAGACTTGGGAGTCTCTCCTTTGAAATCTTGCATTCTGAGATAAGGAGAGTCATTGTCAGATGGTTTTAGGTCCCAGCTGGACCCCAAACCCTTGGCCTGCTTCCACCTGTGATTCTGATGCACATCATGAAATCCAGGATTGGGGGAATGAATGAGAATCTTAGAGTCTTTTTTTTTTTTTAATGTTTATTCATTTTTGAAAGAGACAGAGCACAAGCAGGAGTGGTGCGGAGAGAAAGGGGGATACAGAATCTGAAGCAGGCTCCAAGCTCTGAGCTGTCAGCACCAGAGCCCGACGTGGGGCTCGAACTCCCCAACCACAAGATCATGACCTGAGCTGAAGTCGGACGCTCAACCAACTGAGCCACCCAGGCGCCCCAGAGAATCTTAGAGTCTTGAAAAACTAAAGCTGGGAGCATACCCAAGCCAATATTCATGCTTTTTTTTTTTTTTTTTTTTTAACCAAATGAGGGAGGTTCAAAGAGTGAAAGAATTGACCCCAGGCCACAGCACCAGGGAGTGCCTCAGCTGACTAGGTACTTTTTCTAGAGTAGCCATCATCAAGAACCTTGGACCCACCTAACTAATCCGCATTTTGATGGAGAGTCACTGAGGCAAATAGTCATATAACTAAGAATCTAGTACCCTTGATTTTATTTTTAACTTTTTATTGAGATACCATCTATGTGCAGAGAAGGGCGCCCCACAGGTGTGTAGCCTCATCGATGAAATTCCACGGACTGCACACACACTCCCCCTCACCACCCAGATCAACAGGACTTTTGCCGGCACTTCCAACACCCCCTCGTGTTCCTTTTTGGTCACTCCTTGTCCTATGCCTGCAACCACTGTCCTGATGTTTAACAGCACATGCTACTTTGTTCTGTGTCTGTGTTCCTTCTGTAAATGAACTCATGCAGTATGTACTATTGTATGTTTTATTTCGGCTAAGCGTTTGTGAGATTCATCCATACTATTGTGTATAGTTGCAGACCATTCTTACCTCATTGCTGTAGAGTATTCCATTGTGTGAATATGCACATTTATTGGTCCATTTATTGACCTGTCCATTCTACCACAGATAGGCAATTGGATGATTTCCAGTTTTCCACAATTAGGAACAGTGCTTCTCGAAACACCAGTATATTTCTCTTGGTGAACATAGGTCCACATTATGGTTGAGGATACCCTGACTGGTGGAGCTTCTGGGTCACAGGGCATGTGCATGTTCAGCTTTTGAGATATTGCTGGTTTTCCTCAAAGATTGTACCAACTTAGACTTTTGCCAGCAGTGTCTGAGCACCTCTGTCCCTTATATCCTCAGTACGCGTAGCATTTGCTGTCCTTTTCACCTTGGCCATGTTGGTGGGTTTGCATTGTTCCAATGTTGGGGATTTTCAGCTGACCCTTTATATTTGATTCTGAAGGAGTTGCTTATGGGCTTTTGTTTTGTGCTTATAATGACCTTTGTAATCTTCACTGTTTTTAGATCCTGACCTTAGAAAGACATTATTAAGTTTCCAAAGAGGCTGATGTGTTGTAACAGACTTCATGATATTTCAGCTGTTCAGCCAGAGAGAAGCTTGTGGAGTTGGTGGCTTTGACGAAATAACATTCTGCTCTCACCATATGTTTGGTCTGTTGCAGTGAGATCAGCAGGAATAAGGAACAAGGTCCAGATCAGGCTGGCTCAGTTTGGTCTGGTTGAATTTGTTAGCACCAAACCTGGACACTTTCAGTTCTACATGGGGGACTCGGCAGGTGAAAGATGGCTAAGTCTGAAGCTTGTTCACATCCAAGTCCTGAGACTAAACTCGATTTGCAGCTTTTGAGTGGGAAATTTCCCCTGTCTTAACCATGCCAGAGGGGTTGCAAAGACGGAAAATGAAGATGAAGTAACTCAGAACCACTTGACAATTGAAAACACTACCATAGAGCTGCTTCTTAGTCCAGGCTTTTTGTTGTAGTTGTTGTTGCTGTTGGTCAAGGCAGTTTAATGATCTAAAGACTTTAACGTGAAGATTCTGGACGCAAATTGAAGCTTAGCTAGAAAACAGTGCTGGTACGTGAAGCCTGCTGGAGAGACCCAGGTCTCCTTAAGTAAGCAGGTAATGAGTCATTTTCCGGCTATTTTCCTGAGAGTTTCACACCCAGCATAGGAAGGTGATTAATGAAGACAGATCTGGCATTGTTTTTAGGCTGCTTTCCCATGTCTGCTCTTCATCTAGGCACTGTCTTAGGTGCTCTGTGAAAGAGGGTGGTGGGAGTTGGGGTGAGGTCTCTAGAGATGTGATTCCTGTGTTTGACATCCCTTGAGTTGGGGGCCAGCTGGCTGAATAGATTGCAGGTCTGGTCTGCATAAGACAGGAGTCTTGCTTAGCATAGGGATGCTTCTGCCAGAAAATAAAGCCACTGTGGGCTTGGCAGAGAGACTGCCTTCAGTAGGGCAATGGGATGCTGTTTCCTAGGACCCTGATGACTTGTTTCCTCATTAGCTACTCTTTGGATTGTGTAAGGAGGTTGTTAGCCTTTCTAGGAAGAGAAAAGTCCCCGGAGGTTGGTAGGATCCTTAGGGGCTCCATGTCTGTCATACCCAGCATGGCGTTGGGGAGAAATTGAATGAATATCTATGTTTTCGGGATATGACTTTCAGGACTTGGTTATTACTGTCATTGCAAATGTGTCATTAATATTGGGTGGAAGGGGATGAGTGTGGCCTGAAGGAGTGTGTGTGTTGGGGTGTGTGTAGTGCACTATAGCAAGTGTGTTTTTGTAGCTGAAATGAAGGAAAGAAACTTTTTTTTGAGTACTGATAGCTGCCAAGGACTGTACCAAGGCTTTGGATTTTCATATTCTCTCATTCAATCTCATTTGATTCTCCACTTTGCATTATGTGAAACTGAGGCTTGCAAGGCTTCCTAATTTGCTAGAGTCTCTTGGGAGAGTGTTGGGAAATAGGTGTGGCTAATAGCTGAAACTGAACTGAAAGCCACCCTCAAGAGGAAATACATCAAGGAAAGACACTGTCAGCCCCCAATGCATTGTGTGCCCTCAGCAAGGCCGTTTGTTAACGTATTTTATTTCAGAAATTTGGTGGAGTTCAGAGGCTTGCTGCACCACTGCAGCTACAGCCAAGGCAGGTTTGGTCACTAGGACTTTTTCAATTTTGAAGGCAAGCCCTGGGGTTCCTGACCTGCTGGGCATTTCTGACTTTTACAATCAGAAAAGAATAAAGCGGGGCTCTTATCTAACCTCTTGCTGAGAGAAGAGGTCCACCGGAGTGAGTTTGCCGAGTGCCGAAGACCTGTCTGTACTGAGACATGTGGAGCACAAAACTAGGCATTTTACTGACTAAAGGGGGGAAACAGGGAGGGAACTGAAGGACAAAAAGGGAACCTGACTAGAAAAATGTTTTTATACATTGCCCTTTCCAGAAGGATTTGATGGCATCACCAGAGACTGTTGGGTAGGTTCACTGAGAGCTGGCTCACGGGCAGGTGGTGTGTGTAGAGGGTGGACTAGATCGGCCACCAGTACATGTGAACCACTGTTATTATTGGCTGCCAGGAAGGGTAATGGGAAGTGCGTTCTTGATGGTCCTTTTATACTTCCTTTCCTCAAGAAAGCTGATCAGAATGCAGAGTGGTAGTGTTACAGATGAGGGCACTGAGGAAGCTAACTTCAAGTAAATCCCTCGTACAGTTTAGAAATCGCTTGTTCAGATACCTTCCAACAGAGCACGTCCTGAACACCTCTTGACATGTGGCCATGCCGCCCAAGAACTGTGCTTCTCAGTGCGGCACAGAACAAAAAACTCCTAGCCCTTCATTCTACAGACATCGCTGCCTAGAAGTGAGACTGTTAATTCATTGTCAGTTAGCTATTGCCACATGACAAGCTACCCCAGCACTTAGTGGTTGGAAACAGGAAGACTTTTATTGGTGTTCCTGGGTGTGGGGTTAAGTGGTTCTTCTTGTTGCAGCTGGATTCACTCACATGACTGGGGGTCAGTTTGCTGGTCTTAGCTGGGCTTTCTTACATATTTGGGGCATTGGCTGGCTGAGTCTGGTCTAGGATGGTCTCACCTGGGATAGATGGACTGCCTTCCACATGGTCTTCCCTCTTGCAACAGGCTAGCCCAAGTCATTTTTGTTATGCTTATAACATATAAGCACATATATGTTATAAGCTTGTAACAAACCATAAGCTTATAACAAACCACAACATATATTTGTGGTTTTAAGAGGTAAACAGAACCATGCAATGAAAAACTTTTGATACCCAGGTCCAGAACTGGCATACCTCAACTTCTGCTGCATTATCATTCAAAGCAAAGTGCAAGACCAGGCCAGATGCATAGGGTAGAGACCCTTTTTGATGTGAGCTGCTATAGAGTCTCATTGCACAGGCCATGGGTATAGGGAGACCCTTAATTGGGGCCTTCTGCCATTCATTCTTTTATTATTTATCCCATAATCCTTGGGATTCCTGAGCAATCCTTCATTGTCTTGTTCCATTCCTTAGTCATTAAAACTCAGGAGTCGGGGGCACATGGGTGGCTCAGTCCATTAAGGGTCCAACTTCAGCTCAGGTCACAATCTTGTGGTTGGTGGGTTTGAGCCCTGCGTTGGGCTCTGTGCTGACAGCTCATAGCCTAGAGCCTGCTTCAGATTCTGTGTCTCCCTCCCTCCCTCTCTGCCCTCCCCCACTCATGCTCTGTCTCTCTCTCTTAAAAATAAACATTAAAAAAAAGAAAAACTCAGGAGGGACTATGTACAATTTATTGTGCATAGTCTCTAAGGAAGCCACCAAGACTAGTAAGATACCAGCCTTGCCCTGCAGAAGGTCATAACCAAAGGGATGGGAGAGATGGACATGAAGGCGACCAAGAACGAGAGAATTAGAGGAAGTCTGGAAGTCTGTGTCCAGAATGGCTGGGAACCCAGACGGAGTGCCCCAGATCTGAGTGGTGCAGCTTCCAGAAGAGGAACTGAGTCACCCAGGAACTGGGAGCAGGACATGACTGAAGAGAAGGGCTGAAAGAGAGGGTGTCCAGCAGGTGGAGCAGTGCCTGCGTGGGTAGGGGAGGCAAAAGAACCTCAGGAGCTGCTTCCGGAATGCTTGGTTTCCTGTAGGGGGGGAATGGCGGGAATTAAGGTTGAAGAGTGTCCTTGGGCCAGGTGGAAAAGCTTGCCATCAAGGGCTGAGACATAATTGATGGCCAAAAGGCCCTTGTTAGCACAATTTTTTTCTCCATCCCAGTGACTCATGCACTAAATTTAAAGAAGAGACAAGACTATGATTGTTGTATCCTAATGCTCTTTCCTGATCAAAAAGAAGAAGGCAGGGAAATGTAGTTCTCTGGATTCCAGATCATGTGCTGAGGGGCTCTGTGGGGATCACAGGAGAGTCACAAGGGTGCCATGGGATATTCCCAAGTTTTGAGGAAAACACAGCTACATCTGCCAGACACTACTCAACTATTAGCATTGAGTTGTTTGGACCTAACTGCATAGGAAATGGAGCTTTTACTATTACTTTTGAGCCTAAGGGTATCATGAAAAACTACTGCATCAGTAACAGCGCCGTAAAGTGAGCAAGTTTGAGCTTGGGTACCTCTGGTGAAGTCATTAAGAGTACTTGGCTGGAATCCTGCCCTGTTCTTTTATTAGAGGTGTGACCTTGGGCCGTGCATGATTTTCTCTGACCTGTTTCCTCATCTGTGAAGAGTGGAGATGGCACTCTCCCCCCTCCCCCACCCCCTCCCCTCGCCAGGTTATTTGGAAGGAATAAATGAGTTCACAGAAGCAAAGAGCTTTAAATGGAGCCTGGCACAGTGTAAGCACTAGTAACAGTGGCTACCTTACTACCCTTGTTAATTCAGCATTGCCACCGTAACTGGACTCTTCCTAGGTCAGTTGTCTTTTCTTGAAGGCAGGGCAAACACAGCACAGGTACCCCTGTTGGGGAAAGGAAAGTCTGCAGAGAAGTTCATGACCCTTTGAGCAGCAAATAGGACTTGAAATTGTGCCTGAGATTGGAGCTGAAATGGGACACTGCTGCACATCGTTATCCTCATCCAGAGGATCTCCCTCCCCCCACCCCCCCAGGCTCTCATTTCAGGAAACTTACTTTCTAAACACAGCTCTGGTTTCAAAGTGATGTACTCAGGCACATGCATTCATATTTTGTCCCTTTCCTATGTACCACTTCCCCCACCCCAAGTCAAATGACCCGTCTCTTTAGAAAAAGGCTCAGATGAAAGGAGCATGAGATGATGTCTCTGCCTTGTCAGGTTGTGCATTAATGGAAAGGAGCAGGACAGCCCGATGACGTGGGGGCGCGGGCAGGCGGGAAGGGCTCCTGCAAGTGCGGGCACATCCTCTCTGCACATCAGGTAGGCTTTTGTCTGTAGGTATAAGCTGATTTGTGGCAGCTCAGGCGGCTCATTGTCCCCCATTTGCAGTTGGTCTCCTCTTTTTTTCTGATGAGAGCATCAGCTTGCGATGGGGTAGATTCGTGGGCTGTGTGTGTGTGCACACGCAGGCGCACACACGTGTGAGCCTGTGGGATGCTGTTGTGTTTTGTTTTCTGTAGCAGGGATCTACCCACTTTCCTCCTCATCCCTCTGTCTCCGACAGTCAGTCCCCTTTTGTCCAGGGAACTTTTTTCTTGCCTTGTCCCACAAATGTCGCTCTGACTGCTTCTGTCTCCAGCTCGTAGCTGGGAGTTGGCTGTGGCCTCATTTCTCATTCTGATCGTGTTCCTTTCGGATTCTGCCAAATCTCTTCTGCATTTGTTTTTCACCTCGGCACTCTATTCTGTCAGCAGTTCAGTGAGCCCTTTCCAAGCTAATTTTTCCCCATTTGCTTTTTAATTAGTTTTCCTCTCCTGCTTCTCCTCTCCATACCTCCATCCCGCCGTCCTTCTGTGGATAACCAGCACACATCCCACGATTTCTTGCACGCTTTGAAGAAAATGTGGGTCGGAGCAATGCCAATCATAGTTATTGTTTCCAGGCTTGTGGCTTTGTCTTGAAATTTTCAGTTCGTTTGTCATCTTGCTCTGGAACAAGGTATGCGACCTGTTTGCAGGCATTTCGTGATCTGCAGTAAGTTTCCAGAGACAGGGACTTGGTATCTCCCATGGAGTATTTGTTGGAAATGATTTGCATTTTAAAAATGAAGTGCTCTGAGTGTTAACCTGTATCTTTAAAACAAGCCTTGCAGAAGCCAGGCTTTATTGTATAGATTCAGGCACAGTCTAGGAAACTCCTGAGATGTTAAATAACCTTTAGTGTCTGTGTGTTTTTGGGGAGAAGAGTGTTCATAGCTTTTATCAGATTCCCATAGGAGCCTGTGGCCTCCAGATATTAGGACGCCCTGCCTGGGTTATTTAGAAAGCCTACAGAGACTTGAAATTATAATACGTGATCTGGAAGCAAAGGATAGAGGCTGCAGGAGCACACAGAAACCTGTTTCTAGGGAGGATGAAGCCCTTTTGGGGCATCTGGCAAGGCACAAGTCCAGGATCCAGAACTATGACATTTAAACAAAGTGGTACTAAAGGAGCTTGAGATGAATTTTTGAGAATGTGTCCCCCCCACCCCCACCCTCTGTACTAATCCCTTACCCCTTAAGGGGTGGCTTCTGATAGATTGATTAAAAAGAAAAATGTTGTTGCCTTAGGAATTTCCATTCTAAAGCACACCGCACCAAGCTCTGTCCTCTGTGGCAAGTTTTGCTCCGGCCCCCAAGTTAGAGCAGGGTGCAGCTGCAGGGAGCAAAGATGGCAGTGACCCCTGCTGGAGCTCCTTGGCCTTTGCTCCTCAAAGTGGGGCGCATAGAATGGCAGTGTCAGCAACACCCGGGGCCATATTAGATAGGCAGACTTGGAAGGCCTAGTGATTCACAACCCACCGAGTAACCAGATTCCGAGGTGATTCGCAGGCACAGTAAACTTCAAGGAGTCAAGTTCTCTTGCAGCCTGTTCCTTGGGCAGCAGCCAGATCTCTCTGAGGCGTACTGTCATGGGTCTGTCCCCTCGGTGTTTCAGATGAAGTTCTGATTGCCTGTCATGTTGATGATGAATTTTCATGCAAACTGATTTAGACACCTGTCTATATGCCTGTGTCTGATTTTGTACCTTTGGTTTTGTACCTTTCTGTGAGCGTTCACAGGCAAATGCATTAGATCAGAAAAATAATCCTTTTTTGACTATCTCCTTGAGGTGGGGATAGAAAAATAACATCATGCCTGCCAGGTGCAATCACCATAGAAGGTCTGGAGGATTCAAGCACTAAGACACTGGTTGTGCTTGTGAGAAGTCTGCTCCAAGGAGATAAACATAGAAGAGGGTAGTTTCATCTCCTTGTATTGTGTCTTGTGATGGCATAAGGGACAACACAGAAGAGAAGGTGGCTCTTAGCCCTACTGCCCTGTAGTCGCTAACACCAATATACATTGGTAGGGATGATTAAGACATTTCTAGAGCTTTTCCAGACTTCTGACCTCTTGAGGGAGCTGCCCTCCTGCCTCCTCAAACTGAATGAATAGCACCTTTTGTGTGTTCACGTAAGTAGCTTAAGTAATCATTTGTTTGCTTACCAGCCTGCTGGTGTGTGGCTTGGGAGACAACTGTGTGTTGAGTACTTGTTCCACTGCTTTACCCCTTGGCTAAGAATTCCTGCTTCCCATTAAGGGGAATGACTTCCCCTGCTAAGACTTTGTGTCTTCATGATCTCCAGTTGAAGGCATGTTACGTGATCTCCAATTAAAGGCATGTCACGTTTAAATTTAATGCTTTTCCTTCTGAATTGCCTAGCGGAAACATGGTCACTAATCTCTGTGGCAGAATAAACCCCATTTGAAGATTGTGGAGGTAGATTTTGGCTCTCTTGATGCAAGATTGTTAAGAGGTTTGCAAATGACCCTACCTTATATTTACTTTCTGGTTATAGTTACGGAACAAAGACTATCTGGGAAACAAGTCTCTTGTTTGTAAATCAGCCTTTCATTTTTTTTTTCCTCTTCTTTTTGAAGTAGGATCTCTTTTTCTGTACCCTGACTTAATTTTCCACACCTCTTCCTTTGCTTTAGAGTCCAGTAAACTTGGGATCAAATTCTGGAATCACTTACTTGCTGGATATGCTTTGGGAGTACAGTTAGCTGACTCTCTGAATGTCATATGTAAAGTGGGGAGCAAATATTTTAACAATGATAATTAAGAATGAAATGTGATGGTGTATGCAGAGGGTCCAATAGAATTTAAGCAATCATTTATTTGATACTGAGCGCCTAGTATTTAGCAGTTGCTGGAACTATGTGCTAAGCACTACATTGAAATATACTTTGAACGAAAGCAGCAAACACGACCTGCCATTGTTAGATCTTACAGTGCTTTACTGTCCAACTAAACCAGCATGTGAGTCAGGGAGCACAGAGGTGTGAAGTAGCCTGCGTTAGGTTCCGTGGGAGGTTGGAGAACCACGACCCAGTACTCCATTCCTGCCAGGGTCCCCTCATAGGAATGAGTCCAGTCTTAGTGGCTAGTCCCATTTTTCAGGAGACGCCAGAAACCCAGATTTTTATGTGAAATCTCCCTGTTTTTCACTTGTTGGTAACTAATTAAAAAATAAAGAGTCTTCCTGACCTGATTTCTAGTCTAGCATCAGATAACGAGGGTGTATCCTTATGAACAAAAGTATTTTTGATGTTCTGCCCTCTCTGATTCATTGCTTCACCACAAAGCACAGCCCTTATCTCCCTCCCATCTTTTCTTCCATCCTCTCTCCTGCCAAAAGGATATGTACCCAGGGTCTGGGTCCCAGGGCATGGTCTCTTCTCTCCTTCTTGGGAATCATGGGTGTAACAGTAAGAGACTTGACCGTGGAATTGTCATAGTCTGTGAATCAAAACAGTTTAAAGGGCGTATAGTGGATTGAGCTCTGGGTGTTGTCTTTTTATGATCTTTTTTTTTTTTTTTTTTACAATTTTTTTTATGTTTATTATTGAGAGTGCGAGAGATAGAGCACAGCAGGGGAGGGGACAGAGAGAGAGAGGGAGACACAGAATCCAAAGCAGGCTCCAGGGTCTGAGCTTGTCAACACAGAGCCCGATGCAGGGCTCAAACTCATGGAACTGTGAGATCATGACCTGAGCCAAAGTTGGACACTTAACTGACTGAGCCACCCAGGTGCCCCTTTATGACTCTCTTCTAATAGCTGTTTATGCTTGAACCCCAAAATTAAAACCTGAAATGGTGAGTTTTAGAGACGAGCTCATCTTGGCAGGACCTGCATTCATTCTCCATAGGGTCTTGCATTTATGAGCCCTCAAGTTCTGAGGTACAGCTTTTGCCTTAAATAAAAATGCCACCCCCCTCCAAAAGTTGGCACCAGCCTATTAGTAGGATGTTTTTAATAGGCTGTATTCTGGAAAAGTTCAACTCTTAACACATACTTTCTTACCTTTGAATTTCACTGCATGGTTTCTGAGGGTGAACTGGGCAGGGAGGGCTTCTTCAATGAGACAAGGCTCTTGGCTTACTCTGGGATAGCATCTCACATGGCCTCAGAATGTTTGGTGAGCTTATGGTGGGTGGGAACTGCACATGCTTCTGTCAGTGCATGCATTCTGGAATGGCAGCTGCTGGTGCTAACAGGTTGTCTGGTCAGTAGCTCTGGAGATTGCAAGTGGGAAGGAGCCATGTTCCTTTTACCTAGACCAGGGCCCCAGCATAGATTTCCGCTCACCTGCTACCCGTTAGAGAGATCAGGCACAGCCTGGTTTAAAGGCTCCAGCAGGGAAGAATTGGATCCAGAGAATACCAGGCTCGTGGCAGTGGTTTCCAAGTGAGAATAACAGTACAAAATTGGAAGGATTTATACAAAAAGAGTAAGCTTTCTGATAAAAGATGAAAGGTCAGAGATCTCTTGGTCACTGTTTCAGGGCATGGTAATGAGAATAGCACAGAATTAGCATGGGATCAGTTACAACAGTAGCACCTGTCATTATCATGTATGTGTGTGATTGTGTGTGTGTGTGTGTGTGTGTGTGTGTGTGTGTGTGTGTGTGTGTGTGTTTAGGAGGGCAGGGACAAAAGAGTCAAGTGGAAGTGAAGAAGGGTGTTCCTTTGAAAGAGACTTGAGAAGGATTCTTAGTATTAGAAGGTAAGCCTGTGGCAGACGACAGGGCAAAATAGGCCCCAGCCAGAGGGTAATACACAAGTGACCTTCCCTAGATACATGTCTGCCATTTCCTAACTGTATTTGAGAAATGTGTCATTACTGACTTGTGGCCTCTCAACTTCAAATTTGTTGCTTTGTCTGTTCTGTGAAACTTGATCTGGGCCCTGAGATAGTTTTCCTTTGCAGCTGGCACCACGTTAAGCTTTGCCAGTAGAGGGCACTGGAGAAGCATTGCAGGAGGCAGGAGTTTTAGAGTCTGATTCTGCTCTCTGGAAGGGCTCTTCCAGAGTATGTGTCTTCTCCAGTGCCCTGTTCTAGTGGCCTGTGGCAGCCAAGAGCACATACTGACCAGCAGTTTCCCCTGGAATGCCTTTGGGTGATATTGTAGCACAGTGCCCCCATTGAGATACCTCTTTGTTCCAAAACTGTTCTAAAGGTTAAACACGTTTCTTTAGTACCCTAAACAACACGTTTCCAGATGGCCAACTGGCACCACAATGGCTTCTGTGTCATATAGCAAGTCCTAGCTGTACCCTTTCTTACAAAATCAGTATCTCTACCCTGTGGTGGGTACTTCTTCCTTATGTGTTCTGTCTCATGCCTGGAGTAATAGCCAGTCTTTGTCTATGCTTTAGAATTCCTTGTATTACTTGGTGCTAGTCAGCCTCTTGTCAGCCCAGTCCCTGGTTGGAGTTCATGATCGTTTATGTTAAGATTTTCTTGTTCAACTTTCTTGTTCAGATGCTGTGTGATTTCCATTGCATGATTGAATGCTGAATGATGTAACACACCTTAAAAAAAAAAAAAAAGAAAAGAATTGTCAGGAAAAACTGTGAAAGACTCTGAAATAGGCAAAAAAGATCACTTAGTATCCAGTGCACCTTTCAGGATTATCTGTGCCTTTCATTTTCTTTGAACTGTGTTTAGTTTGGCAAGTTATAGAAAAGGATGAGTTATAGTAATGGATGCAAGTGATAGTAATGGAAATGATTCTTGTTCAGAGAAATTGAAGTTAATTCTGTTCAGTGAAGGGACTGCTGATCCCTCCCAAGAAACCAGTTTTATATGAACAAATTTATTTTAACTTTCCTGATTGCCTACATATGTGTGTGTTCTTGGTATTCTCTTTGAATCTGTTGTGATAGCCTTCTGATTCCCTTTTAATTAATGAGCTAAATAAAATCTTTGATAGATGTTCATTTTATATTTGTAAGAGTCATGATTTTATCTTTAAAAAGAATCTTATAACAGTGTGATGTGTTAAGAAGCTCATGAGATATGCCCACTTAGATTTAAAAAATACCACAGCAAATGGTGATAAAAATAGCTAGAAAACAGATTTAAATGCATTTTTAATTCTTTATAACTGGACACAAATGAATAAATAACATCATTTTATTTATAAAGAGAAATAATTACAATCAGTTTTGAAGATGGAAGGTAAGACTCATAACATATCCACAGAATGGGAGAAAATATTTGCAAATTACATACCTGATAAGGAACTTGTATTAAGAATATATTAAAAACTCTTAAAACTCGATAATAAAAAGACAAGTAATCGAATTAAAAATTGGGCAAATAATAGATAATCCCCCTAAAGAGACACAAATAGTCAATTAGTGCATGAAAAGGCGCTCACCATCATGAGTCATCAGGGGTGTGCAAATCAAAACCAGAGAGATACCACTATATACCCACTAGGATGACTGTGGTCACAAAGAGATAAATGTTGTTGAGGGTGTGCAGAAATGAGAACCTTCATACACTGCTGGTGGGAATGCAGAATGTTGGAGCCTGTTTAGAAAACGTTTTCATAGTTCTTTAAAAGGTTAAACGTGGAGTCACCATATGACCTATGATAGGTCATATGGTATAAAAACAAGAGAAATGAAAATATGTCCATACAAAAACTTGGACATGAATGTTTATATAGCATATTTAGTCATAAGAGCCATCAACTGATGAATAAACAAAATGTGATCTATGTGTACAGTGGACTGTTATTTGGTTATAAACAGAATGAAGTATCCATCCGTGCTAGAAGAAGGATGCACCTTAAAAACATTATGCTCAGTGAGAGGAGCCAGTCACAAAAGACCACATATTCTATGGTTCCATTTATATGAAACATCCACAGGAGGGACTTTTAGAGACAGGAAGTAGCCTAGTGACTGCCTATGGCTTGGGGTAAGGATGGAGGTGATAACTAAAGGGTATGGGATATCTTCTGGGGTGATGGATATGTTCTAAAACTGTTCCCATCATTGCCCAACTCTGTGAATATACTAAAACCTGGTGAATTGTATCCTTTGACTTGGTGAGTCGTATGGTATGTGAATTGTATCTCAATAAAGTGATAGAATTACCAAAGAAAGATAAATAAACATCAAATAGGCCACATACCTCAGTGGTGGGGGGTGGGTAAATGCTGCTTGTACATGAGTGTACAGATGTATTGTCCACATGTCAGAAGATCACCATAGATTTTCCTTTTAAGATGTCCTGTCATAAGGAGATTTTGTTTTTTTAATATTTTAAAGTTTATTTTTATTTTTTTAGAGAGAGCAAGTAGAGGAGAGGGACAGAGCGGGGGACAGAGAGACAGAGACAGAGAAAATCTTAAGCAGGATCCATAGTCCATGCAGAACCCCATGCAGGGCTCGGTCTATGCAGATCTGCTCAATCTGAGCAGAAATCAAGAGTCAGACGCACAACTGATTGAGCCACCCAGGTGCCCTGGAACTTTTCTTTTTAACTGGGGACACCATTCTTTCAGGGGAGATTACTGCACAGTGAAATGAACAGTTGCACGATTTCTTGATGGGTGGACTTCCCACCCCCTTCAGCCTCCATGGGGAGCACTTTGGAGAATTGATGGTTTGTCTGAACTGTTACTTTTCCTCGTTTTCTATCACTACTTAGTTGTTTGTTTTATTTTATATCCTCTTCTCTCAGGATCTTGTGATAGTGATTGCTGAAGGAATCTAATTTAAAATTATCTAAGTTACAAGTGATAGGTAAAAATGACATCTAGAATTTGGATCTACAAAATATTCAAAGAAAACCAGTGGGCTAGAACAATGGACCACAGTAACCATATGAAATGTATTGGGAATAAATAGGAAGTTTTGCACCTACATTCGGAATAATCAATTATACCAATCCGGAATGGATAAACCTGGCTTAACGACAATTCCAATGATAAATAAAGCCATGTTGATTTTTAACTGGGGTATGGTGAGGAGGAAGGTTGAATAAGAGCCAAAGTTTGCTGTGGCTTTCAGAAAAGTTAACTCCGTTTTGTTCAACCACTTAGTAACTGAATGGCCTAGGGCAGGCTACTTAACCTTACTGTATTTCCATTTCCTCATCCGTCAAATGGGGTAAGAGTATTAGCCTTAAAAGATTATTGAGACTTTAAGCCAGGTTAATATTTGTGAAGCCTTAAGGTTGTACACGACATGTAGTAGGCGCTATATGATGATGATGGAAATGATAGAAAAGTTACAGAAGTAAGGGATCCAGATTAAGGGATGTGACAGTGCCAGTACCAGTACTTGGCAAGACTCAGGCCCCACTGGGAACACTGGGATCTGGTTAATGGGATCATTGATTTAAAGAGCGTATGGGTGGAGGGTGGCCCTCATGGGGGAGGGGCTGGGAGATGTGAATGCAGTTTAAGCAAATAATTACTATCTTTTGTAGGAAAGAACTTTTGTGTTAGAGGACATGGGCACAAAAACCTCACACATCACATATGTGATGTGGAGTAAACTAGGGCCTACCAGAATGGCAGTCTGGGTTAGCACAGAGGGTAGGGGCTGTGCCCTGTAGTAGTGTCTCAGCCTTGGGTTTCTCATCCATGAAGTGGATATTATACTGGCTGTGAGGATTAATTCAGATATACATGAAGCACCTAGGTGGTACATAGCAAGTGCTCAAGAAATAGTACCTCCTTTTTTTTTTTTTTAATGTTTGTTTATTTTTGTGAGAGTACAAGTTGGGGAGGAGCAGAGAGAGGGAGATAGAGGATCTGAAGCCAGCTCTCTGCTGACAGTAGAGAGCTCAATGCAGGGCTTGAACTCACGAACTGCAAGATCATTGACCTGACCCAAAGTCTGATGCTCAACCTACTGAGCCACCCAGGTGCCCCAAGAAATAGTACTTTATATACAGCATCCCCAGTAAAATAATCAGAGAAATAAGACAAATACAGAAACAGCCGTGGCACAGACATTTAATGAAGGTCAGGAGAGCAATACAGAGTGCTCTGGGATTTGGAGAAGGGACAGATTGTGTCTGTTGAGGACTTGAGGTGGCAGTGCTTCATTTGAAAATGGCCTCTCTGTCGATGAAGATAAGGGGGGTAGAAGATGAAGAACATGGTGAAGAGGCTAATTTCTGATAATCAGTGACATTGTAGAAAGGATCCTTTTAGAGAAGGTAATAGGGGCTGGCTATTTCTCAGCCCCCTTCTACCTTTAGGAATGTTTCTTTATTGAAGGGGTTCCTGGAGTTTTGATTCTCTTCTCAAAGAAATGCATTTCTAAGTGAAACTTGAGCTGTGGTGCTCTGCCTGGGAAGTGTTTGTGCAGGACCCTCTTCCCGTCCTCCATAACTGGACTCCTACCAGAAAGAAAAATGTGAAAACATTGGTTGTAAGCAGTTCAGTTTCGAAGGGGGGGGGGGGGAGAGTCTTTTTTACCTCTGATTCCCCGTGGCATTTAGTTCCTTTTATAGGAATACTAGAATCCAAGAACCTCTAGATCCTGTGGGGCATCTCAGTTGGGTAGTTGGATAGCCCTTTTCTAACTGGAGGTCTGTGGGGTCATGTGACTGCATATGTGGTTGGATGGGAGAATGAACTGACCACGGCTGCTGTGGCAGAGCAGTGATCGCCCTTGGCACCTGCTGTGCCAAATTGTGCATCTCCTGGTACTTTATGCCCAGTCAGCTGAGGGAGGGGGAATTTTTACACTCAGGAAGAAGACTGTTCTGTCAGCAATATATCATAGAGTGCTGTAGAACCTTCAGGCAGGTTTCTTAATCCTCCCTCACAGACTGGCTCCTCCCATTTCCTGTCTTGGTGAATGACACACTACTTTTTCTCAGCTGACCAAGCTCTAGGTCTAGTGGTCATCCAAGCTTCCTTCTCCCCCATTCCCTCCACTGGTCACTGCCCATTGTTCTGCTGATTTGACCTCTTAAATGTTTCTGGCTCCTGGTTTCTACCTATTATGCCCACCACTACTCTGTCGAGGTCTTTATTTGACTCATTTGTCACCCAGAGTTGCACGAACTGCCTCCCTGGGCTCCTGGGCTCCAGCCGAGTTTCTTCTTCAAATTCCCTACACAGCAGCCAAGATCAGATATGGAGTTCTCTCCATTCTTAAAAGTCTCCAGTGACTTACGTTGTTGGGGTAGTGGTTCTCACTGAACAGCGGAGGTTTTTCAGAATCCTCTGTAGACCCTTTTCAAAGTATTTAGGGATAGGTCCCATGCTGGACCCATAAGTAGAAAGGGAGCACAGGGAAAGGGGTTTGGGCTTCTGTGTCATGAAAAATCTTCCCAAATAGGTAAATAGGCAATAATTAATGCTTTTAAAAAAAAAGCTATATTTATAAATAATTATTTCATGAGAACTTGTGAGAAGAGTGTCCCATGAACCTAGTTTTTCCCCGATGGTGTCATCTGATATGCTCTAATACAATGTTAAAACCAGGAAGTTGACGTGGAGATCTTGCTGTTAAGTAGACCACAGACCTCAGTAATGCATTTTAACGCCTATTTCTCTTGCCAGGTTGGAATGTAGCACTTCCTGTTTCATGAACTATTGGATTATTTCTTGACTTCATTGGCAAACACTTTAGGAATAGCATGGACAAACTTGATTCTGGGAGTGGTGGTAGTGTGTGTAAGATTTTGACAGCTACTACTTGTTTATCCTTATAAAGTGGATTATATCCCAAAGAGCTTGCCAAGAATAAATTTGAGCAGCGTAATTCTATCTGGTGACCTAAGGTCATAACTTTCTTACGTGACAAGTCGAACTGCCACAACAGGATTTGTGCTAGAAGAATAGTACAGACATTTATTCTTCTTGAATCTAAGATGCAGTTCTCTTAAAATTATGTCAGTGTGAGTTGTTTCCCAGGCATGTGTAAATCTTGTTTTGTTTTATCTTGTTTAGATTGTAAAACATAAAGGCACAGGGCTTATTTTATTGTTGTTTTTTTGGTCTTGTTTTGGTCATAATTCTAAAATACAGCATCCACCAATGTATGGCTCCATACAGTGAATCATAAAGAGTAGTTTTGCTGCGAGAGATGGAATATTACTATAGGTTATAATGAATTCAGTGGAATGCATCTCAGACTTGTAGGTGCTAACCTAGGAGATGGTTTGAAGTAGCCATCTTTATTAATACTGGGAATTCGTTTTGGTGACTGAGTTCAGCTTGGCTTCCTTATCAAAACTGATGGACCAGATAGAAGCATCCTTTGTATCAGTTGTGGTGACATTTTGCTGACACTTGCCTGCATTTTTTGTGTTTCACACAGATGTGCTTGCATCTTCTGAGAAAGGGAAATAAAGAGCAATAGGAAAACCACTATCTGCTTCAGAATAAAACTGGGTCAGAGAAAGCAGATAGTAGGTTTTTAAATGAATTCTCCCATCTGAATCTCAGAAGCCTTTGCGGCTCCTTACAGGAGTCCTGAGACTTCTTCAGGAATACCCATCTGTTATCAAGGGCTAAGCAATGGACTAGACCCTTTGCAAAGTAGACAGGATCTCCATTTCTATAACTTTCCAAAGGAGAACAGGGCCAATTCATGCCAGTGCTGAGATTTGAATCTAGATCGAATTCTCAAATCTTTGTACCACTTCCGATTTCTTCCCTGTCCAAGCAAGATACTCTGCATTCAGTTCTGATCCTTTTGAGTAATTCTAACGCGGGCTTCTGAGAGGAACACAAAGGCAAACTTCTTTCATGGGTGAGAAGCTGCCTTCCGAGGTATATCTCTGAATGGAGAATTGGGAACACACTAGGTGCCATTTCCCTTGTTGGTGGGTAATGACCTCATTAGAGGAGAAGGAGACTTCATGGCCCAAGGAGACAAAGAGGCATCCAGCTTAAAGTTAGTTACTCATTTGATTCATTTCTCTGTTTCTCCTACTTCGTGTTAGTGAAGTAGGAGAATGCCTATATTTTCCAAGGACAACACCAGCAGGCATCTTTATTGACCAAGGGACTTCAAGGACTTTTCCCACCGTATATGGAGTCCATTTGCAGAAGGACATGAATCTCTTCATTCAAGGAGTATGAATCTTAACAGGGAGCAAACTGTGAAACCAACATGTATGTTCATATAAAGAATTATCAGATTATAGGGGATGGGCGGGCATGCACAAGGGACAGCAGTGTGGTTCTGTGTTTCATCTAGGGTGACCGACCATCTTACCCTGCCTGTGATGGGAGGTTTTCCCCTGGGGGGGGCATTTCCAGTGCAAACACTGGACAGCATTGGTCATCCTTAACTTCAGTCTTTGGTGGTCCTGGGCCTGTCACTTAGACTTTCTGAATACTGGGGCCTGCATCTCTCTTTTTCTCTAGATGATTTAGAATCAGTCGTCTTTCCAGTTTCTTAGGATTGGCAGTTAGATGTGACTCATTCACAAAGTTGCACTGGGTAGAGCATGTGGACTAAAAGCTAGTGCTCTGTAGCCACTGACAGTGATGATCAGAAATCGTTTTAAGAACAGTACTGTCTGCTGTTGAGAATGTTAAGAATGGTTAGACAAATAGGATAAAGTAACACACTTGTTATGATGTGGACTGAGCAGATGAGCAAGATTGTAAAACTCCCTTAAACTTTGGCCCACCTAGAATTCAAAGAAAAAAAATGAAAAAAAAAAAAAACAAAAAAACTAAATTAGTGTTACCATTTATAAACAGATCTGACCCAAAACGCTGGGTTTCTGGATTCTCTGGAAAGTGTGGACAATCTGGTCACCCCAGACTATGTTCCCTTAAGTTACCCAGGGGCTGGAGCTGAGAGGTGGTTCCCTTTATAGATGGGGCATGTGGTCTCTGGCTCATCCCAGGCCCCCCTCCTTCACCCCCTCCTTTAGACGCATTCCTCCTCTTTTCTCCCTGCTTACTTAATTATCCATCTGGTAAGATGTATACTTTAAGTCAGTAATTCTCAACTCTAGCTGCACCTTAGAGTTTTGGGGTGCTTAACATTTATAATGGTTTCCTGACCTTCTCAGACCAATCGAATTGTAATCTGGAGGAGGGGGCTGGGCTGATAGGTACATTTTAAAAGTCTGTCCTGGTGATTTTGATGCCCAATAAGGATTGAGAAAGTGCCTTAGCTTGATCCAGTGCCTTAGCTTGACCCTGGGGTGTGGTTTTTGATGGGGAGAATGCTCTTGGAGGAAATGAGGAAGCAGTTTACCTGATCCCATTGATTTGGGGGCAGTCACAGTGTCAGTTAAATGTTAACTCACTGGGGAAAAAACTAGGAACTTTTAAAAAGTAAATATCCCAATAGCGTATTCACAGCACGTTTTGCTAAGGTATTAATAAATTCCCCCCAGCTGCTGCTGTACTGCTGTAGGCATTTAAATCATTATAGTAATGACCACGGTTTTTTGCATGGAGTGATTATAAAAGTATTTTTAATGGGCTTGTAAATCTAGTGGTTATGAGAGGCAAGTGACATGAATTTAGTGTATTTGAAACAAGGGATAAAATGGAGGGGGCACAGTTAAAATGAACTTTGGTGGTTTTCTGTTTGCATAATGGCTTCATTTGTCTATGATTCTCTCACTGTAGATCAATTTCTATAATCTGTTGCCCCTCCCCCCCCCTCCTTCCACTATCATATTCTGGTCATCCTGAATTATTAAAATAGCTAGCATATAAAATTTTGTTCTTCTCATTTGATACTTAAAATGGTAGGGACTTAGCACCTATTTCTGCTGCTTGATTTTAAGGACAGACAAAACGAAGTCTTCAAAATGTTAAGTGGCTGGTTCAAAGCTCTGCCCCTTGTCCTTGAACTCTTTGCCTCATTGTTCCCTCCCTTTAGTCCAGGGTGGTTCCCCCCAGGTCTGTTACCTGCAAAGAATCCAGCTATCTCCAGCGCTGTGTACCTTTCCCTAAGCTTGTCACTTGCACTCAGTGACTTCAAGAACTTTGTTTTATTCACCTTTTATCTCCTGGTGTCTAACCTGGGGCCTGGCAGTAGCTGGAGTTCTGGAAATGATGGATAATGAAGAAAGAAACTCAGTTCAGTTCATGGGTCTCCATGAAACCTCCTGGGGCTTCTCTCCAGTCCCTGAATCTTTGAGACCCACTGGTAGTGAGCCCTGGCTAGAGGTCCCAGTTGGCAGCGTTCTGTGCTGCCCTGTGTGTGTTGGGGGGAGTGGGAGTTTTCTCCAAGGGCAGGGACTATCTCTTGAACCTTCAGTGTTTTCTCCATGATCTGTAGGACCCTGGAGAGCACACATCGAGCCCTTTCATAAATGTTTGTCTGATGGGGTCTCAGTTCTCTAGTTGGCCTCTCATTGCCCTTTTGTCCAGTGTTCTGGAAAATACTCTAAAATGCCACTCTGATGTCACTTTGATGAAATTGCAAAAGAAAAATAGATTGATTTCTCTTTCTAAACTGGTGACATGTGTTAGTAATCTCTCATTTTCCCCAGGATAGCTTCTGCAGTTGAAGGGATGTGCCCTCTTGCTCTGTACCTGGCTGGCTAGTCCTAGGAGCATATCTGCTTTTGCTCACTGCTTAAATTTTACTTGTTCCTCCTCATCTCTTTAAAATTAAGTTCCCACCATGAGGTTCCATACTCAATTTGTTCTGGGTTCTTCTCTCTGTCATGGGAGCCAAGACACCTTGTAGCAGAGATGCTTCCCTGACTGGGCTGGGGGTTAGGGGGAAATGAGGGGGTGTTTGTGGGATCACTTGGGAAGTTGTTTTCATTTAAAATCCCCAGAGAGAAACCCAACCCAGAATGAGAAAAACTGAATTTGGAGAGGAGAATAAGCGAGGCCTCTGCTCAGAGCTGTAGTTTTTAAAAAAAATTCCAGGTTTTGAAAAAAATTCCAGGTGATTGTTCCATACCTTTCCGGTTCCTCATTTGAAAATATTTGGCATACAGGGTTTCCTTGAAGAAGCGGGGGCAAAAGCCCAATCCTCAGTGGAAAGCAGGTCATGTTGATGAAGTGTTTATTGTTATATGCCCAGTCACGTGATTTAATCCCTTTGGTTTTTTTTCAAGGTTGCTCCATGTATTTATTTCAACAATTTGGATACCTTCTGGACATCAGGCTATCTGGCTAATGCATCCTAGAGCACTGGTCAGGAGGCTGGACAGCTAGAGTCTCTAACAGCTCTACCACTTGGTAGCTGGCTGACCCTGAATAGACTGAGTAGTCTGTGCCTCAGTTTCCCCCACTGTGAATGGGGGCTGTTGTACCACCTACCTCATAAGCTAAGAGGATATATAAAGGTGATAACTGCCAGCTTTTACAACAGTGATAATTAGGACAGCCCCACCTTCATGGAGCAGATCGTTTGGTCGCAGTCAGGGTTCAGAAGAGAAGACGCATGGTCAGCATATGTGACATACGGGGGGCTTTTGACCCCATCAGTGCTTTTCCTGTCTTATCATACAGTCTTCTCTCCTTTCGCGCCCTGTCCCCCTTCAGTGCCTTATTTATCTATAGATGAAGAGCTCACCTATATGAATTTTTCTAGAAATCTTCCAGAACTCTGTATTTACATCCTGTTAATGAGTGTTGTGGTGTCATTGTTATGAAAATTGGCTTTCTTTGGAACCTACTTAGAGTGGTGCTCCCAGGCACTCCTGAGATCTCTCTTGCCCTTATGCTAACTGGCTCTCAATGGCTGTCCTTTCCTGCAGCTACCTTTTGTGCTGTAGTCTTCATTAGGGAACCCTCCATACTTTGAAGATTCCTAATCTGTTACTACAGGAGTAGAACTAGAGGTTAGCAGTAGAAACTAAATGACCAGACTTGTTATGTCAGGGTCCTTGGTTTTATACAAACAACTTAGTAAATAGATTTCTTGAGGAGAGATTATTCTGTCTTTGTGATCTATCTTCTTCCTTTTTCCACTTTGAAGGGCTCTGTGATTACATGGAACCCCCCTAGGATAATCCAGGATAAACCTGTGTTATGGTCAGCTGCTTAGCAACCTCAGTTCCATCTACACCCTTAATTCCCCTCTGCCATGTAATATAACAGGTTCTGGGGATGCGGGTGTGTACATTATTCTACCTACCACAGCTGTCTTGCTCTTCCTTGTTTAATTATGTGGTATCATGATATGTTCCAAAGAGGATAAACAAATAATACAGGAAGATAAAAATACATTTAAAATTTAGTCAGGAAAAAAAAAATGAGGCCAGGAGAAAAGAAGGATGGGAAAATAAGAGTCAGGAATAAGGTTTAAATCCAAGATAGACACCAGTTTACCTTCTGGAAGGGGACTGTGATTTTGGCTCTGAGCTTTCCCTAGAAGCTCTCATGAAGAGGGAAGCAATGCCAGTTAAGAGTGTACTGTGTGATGGAATAAAATCTGACCAGTTGTTCAGATGCCTGGATGGATATTCTTCCCATCAAGATGAAAGAGAACTTCCTTCTCTAGGTCCTCCTGGGTGCATGCAGTATAATCAGCAAAGCCTTTGCCAAGTTAAAAAAAAAAATTAATGTTTATTTATTTTTGAGAAAGAGACAGAGTGTGAGTGGGAGAGGGGCAGAGAGAGAGGGAGACACAGAATCAGAACTGCTGAGCTGTCAGCACAGAGCCCGATGCAAGGCTCGAACCTATGAACCGTGAAATCATGACCTGAGCCAAAGTTGGACGTTTATCCAACTGAGCCACCCAGGCGCTCCAGCCTTTGCCAGGTTTATAGTGAAAACCTAGTGATTGGTTTTACCCTCCCTGCTTTTAACTGCTTTCTATTTTAGGTCAAATATGCATTGCTTTGAAGATTTCTTTCGAGATCTGTGGTCAGCACCAGGGCAAATCCAGGAAGATTAGAAATCTCCAAAGCCAGTGGTTCCCATCTGGTAGTTCTCAGGCCCTGGGGATTCTTGAGGGTACCTTGCCTGAGCTTTCATTCCAAATGACAGTGATGTCTGTCTGTTGTACCTTTTGTTTGTTTGTTTTGAAGGCCATTAAATAAAACATGTTTTTACATACACAATCTTGATCCCTTTTTAAGATGGGAGAGTTGGAAGACCCACCAGCATTTACCGAGAGCTTAGATCATGGTTAGTAGCTTTCAGAGGAGTATTCTGCACTAGGAGGCTGGGAGGTGTTTGAAATGATATGTTATAATAAAAAAAAAATGTTTATTTATATCCCTAATGGACTGTTGGTTAAAGGCAGGATGCATTAGGAACCCTCAGGTCAAAGTATGAATTATTGAGCATTGAGCTGATAATTCTGCCGATTTTCCTCCGGATTATCTTCCCTCTCGCCAAACGTTGCATTCATCTGATCAGAATTCTTTTTTGGCATATCTTACAGTATTTCTTAAAAATCAATATTTAGAAAGAGAAAATATTATGACTGTGATAGTCATTTCATCTTTTAATTTATTAGGATTAAAGATTCATACACCTGCAATGTGTTATTTTGGAGAAATGCTTTCATATTTCTACTGGAAACCACCTGTCTTACCCTGATATTTGGAAACCAAACAGAAAAAAATATAAAAATAAGCTTCTGGGGGTTTGAAGATGCCAGTTAATCACACCATCCCTTCTGGGTTCTGAACTAGAGGAAATAGAAGAAGCCAGACAAAGATGAAAGTACAGTGCCAGGTACATTAGAGTAAAGCTGAGTTGGAAGATACGTCTAGGTTGCAAAACTTTCTGATCTGCCCGAGATGGAATCCACACTTGTGCCCAGGTGATGGCCTGGTAGCCAAGAGTGGGCTCTGCTGGGTGGGGAAGCCCTGTCCTTTTGACCCTTGGAGGCCAGAAGAGAGTGAGAGTGCCCCTCCCCCCCCCACCAGGGCAGGAAACCCAGCAGCACCCCCTGCCACTCCAGCTTAGATGCTGTCCTTCCTCCCCTCCCCAGGGGCCTATGATTGTGCTGATGTAGGAGCAGGAATAGTCCCCTTTGTGGCTTCTTCTGCAAAATGGAGTGCACATTCTGCAGGAAGACATGTCCAGAGGAAGTGAAGAGTCCTTCCTTTATAAACCATTTGGTTTGTTTTTAAACTCAGATGTAAGAAATCCAAACATCGGACAGTCTTGTTTTGATGCTTGTCTTGTTTTGATGCTGGGGCTATTAATTAGATTGCTATCTAGTTTTGAATATACATTGGTTCCCACACCAAATGCATACTAATAAGATATACTTTTGGGGCTCCTGGGTGGCTCAGTCTGTTAAGTGTCTGACTTTGGCTCAGGTCATGATCTCATGGTTCATGAGTTCGAGCCCCATGTCTGGCTTTGTGCTGACAGCTCAGAGCCTGGAGCCTGCTTTGGATTCTGTGTCTCCCTCTCACTCTGTCCCTTCCCCACTCTCACTCTGACTCTGTCTCTCTCTCAAAAATAAACATTAAAAAAAAAAAGACATAATTCTGGGGGTGGCTGGGTGGCTCAGTCAGTTAAGCATCTGACTTCAGCTCAGGTCATTATCTCATGGCTCATGAGTTCAAGCCCCGCATCGGGCTCCGTACTGACACACCGGAGCCTGGAGCCTGTGTCAGATTCTGTGTCTCCCCCTCTCTCTGCCCCTCCCCTGCTTGCACTCCATCTCTCAAAAATAAGCATTTTAAAAAAATTAAAAAAAATATATACTCCTGGAATTGATTTTATAGACAAATCATACTTTTTTCTTACTGAATTAAGTGCTGTGTGTTACAGACTAAATGGGCAAAAGGTGATTTGTCATTAATCATTTTGAACATTAACAAAGATGATATCAAGATGACTGAACTTCATAAACCTCACTGTCTTGTTTTAAAAACGAAATGTGCTTTTATTTTAATGTTCCATCTTGGCCATATATATGTAAAAATTAAGACATGACTAAAAAGTTCTAAGGGGTGTGTGTGTATGTGTGTGAGGCGGGGGGAGGGAGAGAGAATGTTAAAGGAGATCATTGTCACAAAAAGTTGAGCTAAGTCAATCTGGAACAGTGGATGGATTGTGTATCCCTTAAGTCATCCTTCAGATACAGTTTCTTTCAACAAAGCTTTGCAAGGCTTTCAGTGGCTCTAAAGTCATTTATGTGCCCTGGAAAATATCAGATATAGAGGCATTTCCAGAAACTCAATATTGGTTGAGATCGTCTATGCCAAATTAAGGCAGCTTATGAATATGGTTACCTTATTTGAAGGCTGTTCACTTGAATTCAGCTGGGAAAGTACTAGTGACTGGTAAGTGGGTGTTCTAAAGTGAGCCCGTCAGCAATTTTAAAACAACAACTCAGCCCCAGTGATGTTGAGCTTTGAGCAGAGCAAGGTATATGTTGAGAGGCTACCTGGGGTGACTCACTGTATGGAATTATTTGCTATAACAGAGTTAAAAGTTGGAAGACATGTATATAAGCTGTCTTTGATTTTAGCATAGTGGGTCAACACCCCACGGTCAGAAAGCATGACCAATTGTCTTACATGTCCTTGTAGTTCACAGTGATAAAACCATGCCCTCTGTATTTATAAGTCTCACTTCAGCTGGATGTTTTTTACAGTAATAAGAGCGTAAGACAGCTAGTCTTAGTGACATGACTCCAGCTTATTCAAAAGTAATATCAAATCACTGAGTTCTGTGTACATTACAAAAAAAGGGAAATTGCACCATATTCATCATCCCCTCCTGAAAACTAGTGTCTGATTTGCCCCCATTCGTACTATACCAGATGAGAGAAAGAGCAATGCATGTCAGACTTTAATGTGCATCTTGTTGTAAATACCATTTCTGATTCATTCAGTCTGAAGTTGGTTCTCAGATTTTGCATTTCTTTTTTCTTTTTCTTTTTCTTTTGAGAGAGAATGCAAGAGCCAGGGGAGGAGGGCAGAGGGAGAGAGAAAGAGAATCTTAAGTGACCCTGGGGTCGTGACATGAGCCAAAATCAGGAGTCTGATGCTCAACCAACTGAGCCATCCAGGTGCCCCAGATTTTGCATTTCTAACTATAGTCCTCTCAATGCTGCTGGTCCACAGACCAGATTTTGAGTAGTAAGGTTAATAGAAGTGCTGGTAACTACAAACATTGGTAGACATTGAGGGTGTTAGAATAACCTCAAATAACTTCTCATCTTTGGAGCCAGATGCCAAGGAGAGGTTGATAAAAGCCCTAACAGTCCAGTTTTATTCTCAGTAAGTCCTTCCACGGTCTGGTGGTGATCTAACAGGGCTCTGTAGTGGACTACCTCTTCCTGAAAGGCTGCCTCCTTGGACAGGGTTCCTTGTTCATTGGCCTGGTAAGAGCTGCTTGCAGTTCTTTAAGGAGAAAATCAGTGTACCTTGCAGAGGATTGTATAGTAAGCCAGTGGATTTACATTTGGGAGCAGAGAGTTTATCACAAGATAAACTCTTTTGAAATGTTCAGATAAGGTCACATTTTGGGTCCCACTGGATAGGAACCACAGAGTTGATAAAAGGAGCATCTTTCCAAGGATGTCACAGTTCTCATGTCTGGCCTGGTATTAACATCATTAAAGAAGCTTTAAAATAAGAATACCCCTGCTTGGGCCACACCTCGGACAAAGTGAATCAGAATCTTTTGGTGTGAGACCTGGACATCTATGTTTTTTAAAAAAGAGCCCAGGTGATTACAGATGGCATCAAAGTTGAGAGAGTCCCAGGTTTAGGCAGTCTGTAACTTGGAGAGCAGAAAACTCTACTGAGATGCTTCATTCTAGCTTGAGTTAATTTATCATTTTGTGTAATCTGAGGGTTTATAACCAGGTCACAGTCAGGTTGACCCAAGATACTTAGTTTTTTAGGAGAGTTAACTTAAATTTAATAATTGGGGGACAAGTCAGCTTATCAATTAGCACCTGATGATTGAATTTTTCCCTAAGAGAATCCAGTTTTGGGGGCACCTGGGTGGCTCAGTTGGTGAAGCATCTGACTTTTGATTTTGGTTCAGGTCATGATCTCACGGTTCATGAGTTTGAGCCCTGAATGGGGCTCTAAGTAAGCTGACAGCGCGGAGCCTGCTTGGGATATTCTCATATTCTCATATTCTCTCTCTCTCTCTCTCTCTCTCTCTCTCTCTCTCTCTCTCTCTCCCCCTCCCTCTCTCCCTCTCTCCCTCTCTCTCTCTCCCCCCCTCTCCTGCTCTCTCTCTCTGCCTCTCCCTCACTCTCTTTCTCTCTCTCTCTCTCTCAAAATGAATAAATGAACTTAAAAAAAACTCCAGTCCTGAAGCATTTATAACTTGGATCGGCCAAAGCTTAGGGGTCTGCGCTCCATGTGGATTTACTGTAGCCCCATTTTAGAAGTGATGAGAAGTTCATTATAAGTTTTAAATTGGATAAGACTCTGGCCACATCACATTGTGTGTGTTTGCACATATGCATGTGTTTGCACCTTCTCGCTTACCAGCTAGTTTAAAAAACAAACAATTTAACTTGGTTGTTTTTTATCAAATCAAGTGCTTGGAAGGCCATCCCATTTCTGCAGACAGTACAGCTGAAACACTCATGGGATAGGCCAGCACCCAGCCTATGTCCGCCAGCTGGAGAAGGAGGGGTCTTATGGGTGGGATGATTGGTTTCTAGGGTTCAGGGAGCACTTAAAGAATAATGAGCTGCTATCTCGAAGGCATTGCCCCCCTTTTTGGAAATGATTTTGATGGTATTTTTGACTTTTTAAAATTAGTGATGCCATTTGGGGCCTGTTGTTTTCACGGGTGCTTTCTAGATACAGGAAGTTGCCAGAGTCTGATCCTCAGAGAAAAAAGTGTATTGTATACTTACCATAAAATTATTTTGTAGCTTTTCTGTCCTTTGGCTTTCAGTGAAAGTGAATCTTTTGAGCATTTTAACATTGAGGAGACCTACCTAACAAATTTACACACTGTGATCTTTTCACAGACCATTCCTTTCTTTCTCCTTAGTCATCAACCTGTGATAATGTGAGTTCCTGGTTTCTTGGGCTAGAAGCCAGGTGACAGTCCTGCTGGATTTTTAAAAACTGATGCAGCTCGTTTTTGCCTTCTCCAAGATTTCTTCCCTGTGTCTGTTGATTTATAGACTAGGGTCTTGGTGGGGTAGAGCCCCAGTGCCATATACTAATTAGTAAACGGTGGCACAGCCAGCCTTGGAATGAGCTTCCCATCTGGCACCAAGATAGTTTTGGCAGTAAAGGATGTGAAAGAGAGACTCCTCTGTCTGTCAGGCAGCTAGGGGCAGCATCAGGAATCAGCCCTCCTCCCTGTGGCCTTCAACCTTAGCACAGGGTCTGTGCCTGCTCATCTTCAGGGCTGGTGATTGATTCCTGAATTTACCTTGGTTTGCTTCTCCTCACCTTGCAACCTCGTCCTTGGGGCTGACCTTTTTGGAGTCTCTTCCTACTGAGTGGGTAAGGTCCTCCTAATTGGTTAAGACAGTAGTTCTTAACCAGGATGCTTTTTTCCTTTAGGGAACGTTTGGCCGTGTCAGGAGGCATTTTTTATGGTCACAGTTGGGAGTGGAGGGTTCTAATGTCATCTAGTGGCGGAAGTTCAGAGATGGTGCTACACATCCTACAGTACGCAGGACAGTGCCCCATGACAAAGAATTATCTAGCCCCAAATGTCAGTTATGCCAAGGATTGAGAAGCCCCTGGATTAAAGGAACTTATTGTATTTTTCAAAAAGCTGTGCTTTTTGCTTTGTTTTAATAGATGTTTTCTGAATTCTTGGAGTTGCTGTGGTTTCACTTTTTTTGGATGGGAAATTCTGTGAACTGTGAATAACCTATGGGCGTGGTGAGTGAAACTCACAGAACATGTGACGATCTTATCTGATCCACCAGCGACAGCTTCATTCTTACTCCTTTGTCCACCTTCCACTTTGTCCACCTGTCCAGTAGTGTGCACACCCAAAGAGGCTAAGCCAGAATGAGATCAAGTGTTGGTTTCCAACTGTTTGCCTTCCCTACCACGCCCTCTGGTGGAGATGGCCCTCTGTGAAATGGCCAGAGGACGGTTGGGAGTGAGAATGAGGGCGGAGTTAGAATAGGGCCGGCAGGAAGGAGGGCCTGTTCTAGATGCAAAGTCATTAACGTTCTTACTGTATTCGAAAATTAAGTTTGCTATTGATGCTGGATATGGAGCCCTGAACTGCATTCGGGAGGCAATGTAAGTGCAAGGCAAAATACCTACTTCAGATGGGTGGGGTTGGAAGTTTCTCTTTCCCCACCCACTGAGGATGCAGGTGCAGCATAAGAAATGAAAACACTGGGCACAGGACTGTCTTGGTTTGATTGCTTCACATGTAAAAGGGACTGGGCCATTTAAAACCCAGACATAAGAGAAGAACAACACTGAAACCCAGACATGAAAAAAGCTTCCCCAAGTATCCTAAAGGTGTGTTGTTTTAATGGGTGTCTTTCAGTTAGTGACTCAAAATAGGACTTATTTAACCAGGTCTAAAGGGAGCAGGCTGTTTTCACTGAGAATGTGTTTTTCCTGTTTATAAAGAAAAGTACTAGAATGGGTCAGAGGGCCAAGTCCTGAAAGTGGAAAGGAAGGGCTCCTGTTCACACCTGTTGGAGCCAGCACTGCAGTTAGTTCCTGAGATCCTTTGCTCCCCAGGATGGGAGGTGAGCTCAGTGATCCTCACAGCTGTCAAGGATTCCCACTTGAGATTTGGGGCTCTTGCTGGGGGGGCCCTACAACTGGTTTCAAGATGGTGGTACTGGGCCTATGTGTCAGGGCCCTCCAGGTTAGTGAATAACCTCAGAGCCACTCCCCAGGACTTTGGACTTACTTTGGAGGGAAAACATGCCTTCTGTTTCCTTCTGTTCTCCTCAGCCTCTACGTTTAATGGCACGAGGCCACCCTATTTAGAGCAAGAATCTCCCCCCAGACCGTCTCTATTCCCTATACTAGTAATGCCGTTAATGTGTATTTTTCTTCCTATCTGTTGATTCTTCCAACCCCTTGAGGTTGGTGGGACATGGCATTAGACTTAGAGTTCCTGCATATCACTGGGGTGTGATTTCTTTTTTTTTTTTAAAAATTTTTTTTTTCAACGTTTATTTATTTTGGGGACAGAGAGAGACAGAGCATGAACGGGCGAGGGGCAGAGAGAGAGGGAGACACAGAATCGGAAACAGGCTCCAGGCTCTGAGCCGTCAGCCCAGAGCCTGACGCGGGGCTCGAACTCACGGACCGTGAGATCGTGACCTGGCTGAAGTCGGACGCTTAACCGACTGCGCCACCCAGGCGCCCCTGGGGTGTGATTTCTGATTTGTGTTTCATATTGGTAAGTCTCTTCCATTTTGAGTTTCTGCAGGCAGCTGGTTAGATGTGGCTAGGTATGCTGGAGACCACATCGCGTTAGGAAGCAGGACCTGGCTTGATTCTGACTCTAACTGGAAGACATAACGTTTTCTGGCCCTCAGTGTCCTCTTTTGTAAGTTGAGGGTCTGTACCTAGTTACTGTTTTCCTAAGAAAGACCTAACATAGTGTCCCAGTCTGTCTGAAGGTATTTTACATATTTTAATTTATCATATTTCCTTTAAAAGTCGATTAGGCCAGTGAGTTGCTCTGGGGAGTGCAGTGGGTTGTTTGGTAAGATGGTGTATGGTCTCTACAAGGTTAGGACCCACTTGATTTCTGTATAACATTTTGGTTGCAGACTTGTGGAAACACAGATTCATCTCGATGGCAAATGGTAATGATGCCTGTTATTTTTTAAAAGTAGTTTCCCAGGAGCACCTGGGTGGCTCAGTTAAGCACCTGACTCTTGATTTGAGCTCAGGTCATGATCTCATGGTTCATGGGATCAAGCCTGCATCGGGCTCTGTGCTGACAGCATGGAGCCTGCTTGGGATTTTCTCTCTCCCTCTCTGGGGAATCAGACAAAGAAGTCTCTGAAACTTAAAATTTATGACTGACCCACATCTAGCATTTAATTAGGGTATCAGACAGTTCTTTGTCATATAGTTTTATATGAATAGATATGTAGTTTTGAATTTTATAGAACAAATAAGCAAACAAAACCACTGCCAAGCATCAACATTCTGACCAAATAACATAGAAGTTCAAAGTTCAAACTCCACATGTACAAAGATAGCTAAGGAAGTTTTGTGTAAAAATTTTTCTAACAGATTTTTTTAAAGAACATATTTTAGGGATGCCTGGGTGACTCAGTCAGTTAAGCATCCAACTCTTGGTTCCTGCTCAGGTCATGATCTCACCGTGTCATGAGTTCGAGCCCCATGTCAGGCTTTGCACTGGCAGCATGGAACCTGCTTGGGATTCTCTCTCTCTACTCTCTGTCTGCCCTTACCCTACTTGTGCTGTCTCTGTCTCTCTGAAATAAATAAATAAATAAACTTAAAAAAAAAAAAACACACACATTTTAGTTTTTTTATTTTTTATGTTTTTATTTTTGAGAGAGAGAGAGCATGAGCAGGGGAGGGGCACAAAGAGAGAGAGAGAAAGGGAGCCACAGAATCCAAAGCAGGTTCCAGGCTCTGAGCTGTCAGGACAGAGCCCGACACAGGGCTCAAACTCGTGAACTGCAAGGTCCTGACCTCAGCCAAAGTTGGAAGCCTAATTGACTGAGACACCAAGGCGCCCCCAAACGAACATACTTTAACCAAAATTCAAACGAAAACATTTCGTTTCGATGGAAACCTCTCTGGGAACCCTGAAGTCCTTTAAGCCACAGTTTGAAAACCAGTAACTAGGATCCTTTACCCCCTACTCATCCAGCTCTGACAGTGTTCTGTGCTTCTGTGACTTTCCCCCTTTCATACATGTAGAAACTGAGATGGACTCATCTAGGATAACATGGCGCCAGTGAGTGGAGCAAGCTGTAGACCCAAGGTTTCCAGGCCTGGGAGCACGTATTCTTTTGCCTCCTCCTCACCACCCCTTCTGGCATCTTTCTGTGATCATACCATCTTGGATAACCGGTTATGAAACAAGCACCCCACCCCCCCTACTTTTTCCCCTTCACGTCTCTTGTCTTAGATACCTTTTTGTTCCCACAGTCATTGTCCCTTCTGGAATTTTTTTTCTAGAGGTTTGTGTTTTTTTGTTTTGTTTTTTTTTTTTTCTTTCTCTTTTATTACCTATCTGCCACCATATCCTCTGTAGTTTAACCCCATCTAATCAGGGCACAGTCATTTCCCACTGCGATGTGACAAGATCTTGGGGTAAAAACTTCTGACAGGTAAGGTACAAATATAGACTCAGAGTGCCCGGGTTCTTTGTGGTTCGCACCAGAAGGAGGTCTTGGAGGTCATTGCTCACTTGTGTTTCTTCATCTCATTTCCACCATCCTGCCCTTTCATCTAGCAGACACTTAATGACCATCCACTGTGTGCAAGATACCACTATTCCTTGCGTTTCCTGTCTTTAGGGTGCCTATACACCCTGTAGCAGAGATGTAAGAAAGGATTATCCTATACAGTAGTAGGTAAGAAGCCCCTCAGAAGAAGCACAGACTGCTCTGAGTGTCCCAGGGAGGATAAGCTCTCTTCAGTTTAGGGAGTCATGGGAGGCTTTATGCAGAAGGTGGGGTTCAGTTGTGAGATATGGGCAGGATTCCCCAAGGTGACATGGATGAGCATGGTTGACTTAGGATTTCTTGAATGTTACTGCACAGTAGGAAGGAAGATAGGAAGTAGTTGAAGTGGTACGTGGTGCATGGCTAGGACAGAAGAGGGATGTGGATGACTTGGTTTGAGCACACCTGGCCCATGTGAATGTTGGACCAGCCAGCTGTGAAGGGATTGTCCTGTGGGGCCGTAGGAAAAGATGAAATCTCTGTGGTTGGGGTTGGCATTGCTGCTGAAGGGACAGGCAATCCCAGCCTCCTTCATTTTCTAAAGAGAATGCTCCTGATGTAAGAAATGGGCCCCCCAAGGATATTGGATGGGTTTCTGAAGGAACTGCTTCCTCGGTCTCCATTGGAGCTGGGCTGTTGTTCTCTGTGTTCGCACGTGGTTTGAGAAATTGGCATCTGGCAGGCAAAGCAGGCCTTGCCTTGTAGGGCAGCGTGTGAGGTTGATTGGGAGCTTGTAAGAGCAGCCATGTCTGGTGAGCTGGTGGCAGATTTCTCCATGTAATTTCCTTCTCTTAGTAGGCCTGTGGTCAGCCCTTAGTAATGGTACCACTGGCCTTGACTGGGCTGTGGGGAATGGGGAGGCGGGGAGAGGTGGGTCCTTGCTGGGTCTGCAGTGGCCCATGCCACTGCCTTTCATTTGCCTTTCTCCTAAGTACAGCTCCTCTTCGTGCCCCCAACTTTGGAGGTGAGTTTGCTTTTTACAGTAACAGCTTTATTGAGATATGATTTATATATCCTAAAATTCTCTCATTAAAAGTCTATAATGCAGTGAATACATGCACAGGATTGTGCAACTATCACAATTAAGTTTGGAACGTTTTCATTATCCCCCAGATAAACCTTTGGTCGTCACCTCCCAATTCCTCCATTTTTGTAAGCCCTGAACAATGACTGCTATATTTCCTGGGTCTGTATATTTGCATCCTCTAGACATGTTATAAAAGTAGAATGATACAATATGTAGTTTTGTGTGTGTGTGACTGCTTTTTATCGCTTTGCATAGTGTTTTCAGGGATCATCCATGTTGTAGCACATATTGCAACCTAACTTATTCTTACTGATTTAGTAGTATTCCATTATATGTATTTTTCTCATCTATTTGTTGGTTGAGGGACTTTTTGAGTTTTGGGGGGTTTTCTGGTCTATTATGAACAAGGTTGTTGTGAATGTTTGTGTACAAGTTTTTATGTGTGGGCATATACTTTAATTTCTTCAGGGAGAATTTTAGGAGCGCAGTTATGCCCTTAACCCTTTGAGGAAGTGCCAGAATATTTTCCACACCAGCTACACGGTTGTACATTCCCACTCGTAATATATAAAGGTTCCAATTTCTGTACATCTTCACCAGTACTCGTTCTTGTCTATCTTTTTGGATTATAGCCATTCTAGTGGGTATGAATTGGTATCTCATTGTGGTTTTAATTTACATTTCCCTAATGGCTAATGATTTTGCTCATCTTTTCATATGCTTTTACTTTTTAAATGAAGAGAACTGACATATTTCCTTGCCAAAGATCTTTGATCAGTTTTGGAAAGGTGGAAGCCAGATTTTCTTGTGTGGAGGAGTGAATGGGAAGGAAGGAAATGAATGCTGCTATTTTTGAAGCACAGGAATGGAAGAAATGGGTCTTAGGGCATTGAGTGGCAGTGATGGACCTAGAAGCTTAGCTCATTGCAAACACACTTGGTGCAGACTTCTTCATGGAGTCGTGACCTTGGGCTGGCATTACTCAGGTTGGCAACAAGGGCTTCTGAGATAGACTGTCTGCCCTTTTAGTGTCTATTGGCTCCATTTTGCCAGAGGATTCTACCTACATTAGAAAGTCTGGAGACAGGCAGATTCTCTGCTGGATTGACTGCTTTTCGATCACTATTCTGCAGCCTCTTGATGAATTTTGTGGCCATTACTGATGGTGATCATTAAGTCCTTTCATGGCTCCAGCACCTTCTGGTGAGGATTGCTGTCCTGTTGTCCTCCCTTTACTGTGGAAGTTAGGGGTGTCTTCCAGATAATGATTTGGAAGAGGTTTTTAAAATTCTATGTTGGTAGGAATTGTACAGATGAGTTCTAATCCACTTCTCTGCATGTGCTGTTGCTGTGCTAGAATAGGTGCTGTTATTTCACACTGTAGATTCCACTGGAGAAGACACTATTCTGACAGCTCTGTGGTTACTTGAAATCTGGGCCCTCAATAATCAGAGCTATTCTCTGAGTTTGGGATTGGGGATTTTCACTCCCAATTTGTATGTCTCTGAGATGGTGTCATTTAACCTTGGCTGGCTTTCTCGACCACCTTTTTTGCCCTGCAAATGTGCCACCTGGGCAGTTGTGACTCTTCCCAAGGTCAAGGCAGAGAAGCACGCCACCTTCTACTGGGGGCCCTTATTCAGTTTTTGGACCTGGCCTTGCCCTTGCTTCCACTTTGCAGCCTTTAGCAGCTTCTTCAGGGGATTCACTGAGGAAGTGGAGTGGAGTTGTGTGTCTAAAAGTTAACAGGTAATTCTTTCATACATTAGGGGTTCCCCCTTAAAATAGTAAAGAAGATTGCCAGATGACTGTCATTTTAGTATAGCATCTAGCGTACTTGCCCTAGGAAAATCCCTTCAGCCCTGGGGTACAGTTGACTCACTGCTGTGAGTTATCAAACAGGAAGTGCAGTCACTTCCTAAGGACCCAGGGGCAGCCCCCAGTTCGAGTGGTGGCTTTAAAACAGAAGCCCCATGAGGCTGAGATCTCTCTTGTGTTGCTTGTTCAGTCCCTGGGGACCGGTGGCAGGAAGTGCTCAGGAGCCACCATAGAAGGAGTGGAGGAAAGAAAGGCAGGTGCTGCTCACCTTTATTTAGAAGGGCTGAATAGGGGCGTCTGGGTGGCTCAGTCAGTTAGGCGTCCGACCCTTGGTTTCGACTCAGGTGGTGATCTCACAGTTGGTGAGTTTGAGCCTCATGTCGGGCTAACAGTGCAGAGCCTGCTTGGAACTCTCTTTCCCTCTTTCTCTTCCCCTTCTCTACTCACGCTTACTTGCTCACTCTCTCAAAATAAATATATTCAAAAAAAAAAAAAGAAAAGGAAGGGCTAAATAAAGTGCCTGGAGGACAATAAGTTCGCTGGGCAGCAGGTGGTGTATTGTGCCCCTGGGGCTGGTGTCTTTCTCTGAGAATGCACATGGAGGGAGGGTCCCTTAGAGGATGTCATAGGATCCCACTCAGGTGAAACTGGCAAATAATCTATATAGACAAGTGTTTTATTTTACTTTTTATTTAAGAGAGAGACTACACACATGGAGGGGTAGAGAGAATCTTAAGCAGACTCCACAGTCAGCACAGAGCCCAATGCGGAGCTCAGTCTCATGACCCTGAGATCATGACCTGAGTCATGATCTAAGAGTCAGATGCTTCTTCAGGCTCTGTGCTGACAGCTCAGAGCCTGGAGCCTGCTTCAGATTCTGTGTCTTCCCCTCTCTCTCTGTCCCTCCCCTGCTCATGCTCTGTCTCTTTCTCTCTCTCTCTCTCAAAAATAAATAAACATTAAAAAATTTAAAAAAAGAGATGCTTAACTAAGCCACCCAAGCGCCCTAACAGACAAGTGTTTAAACTGAAGACTAGCAAGGGACCTTTTGGGCTGTCTGAAGGGCTGTCTGAAGCCATTGTGACCAGAGTTGGAGCTTGGGGAACAGACCAGGTTTGGATTTATCAATGTGATCTGCAGAGGGACAGCCAGGTAGGGAGAGCAGCTTGAGTGAATACGGGGAGACCCTGGAGAAGGAGTTATGGTGTGGGGTTATGGTGATAACTGACCAGCAGGTGCAGGGGGTGTGCCTGGGATGGAAGAATTGAAGTGTTACAGTATTGCAAAAGGGAGTTTGAGCCACACTGTATAGACAGTGCAGTGGTATAGCATAGAGGTGACATCCATCTGCCTGGGTCAGAGGCTCTCAGACTTGAGTAGGCATCAAAGTCGCCTGGGAGACTTGTCGAAGCACTGATTGCTGCCTGCCCCTCACCCACCCTCCAGAGTTGCTGATTAAGTAGGTGTGCGTTGGGGCCTGGGCATTTGCATTTCTCACTGGTGCTTCTGCTGTGGAGTTAGGGACCATGCTTTGCAGAGCCAGTTGCCTAGAATTCAGAGGGTGGTAATCTTGGTCTGTTAAGGGCCAGTAGTAAGTGTTTTAGGCTTCTGAGCTACATAGGATTTCTGTCACATTTTCTTCTTTGTTGCTTTTTACAACCCTTTAAGTGTGTGTACAAACAGATGTTGGCCACAGATAAACAGGCTGGTGGGGAAAGAGGGGTGGCATAAGGGAGACAGGGCATGGTGGGACAGGCTGTACTATCCTAGGCTGTCCCTAGCTTATCCTTCTGCCTCATAGCTGGTGACCTTTGGCAAGTCCATCTCTCTGTGCCTTTGTTTCTTCATCTCTAAAACAGATGATATTAGTAATTTTTACCATGTAGGACTCTTCTAACAATTTAGTGAACTAAGGCACGAAAAGCATTTATCCCACTCCCTGGGACATACCTAGAATTTATTTATCAGTTGCTGTTGGCAGTGATACTACAAGCTACTAATGGCTGTTCGCAGGTGAGGAAACAGTGAAAAGGAAGACCAACATAGATCCACCGTATTATAGATCCTGAAAGCCAAATGCTCCAAGAGCTCACCATCATTTCTTCTTAGATGCTTACAAAGAAGAATGCTTTGAACTAAAACATAACGCACACTCTGAATATATCCTGGGTTAGTACCCCATAGGAGGTCACCGCTCAGCTTTTCCCTTGGCACACTTAGAAAATGGTGCCATTTGTTTTTTTTTTTATTTATTTATTTTTTTTAATTTTTTTTTTTTTCAACGTTTATTTATTTTTGGGACAGAGAGAGACAGAGCATGAACGGGCGAGGGGCAGAGAGAGAGGGAGACACAGAATCGGAAACAGGCTCCAGGCTCTGAGCCATCAGCCCAGAGCCCGACGCGGGGCTCGAACTCACGGACCGCGAGATCGTGACCTGGCTGAAGTAGGACGCTTAACCGACTGCGCCACCCAGGCGCCCCCCCCCTTTTTTTTTTTTTTTTTTTTTTTTGAAAATGGTGCCTTTGTAAGCTGGCTAGTCCTTGGGCCCAAGACTCTGATTGAGGGGTTGGAGAGTTTGGCCTACTTATAACTTATTTACAACCTCTACTTGAGCCTCATTTTTTTAGGAAGACTGATTTAAGACCTTGGCCCGAATAGGGCACCAAATAGGATCTGCCTGATCAGGATCGAAACTGTGCCTTTGTACCTCACATTTTGCTGCATGGTGTGAGTGAAAGTGAGAGTTACAGGAAAGGAGTCTTAATCACGTGCTCCATATTTTCTGAGTTGAAGTATGCAAATGAGTGCCGAGGTGCCTCTTTCACTCATGGTAGCTAGAACAGGAAGATCACTGGGTACCCTGGCATAGCTTCTCTGCGCTGGTGCCCGGGGAGAGGCCACCTGGTGGTTCCTGAGAGATTCAACTCCTCTCTCTCTGGACACTGCTAATGAGAGCTGGCCACACTTACGTAATACGGGGACTTTCTCCCCTTTCCTGGTCTAGCCCCCTAAGGAGGCGCCCACTTTCTGCTCACCTCTCCAGCAGCATGCTCAAATCTTTGCCAGAGCACATACTAATGACTTTGTAAGCTCAATTTACAGATGCACACGACTACCCCATGTTGATAGGGCTCTGCCCTCCACTTGGGTTTTTGCTGACATTCAGTAGAATACCCTTCCATCTCCTCCCCACCTTGTAAAACAGGCTTCCTGTTTTTGAACTTGGTCCAGACTGGAACAGCCCTGCTACACCTGTTAACATAGTCAGACACACATTTCCTCCTCTGTATTTGTGCAGCTTTTGTCGCCTAGCCAGATTTCCCCTCTCAGCTTACAGATCTGGAATCATAACATAAGATATTGAACCAGCAAATGAAGAAAAAAGGAAGTTTGCATTTTGGAGCCAATTGAGTGAAAACGTGGCTTCTGGTTTGTTTCACTGTGTTTGGCCACGACCACTCTACTAACTTTCCCCCTTCTTCACAGCAGAATGGAAATGAGGAAAGGAAATCAGCTGACGCAGGAGCCGGAGTGAGACCGACGTGCCCACAAACCCAGCCTGCACCATGAACTTGTGTCTCCCTTCTGCGCTTTAAGAGCCAAGGGCAGGTGAAGTTGCTGGAGAGCAATGGCTTTCTTTACTCCGTGGAAGTTGTCCTCTCAGAAGCTGGGCTTTTTCCTTGTGACTTTTGGCTTTATCTGGGGTATGATGCTCCTGCATTTTACCATCCAGCAGCGAACTCAGCCTGAGAGCAGCTCCATGCTGCGTGAGCAGATCTTGGACCTCAGCAAGAGGTACATCAAGGCGCTGGCAGAAGAAAACCGGAATGTGGTGGATGGGCCATATGCCGGTGTCATGACAGCTTACGGTAAGCACAGTGCTTCTGGGGCTTCTCGATGGGATGTGGCTTTGCCTCAAAGTGACTCCAGAGGCTCGCAGCCTTGGTTTTTATCATGGATTGAGTGCCTCCCTTGCCACTGCCTTCGTGGCAGGGAGTTGCACACAGAGGGACACTTTTAGAAAGTTAAAGCCATGTCCTTGGGGAGACTGAGTTCTTGTGCACACTGACACTCAGTCCCAGGACCAGTGGGGGCAGAGCAGTAGCACTCAGTTGGTTGTATGTGCAGCTAGCTCCCTTTCCCGCAGCACATTTCTGGATTGCACGATCTCATCCGGGAGTATGATCAGGGAATGTAGAAAAATATTCTTGTTATCTTTCCCTAAACAAAACTTAATTAAGGCTGTGTGGTGGTAAGGTACAGAGGGTGGGGAGGAATGCAGGGTCGAAGGAGGACTAGGGGAGGAGGGTGAGGTAAGGACAGGGCGGGTGCGAGGGCGGGGGGATGAGAAACTTAGAGTCCAACGTGTGCCTCCCTCTGGCTGGTATGTAGGACACTTGGTCTTATGTGCTGGCTAATAGCTTTAGTCTTCAGCTTCTTCAGTGTTGCCTGCTCTTGTTTCTTGCCCTTGCCTCTCATTGCCCTTATTTCGAAAGAAGTCTTTTTGTACACGTTGCTTTTTTTGTTGGGTATCTAAAAACTCTTGTAGAAATGAGGTTGAGGGGAAAAAAATACATACAGAATATTATTTATTTTTCTTTTGGCAAAAGTTATGCTTAATATAGAAAACTTTGGAAGCTGTAGACATGCAAAAGAGAAACCCAAGAATAAAGAAAATCACATATAAACCTACTCTAGGAACTAACCACAATTAACATGTCACTGTATATTTTTCTGATATTTTAGGTATATGCACAAAAATATGTGTATATGGATATATGCAAAATACTTGAAAAAAAGCATACATACACAATACAAATAAAAATTGTAGATGAAATTTGGATCGTAGGACGTCGTGGGGCACCTATCTCCCAGCTCTCCTATGATCACCAAGGATGAGAATGGACTTACTCCATAGAAGATGTCCTGTCATTCTTGCTCATTAACAAGTCTAGTCACTGAATGCAGACTTTAGTGGCCTCAGGGTTTGGGACCCAGAGGTGTAATATAAATGAGATGCAAGAATGGATTTGGCTGAGGTGGAAAGGTTTGCTGTTATACACTGTGACACCGCAGTTATGGACTCTAAAGTATATGAAGTTCAAATGGTGATTTCCTGAAAATGTATAGCAGCATTTTGAAGCTTGAATTCAAACACAGGAAGTTATACTTAATTTGACATAATTTGTTTTTCTTTTTGAAAGGATCCAGGAAATGTGGTTACTTTTAAATTTCAGCTATATGTTTTGGTAAGGAGAAAATGGTTGTTTTTAACGTAGAATGTGGAAATTTCTTTTTCAGTGCCTACTGAACACTGTCAGTAGTGCCTACTGTTGGAATAATCACGCTGTCTGCTTTTAATCTGTTGGATTTGGCAATGTCAATAGGCATGGGCTCTCAATATGCCTGAATAAATGCCACCTTTTTTTGATCTGATGGATTAAAAAATGAGACTCCATTTTGAGAGTCCGCACTGAAAAACAACTAGGTAGTTTTTCAGAGTGGATTTTTAAATAAATCATGGACTTCAGTCTTCTGTATTTCCCAAATATTGTAGGTAAGCCATCAGAACGAATAAATAAAGCAAATCGTCACCATTAGTGTCACTCATGTGTAACAAGTCAATATAACAAGTAAAAAAGACGCCTCTTTCAGGTTTCTGGTTCGGTACATTCCGTGTTAAATATTTTGGGGAATAGGGGAGTAGTTCCTTTGTAATTTCCTCCTTCTGTTTATCTCAGTCTGTCACACTTTTTCCGTGGGAAAGAAGAAAACCCATAAATGATAAATTTATAGAATTAAAATTTTCCTAGTTGTTTTGAATGTTTTTATTTCTTGTTTGCTGCTGAACATCTTCCTAGGCTAGGCTTCCTCGGTTTTCTAAAGGGTAGTGATCTGGTCTTAGCTTTCGACCTCACAGACCTCATGTGTTGTAGAAAGTTACCAGAACCCCAGAGTAGTCTGTTAGAACTTCAGCCCCACATTATATGCTTATAAACATAGGAGTTTGGAGCTCAAAGATACTATGAAAATTGATTCCAATTTCCTTTCACAGATAAACCTTAGCAAAGTAATTTTTCTTTTTCTCAAAAACAACAAAGAAACAAACAAACAGGCCCTGTCGGCAAATGCAACACACACTGCTGTTTTTCTCTTTTCATTTCATCAGCTAGGCATGTCAATCAAAGTGGTCTTTGGAGCTGAGTTTGTGGAATTTAATTGGACTGTGCCTGTGCGCTTGAGGCATTGGATCATCATGTGGCAAAATCCCACTAAAACAGTTTGTCACCTGGGCACTTGTGGCATGTGGAGCTAGATAATTCTTTGTTGTGGGGATTGTTCGTTCATGCAGGATGTTGAGCAGCATCTCGGGTGGCCCTACCCACTAGATGCCAGTAGCACCCCCCCTGGTTGTAACCACCAAAAATGTGTGTAGACATTGGGGGCAAAATTGCCTCCCTCCCCACCTTGGAGAATCACTGCACTAAGAGTGAAACAACAAACACTAACAGCATCTTATGGAAGTTTTCAAGCAGATACCTGTTCCTGTCACTTAAAATTGAACAGCTTAGCTTTCTCCATTTCTCAGTTCTGGGCATCAACAACTGGGATTGAGCAAGGTGATATAGTCCAGGGCCAGTCATAGAAAGCTGGAGAGCCATTCTGCTGATGTGTGCTTCCCCTGGAATCCATCAGTACCAGTTGTGGGCACATCAACAGCCAGGCAGCTCTGGTGGTTGATGTCAGAAGATGATGCCGGGGCGCCTGGGTGGCTCAGTCAGTTAAGCGTGTGACTCTTCATTTTGGCCCAGGTCATGATCTCACGGTTCATGACTTCGAGCCCCCCATAGGGTTCTGCACTGACAGCGTGGAGCCTGCTTGGTATTCTCTCTCTCTCCTCTCTCTGCCCTTCCCTTGATTGCTCCTTGTTTGTCTGTCTCTCTCTCTCTCTCTCTCTCTCTCTAAAAATAAATAAATAAACTTAAAAAAAAAACACATGAAAAAAGATGCAGGGACTGCAGGATGTTCAGTGGTTTAGTTGGATTGGTGGAGTGGGGATGAAGACGCATGAGACATGGGTTTGCAGTCTCTTTTTCGGCCACAGATGCAGCCCGTGTACAGAGCGCTGGCTAGACGTCTGCTCTGAGAGAATGAAGAACTGATCCTTTATGGCTGGGATCTGTGCCCACTACGAAGTAATCCCATTAATAGACCAGAAAAGAAAACCACCCTCTTTCTCCCATCCCCATATTGGCATCATCAGAGGCTCTCAGTATGCTACAAACGTGTCTTCAGTAGCCCTGGAAGGTATTTGAGGAATCGTAATAGCTAACTTTAGATTATTACTGATTTTTTAGAATCCCTGGCTTGAGGTCCTAGAGCTGAAGAGTTCAGCAAACTATTCCCTGTGGGTCAAATTCGGACTTCTGTCAGTTTGAGTAAATCAACTTTTACTGAAACAGAACCACTCCCAATTATTGATAACAACTGTAGTAACAGAGAAACATGGTAAAACAGGATTTATTTTACGGGACACCTAAAACCTGCTGACTCCATCTTTCAGTAGTCCCCATGATTCAGTCTGAAACGCTCATTGGAGTGTCCCTCCTTGACTCCACAGTTTCCCAGGACTTCCGGGGTCTAAGCTATGGTCAGCAAGCTCACTGTGGGTCATAGCATCCTGTTCTTATTTGTAAAGCCTTTGGAGTCCTCCTTGTGTCTTGGTTTGTCCTCTAGGGGTTTTTGCATTACAATGGCAGAGTTGAGTAGTTGCCACAGGGACTAAAGCCTAAAAGGTTTACTGTCTGCTCCTTTACCAAAAATGTTTTTTCTTTCTTTTTTTTTTTTAAAGTTTATTTATTTTGTGAGAGAGGGAGTAGGGGAGGAGCAGAGAGAGAGGAGTGGGAAAATCCCAAGCAGGCTCCTTACCACAAACACAGAGCCCCACTCAAGGCTCAAACCCAAGAACCATGAGACGACAACCCAAGCCAAAGCCAAGAGTCAGTCCACAGTCCAACCTACTGACTGAGCCACCCAGGCGCCCCCCCCCCCCCCAAATGTTTGTTAAGTCCTGATCTATCCCCAGGGGAGTCTATCTAAGGGATTTTGTTTGGTATGCTAAGACTCTTTCATCTCTGCGTTTGAATTCACTGAAGACATCCTTATAAGATGTACGTCAACATGTCTTATTTCTCTGTCCTCTGAAAGTGCTTCTGAGTGGCAGGTATAAGGTTAGTGGTTAGGGGGAGCCAGCCAGTTTGGCTTTGCCACATCCTGGCTGCATGGCCAGGGCCCTAGGGACCCATACTACTTTGAGAGTGGGTATCCGTTCCTATCTTACCGTGTGATTTTACCGTGTGAACAAGGTGCTGCATGTCAGGGGGAGTTAGTTTGATTAGTCCTCAAATGGTAGCAGGACTTTCAAACTTCTCATCCCCCATCCTTGTTCTGACTTGAAAAGAGACTTCTCAACTTCTTTTGGGGTTTGGTAATTCAGAAGTAGTGCCTGGAACACGTCCCGGGTAGCCCGTGTAGAACAGTTGGAACATTCGTCCGTGGGGGATGGAGGGCGTTTCTCGTGTGCTCGTCTGTCAGTCCATTCTTGGGGGAATGTGCACAGCCAGGGCCTTCTGTGCAGCCTGAACTGCCTCTCCCAGGCCCGTGTGGCAGGGCCATGCCTGTCGCGGGGATTGTGTCATGAATTCTGTTACCCACCCTAGTCAATGCCCTTCTTATTTCTGAGGTGAATTGATCTCTGTCTCTGGTGGCCTGACCCAAATTCTGATGCTCAGTGATCACCTCTTAGCTATGATACAGGCCCGGTCCACCTGTGTTCTCTAAGTTAACAGGAATGGAACCCGGGGCAGTGAGAGACTACCTCCCTTTGTGGCCCATCCACATCTTATTCACGCTGACCTTTCTCGCCTGTTTGCTGCTCTGGATGCCGGGACATGGCTCTGGACTGGTCACCAGCTTTTCTGCCACCCCCTTCCCCTATGCCCAGTATTCTGTTTCCCTGCTGCCGGCTTCCCTGCTTGATCTCCTGCTCTGCCTTAGCTCCTGTCTCCTGGTCCCCCCTGACTTCTTGAGCCTCTGCTGTCCCCTTGATTGGCTGTTAGCCTTCAAGCCTAGCGCTTTGGGAAATGCCTTTCACAGATATATAGCAGTGCTGTATAAGCTTTGTGCATACAGCTAGGAAAAGATGAACAAGGTCCTTGCTCTCATGGAGTCTGTGCTCATTATGGAAGGGAGAAACACTAACTGACATAACCATCAGATAGTAATAAATTCCAGGAAGAAAAATGACACAGGGATATGTGATTCTATTATTTTTTTAACGTTTGTTTATTTTTGAGAGAGCGAGGTAGAGAATGAGCAGGGGAGGGGCAGAGAGGGAGAGGGAGAGAGAATCCCAAGCAGGCTCTGAGCTTTCAGCACAGAGCCCAGCGTGGGGCTCAGTCCCAGGAACTGTGAGCTCATGACCTGAGCCGAAATCAAGAGTTGGATGCTTAACCGACTGAGTCACCCAGGCGCCCCGGGATATGTGATTTTTAAAAAAAAGCACTTGAGGAGCTACTTGGGATGACAAGGTCAAAGAAGGCTTCTCTCGGGAGGTGTCTATTAGCCCTACTGACACCAGAGGTTGCCGGGTAGGGTGCAGAGGTGGGGGCAGAGCTCAGTTAGTGAGGCAGACGGCAGGGTGTGTGCCTAAGGCCTGCATGCACCCTCTAGGGACCCAACAGACTTGCTGTAGCTGAACGAAGTAAGCCAGGAACCATGTGGAAAGTGGGCCCTGTGGGCTGTGGACCTCAGTGTGATGGGAGAGGGAGGGAGGTGAAGGGGGATGGATGTTCTTGTGAGTGAGCCTGGCCTGCCCCTTCTTGGGGGCTTTGACCCTGCACTGTTATCCACTGTTACCTCCACCATGGGAAGGGAGGTAAGTAGAAAGGAAGTGCTTCCTGTTACCTTAACGAGGTGGGGCTTGCATACCGCAAGCCCTGGAGAAACATGGTAGGGTTTTTGGTTGCAGATCAAGGTGCAGCGGAGCAGTAACTCCTTTGGGCTTTAGGTGGCCCTCATTGACCTGGGGATTCCCATTTCTGAGATGTTAACATCACTTGGGGTTCTGCTCATAGGCTAACGGGAGACCCCCACGGTGATGCCAGTGTGGCTGCCTGAAGTAGCTCATAAAAGGTAGCCCCTGCCCTGTATTACAGACCGGGGTAACGTTTGGAGAGTCAGAAGAGTCTTTACATGTGTTTCATTCCACCTCTGCTATGAAAAAGAAGATGAAGAAAACTTAGGTTGGATTTCACTGGAGATAAAAAAGCCTGTGGGGACACCTGGGTGGCTCGGTCAATTAAGCATCTGACTTTGGCTCAGGTCATGATCTCACGGTTCGTGGGCTCTGTGCTGACAGCTCGGAGCCTGAGGCCTGCTTCAGATTCTGTGTCTCCCTCGCTCTCTGCCCCTCCCCAACGTGCGCTGTCTCTCTCTGTCAAATATAAACATTAAAAAGAAAAATTTTAAAAAGCCTGTGAATGGTGTTTTAAAATTTTACTTATTTGCTTTTTCCTTTTTGCCTCTGTTCCTACAAATAGGATCAAGGGCCTGTTGTGTTGGAGGGCTGGGGTGATGGGGAACACCACCACTGTTGAAGCAACGATGCTCACCCTTGAGGGAAACACACTGATTTGGAGGGACACTGGTAGGCAGGAAAAAAAAAAAAAAAGAGCTGGGCTGTTTGGTGTGTCTGAGGAGGACGTGATTACAGGGATGTGGCTGGTGTGATTAAATAAAGGCCTTTTCTGCTTTAAAAAGCTTAGGACCTAAACCAGGGCTCTCTGGGCTTGGGGCTTCTCCAGGGGTGTGTGGTGGCTGTCCCCCCACGTGGCTCTCCCCTCCAGGCTCCCCACCTCTGCAGAGCCAGGCCCGGTTCCCAAGCACACCCAGCGAGGCCTCACGTCTGAGGAGCGCCTCAGGGGTGACAGTCAGAGTGTGTGTCTCCGGAAGGGACTGGAGCCTCTTCTGCTCCCCTGGTTGATGAGGCCTGTTGTTTCCTGCTTCACTGTTGCTTCAAGTCCCAGCTTGAGGAGAGAATGTGCGTGGTGGGGTGTGCCTCTTGGACTCAGGATGTCCTGGGCCCTGAAGTGAGGTTGCTCCCCTTGACTGGCGGCCTGTCACAATGGCATGCCAGTGTGGCCACCCTCAAGAGCTGTTGACCCTTCCCCATCTGCCTAGAAGCCACAGCTGTCTTCTGGGACCGGCTGCGTGGTGGTGGCTGAGCGATGCTGGTCCCTGAGAATCTGCCTTTGCTCTTCCATGTGTGTGCCTTCCCTCCCCCCATAGCTCCTCCTCTCCTTCTGTTCTTTCTCTCTTTCATTCTCAGTCTTCATAACGCCTAAATCTCCTATCGGCACATATTCATTGGATTTGTTCATCGTCTCTCTCCCCCACGTAGCATGCAAGCCCCCAGAGGGCAGGGGTTTTTGCCTCTCTTTTCCCGCTGTAGCCCAGGGCTTAGTGCGTACCTGGCACTTTCTAGTAGCCAGAAGTGATTAGCAGCAGCCCCCTTGTCCTCACTCTACCTGTGTGGAACAGTTACAGCTGGGGCTAATTTGAAAGTAGTGTTTTTAGTAAGACTGGGAAACAGAAAGAGATTGCCTGTGGACTGTCTGTCCAGGTGCCTCCAAGTAGCTGTTATACATGATTCTGACCTGGGGGCATTTATTCTGGAAGGTAGTTAGATAGCATTTATAGGTGGCTATAGAAGGATTCCTTACCAGGTGTGTGATCTTGGGCAGGACACTGATGTAGTGTTTTGTTTGTTTGTTTTTTAATTTTTAATGCTTGTTTATTTTTGGGAGAGAGAAGGAGACAGAGTGTGAGCAGAGGTGGGGCAGAGAGAGAGAGGGAGACATAGAATCTGAAGCAGGCTCCAGGCTCTGAGCTGTCAGCACAGAGCCTGATGTGGGGCTCCAGCCTACAAACTGCCAGATCATGACCTGAGCTGAAGTCGGATGCTTAACTGACTGAGCCACCCAGGCGCCCCGGTAAATGAAGTTTTAAAAGCCTGCTTCCTCTTTTTAAAAATAGAGATATAATAATATCACTTACTTCATAGGCTTGTTGTAAGGATTACATGTTACAAAGCTTATTTAAACACTTAGATTAGTGAAATGCATTCAGCGTGGCGAATTATCACTAACCTTGGCCTGCATGTACCTACATCTGTTACCACCCAACCAAAATTCTTCATGTGAACCGGACACTGTTTCTGTGTTTGAACACAGGGCTTCAGGAACGTGTTCCTGTAGCTGTCCTCGGCATTTACAGGGGATGACCTGAGCGGAAGTGAGCTCTCCCCCGGAGGGAGGAAGGCAGGCTTGCCACTACCCTCCTTCACAAGACTGGGTGATGCTTGTCTGCCAGAATCACCAGGCAGGCTTGCCTTGGCAGCACCCTTGCTGGGTCCCATGCTGGCCAGGCTCGAGGACAGCTGCCCTGGTCTCCAGACACATGCTGTTTGGCTCCTCCCTGGATCCCCTTTTAAAGCGTGTTTGCTCCACGGAGTGACTTGAGCATTTTGGAAGTGGGAGATGTGATGGTCGTTACCCTGTTCAAAAGAGAAGGCTTTCCCTTGCGGGCTGTGAGATGAGCTGGATTTGGTGAGCTCACTTTGTCTCTGAAGAAGGCATTGCTATGGGTCCTGTTCCTGGTACAGGAGGTGAGGGAGAGGGAGTAGTGGGCGGTGGCTGCCCTTCCCTGACAGGGAGGTGTGGGCCCACAGGTCAGATCGGGACCCTCCATAACAGTGGGCTTGACCTCCCAGAGCCCGAGTTCATTTCTCTTCTGTAGAAAGGGCTGAAATGCTTGACTCCTATTACGTGCAGCTGGCTAGGTGTAGGAAAATTGACACAACAGCCCAAGAGTTCCATTCTGGATATCTGTAGATTCCATAAAGCACTTGATATCATCAACAGGCTTAGATAAGATCTTTTCTCAGATTCCGCTGCCTAGAAAGTTCCTTAAAATACTAGCGACACCCCCTGTAGCACCTCAGGAATAGCATTTGCTTCTGGTATGCACTGGACTCAAAGCTTAAAGTGTGTCCTTGCAGCCTAACCCGGGAGAGAGCAGTAGTCAGCAATACTGAGCATCTGAGACATGGTGTGGGTGCCTGTGACAGCTACGGGAAGAAGGCATGTTTGTGACTTTAAGTACAGGTGGGTTACCCACCAGGTGGCTTTAAGAATTCAAATGGGAGGGGCTCCTGGGTGGCTCAGTCCGTTAAGCTTTGGACTTTGGCTCAGGTCATGATCTCTCCCTTCATGGGTTTGAGCCCTGCGTCAGGCTCTGAGCCTGGAGCCTGCTTCAGATTCTCTGTCTCCCTCTGTCTCTGCCCCTCCCCCACTCACACTCTGTGTCTCTCTCTGCCTCTCAAAAATGAATAAATGTTAAAAAATAAAAATAAAAAAGAATTCAAATAGAAGGCAGTGAGGGTCAGTCACTGAAATGTTTCTGGAGGTGTCTTCTTACCTGACATCAGGTCTTGGGGCCACTATCTTTGAGTTGTAAGGGTAGAACTCACTGCACTATATGTATTTTCAAATAGCGTTTTTTTTTTTTTTTTAATGCCTTCATGATTGTTAGAGTACAGTGAATATTCATATAAAACAGAGGACACGTAGACTGGAGGTAATGAAAAACCTTGGACTCTTTTCGGCACTTAACCTGGGTAGGCTTGTTTTCTCTCCTAACATGAAAGAAGAAAAGTTCATTTTCAGCTTATGCAGCTGTTTGAGTCACCATTTCCAAACGATTCAGCACAAGATAGAAGATGCTGTCAATAAAACACACAAGGGCAAGGATGATCCAAGCCCATTTTTTTAAATGTTTGTTTATTTTTGAAACCGAGAGAACATGAGCAGGGGAGGGGCAGAGAAAGAGGGACAGAGGGTCTGAAGCAGGCTCTTCATCGACAGCAGCGAGCCCCAACTCGGGTCTGAAACTTGCCAACCGCTAACCTAGAGATCGTCACCTGAGCCAAAGTCAGACACTCAGCTGACTGAGCCATCCAGGTGCCCTTACCATTCTTAGAAATAAAGAAGAATATAATGTAAAATACTTCTCACCTCCAAATCCAGATAAATTTTGATTTCCCTCCTGTCCTTTTTTAAAATGTGGAGAGATACATGCACATCTGTTCATTTCTAAAAAAAATTGGAATACTTTATGTGCAGCTTTTAAAACTCTTCTTTGTTGTATTTCCTTATGCCATCAGGTATTTTTAATGGCCATACATGTGTTTTTCATCCATCCATTCAAAAAATAATCAGTGAGCTCCTGATGTTAATAGCCAGTGGTGATAAACAGAGATGACAAGACACCTGCTCTGCCCTCCCTGAGTTCCAATCCAGTGATTTATTCTCTTATGAATGGATGGACATAGATAACTTAATTTTTTTCTTGGGCATTTGGGTAGTGTCCCGATGTGTCTATAATAAACAACACTACAGTGTCCTTGTATGCGATGAATGGACTGTATTTTGCGTATTACTAAAACTGTATTATCTTTCTGTGGAAAGGTCATTTTAAAATAAAAAATACATAACTGATGAAAGTTGACATTCCTGGCAGTGAGTGGAAATGAGAGGTTGGGGCTAATTCTTTTTTCATTAGCACCTTCCTTTCTCATTAGCGCCCTGTCTTTGCTAGTTTCTCCCAAGCAGCAAGTGAAGCCGTTTCTCGTTGGCACTCTGCCTCTCAGGGCAGCCTTGGTGAAGAGGGACTTGGATGAGGAGCAAGCACAGATGCAAATTATTTTTTGAAGTTCATATGTAAATCCTTGTTCATTGCACAGTTGGTTCTGTGTCAGCGAATCATGGTGGCCACACCTTAAACATAGCCAATCGTGGCTGTGCCCAGAGTCCTTGATTCGTGGGGTTCTATAGATTCTGATGGAGTGCCTTGAGGACAGAGCCTGGTAAAGGTTGGCCTGGAGGACAGCAGGCTGGAGAGCCACTGCTTTGGAAGCATGAGCCAAGGGAATGGAGTAGGATAGCATCGGCCCCAAGTGCTGCCTTTCTTGATCATTCCTCAATTACTGATTGCCTGGGTGATCTGGGCAGTCGGGGTTTGCTGTCCTGTCTCAACAGCTTTAGCCAATAGACCTATATACTGATAGACCTTCTTCCTACCAGTAGGACTCCCTTTCTACTGAAATCCCATCTCCTTGGGCTCCAGCTCAGGCAGCAAGTCTAGCTGACAGTGCACTCTCCTTGGCTGTCCTGTTCAGGAATGTGGTAGCATCTTCCAGCTCCTACTCACCCCCTAAAGTCATGGCTATCTGAACGTGAAAACTTAAAGAAGCTGTCAGGGCACCTGTTCTGAAATTTTTGTCGATCTTGCCCTTGATCAAAGCACTTCTGGCATGATAGAAAGCAAAGCTTACTTTCCCCAGAAGGACATTTTATATGTTTTCAATTGCTTTGATCTCATCTTTATCATGTACAGTAAGTTTTAGGAATACAGAATTGCGGTAGTGATGTTGGGATTAAATTTTTATGGCTAAGGCTTTGAAGCACAAACAAAATTTTAAAAGCCTTTTAGTAATTGAAAATTGTAATCCTGCTGAGGACACATTTTACTGCTATAATAACTGTAAAACACAATGATAAATATAAAAATGTTACACTAGAATTTGGAGGAATATATTTGCCCTAATTTCTTTGCTAAGCTCTGTAGAAATTATTCTTGGGTGAACAGTCTTATTGGATAAATGGATTATCATTAAGACTAAAACACAAAATGTTCTAGTATTAATTTAAAATTGCAATAAGACTTGTATTTTTTGCAGGTTTAACTGTAAAATGCAAAGGTGAGAAATAATTTCATCACCTACAGAGGTATAATTTCTTTAGCTTTATTGGTGGGAAGACCATAGTCCACTTACTTGTTGGTTCATTCATTCATTTGTTCATTTACTTATGTAACACACACATAACTGAGGATTATCATGTGCCAGTTGGTAAGGATACAAAGATGGGCTTGAAGCCCTGTGTGTTTTATTGACACTATTTTTTATCTTGTGTCCAGCTATCTTAAAATAGTAACTCAAATAGCTGCTTGTTGAAAATGACCTTCTTTCATATTGAGAAAGAAAACATCCCTGTCCAGGTAAAGTGCCTAGACAGTCCAACTTTTCTGATTGCTTTATATTCCATTTTCATTTCAAGGCTGCAGGTTTGGAAATGGAGACTCTTGATTATTTTTGGTGTTGGGGAGTTGCTCACGGAAGAGTGGCATCAGTGAATCTTGAGGATGGTTGGCATATGATTTAACAAAAACACATGGCAGAAGCCCAGAGGTTAGTCCCGAGAAGTGTGTTCAGAAGCAGCAGGTCAGAGATGCTTGCTGGCTGGCAGGTCCATAGTGGTTCTTAAGAGGCAGTGTGGCATGGTAGGGAAGAGCTATTGGGTCTGGAACCAGACTGTTTGAGATTGAACCCTCAAGCTGCAGTCACCTGGAACAAATTACTTAACTTCTCTGCTATGTTTTATCATCTATGAAGTGGAGATGGTAACAGTGATACATTCCTCATACTCTCATGGCAGGACTGCATGTGTTAATCCGTGAGAAGTGCTGAGGACAGTAGCTGACACACAGAAAGAGCTCAATCGATGGCAGCAGCGGTGGCAGGGCAGTGGCGGTGGTGGTGGTGGTGGTACAGGGTCGTAGTTGTGATAGTGACCGTCGGCATCCTTCTCATCATTGTGACTTCCTTTAGTTGTACCATCTCACACAGTCAAAATGGTCACTCTCTGGTAGGTGGCGTCAACAAGAGATGGTGGGTCACCCTCATTGGGGACTGTATTTTAGGAATCAAGAAAGACTATCTTCTATTTATTTTGACTTTTTTTTTATAAGTATAGTTGATGCATGATGTTATGTTAGTTTCAGGTCTATGACTTAGTGATTTAATGAGCTTATTCGTTATGCTATGTGCACCACTAGTGTACCTACCATCTGTCCCATTACGTTGCTGTTACAATATCATTGACTCTATTCCTTATGCTGTGCCTCTTATTCCTGTGACTTACACGTTCCATATGTGGAAGCCTGTGCCTCCCACTTCCCTTCACCCATTTTGCCCATACCTCACCCTCTCCTCTGTGGCAGGTATCTGTTCTTTGTATTTATAGGTCTGATTCTGCCATTTTGTTTTTCTTTTTTCAGATTCCACTTATGAGTGGAACTATATGGTATTTGTCTTTCTTAGTCTAACTTATTTCATTTAGCATAATGCCCTCTAGGTCCATCCATGCTGTCTCAGATGGCATGATCTCATCCTTTGTTATGGCTGTGTAATATTCCTGTATGTGTGTGTTTGTGTGTATGTGTGTACCACATCCTTACCCATTTGTCTATTGATGGGCACTTAGATTGCTTCATAATATGGTTACTGTAAATAATGCTGCAATAAACATAGGGGTGCATATATTTTTTGAATTAGTGTTTTTGTATTATTTGGGTAAAAACTAGTAGTGTGATTACTGGATCATAGGGTAGTTCTATTTTTAATTTTTTGAGGAACCTCCATACTGTTTTCTAGAGGGGTGAAGCAGTTTGCATTCTTAGCAGTAGTGCACGAATATTTTTCTCCACATCCTTGCCAACACTTACTGTTTGTTGTGTTTTTCATTTTAGCCATTTTGACAGGTGTGAGGTGATGATACCTCATTGTGGTTTTGATGTACATTTCCCTGATGATGAGCTATGTTGAGCATCTTCTCATGTGTTTGTTGGCCATATGCATGTCTTCTTCAGAGAAATGTCCATTCGTGTCTTCTGCCCATTGTTTTTTTTTTTTTTTTTTAATTTTCAACGTTTATCTATTTTTGGGACAGAGAGAGACAGAGCATGAACAGGGGAGGGGCAGAGAGAGAGGGAGACACAGAATCGGAAACAGGCTCCAGGCTCTGAGCCACCAGCCCAGAGCCCGACGCGGGGCTCGAACTCCCGGACCGCGAGATCGTGACCTGGCTGAAGTCGACGCTTAACCGACTGCGCCACCCAGGCACCCCTTCTTCCCATTTTTTAATTGGCTTATTTGCTTTTTTGTGTTGAGTTGTGTAAGTTCTTTATATGTTTTGGAGATTAACCTCTTATTGGATATATCATTTGCAAATATCTTCTCCCATTCAGTAGGTTGTCTTTTTGTTTTGTGGATGGTTTGTTTCCTTTGCTGTGTGAAAGCATTTTATTTTGATGTAGTCCCAGTAATTCATTTTTGCTTTTCTTTGCCTTGCCTCAGGAGACATATCTAGAAAAATAATACTATGGCCAATGTCAGAGAAATTAATATCTGTGCTCTCTTTCTCTTCTAGGATTTTTATGATTTCAGGTCTCACATTTAGGTCTTTAATCCGTTTTGAGTTTATTTTTGTGTACGGTGTTAGAAGGGGATCCACTTTCATCCTTTTATGTGTCCAGTTTTCCCAACACAATTTGTTGAAGAGCCTTTTTCCCATTGAATATTCTTGCCTCCTTTGTCATAGATTAATTGACCATACGGTCATGGGTTGATTTCTGGGCTCTGCATTCTGTTCCATCGATACGTGTGCCTATTTCTGGGCCAGTACCATACTGTTTTTAGTACTACAGCTTTGTAGTATATCCTGAAATCTGAAATTGTGATACCTCCAGTTTTGCTCTCCTTTTTCAAGATTGCTTTGGCTATTCAGGGTCTTTTGCAGTTCTGTACAAATATTAGGATTATTTGTTCTAGTTCTGTGAAAAATGTTGTCGGTGTTTTGATAGTGATTGCATTAAATCTGTACATTGCTTTGGGTAGTCTAGACCTTTTAACAATATTCTTCCAATCCATGAGCATGGAATCTGTCTTTCCATTTGTTTGTATAATCTTAATGTTGACGTGACAGTTGTGTAATCTACCTAAGAGGGTGCTCCACCAGTAACTTTGGGTTAGGGGGCTCTGTCCAGTAGTCCTTGTTGCCTTTTAACAAAAAGGCAAAAAGTTGCAAAAGATTACCAGCCCTTGAGAGACCATCACCTTGGGCTAGGCTTCGGGAAGCCCCTGTAGGGAGGAGGGCCGATTCTTTCATTGTTTTTCCCATTGTATTTGTAGCAATGCCTGCAATGCCTCAGGGGCATCAGTGAATTGAAGTCACACATAATGCAAGTTCAGTGACTGTTCTCATACTTCCATTTCCTCTCTACAAAGGGGCAGTGAGGAAGATGAGGGTTGGGAGAATATGCTTAATTCTGTGGTTCTCAAATGGGAGCAGTTGTTTCCCCCCCACCCCCTGGGACATTGGCAATGTCCAGAGACATTTTCTATTGTCACATGAAAGGATTGCTACTGTTATTCACTGGTTAGAAGCCATCCTTCTAACGGTGCACTGGCCAGCCCTCCACAACAAATAATTACCCGGCCCAAAGTGTCAATAGTGTGAAAGCTGAGAAACCCTGATTTAACCTGTTCTAGAGGTTCAGGGCTTCTGTGTCTAGCTAATCTCAATTGCTGGTAGTAGTTAAATACCATTTTTACCTGTGTGGACTCTGGCTGGTGTGAGAGCCTGCAGGCAAAGAGGCTGGAGGTGGAGGACGTTGCTGTCCTTTATCTGAGGGGTGGTTTCTTAACACTGTGACTGCTTCCTCGTGGTACCATTGCCCCCATCTGCCTGGCTGGCCCCTGGCAATCTTCAGAATTCTGGAAAAGCAGTTGATGCTTTAGGTTCACTGTAAGAGCAGAGCTTGTGGCTGACCCCTGCTGTTTCTGCCAGCTAAGGATGTGCCAGGGGCAGACTGTGAGTCATGCAGACCGTGGGACTGCAGCTCTTGGAGGAGAGCAAGCTCATGACCCTTTGGATAAAGTGGCAAAGCTCTCTGCATCACTCAGGAAGAGATTTCTTGAGGAAAGATGAGAGCATTTCCCAGAGGAAGGTTTCATTTTTGTGTCTATGTGTATCGCAGGCTGTTACGTAGTGATTATTAAGGACATTTTATACATAGTAACTCGTTATGCCCATGTAACAACCCCAAAGAGGCAAGGGTTCTTACCACTCTTTTACAGATAAGGAAATAGGAGTGGAGAATGAGGGCGTAAACTCAGAAACCTTGGCTCCAGAGTCTGGGCCCTTAATCACAATGGTATGGGTGAAAGACACTGAATTTCACACTTGGTTTCTTCTTCTGCTCTCGCGCTTGACTTTTGGCTGGGCCAGTGAGGCAGCCGGGAATTAGGCCAGCCTGACTCAAGTCCCCATTCTGGTTTATTATTTCTATAGCTGTGAGCATGTTATTTCATGTTCTTATCTGTAAAATGAAGTCATTTTACCTCACCTACCTCACGGAGAGGGGGGTTTCTTAGATTTGCGTGTGGCTTGCAATGGGCATTGGGGAAACATTAGTTCCCTTCTGCCCTTCTCGGTTATAATGATATTTTTAGCTCTGTTGCTTTAATGTTGTGGCCAGCTTCTTCTTACCTGTAGGAAGTATACGTGCTGAAGCGCAAAAAAATAGGCCCGCTCTGGTGTTTGTTAGAATGAACCGACGAATCACTCCAGAAGTTAACAGGGTGAACAAGTCTAATGTTCGGTTTGGGGAGGGTGGTGGGGAGACCATGCTTCTGCCCAGCACAGAACACCTGGCTTCCAGGACGAAGGTGTAGGCTTGGTTTCTGCTGGTAATTTTTAATCCGCTCCAGCCATGCCTCCCATCTGTAAACCACTAAGAAACACAAACTTCCATTCTAATGATATGCCTTTGCTTCCATTCTGATGACTTTCCTGTCCCCTTGGCAAAATGGGACTGCCCGAGTGCCTCGCGGCCGGGGTTCAACGTCAGTTGGCTGTGTTCTGGGGTTGGTGAATTGATCTGGTGTATACTTCTTTCCTGGCCAGGTGAGATGACCTGCTCGGCTCAAGTTCACCCTGTTCCTAGTAGGAGGGGAAGTGGCATCCTTGAGTTTGTCCCTGTTTAGGACTTTGCACACCCTACTACACACATCATGCACTTCTCCCCTGGACGGCTCCCAATTCATTAATGAGGCCCGATTCTATTCACATGGGTGGCTGGCCTGTTGTCCTTCTGACTTCCTCACATGTACAAGTCAATATCTTTCTTTAATTATGAGTTTCCAGAGAAGAGAAGCTAAATTAATCTTGTACATGTGGAATACCTTGTGTACAAACTTAGTAAACATTTACGTATACATGAGGATAAAGTGTCTGTAGTTTGTCCAGAGAGAAGTGCAGCATTTAACCCAGTCAGATGTGTAGGAAAGGAATCCAACTCTATTTTTTACTTATGTTTATTTTGAGAGAGTGAGAGCATGAGCAGGGGAGGCGCAGAGAGAGGGAAAGAGAGAATCCCAAGCAGTCTCCGTGCTGTCAGCACAGAGCCTGATGTGGGTCTCGAACTCATGAACCATGAGGTAGTGAATGAATGACCTGAGTTGAAACCCAGAATTGGACACTTAACCAACAAAGCCATCCAGACTCCCCAAAGGGAATCAGCTCTTAAATGTAAGCATCACTGGAAAATAGCCCCAGCATCTGGAACAGTGCCTGGCACGTAGCACTTGTTTCGTAAAAATTTCTTGCATGAATGAATCTGGTCTTAATTTAAGTATCTTTCTAAAATTCACTACAGATACCTTTGAGTTACCCAGCATGCCTAGAATCTAGAACTGTAGTTTCTATTATTTCTGTAAGTAACCAACCGAAATAAAGACTTTGCAAAAAAAAAAAAAAAAAAAATTAGGACATACTAGAGTATATAGCACTAAAAATAACAATGAAATTGATCCAGAAGTTACTTCAAGATGTTATCTACACTTTGGAGTTGGGATTCTATGGGTCAGACCTTCATGCTATAAGGAGGAATTTAATAGAGTGCTTTGATAGGATGCTAAGTAACCCAGAGTTTTCTCTATCAACTTAGTAGCTGGAATTAATTTTATGTCACTTACTGCCTTACATGAACTGCAGAACAGACTGATTTGTGCTCTCTGGGCCACTGTCATCTTTAAGGTATGGTTTGTTAAAGGGGCATCTGGATGGCTCAGTCAGATAAGCATTTGACTTAAGCATTTGACTTCAGCTCAAGTCATGGTCTCACAGTTCGTGAGTTCCAGCTCTGTGTTGGGCTCTGTGCTGACAGCTCGGAGCCTGGAGCCTGCTTTGGATTCTGTGTCTGTCCCTCTCCCCTGCTTGTGCTGTGACTCTCTCAAAAGTAAAATAAACATTAAAAAAATAAAAAAAAAAAACAGATATGGTTTGTTAGGGCAGATGTTTAAGCAGTACTTTTTGATTGTGCCACCGTTTGTTCTTCATGTCAGAGACAGAGAGGTGGTGGGGGGGAGAAGAGAAAGAGCGAGCGAGCGCATGAGCCAGACAAACATACAAGGGCCAAAGAACTTTTCAACTCTTTGCATTTTCTTTCACAGATCTGAAGAAAACACTTGCTGTGCTTTTGGATAATATCTTGCAGCGCATTGGCAAGTTAGAGTCAAAGGTGGACAATCTTGTAATCAATGGCACGGGAACAAACTCGACCAACTCCACCACGGCTGTTCCCAGCTTGGTAGCACTTGAGAAAATTAATGTGGCAGGTAAGAGCAATTGTCCCTGACATGGAGTCAGACCCCGCTTACAACTGGGAAAAGAGTAAAGCAGTACAGTGGTTCTTACTGGTATAAATCCCATAAACGTGGTATGGCCCTGGAAAAGCTCATTTTAAATTTATTTTTGATGAACATGTTAAAACACGTTTTAAGTCTCATCATGATGTGTAATATCTGGTGGTTTCTGTGACACATTTCATGAAATGAGCTCCTGGAATTCACATTTAATGAGGAGATTTGTAGCATGGATAAAGATGAAATGAAACAGGTTAGAGGTTCTTTCTCCTTCCCATTTTTATCAGTTTCAAAAGTCTGTTCCATATAATAGACTGTCTCCTTCCTGTTGATCAAGAAGAGCCACCGTTGTAGAAAATGCCTCCTATGTGTATATGGGGAAATGTAAATTCTAGAAATGGCACTTAGGAAATAAATGGCCCCTGCCTGATCTTGGCCTGATTCTGTAGCCGCTCATGGACAAAACCCTGCAGTTTTCACTGGGATGCATTTTGTCTAGTCCCTTCTTAAAATTGGATGAGAGAAGAAAAATGGATTAAAAACAATGCCCAAGTCACACACAGCACGTATTGTCCATCGCTTACATCAGATTCCCCATTACACTGCCTGGGGTTGGCCTCTGGGTCTTTGTGGTTGAGCCAGGACTTGGTCTTCTTAGGGTGACCACTGTCATTTCTTAGAAACCCAGGACAGAGCGAAGAGCTCAAGGTTAGGATGAGGTGCTTTGTGTGAACAGTTGTGAGTTGTCTACACTCGTGGTGGTGGTATCCAAATTCTAGTTAGTGGATAAAATAAGTAGCTGGGTTATTTTTTGGTACTCTGAAAATCTAACTTAGTACTTTCTGGTTTACCTCTACCCCTGACTTGTAGAAGTGCATGGACTCAAGTGGGAGCAATTCTTTTCCTTTCCTACCTCCCAGTGTCAAAACATTTAATTGTTTCACATTATGCAAGCTTGTTGTATTACCTTTTTGTTCTGTTCTGCCCTTTAGCAAGTGTTAAATTACAAAATATATTTCTAATAATCCGAAGTATCCAACCAAACAAAGGTATTAAAAATAACTTTTAATTACAACACAGAGACAGTGTCATCTGGGCCATAAATCCTATCTTCCCTGCAGTTTCCAACAGCTTCTGTAATTAGACAAGAAAACCTCCCACTGTGTTGAGCTGCTTATTAATAAATGGAAGCCATGCCTCTCCGGTCTCTACTCCCCCATTCCTGTCCCCAGTAGGAAATGCTATTGAAGAGGTCCTTTCTGAGTTCATGGCATTCTGCATTATCCTGTTTCCAGACGTGGAGTGGGGTGTTCTGCCTTTAGCTTTGCTGCCTCCCACTGCCTCTGTTCTATGAGGCCCACGTAAACATACCTGTTGTCATTCTCGGCCCTGGTAAGGGATCTTGCTGCCGCTGACTGTCCTGTTTGTGTGCCAGGCTTACAGGGAGACTTCGCTGCCTGGGCTCCAAGCCCCAGGGTACAGAATTGTGGGTAGACGTCCAGGAATGAAATAGGGGAGGGAGGGAGTTGGTGGCTCCTTCTTTCACATGGGGTTCCAGCCCCACGTATGGAGCTAGCTTACTCAGGTAACACAAACCTCTTGAACACATTCTCTAAGTTGTTGGCTCTGAGTGGGTCTCCTTTTGATGTGCCACTGGTTCTGTGTTTACGAATAATTAAAGAACCAAAGTATTTCATGTGTTCTTTTAGGGGGGAGGAGGGAGAAAATTTAGAGTTGTGTCTAATAATTAATTAACCTCATTGTCACTCCTTGGTATATTTTGTGTGTGATACGCTTTGAGATTTTTAATGGACACTTAGGAAAATAATATATATGCATAAAATCACACAAATGGTGATCCTGTAAGTGGAGGTAGCTGTGAAGGCTTCTCACACAGGAAGGTAAATTTTGAAGGTGGGTAGGATTGAGGCATAGGGGCCTCATGGAAGAGTTACAGACTAGAAATGCATCGTGACCCAGAAAATAATTGGAAGGAAGGGGAGGAAACTAACATCTAGCAACTTCCCAGTAAATAACCAGTTACTGTTTGGAACTCTTGGAGGCACATGATTGTACTCTGTCTTCTCAACATCTACAAGAAACTAGTGGTTTCACTGGTTTCATGGAGTTTAAGTGTTTGGGCAAGGGGGGACCTTTGATAGGGACCTGGAACCCCCTGAGCTCAGCTTAAGACCTAGCACCATATAGAGTGTGTGCTCCATCTTTCTTATAAATCATCTTGTAAATCATCACAAATGGGTGAGTTTAGAAAAATAGGTTACTATTTTCTTAGAGGTTCCTGGAGAGCTGACAGTTTTCTGGGATATTTAATAACCTGTCTGATAAAAAAAAAAGTTCTCTGTGTCTAATTGTCTGTTTCTTTGACCAACCTTTGCAAAAGCAAGCTTGTCCCTATGTGTGCATGTGCTTTCCTCCCTTAGCCACTGTGATGGCCACAATGGATATAGAAGTGAAAGAAAGAATGGAGGCATCCTACTTTATTTCTCCCAGAGGGTGGTGGGGCCTTTATATTTTGTCAGTCAAACAACATATTTCTAAACTATTTGCCATACCTGTAGATTGTGGTGCCAAAAAGAAGGACAAAAACTTAAATTTATAACCCTTGTTCAGGAAAAAAAAAAAAAAAAAAAAAACAACCATTTATTGCTGCTTTTGCCCTCTCTCTGATCTGTGGCCATACGGTCCTCATTACCTCTCTTGTCGTAGCAGAAATGGCACTTGAGCTGTGAGAGGGTTCATTTTTATAGGGTTCCAATGCTGATTGAGTGAAGTTTTTCTTTTTCTCTTTTTGCATTAAGACATGTGGTAATTGCTCAGAAATGTTCTCCCTGGTGTGTCTTTACTGCTTACTCTGGTGTCTTATTGCTTGCTGATGTTTCTGATTGCTTACTGTTGTGTCTTATTGCTTGCTGATATATCTTCTGGTTGGCTATAAACTGCTTCTAAATTGGGTACCATAGCAGTTGAAGAAGGGTTCCTTAAATTTATTTTCTTTTTAGGGGTAGCTCTGTGTGTGTGTGCGCGTACACGTATGCATGTGTGCACGTGCGCGTGCGCACGCATGCGTGAGTGCTCCCTTTCTGTTTAGCTGTGTTCTCTGTACCTTTTATCCAAAATGGCTTTTCTTGCCGAATTTATCACTCCTGGGCTTTTTTATTATGTGCAAGTGATGTTCCCCTAGAGAAGTTTAGCTGGAAATGAACTTGATTGAAATCAAGAATTAGATTGAACTGCATTTTCGAGCTTGGTTTATCTTGTTGAAGATGAAGGTGAATTGAAGAAATGAAAACCCAGATTTAAGAAAAATTCACACCCTTCAACCAATTGCATAGTAAATCAGTTTCTCTAGATATATTCCCTGAAAGAACTTAAATGTTTCTTTGCCAAAATTATCCACTTTCAGAATGACATTTTTGTTTTTGGAAAGACCAATTCCTCTTTTCTCTACTTTTATTATCTTAAATGATGAAGTGGAGGGAATGGCATTGGAACTGGAATAGCATCTTTGCCATGTGCTAACATAGGGAGAAGGTAAAAAAATACGTGACAATGACAATGCTGGCCTTCTGGGGACTGACAGTGTCCACTTAATCTGTTTTGTCTCTAACGTCTTATTCAAAGCCTCCCTGTTGGGAGTGCTCAGTAAATGCCCACATTGATTGGATTATGCTGGAGGGGATGGCATTTGGTTTCACTGCTAAAAGAAGTTTCTCCTTCTGGTTTCTCTTTTCCATTTCTGCTCGTGGGGAATTGCTTGGAAGTGGTGCTTGATATCTTATTTCCCTTTCTCAGACCTTAGAAGACATCATCAATGAAGTCGAATTTTTTGTTTTTTTTTTGGGGGGGGGTCTGTCATGTCGGAGCTTTTTACAGATACTTCTGTGCTGTGGAGCTTTTATAGAATGTGATGGGTACAACTCTAGATTATAATATTTTGGGTAATGGGTGCATTGTGCCTCTCTCTCCATCAGTTGAAGCAGTAAGTGCATGTGTCCCTCTGCATTTATTTATTTATTTATTTATTTATACTTTAAAAAACTAGTTGTTGTCATTCAACATAAGCTGAATAACTGGCCAGCATTCAGGGTTAGCTAGAAGGCACAACTTAATGATAACATTTCTTTCCTGTTACGATCACTTACAATTACAAGGTCATTTGGGAAACACAGCCACAAAATTGAAGATGCAGGCACAACTCCAGTGGCTGTTTTCTAATATTGAGTCTAAACTGAATGTTAGCTAGCCCAGCATTTTCCAAACATCAGTAGCCACATGCAATGTATTGCAGGTGAAGTGCAACATATTTGAGCCTGAATGCTGTTCTCAATAATAATAATAATAATAATAATAATAATAGAACCATAATTATTATTCTGCCACTTAAAAGTTGAAAATTAAAAATGTCCCTGCTGAGTTTCAGGACTTGCATTTGGAAGTGCAATTTTCCCCCTTTCGTGCTGCTAATGGACCTTGAAATTAAGTTGCACCTGTGTTGTTTCCTTGTTTGGGTTACCCACACTGTCATTTGTGGGTTGGGTAGCACCTGAAGTGCCCCAACCCTGTGCTCAGCTTAACAGGTGGCTTTCTCAGGATCAGGTAACAGCCGGGCAGTGGCACCCCCCCCCCCCAAATGCTGCCAAGAAACGGGGCAGAGAGCAAGAGACAACTGTGTCTTTCTCCTGCATGTCTCTTTCTGTTTAATTCTTTGTAGGGGCAGGAATAAATATGTGGCTACCTGTCAGGAACAATTCTTATGGTATCTTCCTAGAAAAATCTGTCATTGTTGGTGTGGTTTTCACATTGTGTGTGGTCATGGTGTGTATTGGTTTTTATCATGAAGAAGGAGGAGGGCAGGAAGAGGAAGACAAAGAAAACTATAGTTCAGAAGAAGTGATGCTGACCTTTGAGCGTGGTATTTATAGCTCTCATTCTCAGCTGCAGGCGATTTTGCCCCCCTGGCCATACTTGGCAGTGTCTGCAGACATTTCAGTTGTCAAACTGAGGAAGTGTTATTGACGTCCAGTAGATAGAGGCCAGGGATGCTGCTGAACATTCTACAGTGCACAGACTAGCTGCCACTACAGAGAACTATCTAGCCCAAAATATCACTTCTACTGTGGTTGAGAAACTCATATCTACAGGATATTGTTGGAGGTGTTCCACTTATTACCATTGCAGAAACATGCTGGAGATGTTGTACTTTCCTGATGAGCCAGCTGAGACCTAAAGTCTCCTCCTCTCTTCCTAGCAAGGTTTGTTGTTGTTGTTGTTGTTGTTGTTGTTGTTGTTGTTGCAAGTCCTCAGCCCCAACAACTGTTAGCTTTGCAACCGATCTTTGAGACCTCCAAGAAAGAGATTTCCATAAATTCCCAGAAGGCACTTTTGGGCTCCTGACCTTAAGAAACTCCTTTCCTGGACCCAAACCAGTAAATTTTTGGCAACACACATTTTACTCCTGCTTATATAGAAGGTAATTATTTCTTTTCATGAAAGAGCTGCTAATTCAGAATAATGATGGCAAAGTAGTCTGAGAGAGTGGATTTAAATTACAAAAAATGTTTTAGAGGAAATTCTATTTTATTAGTTTTAAGCAGAGTATATTATTATCAAGACATGAGAGAGTAAATTAAATTAGTTAAGGAAAATAAGACAGGTCCCCCAATATCTACTTTACAGCACGGAACACCCTACACAGCGTGTTTGGAGCAGTAGAAAAGGAGACCATCCTGAAAAGGTAGGTTGAGGGAATATATGAAGAGTTTTCCTTGTAAAACTCAGGAGTTTGTATTTGTTCTGTAGGCAGTGACAGCTGAGGAGGGTTTAAATAAAGCAGGAGGATAATAAGATGACACCTGTATTTTCAGAGAAGAATTGGTGGCCATGTGGAAGTGGGGTGCTTTAAAGGGGGTCCTCTGGGAAGCCAGGTGAGCGAGTTTAGTGCACTGGGCAGGGGAAGGCCTAAAATGAGGCATGTGCGTGATGCCCAGGGGAAGGGGGTGTTGGAAACCCATGTCTGGTGGAGCTGATGTGAGCAGGACCTGGTGGACCATGAGCGAGGATGAGGGAGGAGCTGGTGTCATGACTGGGTGATGCCTTTATTGATGAAACAAGCCAGCAAAGGCGGGATCTTGTGAAGACAGTACCCATATGTCAATGTGGATTGCTTTGTTGCGAGCCACTTGTTTAGGAATATCAGCGTAAAGGAAGTTGGGACATTGATTTCAGTGCTCAGGACATGAAAGACTTATCGGAGGGCAGTGTTTTGCAGCCAGGCTGCCCTGGTTCAGCTCTCGGCTCCGTCAGTTCATTCCTTTGTGACTTTAGGCATCTTTCTTAACCTTTCTATGGCTGTACAATTGGGGGAAAAATAGTAGTTACCCATTTCATGGGGATTATTTGTGAGGATTAAGTGAGATAAATAAACTACTTAGACCATGCCTCATAGAAAGTCAGCACTAAATGAGTGTTTGTTGTATTAGAATATCACCACTGATAGTGAATGAAATGACTAATATTTGTGTAGTGCTGTATAGATTAGAAAATATTTTCATACATGTTTCTTCATTTGAGTGCTTTAAACTTTCAGTTTCCAAATAGACCTTTTTTTGTCAATCCTTCCTGACCTTTATGAAAGGCTTAGTAGGAAACCCACCTGTTTATCAATAATTTCTTTGCAAGAAGCAAAAAACCATAAACAGAAAGGGAGTTTAGGGCCCATGCAGTTAGCTAGTTCCAGAGATGGTGCCAAACTCAGCACTGCTGGCTACAGACGTGGGGACCATCTTTAAGAAACTCAGCTGTACCGCCTTCTGAGTTGGCTTCATTCTAAGTCCATCTTCCCAGGGTGGTGGCAGAAAGGGTCACAGAAGCTTCTAGGTTTCTGGCAACATTCTTGGAGAAGATTCTGATCATCTTGCCTATCCATGACCTAGTCACAGTGCTCAGTGACATCTTGATTGGATGTGACTGGATCATGCAGGTCACCCTGGGGTTTCAAACTGGGGACAGGGTCCCTAAACAGATTGCAGGCAGCAAGCAGATAAAATAGGAATGACTACCAGAGACCCTTACCACACTGTGGTTTGGATTCCCACAGTTGTCCTAAGGCTGACTCCAACTTTTCTTGAGGGTTCAGAGGACAAAGCTTCTAGAATGCTGACCTTTCATCTCCCATTTTATTTTATTTTTTTAAATGTTTATTTTTGAAACTGAGAACAAACTGAGGGTTGATGGGGGGGTGGGAGGGAGGGTAGGGTAGGTGATGGGCATTGAAGAGGGCATCTTTTGGGATGAGCACTGGGTGTTGTATGGAAACCAATTTGACAATAAATTTCATATATTAAAAAAAAATGTTTATTTTTGAGAGAGAGAGGGAGGGAGGGAGGGAGGGAGGGAGCATGAGCAGGGGAGGGGCAGACAGAGAGAGAGACAAAGAGAGAAAGAAAGAATCCGAAGCAGGCTCCAGGCTCCGAACTGTCAGCACAGAGCCTGATGTGGTACTGAAACTCATAAACTGTGAGAACATGACCTGAGCCGAAGTCGGACGCTTAACCAACTGAGCCAGCCAGACATCCTCTCCTGTGTTAAAGGCTGCTGTGGCTGAGTGCACCAGCTGTGCTCGAGCCAGCCACACCCATGCCATGCTGTTTGTTTATGCTCTTATACATTTACATGTTTTTGTCCTCAGCCTGGAATGACCTTCTGTTTTCCTGGCTCTAATTTACCATCTTTTCCAAGACTCATCTGAAGCACTGTTCCCCATAAAAAGTCTTCCTGAGATCCTTCCAAGCCTTCTGGTGCCCTTGCTGTGTATTCGCATGAGTGCTGTGTACATCCTTGGACTTTCCCATGCTTTGCCTGTCTCCACAGTCAGGCTCTAAGCTCCTTAAAGGCATGGGCAAAATACCCTACATTTTTCTTTTGGACCCAGTACCTAGCTGGGAGTCTGGCAAGATAGCAGATTCTGAATAGGTGTCCAGCTGAATGCCCTTCTCCCTCTCTGGGACATGTGCCAGGTCAACCACTGTCTTAGAACTTTTATCAGGACGGTGATGACCACGTGGTCAGTTCTAAATCACTGTGTCTGCCACGACCTGCTTTGACAGTTTCCTGAATAGTTTAGTAAGTCCCAGAAGCACCTGGAAAGCTGACTGCTAACTTGTTCAAAGGGGAAAATGCTTTTGCTCTACTACACTTTCTGAAAACTAAGGTGTTGTAATAAGATAATCTGTTTTGTAACTTTTGGTGGCTAGTTATTAAGTAGGATTTCAACAGTTCCAACTAGCTATACTACAAGAGATTGCCCCGAATGAATAGTCCTTGCAGAAATACAGGAACCTACCAATCTTAATGCCTTTGGACTTCTTACTGACCTTTCAAAGAGTACGTGGCTTTTCTTCATTTTAAAACATCAGAGTATGTATTCCTGTGGAGAATCCTGTTATTCCCAGCCACTTGAGGGTGAAGAACAGGAGCCCTTAGGAACGTGCACTGTGGGACTGACCTTGACACTTGTGTAGGCTTTACTTTTGTTTATAAAAATGTCCCCACACAGGGCTGTTGAGTGGATCAGAGATGGGACATACTGAAATAGATTTGTTTGTTTTAATCAGAAGGCAACCGATCCCACTTAGTCTAATTTGGCTAAATGAGGTATGTATATACAGTTGTGCTATCAGTCTACATATGGTATTGATTTAGTAGACATTCTGCAGCCACAGCATAGCATGTGGTTTCTCACAGATACTCCCTTGTCTTGGGCACTCCATCCTTTACCTGTTTGTTTGTTTGTTTGTTTGTTTGTTTTTTTAATGTTTATTTATTTTTGACAGAGAGAGAGAGACACAGCATGAGCAGGGGAGGGACAGAGAGAGAGAGAGGGAGAGGGAGACATAGAATCCAAGGCAGGCTCCAGGCTCTGAGCTGTTGGCACAGAACCTGACCTGGGGCTCAAACTCCTGAACCATGAGATCATGGCCTGAGCCAAAGTTGGAAGCTTAAATGACTGAGCCAAACAGGCACCCCCATCCTTTACCTGTTTTTATTGACACATATTTTAGTAGAGGCATTCCAAAGCCTGAGATTTAAAAATTGGGAAAAATTGTAGAATTAAAGTTGTTTCAATGAGGGTGGGGGACTGTATCTGTTTCTGGGTAGTTAAAACAGTTTCTTAGGTACAGAAGCTTGTGGGGTTTTGATGGATTTTCTTTTAAGCTGTGCTTTTTGGCTTTGCATACCCATAGCTTCTAAAATTAGACGATCTAAATGAAAATCAGTTACTAGTTTTTGTTGATGTTTTTTCCTTCTCAGTGTATCTCAGAAAAGGAAGAGAGAAGGCCGATGTGGTGAAGGTGGCCTGAAATTTTTTGCTGAGTTTAAAAAGGAAGCAAAGAGGTATATAGTTAGATGTGTCACTCAGAAGGACACAGCTGCCCCACAGTTCTGGGCAGCAGATGTCATCTTCATTACTGGCCACAATGGTCTCCTTTTTCTATGTCTCCTTTACCTTTGCACATTCAGCAGACCTCATGCTCAGGATCACAGCACCCAAGTCCATTTATGTCAAGCTGAGGACCTGTAGCATTGACAGAGCCAGCAGGGGGACTATGTGTCTGGGGTCGACAGAAAGTTGAAACTGCATTTTGATTGGCCTTGTGAGAGCTGGCCGATGACACTGTTAGCTGGTTTCAAACTGTCTTGACCTTTCATGTTGGTGAGCTTTTTAAGTCAACATTCACAGTGGGAACTTTCTACCTCCATGCAGCTAGAGATGGGCTCTTAAAACAGTCATTACAGAAGGGCTACAATGAGCGTCAAATGAAGGATTTGTGCTAATGCTCTCCCTACACCCCCTTGTTGGTGATAAGATTGAATGGCAGCTATAGGATTGTGGTTTAGACACAGACTGGACGCTGACAGCCTGGATCCAGTTCTAGCTGTGCTGCCTATCTGTGTGTCTTTGTAGACCCAGTCAGTTTCCTCATCAGTAAAATAGTGATAAAGTACCTGTACCAGGGGATTGTTTTGAGGATTATGAATTCATAAATGGGAACCACTCAAGGCCAGGCACAAATTAAGAGCTTGGTAACTTTTGGCCATTGGGACATGCACTTCTTAACCGGACTGAGAATTTGACCTGTGAGCCAGAGTGTACATGGTCATTGCTTATTGAGTGTGTAAACTATCCAGTCCTAATGCTGTATTTTGTAGGGAAAATAGTATAGACAACCTGGGGAAAGGGATTTTTGGGAGCTGCTTGGCAGTCACAGGCTAGACCTAGTCTTTGGCGTTAGACACTCTTGAACAGAACTCCTGGCCCCCTTTTTTTACTCCTTGTTGGCATCTAGTTTCCACTGAGCCTCAGCCTCACTCTCTGTACAATGGAGATAGTGATGCCAACGCTTATCCTCACATGCCCGTGAGGATGCAGTGAGATCATGTATCTGAGAGCCTGGCATGGTGTCTTAACCCCACTTACTCACAGACACTGCCCTTTGGGGTTAATAACCTCAGTAAGAGGGAGGGGGCACAAACATAATCTGGCAAATACTGCCGTATGTTTTATACAACCAACACTGCCTGGATGGTGCCAGGCCTTGAGTCAGACAGCGGAAATGCAGCCAGGTGAGAAACTAGGGCTTCTGTTGTGAATGGAGGACCACACCGCATACTGGAGGAGGAAGGAGCGAGTATTTGGCAGTGCTCACAATACCTTTCTTGACCCTCAGCCTAGAGCTTCTTTCACCCTAGTTCAAGAGGACCTGTTGGCTTTTCCTGACCTTTTGGCCTTGGGAATGACCTTTAAACTCTGTAGCCATCCTAAGGACAAGGATAGGGATAGGAGTGACTGACAGGAATTGGCACAGAGGAGTTTTCATAATCCTATGGTAGAAGTCATGCAGTCCTGGTGACAGCAAACTGCAGAAGTCTGGAAACTGTGCCTGACCCCTCCCTGTCTTCTCACTCCATAGTAGGGAGGATAATTCCTGTACTGTAGAGCTCAGCTCTCAAGGGAAGACAGTCATTAACCTGTCTAAACTTTATGCTAATAGAACTTTCTCAATAATTGCTTTCATTAAGTATGGTTAATATGAGCAGTACAAGTTATGGCAAGATTAGCAGGAGAACAAAGTAAATATTTAGGACTTTATTTCAGGGTTCATTGGGGTTGGGGCAAAGAGAAGATTAGTAAAAGCTTAATCTAATGGTGTCTGCCAACGAAACATAATAGACCACTTGACTGAAGTTCCAGTGGTTTCTCCTCAGTGGCTCTCTTGATCCCAACCAGGTGTCTTATAGGTGATGGTTTGAGCTATGTTCTCTCCTTACATTTTGGCCCCTATCAAACAGAATAACATGGTGAGAAACTGCCGTCCCTCTACTTCCAGCAATGTTGTGAGGATTAACAAGGTGGGTTTTGGCCCATGGCTATGCCATGTAGGGAGGACTGTTATTCCCTTAAAGTAGAGGGCTGTTAGTAGCAGGTGAGTTGGCCAAGAAAGCCCATGATGAGTGCTTGCTTGTGGCTGGACATGCTGACCTGTCATCTAAGTGTGCCGAGGGGTTCCCTTAGCTGTGGTTTTCATGCTTCTAGGCTACCAGTGACGAAAAGTAGCCACAATCTCTATCTTTGACTTTATGTAATAATAGGGTGGTGTTTTCAAAAGGAAAGACTTTATGCAATTTTTTATTATAAAAAAAAGATAAAGTTCTGCTAAAAATTTGCAAATCAAGCAGTAAATCAGGTGAGGAGAGAGTGGGGAAGGGGGTACCGTTTCACATTGGGTAGGTTGTCAGGGCAAACCTCTGAAATGACACTGAACAGACACTGAAATGAGTGAGGGAGGGAGCCATGAGGATCCCTGAGGGAGGTTGTTCCATGTAGACGGAACATGATGAGACCCAGGTGTTTGCAGCGACAGGAGTACAGGCTCCATGCTCGGGCTGCTGGGGTTTGAATCTGAGTTCCAACAGTGGTGTGACTTGGGCCAGCATGTGGAGGGAAGTAACATCTCTATCCCTTCATCTCTACTGTAGAAGCTAGCTCCCAGGACATTGGGAGGCCACATGAAAAAGTGCATATGAAGAAGGGCTGGCACACAGTGCTCAGAAAATAATGGTCATCATTATAATGATCAAAATGGTTTTGGCAAATGGTTTTAAAAGGCTCTCTGTGTGACTTTGTTCCATAGACCTTTTAACCAACGTTAAGGAGCTTTAAAATTGTATGAGAGGCACCAAAGTGGGGGAAAGTTCTATTTATTTCAAGGAATAAGCTAAATATAGTCAAGACTTTAACAGAAGGATCACACATTTTGGGTGGGATTTGGGCTTTTGGTCATGAGGTGGGCATAGTTTGTGGAGATCAATTTCTTGTATATATGTTCCTGTCTATTCAAATAAAAAATCATTATTGAAGAATGTAGTGTTCATTTTTTACAGAAACCATCCTCTGGTTTGGGAGTGTTAGTGTGTGACCTTGAGTCCTCAGAAAGCCACAGTGAAGTTGTCATTAGTTGTATGTGGTATTTGTGAGGCTTTACCTACACTGGGTTTTTGGTCATGGTTTAATGTGTCCTGAAAGATGGTACTTGGATAAGTAAGTCATAATGGTATGTCTAGATCCAGGGTCCAAATTTTCTTACTGTTTGAGTTCAACTACCCTGCTCCCTTTGACTTGGGTTAAAATCTTGGGAGTCATGGGGTGAAGGTCTGGCCCTACCTCCCAGTCTGCACAAAGCTCCCTTCTGTAGATGACATTCAGTCTCTGACAACTCTGGTCTTAGTCTCCCGGTGGGGAGACTCACAGATTCCCCTGCCCACTGGGTTCTCTCTGTGTGTTGCCAGGGCAGCAAAGACTGGCTTGGTGGCTGGCTTGGCTAGGTGGCATTAAGAAGATTTCAGAACATCAGCCAGCCACAAGCTGAAGGATACCAGGCTAGGAGCTGTGAGCTCTGTTGAAGGAATATAGGACCAGGACCCAGGAGGTCTGGGTTTTGGGCCTGCTGCTGTCAGAACTGACTGTGAGATCATCCATTTTGTCTATTTCTTTTTTCAGAGCCAGGCTTTCATGGCCTTTTATATTTTTTATTTTTTTAAGTTTATTTTTAGAGAGAGAGACAGACAGACAGACACACACAAGCAGAGGGACACACAGAATCCAAAGCAGGCTCCAGGCTCTGAGCTGTCAGCACAGAGCTGGATGTGGGGCTCAAACTCAAGAACCACGAGATCATGACCTGAGCCAAAGTCAGACACTTAACCGAGGTGCCCCCTCATGGCCTTTTAGAAGTGAAAGAGATTAGCATGACCTAATCTTCCCTCTGAAATGAGGAACTGTGACCTTCCAAAATCCTTGATGCATGATCCTCCAGCCTTATCTGAACAATTCTAGATGTCACACGAATTCTGTGGACCACATTTGCATCATAGTCTCCGTCAAAGAGTAGCTGACTGTGGCCCATGGGCCAAATCTGGTCCACCGCCTATTTTTGTAAACACAGATTTAAAATACAGTCTTGCCTGTTTGCCTTCCTTACATGGCTGCTTCTGTGCTTGTGCTCCAGAATCGAGAAGTTGTGGAAGCTGTCATGGAGACCTTATGGCCCCCAAAGCTGAAAATACTTATGATCTTGCTCTTCATAGAAAAAGTTCTGTGGCCCTTGGTCCAAATGAATGGTGCTCCCTGGAGTGCAGCACCAGCCTGTGCCCTGGGGCCCTGGGAGGGCTCAGCCACTGTAAAAGATAACTGCCTAGGTTCTCCGGGCAGCTCTTGGTGGGTGCTTCCACTTGCTGATCCTGGCTTCGCCTTCCAGACAAAGTCCTACTCATCTTGGCAGACTTGGGTGATGTGTCCTGTGGCATATTTCTTTTCAGGCATACGTACTCACCATCCTCGGGTCTGCCACCGGGCCATTGCTGGTACAGAGTCTTGATCCCTTCCCCTCCGGTTGCCCTCGTTTGAGCACACTCCAGTTTGCCTGTACTCTCCACTTACAGTGGGAAGCCAGAACTGTGTTCGTTCCTCCAGAAAAGGAGGGATCCAGAGCTCAGAGGAAAAGAGGGGCCTTGCCCTCTGGTTCTGTGCCCTGGGCCTCTGTGTAACCTGAACGCACAGCAACCACAGCATGCTGCAGCTGTGACTCCAGGACCAAAGCTTCCAGCGTGTTTTGTATGGGCTCTTGTTAAGCCAAGTTGTCTCCCTATCCCTGTTCTTCTTTGGCCCCCCTGTCACACTCATGTCAAAACTTATTTATATTCCCGGAATATGGAATTTTGCCTTGATCCCTATTAAGTATTATTTTTACTTATTTTGTAAATATTTAAATGTTATATTGACTCTTGAACGTTTTTGTTGTCTGCTGAATTGTTAGTTTTTTCTTCCAGATGGGTCTTCAGTATTTCATTTGGCTTTCAGTCCACACTTGAGATAGCTTCCAAGTTGACATGGTTCCATAGGTGAACATTGTTTTAGTATAATTGCTCACCCCGTACAAATATAGCTAGCTAGTCTGTCACTCTCCCATCGTAGTGTGAAGGGGTTAAAGTCAAGATGTCCTGTCATGGGACATTTCCCTTTTTTCCCCATTCCTGGTCTTAGTACCCTTTTAAAAGGGGGCAGGGAGGGAGCTGTGGATACTGTTAGTTTAATTGGTATTCTCAGTACTGTTAAGTCATCTGTTTAATAACCTTCTCTAGAATTTTGCCAGAAAGCATAATCGTATGCTTTACCATGTTTGAGTATGAAGGAAACATTTTACTATCTCTGGTCTTCTCAACACTTCCTTAATCATGGTGCGAACCTTCCTCATCCTTCAAATCTCATCATACTTTGCCGTTCTATAGATTTTGACAGTAGAAATTCAAGGCAGAGTTATTGAAGGTGATACAGAAAATACTTAAAGCATTATATGAAATTATGGTGAAAATAATCACCTAGGTATGCCTCGTGTGGCTCTAACACATTGACCTCGGTAAATGCCAATCCAACTAATAGAGCTCTGATTCATTTGCTTTCTAACCGAATAGCTTGTTACTTTGCTGCTAAACATCTCTTGTGTCTCTTGAACCTTCGTTATTTGCAGAAGAGAGCTCACACATCCTTTCCAAGTTGATCAAGTTCCCTTTGAAACAGCCCCTTTCTTAGTAAAAGCTGCAGTTGTAAACATTTCACACGGTGGGCAAGTCACTGCCCAGTACTGGTCTTTGTAGCCATTCTCCTCTCACCCATTCTCAAACCTGGCACTTGCAGCACATCGATTCTGAGGAGTCCATGGAGGGCTGAGTACACGGTGTTTATTCTTGAATGTAGCTGAACAGATCAGATCTGTGGGTGTTTACAAAACAGAACCAAAAAAGATAGGACCACTGTTTATCGATGGCTTATTGTGTAACAGACACAAATAATCATTTTAAAATACTTTATTTTTCTTAGAGCAGACCTACAAAATAATTACTCCAATTTCAAAAGCAAAGCAGGGTAGGACATGGTGTCAAATCTGCCCAAGCTGGTGAAAGCCTGAGCGGGATTCAGACCCCAGTTGGATTGAACCTGAGTCTGTGTTCAGAAATGCTGCCCACAGCTGGGATGATAGAATTTCACTGAACATCATGCAGAAAGATGACACATGGGGTGTTTTTAAAGACAAGAATAGTTTAAGCTCAGGAGGGAAGACAATCTAAGAGCCAGGACCTTTTTGTGATTTGGATGTGATGGTAAATGTTTCCAGTGCTAAGCATACTTTGTTTTCTGAGTTTTGATTTTTTTGGTCTTCTTTTTGTTGTTGTTGTTGTTTTTGTTTTTTGATGTCATGTATTAATTGCCGTTGAATTTTCTTCTTGCCATTAAATATTCCAAATGAGATCATTTTCTCTCGAGAAATACTAAGAACTGTTTTCCAATTTTCATTTTTTTTCCTGCCTTAAAAATTGGAAACACTGTAAAAATGCTTGATAGAGTGATGCAAAGTCATTGTAGGAAATTTGGAAAATAGAGAAAAGAATAAGTAAGAAATAAAAAGGACTTGCAATCCTATTATGTAGAGCACATGACTGTTAACATATGATTATTTTCTACTCTTTTTCCTATGCATAAAAACGACAGTTGTGCTCCGTGTAATTTTTAAGTCCTGATTTTTAAGGGAGCATTCTGTCATTTTTTTTTATTCTTTAAAAGCTTTAATTTTTCTTAAAAATTTTTTTTTAATGTTTATTATTTTTGAGAGAGAGCAAGGAGGGGAGGGTCAGAGAGAGAGTGAGACACAGAACTGGAAGCAGGCTCCAGGCTCTGAGCTGTCAGCACAGAGCCCGACGCAGGGCTCAAACTCACAGACCGTGAGATCATGACCTGAGCCAAAGTCAGCTGCCCAACTGACTGAGCCACCCACGTGCCTCAGCTTTAATTTTTTCTTAAGTTCATGTATTTTGGGGGATGAAATGGGGAGGAAGGGCAGAACGAGAGTAGAAAGAGAGAATCCCAAGCAGGCTCCACACTGTCAGTGCCAAGCTCGATGCTGGGCTTGGACTCAGGAACCATGAGATCATGACCTGAAGTCGGACACTTAACCGACTGAGCCACCCAGGTGCCCCTAAAAGCTTTATTTTTAAAGTAACTATGTAATATAATCTTATTTCCTTAACTAGGTTCCTATTTTTAAATCTCTCCTCCCTTTTTTCCTGTTACAAAGATGATTGTAGTGAACCCATATCCCTATCTCTGATTATTGTCTTGGGAGAAATTCTTAGATATAGAATGACTAGGCCTGAAGTATAAGCATTTTTTAGGTTTAATTTTAATTTTTTATCAAATTAGGACATGTACATAATTTTAAACCTCAAATACCATGGGCTTATAACAGTCACAGTCCCCTGTCCTATACTTCTGTTTCTGCCCCCATTGCTGACTTCAGTTCCTCAAATACAAATATACCTTTAACTTTTTGAGTTATTTCTTCTAATATATGTTTTCATACTTCTCATTAACATGTTTATCCTGCTTTTCCTTATCTTGCAATTTTCAACATTATCTACTGATTTTCTGTAACAGGGGATGGGAACTTAGCTTTTTGACACTACTTACAAACGTACATTGTATTTTGTGGTTCTACAACATTGCCCACACATTCTCCCTCATCCTCCAGAACCCTGATATCCTGATGCTGTTGTTGAATGAGGGGTCAGTGCTTACTCTATAAAGACACTGCTTAGCCATCCAGTTAAATGGTATGATAATGAATTGCCTTTTTGGTACATCTTTTTGTTTCTCTCAGAGTTAATAATTCTTAAATTTCTTAGTTTTAATTAATTAGAGCAATAAATATTTGCTAATTACTTTCAGGATGCTGGAAGTACATCAGTGTGAACAAAACAGACAAAAATTCTTGGCCTTACCAAAATTCAGCTCTGAGTTTTTCCATCAGAATTGCTCTTCATATGGCCAGCAGATCAAAGAGTCCATTAGATACATTTTTTATTGAACACCTTTCTTCCCAGAGCCTTTTACCCTGCTGTAGTCTGACCTGGTGGCTTTCTGGACCTGCTGTTCAGTTGTCCTGGGATTGTCTGTTCCTGTGCCTTGGGAAGAACCTTTCCCTTCTCCTGTGTTGTTGGATCTCCTAGTTCCTGGATTCATGTCTTCCTCTTTTTTGGTTTATTCCCTCAACTGGATAAAGCTCATCTTCTAGTAGTTTCCTCAGTACAAGGGGAGAAAATTTTTGAAGTTTCTTGAGTATTGGAAAATAAGATTTTAAAAAATTGAGGCATAACTGGCACATTATATTAGTTTCTGATAAACAATACATTGATTTGATATTTGTAATAAGTCTAGTTAATGGAAAATATTTTTATTCTATCTTGAATGATACATTGGTTAAATGTAAAATTAGTTGAATGTAAAATTCTAGGTGTAGGAATTATTTTCCTTAAAAACCTGAAAACCTGTTTTTTTGACTGGTTTTTGGTGTTGTTTTTGGGAAGTCCAGTGGCATTTTCCTACCTGGGTGTGACCTGTGGCCCTTCTGAAAACTTCTGGAATTTACTCTCTGCCCTGTGTTCTGACATTTCTTGAGCTGGTGTGGGCCATATTTCATCATGATTCTGACCCCTTCATGGACTCCTGCCATTGAGATGTTTGGGTCTTCCTTGTGTGGAAAGTTTTCTTGAACTATTTATTTAATCGTCCTTGCTCCTTACCCTACCTCACGTTTCCTTTTAGAACAGTAATTGGAATTTGCACATACATGATTGATTTCCCCTCTCTTTATGCTTAACTTTGCTCTCCTCTTACCCTTCTGTTCATCTTTTTGCACTATTTTCACAACTTTGTATGCAGCTTTTCTCCTGAATGTGTTAATTCTTCTATTTTAGTCTTCATTTACCAGAGTGCTTGTTCTCTCAAGGTTCCTTTTTTTTTTTTTTTAAGTTTGTTTATTTTTGAGAGAGAGTGAGAGAGAGCAGCAGAGGGGCAGAGAGAGAGGGAAACAGAGGATTCAAAGCAGGCTCTGAGCTGTCAGCCAGCACAGAGCCTTGATGCTGGGCTCAGACTCATGAACCATGAGATCATTACCTGAGCTGAAGTCGGATGTTTAACCTACTGAGCCACCCAGGAGCCCCATCCTTCTTTTTCTTTTTCTTTCTTTCTTTCTTTCTTTCTTTCTTTCTTTCTTTCTTTCTTTCTTTCTTTCAATAGCATCCTTTTCTTGTTCTGGTTTTATGAATCAATATATTTTTTGCTTATCTGTTAGATATTTATTCCAGGATTACCGTATCATTAAATAATTTTGTTTTCTGCATTATTGCTGTTTCCTCTAAGTTTTGTTCTTTTTCTCTCTCTTTCTCTTAAGGAGTTCATTTTGATTTCTTTCATGTTAGAGTGTTTTCTTGAATGGTAACCTATCGGTGTTAATTCATATTTGAGGGAAGGCCGTATGCAGTGCTGTGGTTTGCCGTGGATGAGGGTTGACAGCTACTGGGTCTTCTCACAGGGAACCAAAGATGGCATGAGAAGACCCCAGATGTTTGTACTTGTCTTTTCTGTCTCTGGTTAGTTTCCTCAGAGATGAGTTCGCAAGTGCCCAGGGGACCAAAAGTGTCACTGCTAAAACTCTGCTGCACAGCTGGAGGCAGGGGCCTTTGAAAATAGGGAGTAGAGACCTCACTTGCACTTCTCTAGTCTCTGTGCTACTCTAGGTCTAGAACCTTTTTTGTTCCAGCATCTCCAGAGAGCGAACCTTTGCTCTTTGTGACCTGAAGTCTCTCTTGTTAACGTGTTAAGACTTGATCGACATTACACGTTACACTGTCACCAATTAAATGAGTATTCCTGTTTTACATTCTCTAAATACTTGGTATTTTCTTAAAAAAAAAAAAACTTTGCTGATATAATATATAGAAAATGATATTTTACAAGTGTTTCTGTGATTACTAGAGAAGTGGAATGTTTTCCCTGTTTCATGGGACTTGTATATTATATGAATGTCCTGTTCTTGTCTTTGTTTTTATTCTCCTGAGCACCCACTGAAGTTTGGATTCTGTTGCTGCTGTCTGGAAATGAAGGCCTCCTTTATTTTGTTGGTTTTGTGTGATTATCTCCCCGACATGGCATTAGCAGCCTCCTTTGAGGATAGAGGCACTGAAATGCTTTATCTGGCACATGATAGGCATTTCTTATCAGAGAGGTCAACATCAATTCAGCTAAAAGCCTCAGTGGCCATTCTAGACCTGTTTCTGCCTCTTCAAGTGCTATATATGAGTTAGACCAGATGGCCCATAGGCCAAAATGGACCCCACAGCCTATTTGTGTAAATAAAGTTTTACTCGAACACAGCCATGCTTATTGGTTTAGGTATTGCCTATGGCTGCTTTTACATGACAGTGGCAGAGGTTGAATACTTGTGATAAAGATCATTAAAATCTACAACATTTAGGGGCGCCTGGGTGGCGCAGTCGGTTAAGCGTCCGACTTCAGCCAGGTCACGATCTCGCGGTCCGTGAGTTCGAGCCCCGCGTCAGGCTCTGGGCTGATGGCTCAGAGCCTGGAGCCTGTTTCCGATTCTGTGTCTCCCTCTCTCTCTGCCCCTCCCCCGTTCATGCTCTGTCTCTCTCTGTCGCAAAAATAAATAAAAAACTTTGAAAAAAAAAAAATCTACAACATTTATGGTCTGGCCCTTTAAAAAAAGTTCACCAACCCTTGAACTAGACATTTGTTTGTTGCTTAACACCATGTAAGTATTTGCAAAGGCTTGTGAAAATTGATGGTTCCTTATTCTCATGAATAAAAACTAATAAGTGTGATTGTCAGGCCTGCTGCAAAAACTAATAACTAAGCTGACACTGGCAGTTCTTTTTCTTCAGACTGTATATGTGAGTGAAATCCTACCCTTCTGTAAATTTCCCAAGTACTTGGTTTCCAGGAATATTGCTTTTGTAGCCAAATGGTACCCCAAAGCCATCCCACTTGCATTTTCCCTCTCTTTCTCCATTCCCCACACCTTCTAGAAATACCAGATACACAAAAGGGGCTTAATGTGCTCAAACCTCTCGTTGTTGCTGTTTTCACAGCACTGCAGAAAGAAATTGTGTTTAAACAATAATAAGCAGTAGGGGCCCTTGGGTGGCTCAGTAAGCATCTGAATCTTGATTTCAGCTCAGGTGATGATCTCACGATTTTTGAGTTCCAGCCCCACATCGGGCTCTGCACTAACCATGCTAAGCCTGCTTGGGATTCTCTCTCTCTCTTCTCTCTGCAGCCCCTTCTCAAAACAAATGAACTTAAAAAATAACAAGCAGTAGACAGATGCCAGTGGTTAGCATGTGGAAGATGAAAGACTCTTCACATGTTTAAACCACCAGTGGTTTTTAGACATCCTTCAGCTCACTTGTCTGTAGGGCCCCAGGCTTCCTCCTGTGGCTTCACCATTGGGGCCATCACCTCCATTTCCTTGGAATCCAGAATTCTCAAGGGCTGTATTTCTGCCGGGGTGGAGCACCCTGGCTTGGCTGTCGCCTGTTGCATGGTCATTGCTCGATGGGGCTGCTTTTCTGCCGTGTAGACCTGGCCCTGCCTCGCGGACTTTAGGAGGAGAATGACTGCTGGGCGCCATGCTCTCGGAGACTGCCTCTCTCTTGCTGTGTGCTCACATCCCCTCTGTGGCTCTTCCTGAGTATATGCCAACACAATGCCCGTCGTTCGTGGCCTGGACCCAGAGCTGTCAGCGACTGCTTCTCGCGTGCTCACACGCGCTGTGTGAGGCAGGGTGTGCTGACGGCAGCACACTGTGTATTAACGGATAGGGATGTGACAGACTCAGGTATGGTGTACAGCTGTATATGCAGAAAGGGTCAGCACAGCAGGTCTGAGGGTGCTGTCCTTGGAAAGCCCTGCTGGCAAGGTTGGCCCCATGGCTGGCATCTGGGAAGTGGGATATTGGGAGCGTTCCTGCCATTCCCCAGTAAGAGTGGCTCACTCTGCCTAAACTGTGCAAGTAATATGTTTATGCCAAACATGTGCTTTCCTCCTGGAAGTCATTACGCTTGTCATTTGTGAGTCCACTAGGAGAGGACTCTAAAGCTTAGGCCTGGTGACCTCTGGACTGCACCCCCTGTGCCTTTCCCTTTCCTGACCTCGTCTGGCATCCCTATGCTGTGATAACTCTTAGCTCTGAGTCCTCCACCAAAGTTGGGAGGGGTCCTAGACACCTCCCTCTGGTAAAAGGCCTTATTCTCAGGGCTGGCTCTCAGAATGTCCAGACGTCTCCAGGCTATGTGAATTCGAGACAGACCAGTTAGTGTCTGATCGTTCTACACACGTATTCTTACGTCCATCCTGTGTTTCAGAAAGCGTACACTTGAAACCAGTGGAGCGATATCCAGAAGAGCCACCCCCACCAGGTTTCTCGTGGCCAGTTGATGCCCGGTGGTGTGTTCTTCTCTTTGACTCTTTGACCATTTCTAGTGGGAGCTGTGTGTTTGTTCTTTCTCTGGTTATGTGGCCAGAGGGGGTTTTGTGGGAAATTAAAGCAAGTGATAGCGACCATTTCCACTTAACAGTGCAATAAATTGGGGGCTGGTGGTTTGCTTGCCTTCTTCCTTCTTGTTTTGTCTTCACATGCAAACCTGCATTCCTTCCCACCTCGTATTGTGTCTTAACACTTTGGTTTGTACTGAACTCCAACCCCATAATGGTCCCTCTGAAACCTCTCCGGATATTCCTTCAGTTCCCCATTGGACATGTGGCTTCCATGGCTGGTTTTAAAAGGGGCGTTCCCTCCCTTCCCATGCCCCCCCACCCCCCACCCCCGCCTGAAAATGGCCACCATCAGGTTGTCCAGGCATAACTAATCACTGTGATGGAGGGGCTTGCCAATTCTGTGGCTTTGTCTCTATTTGGTGTCTGCTGTCAGCAGAGAAAGAACACACCAGAGGGACCGAAATGCAAAGCAAGACCCAACTCGTTAGCAATTTACCATAGTGATAAGAAAGCATAGCAGAAAACACTTCTGTTTGGTGGAGCCAAGTAGAGCTAAAGCAATCACTTGGTGATTACATAGGATACACGGAGTCTGAAAATTAATTGAGCCTCTATTAGCTGCTGGGGCCATAATGTAAGATGAAGGCGACAAAGACATCACTTTCAGGGAGCTTACATTCTAGTTGGGGATACAGGCAGTAGACAAACAGGTTTGTGTATGATAATAATGTCAAGTAGCAATAAGAAAAATAAAAACCAGCAAGGTTAAGAGGGAGAAAAAATTACCTCAGACAGGGTGAGAGTGCATTTTGCATGGTTGGGGAAGGCCTCAGAGAAAGTGCAGTGTGAGCCAAAATCTCAATGAACTGAGGGAGCCACTACCTGGAAAGACACTGAAGACTGAGGAGATGGCCAACTGGGAGACAGATGGTCCAGGAGTCCATTCCTTGGCATGTCCATAGTCCAGAGTGAGGCCCCAATGCCCCAGTGCAGCAAGTGAGGGCAGGAGGGATTGGAGCTGAGGTAGGAAGCTTTGTAGGCCAAGTTAGGGTCATTCATTGGCTGGTGTGAGGATATTTTTATGCTAACTATGGAGCAGCTGCCAAGATTACTTGTAGAGTCAGTTTTTCCTAGAAGCTTATAAAACTTGGGCCCTGCTAGAATAATATGATGTTCTTTATTTGGTGGTCACTCAGGCAGCATCAAGCGTTGCTTCGTCTCCCCCTTGTATCAGACAAAAACTGGTCCTCTTGGGACCTTCCATGATTATGTATCTACAGGGTTCCCCTCACAAATTTTTTCACACGGAGGTTGTGTCAGGCCAGGATGGGATGACATATGTGATAATATCATCTTTTCTTTGTTTGGCATTTGACATTTTTAATTTGTGGAAGTGTCAGGCTCACTTAGAATGAATGAGTAAAACGGAAGCTTTCCTTCACGTTGGCAGATAAACAGTGCCTCATTTAGTGAGTCCTTTTTAGGTTGTGTCTGTGTCTTTGGAATGAAGTGTCTACCAGGAGAGGTAGAACAGGAAGCAGTACTAGAATGTTCGCCAGTGGTCTGTCTTGGAGAACAGTGAGGAATGTCATGTGCTCAAATGGTCCTGCCCTTAAGCAGGAGAGCTGGCCCCATGCTCTTTCTAGTCCGTCGTGTGGTATCTGGTAACAGGAGGGTCTGCTTCTGTTGCCAGCCATAATCAATATCTTTTTTAAAAAAAGTTTATTCATTTATTTTGATGGGGGGGGGTGCAGAGAGAGAGGGAGAGAGAGAATCCCAAGCAAGCTCTGCACCATCAGCCCAGAGCCTGATGCGGCACTTCATTTCACCTCTGAGATTGTGACTGAGCTGAAATCAAGTCAGTCACTCAGCTGACCAAGCCACCCAGGCACCCCACTAATCAGTAGTTTTCATTAAGGATACATTCAGTTCTCATTTCTTTAATTATGAAATTAGAGGATTTGGGTTCCAACCCAGACTTCTACAACTTTAATAGGATTTAGATTTATTCCCCGCCCTGCCCTGCCACACCCCAGCCAGTCCAGGGTCCCAAATATCACTGAGTGGGTTTTCTTCTTCTTTGACTTGGGCCATAGCTGGTGGCTGAATTTCCATTTGAAGTTCTCTGTTCCATGAACAACTCTTGGAACCATTGGTTTACCTCCTATAGACTTTCCATGACACACAGGGAATCTATCAAAGCACGTGACTTCCTGCTTATACAGCATTTTAAAGAGTCACAGTAGTTGAGCCAGATACCTAAGTTGATAAGAACTGGTAGGTACCTGGAAGGCTGAGTTTCAAGGTGGGGCCTCCAGATAGCTTCCCGATGAAAAAGGTTATGGGCCTCCACTCCTCCCTTCCCAGATAATGTGCCTGGCTCAGGGCAAATCCACTGTTGTCACTGGTAAAACTAGCAAGCAGTCATGCCTCTAGGTGAGTATAGGTCCTTAATAGACCTTCACACATGAGAGGTAGTGTATTCTTGTTTAATGACAATTTGTTTTGGGTACCACTGTGCACCCTGGCCCCTTCTGCATGCTTTTATAACATGTATATGATAATAAGTGTTACTATTCAGTGAGTGGAAAATATGCAGATTGAAAAATGAATGGTGGATTCATTAAATTGCAAACAAATGCATTATCAGTGGGCACTTGGTTCTAAGCACAAGGATGGTTACTCATGCTGTGATTTTAGTATAAAAAGTGTGAAGGGAAATTAATGCATGCCTGCAGGTGTTAATATGAATAAATGCTTTGCTGCTTTTTTTTTTTCTTCCACGTATCTACCTCCGTCTTTCTCCTTCCCTGCCTCTGTTTATTCCTCTTCCTGTAAATTGAAGAAAAGCCAAGCTGGAAAACTGTCTGTATTGATAACGGCCAAGCCCCTTGAAGCTAGATTGACTGACATGGGGCTATACAGCAGCTCCCAGGGCTGAGTCTGTGGCTTTGCTAGAATGAGGTGAGAAACTCTTCTGTCCTTACTCTAGGTCCCTTCTTGCACAGAGCACTATGGCAGGTGTAAAACACACTGGGGAGATGGGAGGGCTGGACCACATGCTCTGGAAGGCAACTTGATCCCTTGGCTCCCCTTCCAGTTTCCTGCCTGCTTGTTCTCTGGATGTTGGAGTGTCCAAGCAGGTGAATCATGCAGGGAGTAGTGTTTGAACTGCTTCACACAGCATTTCCAATTCAGTAGAGAGGGCCTGTCCACTTTTCTGCTGCCTGAGTGAGGGACAAATAAAGGAGAGAAATGAAATTGTACTCCACATTCTTTCATGGTGGCTGACCTGCACTGTTCCTGATATTCATTACAAATAGCACCACCTGTTGTGTGGCTTCATGGACCTTTTAAGCAGTGGGAAGACCTTCATGCCAGCATTAAAGTAAGTGTCTACATTTTCATGTTTTCATTTTTATTTTCCTCTATTTCCAAGTATTAACCTAGAGTCCCTACATAAGAATTTTATTGGGATGTTACGTGATTTTGCTTCAGAAACCACTGGGATTTAGTAGTCAGGGTATGAGATTCATACTTCTGGGACAAATATAGACAACAAAGTAACAGAGTCTAACAAAGGGTTTTTATCCCAAGTTCTTCCCAGTGCAGGTCAAGTTCTGTCAGAGGGCATGGTGGTTCTGCATGGTGAGGGCTGTGGTTTTATAAAAGGCAGATCCAGATACATGGTTTTCGATGCCATATACATCGATTTACATTTGGTGGCTCTGAAGGGGTTTGAAGATGCCAGAAAAAAAAAAAAACTGGAGACTTGGAGTGGGCAGAAAAATCTAGAAATTACGGTTAAGTTGAATACAGTCATAGTAGAGCCAGACTGTGCTAGAAGGATGTGCTGAGGCTGGAATAGAGACCCATATCAGCTATGTGGCTCTCCTCAGTCAGGCAAGGAAAATGCAGTCATTCTGGGGTCCTCTTTCAGTCATGCCCAGACATTAGAGCTATGAAATAGAATGTAATAGGAAAGTAATCTTCATGGTGTCGATAATGGATTTCCCTGTGATTGGCCTTCTCTTTTGTTCTCTTTCTCTCGTCTCGGTCTTTATTTTAGTAGGTGGCTTTATTATCATTATGACGGATATTCATTCCATTTTGAACAGCACACAGATTCTCCCTAAGTATTACAAGAGCAAAAGTAGTGGCCTTGCTGGCGACCTGTCAGTGATGTTGCTGGCTTCAACCAAACGGGCAAGGGCTATTGAGAGTTTCTGTAGGAAGCATCAGGAGTACTGTGGGGCAGTGTTGATACCCAGCAGGACCGGGTTCAGGAAGCTTGAGTGGCACCAAGCTGCAGTTTGTATTTCAGTTTCTTAAACCTTCTCATGACAAATACTCCCCCATCTTCATCCGGGTTCTCCTTGAGGATAAGGGGCATGAGTGCTCTGGTTTCACAGCTTTCCTTCCAAAGCATGGGAATCTCTGGGTTTAGGATTTGTGGTGGGACCTCAGAATGACTGCGGCTTTATTTGAGAGGTAGAAAGCAAGGTGAAAGCCTTCGGAGGTGAAGGGTTGTTCATCTAGTAGCATTTGGCAGCTTCAAGCACATGTTTGTTTGTTCATATTTGAATTTTGACTCTTTAGATTTGCCATTTAGGCCAAGAGGGGAGGTGGAGGGAGAAGGGAGTAGGCAACAGACTAAATGCATTAAATTTCATCTAGCATGGAGGCAGAGCCAATTATATTTGAGCTGCTGTAGTTTTCTACATGGCTGTGTACCAGCAAATTGGGGTGGACACCTAGTACTCCAAAAATACAAAAAACAAAAAGAAAAACCTCACACAATTTAAAAGTCCACTACTACCTTATATAGCTAGGTGAACCTGGACATCAGTTTCTGGAATTTGTGGGCACTAAACACTAAATGTTAAATTTCTTGGTTTGTTATTGAGGGAGTGGCTGGCGCATTCAGTTTGTCTGATTTCCTGTTCTTAATATCCTTGGCATCAAGTTTACATTGGTAGAAGGTTGTTAAATATTCTTTTTTTTTTTCCCTTTGTAGCATATGACTAGAATTTAAGGTTCTTTTCCTTCCTCTTTCTTTTTGACCCTCTTTTGTTTCTCCCTTTCACTTTTTGAAATTAATTTTAATCCTTGGAAGAAAAACCAGTTATTCTTTACAGCATATATGAAAGACAGACAAAAATAGAGAATCTTTTTATACAGCTGAGTTTTGTACATGTTGTAATCTATGTCATGTAACCTCTCTTTTTTCCATTACTTACCTTACCTTGCTAAAATAGCGGAGTTGATAGCCTTATGCCTGGAGTTGCTGCTGTTCTTGACCCCAGCTCAGCAGGGTACTTTCTAGCAGGGCAGGGCAGGCTGAGAAAACCAGCAGCTTCATTGACATAGAGGGGGAGGCTGATGTGATTTGGAGCGGAGTATAGCAAAATCCCATGTCCAGTCAGTAACAGTAGTGATCTTCAGAGACAAAGGGGAGCACAACTGGCGGAGCTAGATTAAGGTTGCCTTCTGGTTTGGGGCAAGCAGTGAACCAGAAGACTAGCCACATGTTTAGTATGGAGATCTAGGAAAGAAGACTGGCATAAGTAGCTTTTCTAAGCTCTTCACAAATCTGTTCAGGAGAGAACAGAGAGGGCCACACTGTCTTCTCCTCCTTAGCTGACTATGAACTTGTGTGTACGTACAGAGGCAACACAAGAGGACATAGCATAAAATAAGAGCCTGGAGAGATTTAAATACTGCTGAATATTGAATATGCTACTGACAAACCGATCTCAGACCAATATTGGCTGGCTACTAAGCTGCACAGACATAAGGGTGATCCCTAGGACTGTAAGCTTAAACACTTTAAAAACTTAGAATTAAAACACAAACCAGGGGCACCTGGGTGGCTCAGTCAATTAGGCAGCCGACTTTGGCTCAGGTCATGATCTCAAGGCTCGTAGCTTTGAGCCCCATGACGGGCTCTGTGCTGACAGTTCAGAGCCTGGAGCCTGCTTCAGATTCTGTGTCTCCCTCACTCTCTGCCTCTCCCTGCTCAGGCTCTGTCTCTCTCTCAAAATAAATAAAATAAACATTAAAAAAATTTAAAAAAACTCGCAAACTTAAGCACAGACATCTTAACAGCCAGATACAATGGAGGAAATGCATTCCACAGATTTAGTCTCAGTAAATTGCTAAACATACAAAAAAATAGCAACAACAGCTCTGGAGGTGGAGTGAGGATCAGAGTCCAGAGCTGCTATAATATATATCCAAGATGTCTATTGTTAGCAAAAATTTATGAAACATGCAAAGAAACAGCAGGTGATGTATACTTGTGGGGGAAAAGTAGTTACTAGAAACTGAGTGGGCTCAGATCACGAACTTAGCAAAGACTTCAAAACACCTTTTAGAAGAATGTCAGGAAACCATGTTTTAAAAATTCAAGGAAAATATGATGACAATGACACAATTAGGGAGAAACTATAAAAAAGAGCCAAATGGAAATTCAAGAGTTCAACAGTAAAATAACTGAAATGAAAACGTTCACCAAAGGGACCCATGGTGATATTTGAGATGTCAAAAGAAATAATTAGTGGGCCTAAAGATAATTACAAATGATCCAATCTGAAGAATAGAGTATAAAAAGAATGATGAATAGTAAAGTCTCAGAGACCTGTGTGTATTCAAGCATATTAGTATGCTATATATATATATATATATAGCATACACACACACACACATACACACACACACCAGGAGCTGAAGAAGAAGAGGAAAAAAAAAAGATCAGAAAAGACATTTGAAGAAATAATGGCTGAAAACCTAAAAAAAATTGATAAAGACCAATATATTCAATGAATCCAGAGTAAAAAACACAGAGATTAACACATAAACACATCATAGTCAAACTATTGAAAGAGAAAATTTTGAAAGCAATAAGAGAAAAACAACTTATCCCATCAAAGACAGTGGTAACTAGAAAGCAGTGTTGTACAAAGTGGTGTAAGAGAAAAAAACAGCAAGTAATTCCACTTCCAGCAAAACTATCCTTCAATAGCGAAGGCAAGATGAAAACCTGTTCAGACAAATGAAGACTCAGATATGTTGCTAAGTAGACCTGCCTTACATGAAAAACTAAATGATCTCTTATGCTAAAAGATGTCACTAGATGCTAACTTTGAATCCACACAAAGAAGTAAAGAACACAATATAAGACAAATGTATGGATAAAGATACAAGATTATAGATAGAGGTGGGTATGTTTTTTTTTTCTTGTTTAAGATTGTATAAAAATAACTATAACGTTGAGTTGATAACACATTGTGATTTAGAAGTTTAAACATTAATATTAGAAGAAAGGTTTCAATCAATAACTTAAGCCTCTACACTAAGAAACAAGAAAACGAGGAGCAAAACCAACTCAAAGCAAACAGGATTCAGAAAATAATATAAGGTGAAAATCAATGAAATAGAAATCAAAACAATAGAGGAAATCTGGGGCGCCTGGGTGGCTCAGTCAGTTGGGCGTCCGACTTCGGCTCAGGTTGTGTTCCTATGGTTCATGTTTCAAGCCCTGTGTCGGGCTCAGTGCTGACAGTTCAGAGCCTGGAGCCTGCTTCAGATTCTGTTTCTCCTTCTATCTGGCCCTCCCCTGCTCACTCTTTCACTGTCTCTCTCAAAAATAAATAAACATTAAAACAAAATTTAAAAACGATAGAGGAAATCAGTGCAACCAAAAGTTGGTTTTTTGGAAAGATCAAGAAAATTGACAAACTCTTAGGTAGATTGATGAAAAAGGGAACAGGAGATAAAGCTACCAAAATCATGATTGAAAAGGGAACATTACTAATGACCTTACAGAAATTTAAAAGATTATAAGGGAATACTATGAATAAGTTTATGCCATCATAGTAGATAATTTTGATGAAATGGACAGATTTCTAGAAAGACACAAATAATCCATACTGACTCAAAAATGTCTGAATAACTTGATAACAAATAATGAAATTGAATTAGTCCTGAAAACTCTTCCTACAAAGAAAACTCCAGGCTTACTTGGCTTTACTTGTGAGCTTTATCAAATATTTAAACAGGATGTAATCCCAATCTTTCACAAACTTTCATAAACTGTAGGAGGCATTCCCTCCCCACTCTTTCTATGCATCCACTATTACTTAGTTGAACAAAAACCTCACAAAGAAATCTACAGACTATGGACTCCTATGAACACAAACACAAAAATTCTTAAAATCCAAAAATACCAAGTCCAGCAACATATAAAAAGGATTACACATCATGACTAATTGAAATTTATCCCAACAATGCAAGTTTGGTTTAACATTCAGTAATTATTCACATAATGCCATAGTAATAGAACAAAGGTTAGAAATCACACATCACCTTAATAGATTGAGAAAAAGCATTTGAGAAAGTTCAACATTGACTCATGAAAAAAATTCTCAACATCATAGGAAAAATCTACAGGTAGTATCATATTGAATAGAGAAGAACTGAATGCTTTTCTCCTAATATCAGGAAAAAGGCAACATTAGCAAATTATTTCCATAAAGACTTAGAAAAAATAACCTAGATTATTAAAAAAACTAAGTCCATAAGAATATTGTGTTTTCTTTTTAGCTAAATTGTTTAAGGTCAGTTATTTTCTTTTAGAGTATAAATGTGTATCTCTTTATATGTTAATGTTGAATTCTCTGAATAAATAATATTAAAAATTTAGCATTAGAATATTATTTCCATTTTCCACTCCATAAGTCTTGTCCATATTTTTTTCACCATCTCTAATAATGCCCAGAGAATTGCAGAGCTATTTTTAAGGGAACTGGACATCATTCAAGTCAAATTCTGTTGGTACAAATCTTTGCTTATCAAAATTTAACACCAACAAAATAAATTTCTCAGTTTCCAGTTCTTGGAAACTATTTTCATTGTGATAAATTCAAGACCACAGATGAATTTGTATGGTCCCTTGAAGTCTGTTTCCGTTAGATGTTACCCGAAGTACCTCAAAGAACCAAATCTGGGCTGGGAACAGGGGAAGGGGTGGTTTTCTATGGTGGTTGAGTGTTGATGTTTGGTTGGGGGCTATTTGTGTTTGGCTCATAGGGGCCATGGGTTGGAATTGGGCTGGTTAGGTATAATGTGTAAAAGCTGAGATGATTGCAAGGCAACAAGCATGAATGCAGGTTCAAACTCTAACTTGCTCTGAATGAGGAGGGTGAAAGAAGAATGGAGTAAGAAAGTGACATTTAAAAAATGATTCTTCCCCTTTCCTCTGAAAAGAGAGATGTCCCCATTTGAGAATAATATTTTTGCCCAGGTCTTTTTGACAGCACTTTTCCATCTTGACCAGAAACACATGAGCTTGTCATTTCTCCTTCTCCCTAGGGGTCATATTTGACCTTCCCCACCACCATCACCATATTTAATTCACAGAACCTGTATCAATTGTGGGAGCCGTTGTTGTTCTGTTATTCTGGGGAATACAAAAATAGACTGGTACATGGCCACTGACCCTGCAGAATTTAGTCTTTATTGACTTTGCAATTATTTTTGGGTTATGCTATTGTGCACATGCAAACATACCCCAATTAGAGGACAAAGTGAACACAAGACAAGCTCTAGAGGGTGCAGTACAGATGAAAAATTTTACAGAAGTTCACAGGCAGCCTGTGGGTATCTACTTGAGCTGAAGTATTCTTGCAAAATTTCATGCAAAAGGGAGAATTTGAGCTACACCTGCAGGCTGTGTTGGATATTGAAAGTTACTTGAATGACCTTCAATAAGTTGAATAAATGGAAACAAGATTTCTATGTAAACTTCTGTAACTCTTTGATTTTGCTTTATTTTTGAAAATAGGGGGCACCTGGGTGGCTCAGTTGGTTGAGTGTCTGACGTTGGCTCAGGGCATGATCTCCCTGTTTGTGAGTTTGAGTCCCGCATTGGTCTCACTGCTGTCTGTGCTGTCTGTGCGGAGTCCGCTTCAGATCCTCTGTCCCCGCCCCCCCCCACCTCTCTCTGCCCCTCTCCCACTCGTGCTCTCTCAAAAACAAAATATTTTTTTTTTTTATTTTTTAAAAAAATTTTTTTTTCAACATTTATTTATTTTTGGGACAGAGAGAGACAGAGCATGAACGGGGGAGGGGCAGAGAGAGAGGGAGACACAGAATCGGAAACAGGCTCCAGGCTCTGAGCCATCAGCCCAGAGCCCGACGCGGGGCTCGAACTCACGGACCGCGAGATCGTGACCTGACTGAAGTCGGACGCTTAACCGACTGCGCCACCCAGGCGCCCCAAAAACAAAATATTTTTTAAAATGGGACGCATCTGCATCAGGATCTTGTTTCAGCATGATGAACTACTAGTATTGATGAGGGTGGTTGCACTGTCTGTTCTGATTCCATAGTGGTAGGTCCAAGCCAAATGGGAGGAAAAGCTAAAAGAACTTGGAGAAATTCTTTCCCTCTCTTATCTAGGATTAACATAATATTTAGATAAACATTTAATATTTACCCCCTCTCTCGTCTTTTATTCCTTAACAGTTTCAAAATGGGTATGGATAGGCTCCATCCAAAAAAAAAAAAAAAAAAAAAAAAAGGAAGTTTCCTCTTCAAAGCTGTCTTTAACCCCATAATGTGTGTCCAAAAACCTCCTTGGGCAATGTTCCCTTCCTATAGGAAGCACTCATCCCTGGAACATATAAACCTTGCCTCTTCCCAGCTTCCACCTCCCTGGCTTTCCCTTTGCCATTCATGGAACTCTGTGAATATCTCTCATTTGGTATCATTCAGTTTTTGTCATATAGTTATCAAACTCATTAGTGATTACTTTATAAAATTTTTTTATTATCTTTAATAATATCCTTGTTCTACTCTTGTGATTCTAGGGAGTTTTCATTCCAAGAAATGAGACATTTATTTTTTATGTTGCTAGAATCCTTGCTTTTTACTTTTATATTTTATTATTATTTGTATTATTTTAAAAAAAAATTTAGTATACTTAACATACAGTGTTCTGTTACTTTCAGGTGTATAATATAGAGATTCAACAATTCTACACATTACACAGTGCTCATCATGATAAGTGTACTCTTAATCCCCATCACCTATTTCTCCCATCCCCCCACCTGAAATCATATGGTATTTGTCTTTCTCTGATTTATTTCCCTTCACATAATACTCCCTGGATCCAGCTGTGTTGTATTGGCAAGATTTCATTCTTTTTTATGGCTGAGTAATATTCAATGCTATATACACACCCCACATCTTTTTTATATGTTCGTTCATTGATGAGAACACTTGGGTTGCTTCCATAATTTAGCCATTGTGAAGCTGCAGTAAACATAGGGGTGCATGTATCTTTTTGAATTAGTGGTTTTGTATTCTTTGAGTAAATAGTAGTGGAATTACTGGATCGTATGGCAGTTCCATTTTTAATGTTTTGAGGAACCTCCATACTGTTATTCACAATTGCTATATGAGTCTGCATTCACACCAACAGTGCCTGAGAGTTCTTTTACCTCCACATCCTCAACAGCACTTTGTATTTCTTGTCTTTTTTATTCTAGCCATTCTGACAGGTATGAGGTGATGTCTTACTGTGGTTTTGGTTTGCATTTCCCTGATGATGAGTGATGTTGAGCATCTTTTCATGCATCTGTTGGCCATCTGGATGTCTTCATTGGAGAAATGTCTGTTCATGTCTTCTGCCCATTTTTAAATTGGATTGCTTTTTTGTTGTTGAGTTGTAAAAGTTTTTTGTATGTTTTGGATATTAACCCCTTATTGGATATATCATTTACAGATACCTTCTCCTATTCAGTAGATTGTTTTTTTGTTTTATTGATGGTTTCCTTCACTATGCAAAATCTTTTTATTTTGATGTAGTCCCAAAGGTTTATTTCTGCTTTTTTTCCCTTGCCTGAGGAGACCTATCTAGAAAAATCTTGCTATGGCTGATGTCAGAGAAATTTCTCTGTGTTCTGTGTTTTCTTCTAGGAATTTTATGATTTCAGGTCTCACATTTAGGTCCTTAATCCATCTTGAGTTTATTTTTACATAGGTTGTAAGAAAGCGGTCCAGTTTCATTCTTTTGCGTGTAGCTGTCCAGTTTTCTCAACACCATTTGTTGAAAAGATGGTCTTTTCCCATTGCATATTCTTGTGTCCTTAGTCATTGATTAATTGGCCATATAATCATGGGTTCATTTTGGGGCTCTCTATTCAGTTCCATTCATCGGTGTCTGTTTTTGTGCCAGTACCATACTGTTTTGATTACTACAGCTTCGTAGTATATCTTGGGATCGGGGATTGTGATACCTCCAGTTTTGCTCATCTTTTTCAAGATTGCTTTAGCTATTTGGGGTGTCTTGTGGTTCCATACAAACTTTACGATTATTTGTTCTGGTTCTGTGGAAAATGCTACTGATACTTTGATAGAAATTGCATTAAATCTGTACATCTCTATGGGTAGTATGGACATTTTAACAATATTTGTTGTTTTAGGCCATGAGCGTGGACTATCTTTGCATTAGTATTCAGTTTCTTTCATCAGTGCTATATAGTTTTCAGAGTACAGGTCTTTCTTTTCCTTAAGTTTATTCCTAGATATTTTATTCTTTTTGGTGCAGTTATAAATGGGATTTTTTTTCTTCATTTCTTTTTCTGTTACTTCTGTTAATGTATACAAACGCAATGGATTTCTGTATGTTGATTTTGTATCCTGCAACCTTACTGAATTCATTGATCAGTTCTAGTAGTTTTTTGGTGGAGTCTTTGGGGTTTTCTTCATGTAGTGTCCTGTCATCTGCAAATAGTGAGTTTTACATTTTTCTTACCAATTTGGATGCCTTGTATTTCTTTTTGTTGTGTGATTGCTGTGGTTAGGACTTTCAGTACTATGTTGAATAAAGGTGGTGAGAGTGGACATTCTTGTCTTATTCCTGATGTTAAGGGAAAAGTTCTTAGTTTTTTACTGCTGAGGATGATGTTAGCCATTTTTTTAAAAATATATATATGTGTTGAGGTGTGCTCCCTCTAAACCTACTTGGTTGAGAGTTTTTATCATGAATGGATGTTGTACTTTGTCAGATGCTTTTTCTGCATCTATTGAAATGATCATATGGTATTTATTCTTTCTCGTTGATGTGATGTATAGTGATTGCCTTTTGATCTGCAAGTAGGTGGCAGAAGTTATGATTAAATTAATGTCTGTGTTCTAGTGAACAGAATGGAAGTAAAGTGAGATTAATTCCTCCCAGTATTGGTTGTTCACTGTAACTTTTGCAGGAGCAACTGTTCTCTGACCCTTCAGTTAATTACTGTATGATTGCAGAAAAATGAAAAATTCCTAATTACTCCTGTTTCCCTCACTTAGACTCTTTTCCCTTTTCAGTACTTAGTTTGAGAGGAAGCAAGCCACATATCACAGGGTGAGAAATCAGGTTGCATGTTGTAAACTGAATTCAAGTGATTTCTGTCAAAGGCTACAGACAGGGAGGAGTGAAATCACAGGCTTTCCTCTGTAAGTGTCTTTTGGATGATTATGTTTCAGGACTGCTGACTCTTTGTGCACACACGTGGCTACATTTTAGAGCAAAGGCCATTATTTAAACCCCTCTTGAGCTTCAGGCTGAGGACTGTAAATACTCCATTAACTAGTCCACTCCAAATAAGGGGCACCTAGATGCAGTCAGTAATCGAGAAAAACACATTACCAACAGATTGTACTTGGCTCTGAGATTATAATTTCCAGAACAAAGATTAAATGTCAGCTCTCTCTGTGCTTTTTTAACCAGTGTAAACTAAGGGAGCCCCTAGCACAGTCACTCCACAGTAAAACAGGTGATATTGGAGGCCCTGGAAAGTACAATTATTTGAGATGCTTTAAGACCTGTATGAGTTTATTGGAGAATAAGCCTTGCCTTCTGAAGGTGCTTGGCAAAGGGTTAGTGGAGATTAGCAAAGGAAAATAGTGTTCCTTCATCTGTACTCCTCAATCACAGAGAAAGCATACATTTTTAAAGCAACTTAGCTTAATTTTTATGTCAGAGCAAAATTACATAGAATGCAAGGCACAGATCTTAAGTGGCACCATTTGATGAGTTTTGATAAATGTGTACATCCACAAAACCAGCCCTGCAGGGCAAGATACAGAACATATTCATCACCCCAAAATGTTCTCTCCTGCCTCCTTCCATTCAGTCTCCCTCCCCCATAGGCAGTCATTTTTCTGATTTCTATCACCATAGATTAATTGTATCTGTTCTTGGGCTTCATAAAAATGAATCATACAGTATAAACATTTTGTTGTGTCTGGCTTCTTTCAACAAAATATTTTTTTAGAAATCATCCATGGTGCTGCCTATATCAGTAGGGTTTTTTTTTTTTTAATTACAAAGTAGTTTTCTGCTTTATGAATATAGCATAATTGATTTATCTGTTTTCCTGATAATGTACCTGTGAGTCATTTCCAGTTTTGGACTAATAGGAATAATGCTGCCAGAAATACACAAGCTCATCATTTCTTCTAAGTAGTAGACTGTATTCCTGTAAGTTGTTAATAATTTTCTCTTATTCTTTTAACGTTTGCATGACTTGTAGTAACATCCTTTTTTTAATTGCTTATATTGCTCATGTATGTTTTCTCTTTTTTGTGATCACTTTTGCTAAGGGTTATACATCTTATTCATCTTTTCAAGGAACCGATTTTGGCTTTGCTAATTTGTCTCTCAGTTGGGATTAAATAGAAACGTAGAACACTCAGAGCGGATGTGTGTGGGTGTGTGTGTGCAGGTACATGCCCACACAAGTGTGTATGTTAAGGAATTTGTTGAAGGGCTTTGACCTTACAGAGTAGTGGGACCTGGTTTAACAGTTTCTCTAAGTCTTTGTGTCTGACCCTGGAGCTTGAAATGCAGGCTAGGCAGCCAAGAAGTGAGGATATATGTTAACTAGAGTTAAGTAAGAACCTGCTGGAACCCAGAAGACTAAACTGGAGTCCATAATGACAATAGTAATACCTCTTGTTTTTATTTTTTGCCTCTCACCTTGGGATGTGGATGTTCTATAGAAACTGGGGCCCTTTGCCTTGAAATGAAAGAGATTTGGGTGGAAGTAAATCATCACTGCTCTAGCTCCTAGATACCAAAAAAAAAAAAAAAAAAAAAATCTGTAAATAGTCACACTGACAAAAGGACTGTGTAGGAAAGGGGTTGACAAACGTTTTCATAAAACACGAGATAATAATAAATATTTTAGCTTCGTGGACCGATGATCTCTGTTACAGGTGTTTGACCCTGCCATTGTAGTGCAGAAGCAGCCATAGACAATGTGTAAATGAATGGTGTGGTTGTATTTCATTAAAGTTTATTTACCAAAAAAAATCCACAAAAAACAAACAGTGGACCGTGAACCATGGACCAGATTTGGCCTCTAAGCTGTAGTTTGCTGTCCCCTGTTCTAGAGATTTTGATATACCTTTTCAACTTAGCACAGTCGGCCTAGGGTTAATATTTATTAACTTTGTGTTTAGTTCCATTAATCCTGCACCCTTGGTTCTATTGTTAAATATTTTACATCTACAGATGTTTTTAATTTTTTTTTTAAGGTTTATTCGTTTTTCAGAGGCAGAGAGACAGAGCGTGAGTGGGGGAGGGGCAGAGAGAGAGGGAGACACAGAATCGGAAGCAGGCTCCAGGCTCTGAGCTGTCAGCACAGAGCCGGACGACCCGGGCCGAACTCAAGGACGGCGAGATCATGACCTGAGCTGAAGTCGGACGCTTAACCGAGACCCCCAGGCGCCCCTACATCTACAAATGTTTTAAACCTCACTATACCCTATTATGACTTTTGTATTAGACGGTCAACTGATAAAGAAATTAAGGGAAGGAAAAAATGATAGTCTTTGATATTTCCCCCAGTAGTAGCATTTATGACGCTTTTCATTCCTTTCTACGATTCTAATTTCCATTTGATGCTATTTTCCTTTCAGCACAGAGAACTTTTTTCTTTCTTGCTTGCCATGCAGGTTTGCTGGGGTGAATTCTCTCATCATTTACTTACCTGAAAATGGCTGTTGCGGGGCCAGCATTTTTCAAGGGCAGAGATAAAGAATGCTGGTAGAAAATTCTAGGGTGATGGTAGTTTTCTTTCAGCACTTCGGAAATACTGTTTCTTTATTTTCTAGCCTCCATCTTTTTCTGATGAGAAGTCAGGTCACATTTCTATCTCTGTACCCTTTTATGTAATGTGTCTCATTTTTCTCTGCTGCTTTCACCATTTTATTTTTGGCTTTTAGCAGTGTGGTGCTGAGAAATGTCATTGTTTTTGTCTTTATGTTGCTTGTGTTCCATTGAGATATTGGATCTAAAGTTAATGTTTTTCACCACATTTGGAAAGTGTTCAACCATTATTTTTTTAAGTATTTTTCTTCCCCATTTTGTCTCTTTTCTGTAAGTGTTTTCTCCTTAGTTTTTATTGTCTTCTGTCTTTCAGATTGAATAATTTCCATTTGTTTCCAGTTGATTGATCCTTTCTTTTGCATCTCCAAACTGTTGTTAATTCCGTTTTGTGAATTTTTCATTTTAGGTGATGAACTTCTCAGTTCTATTTTTGTCAGTCTATTTTTTTAAGTGTTCCTTTCTTTGTCTTTAGTCATATTTATAATAGCTGCTTTAGTTTCTTTGTCAACTGCCACACTTACATCATCTTGGAATATATTTTTGTTTACTTCTTTTCTTGACTTTGGTTCACTTTTTTCCTGTCTCTGCCTGTATACTAATTCTTTATTATATATTGGACATAATAATGACACATTGTAGTGTGTCTGTATTCTGTTATTGTCCTCAGAAGAGTGTTGATTTTTGTTCTAGCAGGCAGTTAAATTACTGACTTACTACCTTGAACTTACCAAGACTTGATTTTATAGTTGGTTGGGTATGCCTGTTTCAGTTTTTTTTCCTTAGGAAGTATTAAGTCCTGGAGCTGATGCAAGGACTTTCTGGGGTTCCAGTGGAAGGCCTGAAATGTTAACCAAACCTCTCTGTATTGTGAGGATTCAAATTCAGACTCCCCTTCAGTAAATAGCAGCTCAGCCTTTGAATACCTTTAGAGCTTTCCATGGAGTCTCTCCTACAAATGCTCTCTTATGGGGCAATTCAAAGATTTCAGGGTAGTTTATGTGCGGATTTTAGGGCTCCCCTTCTTTGGTTCCCTCTTTTTGGGAATATCCTATCTCAATTTCTGGCTACCCTGATTGCCCAAACATAATCCTAAGACTGTAGCCTTTTACTTACCTCCTAGTCATCTCTCACCACCCAGACTGAGAGGTCCCCCTCAGGGGCAAAGTGATATAAATGTGGATCTTATCCAGGGCAGTGCAGTTCACTTCTTTTAAGGATCAAATTCCTTCTGTCTACCCCTTTTCCTTACTCTTCATTGTCTTATTGTAAGTATTACCTGTGGGAAGATTATGCCAGGGTAAGCTTCTCTACAATTGCCAGTATATAATTTCTCAGCTTTCTTTTATAAAAAATCCCAAATTAAATTGATCACCTAGTTACTGCCCTAGTAGGGCAGTTTAGCAGTCTGCCATGGCCAGCAAACAGTTTTAGTTGTTTTCCTATCACTGCTCTGAAGTTCTCCTGCCCCTTGGTATGTATGTCAGGTCTTTTTTGCTTTTGGTACAATAACCACCATTTCTAGGTTGGCAAGGAGAGTGTGCCCCTCCCTCTGCCCTGGACACCTTGGCTAGGGAGTGAGTGAGTGCAGTTTGTTTTGGATACTGGCATGGTGAGACAGGTCTTCTGAAGGAGATCTTCAAGTAATAATCCCCCCACTAGAAGATGAGAACCCTCCAAGAACTGACTGAATTAAAAATGAAAATTCCAGTCTAAGGATAGACCACTTCCTGAAACAAATTCCCAGGCATTTGAAAACCTTTGAGTTTCATTTACTAGCCTTTTCTATTGAGTAAATGAATAGGATTTCAGGGTAACACAGTATGTAAGAATGTGCACATTACTCTTACAACTTGATAAGCTGAGTATCCCTGTCCAAATTTACATGGTCTAAATACCAGGCATGATTTCTTTCCACAGGAAGAAAAACCTGCTAAGGGCTAGGAGAGGTAAAAGGAATTAAGTTGTAAGACAGCCTCATTTTTAAGAGACCTACCTAGCCAAGCACCTTTCTAACAGGCATAGTGTGTAGGTTTCATGCCAATGGCCTAGCAGATTTCATTCAACTCTGGGTAAGTCAAATGAGACCTAAAAATTAAGCAGCTCTCAGCCTTTCTTCAAACTTACATCCTCAGTATTCTGGGACGTTAGCTTCTTTTTTTGATTTTCAGTTTCTTTTTCCAGTAGCCCAAACTTACTATCAGGGTGTCATCTTAATTCTAAATTAACTTATAATTTATTTTTCCATGCTAAAAAGGGAGAAGGGAAGCTATAACCAAGCAACCAAAACAAAATGAAAACCTCAGTTCCTATGAGAGAGTGAAAATAAAAATTTATCTTGATCGCCTATGTAAAGAATAATCAAAATACTTCCTTGTTGCCTGTAGATGTCTTGGGTGTCCAATTAGAATCTCTGTCCTTTATAGCAGCTGCCATAAAGGCTTGTGACAGGCAATTCAAAAAAGGGTCATTGTGTAATGTGGAAAGAACACACCTATTTTTGACAGTTGGTACAATTAAAATAGCCTAGCCCATCTCCCACAGTTACTAACCCTGTATTTCTTCCCTTTCTTCTTCAATTTCAAAGAAATAAACACACATGTGCACACGCGCGCGCGCGCAAACACACACACACACACACACACACACACACACACACACACACACACACAGTGTAAACATTTCTCTAGTTTCCTAAGAAAACCCAAACTCCAAGCACCTTTTGCAATTTGAGAGAACAGTCAGAAACGTGTGAGCTTTGCTTAAGTCACCTGTTTTAGATGAAAAATGGAATCACTTGTATTTGGAGGAGATGAAGAAAGGGGCATACACTCCACGCTCCAGGGGCATGCTGCTGTTCCAACCGGGGCATTATGCTTTCTTTCCTCTACCAGTCAACTTCATGTGAGAAGGGCAAGTTATTTTTTTTTCCAATAAGCAAGGGCTGTGTGCTACCTGGCTTATTGGAAAAAAAATAGGTGTAAAAATCACTTTGGGTCCCCAGCCTGAGTATTTGATGTAGTTTTGCAAGCATAGTGTTGAATTTTTAATGACTGTTACCTACTTTCCAGCATATTTTCTTAAACATAAATTGACGATCGGGGATGCACCCAAATCTGTCAGTATGGTATGTTATTTTGAAAAATATTACCTACTGAAACTTTATTTCCTGGAAATATGACATCAGTATAATTTTTTCTTTTGTTGTTTTCCTTTTTCTTTCTTTTGCTTTTCATGTATTCTCCCAATTTAATGACTGCTGTGCTCATTTATTGTAACTGTGTGTGTGTGTTTGTGTGTGTGTGTGCGTATAGTACCCATGTGGAATATTTTATGTCCCTTATATTATTACTTAAAATGCTAAAGAACATTTTGTTGCAGAAGAAATGATAGCAGAAATTAAGTATAAACTTACAGAATATGGCATTTGCATAGAAATGAATACATGTAGATTTATGCATAAAGAGAACTCTGATTATCCAAATCATATTGCAAACTCAGTTTTATTTTCTAATCCCAGAGCTATTAGAATATATAGTACATGCTGTTGTGCTATTTATTTCAAAAGACTTGAACTTTTTTTCCTTCCATAAATCCACAGCATTTTAATCACTGCCTGTATCTCACACTCTCCCAAACATTGTGACATAAAATGAATCAGAGATGGGCAACACAGACATAAAGTGTATGCAGACAGTAGGACAAGGGTATTGAGCAAATAGATGAATTGAGTGAATGAGAGCTGGTGTGGGGACGTTTCTGTGTGTTGGAGGCAGTCTCTCTTCCTCATGGTCTTATCTCCCTCGGCATTCCACATTTGACTTTGAAGGTTGTCCTGAGGGTGACGTGAAGCAGTAGAATGAACACCAGGCATAGTACCTGGCACGGAAGTGGTAACTCAGATGTAGAAGGTTTTGCTGACTTTATTTATTGCATGAGGAAATGTAGACTCGTGATGGTTCACTAACTTGCCTAGGTTGTCCAGCTGGTCAGTTGTAGAGAGATATTCCCTGCTGAGGTCTCTTAGATGACCCTTCCAGTCCTGCCCTTTACAGTACAAATTCTTTGCTCACCTTTTCTACCATTTCCATGGCTGAGGCTGGGATGTGGTCAAGTACTTGAAAATAACAGCGTACAGGAGTGCTGCTCTGTCTTAGGATGTTTTACCATGCCTCCTCCAGGAACAAGTTGCTTCCTAGTGAGAAGACATCCAGCATGGTGGCCATGATGGCATTTTTTGAGCGGATTAATCTACCGTTTGAAGATTAGAGAGCACAGGTTTTTATGGCTTTATAACTTGAGAGGCTGATGTCTTGTCCTCTTAAAAATACCTGTGAAAATTTGCAAAGGATTTACTACTTACTTACAAAGTAGGCACTGGTGAGAGTTTAATTAAGTGAAAATGACGTTTTCAAGGGCAATTTAAGAAAGGCATTAGAAACTGCTATCAATGAAAAGGAGGGGTTGAACCTTGACTACTGTCTTTATAGACCCTGTGTTGGAGAATATCTTGAGTTTCCTGACCAGCAAAAGACACATTTTGACTCCTTGATGACAACTCACTTTAGATATAAACTCTTTTCCTGAAGACTTCATACAGTAGTATCTTTTAGAGTGCTATGGTCAAAATCTTATTCTTAAACTATGGCTGGTGCCCCCTTAAAACTTTTTTTTTTATTTCGTGTTTTTCAGCATGTTGCTTCTCTACTCAGAGACTGACTCTGAATTACTGCCCCACACCATTCTACCCAACTTTGCAAGTGTGTGCAGCCATCCTCCTGTTTCCTGTGGACGCGAATTGTGTTCTCCTAAGCTGGAATTCACGATTTTGTAGCGTGACGTGCTACAAAAGCTTGCCCTTTCCAACCTTATTTCTTGTCCTGCGTCCTCTGCTTTAGCCAACTTGGTCCCCCTTCACCCTCCCCACCCTCTCAGACATTGATGATTGATTGGTAATGCTTATCCACTGGGGATGGACTTGCTTTTTTGGTAGAACACTCTGGGAGTTGGAATGTGAGATAAAAATCTGTTTTCCATTTCTGGCCTTTCCTCTTCTTGAGTTTCCCTGCCTTATTTTACCATTTAGTCGACTGGTTCCTAACGGTGGCTGCCCATTAGAATCATCTGAGGTGAGGGGAGCATAAAAAGGGACAGTGGCTGAAGCATTCCCCAGACTATTTAAATCAGAACCTTGGGAGGGTGGGGTATCTTATTAAAAGCTCCCCAAGTGATTTTAATGTGCAGAGAGGGTTAAGAAGGGCTGATTGATTCTGTGATCTTGGCCAAGTTACTTAATCTCTCTGGGCCTCAGTGTCTTCTATGAAATGGGGATTACATGCATTTATTGCTTGGGCTTCCTGGGAGGAGGATGTGAGATAATGCACGGGAATGAATTCTAGGAGGGCGTAGTCAGCGTTCTGTCCATGTTGGCCGTTGCTATTGCTGTTCGTCTGTGTGCTCAGTTCTCACATTCCCTCCTGACTATTCCTACTTGTACTTTAAAGCTCAACAGAAACCTCACTTGTTTGCTGATGACCACACATACAAATTAAGCTCCTGTAACACCGAGACCTAAAAATGAGTGTTCAAATGAGTCGGGGTGGTTTCTGTTTCATGTGATAACCCAGTAACAAGCAGTCCAGGCCTGACGGTGCTGCTCCGCACCGGCCCTTCAGGACTCCTGACCCCCATGTTGCCGGGCCGTTGCGTGTCCATCTTCCAGCCCACAGGAAGTGGGCAAGAACTATAGATTCAGCCACATGGATTGGCCTGAAGTTGGAGGTTGCTGACAATTTCCTCTCCCATCCCATCTCTTTGACCTAAACAAAGTCCCACTGAGCTACAAGAGAGGCCCTAACTGGGTGGCCAGGTGTTCAGCCAAACGGTGGCATGAAGGGAGATGAGAACTGAGAGAAGGGCAGGGGGCCTGAGAAGTCTAGGCCACTGCACTCAGCTTCTTCCTCTTCTTGCCTGCACATCTGTGGTCTGTTGTTGCCAGATCATATTCTGTATTGCACAGTATGTTAACTACCCTTTCTGTTGTGTGAGTTTTAGTTACATTCTAGACTCCCTCGAGGTAAAGATGGCTTTGTATTCCTGCAGACACACTTCTTAGGAGGGTGCTAAAAGCATTACAGATGCTCATGTAGGTGCAGTCTTTGTTGAAAGAACCAGTGGCAGATTTTTGGTTTTTTTATGATTTTTTGTAACAGCTTTATTGAGATAATTTGCGTACCATACAATTCATCCATTTAAAGTATACATTTCAGTGGCTTTCAGTATATTCAGAGTTGTGCTACCACATCACCACAATTTTAGAACATGTTTATCACCCCAGAAAGAGATCCTGTACTGTGAATTTTCACTACCCCCTCCCAACCTCTACTTCCCCCAGTTCTAAGCCACCACCAATTTACTTCTCTCTCTATAGATCTCCCTATTCTAGACATTTCATATGTATGAAATTATTTGTCTTTTGTGACTGCCTTCTTAGACTCAGCTTAATGTTTTTAAGGTTCATCCATGTTGTCACATGAAGCAATATGTCATTCTTTTTTATGACTGAATAATAGTCACATGGCTGTGACACATTTTGTCTATCCATTTGTCACTTGATGAACATTTGGGTTTGTTGCCACTTTTGGCTCTTAAGAATAATGCTACTGTGAACATTTGTGTATAAGTTTTTGTGTGGACAGAACATTTTCATTTCTCTTGGGTGTGTACCTATGAGCGGAATTGCTGGATCAGATGGTAACTCTTATTTTTAGCTTTTTAAGGAACTTCTAGACTGTTTTCCCGAATAGCTGCACCGTTTTAGATTACCACCAGCAGTGTTTGAGGATTCTGATTTCTGCACATCCTTGCCAACACTTGTTACTATCTGAGTCTTTAATTATAGCTCTTTTACTGGCTGACATGCTATCCCACTGTGGTTTTGATTTGCGTTTCCCTGATGACTAATGATGGTAAACTTTCTTTTTCTTGTCAGTGGCAGATTTTCTGCCCACTACACATATGTGCTCCTAGGTGTGTGATAACCACCCTGTTTTTGCCTGGATATTCCTAGGAATCTGACATGTTTTTATCAATAGAAAGTGCCTGGAGTGTTATCAGAATGGAGGGGTGGTGTGTGTGTGTGTGTGTGTGTGTGTGTGTGTGTGTGTGTGTGTGAGACATTCTTTTAGACTTGGCCTCTCACACTGGAAATCTTATGCTAAGGTCCTCTTTTTAATTATGTTTCACCAACAACATGGAAAACGTTATTAATGCTGACTTAAAAGTTTGTTTGGCAGATAACCCCGAAAAAAACCACAACAATATTGCAAGAGGGTATGACAAAGGGCAGCATAAATACTCTAGGATTATTTGGCTGTTACTGTGTTTTCATGGTCCTCACAACTGCCTTCTTTTTCCATATTGGTTCCATTCTTGAAAGGTACCTGGAGAAGCTGTACATTGAATATGATTTTCTCGTTGACTTGCATGACGCCCACAGCATTGGTGTGTGGGCAGTCCTGAGGCTCTCAGTGTTGAGCAAGTCCATAAGGCCCTTGGAGGTGTAGCAAGGAGTAAGAATTTGTCATTTCAGTCTTCATTATTGACTTTTGAGATTCCCTGTGCTGAACGTGAAGGTGGTGGTGATGGTAGTGGTGGGCCTTTCAATAGCTGGGAACAGTGTGGTGGTAATAATCTTGACTAGATGATAGAGGCCTGGCTTGAACATGTAGCATACCTTGCATATGGGAGATGCTTAATGAGTTTTCCTTAATCACTGGATGAATAAAGCACTTCATCTCTGTAAACCTCTAAAACGCATCAGGAAACATCAGCAATTTTCTGAGAGGGCTTCAGAAGTCCTTTGCAACTGTAAAAATTTCTGGCACAATGATTGTATTTCTAGCTTCCCAAGTTAAAAAACAAAATACACACCATTCTTTTCAAGGTGCCCAGTATATATATCCCTCAGGGTCTGTGAGTGAGTTGTGTATGTTACCCACTGTTGTCCCCGGTTCCTTTTGGTGGGCAGAGAGCTTCCTGTTCCTGTGAACCCTGGGGCTGGAGTGACTCAGTTATAGAAATTAAATCACTTTTTTTATAATGCCAATGTAAAATGGCCCTTAATGAATATTTGCCAAGCTGAGAATGACCGGTGAGGTCATTTTTAATGGGAGATTATATTTCACCATGGCTGATTTCTGTCCGATTTATTGCTATTAGCTCCTGAAGCCAGGCCAGCTGATGGAAGTGCTGGCAGGAGTTTCGTCTCCAGGCTGAGCGCAGAGATGGAGTCCGTTCCCAGATGGCGAGGAACAGCTGGGCCAGTGGCGTGCACACGTGGGTGCTCAGCAGGGGCCATCTGATAACGGGGGCTGCATGTTCCTATCAGGTGTTCTGAGAGAAACACTGCCTTGTCCTACACACAAAATGCAATCACTGGAGACCCTTTATCTTTTCAGAGGAAATATATGTGGGGTGCCTTTTGGCGGAATCGAGCCCTCACTCGTGTAGATGGTTATCTAAGCTTTTGGCAAAGGAAGTGGACGGGGAGACTAAACTCAGTTCCCTAAAACTTCCTGGGGTGAGGTTTCTGAGATTTTTTTTTTTAACCTACTTTTTTCTTTACTTTCCTTCCCCCTCCCTATAAAATAGCTCTGAGGGAATCAGACATCCTTAACCTCTCAGATGCATATTCAGTTCTAGATCCAGAGTTAATGGTACTGTTGTATAAATATGTTCTCCAGTGTTCCACACTTGAAAAAGTGCCATTTCAAACACTAGTCATCCTTGTTATAATTAATATACAGAAAACTGAGTGTTGACAGAGGAAGCTGTCTTCTTGGTAAGGTCAGCTTTCACTCTGAAGTAACTGTTCTGTGTGGGACTCACTTATGACCACCTCCCCCTCCCCTTCTCTGTCCCCTCCACGTCCTCACTTTATCATCATTGCCTAGGATTATGGACTCAGGTTTCTTATATACAACACCACCTAGGAGCCTTGATAGAATCAGGATTAAGGATGACACCTGATTACAGCCTCCTCTTTTTTTTTTTTTTAAATATATATATGTATATCTCTTGATTTCTCTCTTGTTCAGCAGTAAAGAGCAATTATTATTAACTTGAAGTTAGCATCGGTGAGTGTTTCATGAGGCAGCATGGTTAGTAGTTGACGATGCTTTGAATAAGCACACGACAGTCTCTCCGTGTATGTGTGTTGAAGTGGGCAGCTAAAACATAGAGGGATCCTTGTACGGTACCCAGTGAGTCTTGCATCGGATGTAAAATGTGATGACATACATGCTGTATTTCTCACAAAACTATAAGCCTCTCTTTTTAAAATCCAGTAAGGTGTGAATTAATTCACATGGGGGATAGGCCATGTCCTACTCCATGCGTCCGAAATGACTCTTCTTTGATTGCTGCACCTTCCTGCCATTTTTCCTTATGTCAAACCCAAATTCCTTTGCCTCTATTGATGTGTAATCCAGAACTTGAAATGCTTGGTACAGTTACTAGACATGAGGATCTCCTACCCCCTTTCTTCTGTCTCTCTTACTCCCTTCTCTGGAACTTGAGCTTTTCACTCCTTTGTTATATGCGTCCATCTGTTTGTTGAGAAGAGTTCTGTGCATCTGGCAGTGTGCCAGGTGCTGTGTTGGGCACTGGGCCAAAGCACCGAGGGGCCTGTCTTGCTTTCCAGGGGGCTGGCTCAGGTAACGTGTATCTTGCTCTGTCATATGAGGACCCTCCACCCCCACACCGTGAGGGCGCAGCCCATGTCTTGTAGGGATACAGCTTTGACATTTCAGCACGTGGCAGGCAGCAGGCGTTTGAGAGACAGTCCTGGTGACTGTGGGCTGAGTTTGGAGGTACGTGATGAGGATTTTAAAGTTTCCCCTTTCCAAGCTATAAGATGAGGTCACTGCCTTCCTTTTCAGGAGGCTGTGGTTAGTATAAAATGTAACCATGTATGTGCCAGCACCTTAGGAAGGCAGGTGATACCTCCGGGGAAGTTAGCACCCATTTTCATTTCCTACATCACCTATTTCTGTCCTCAACTGTCTCTGAGCCTGTCTGTGCCCTCCTTCCTTCCTCAGAGGCAGGCAAGCAGGAGTAAAAATCCTCAGTGTGTCTGATTCCATCTCTTTGTCTCTGTTGCTTCCATGTATTTATTGAAAGTGCCACTGTTTCAGCACATCTCTCCCTCAGCGTATATGCCTATGTGGGGACTGTCACGGAGAACTTGACTCCACATTTGACAGGGACACCTGCTCTGTGTGTGTTTATGACCTCTTTTGCCACTTCTGTTCCTCCTGCACACGTGTTGTTCCTGAGTGGTGAGCATCTTTGAGCATAAGAAAAGGGTTTTTTTTCTTTTCTTTTTTTAAAAAAATTGTTTTTTACATTTATTTCTTTTTGAGAGACAGAGAGCACAAGTTAGGGAGGGGCAGAGATAGAAGGAAACACAGTATCCGAAGCAGGCTCCAGGTTCTGAGCTGTCAGCACAGAGCCCGACACGAGGCTCTGACTCACAAACTGTGAGATCATGACCTGAGCCGAAGTCGGACGCTTAACTGACTGAGCCACCCAGGCACCCAGGGTTTTCTTTTTTTCTTAATGTTTGTTTATTTTTGAGAGAGACAGAGTGTGAACCAGGGAGGGGCAGAGAGGGAAGGAGACACAGAATCTGAAGCAGGCTCCAGGCTCCCAGGTGTCAGCCCAGAGCTCATTGTGGGGTTGGAACTCAACGAGCTGTAAGATCATGACCTGAGCCGAAGTTGGATACTTAACTGACTGAGCCACCCAGGTGCCCCAAGAAAAGTGTTTTCTTAGGTTAAACCCAATATCCAAGCCCCTGCTGTACTGTGTGGGTCCAGGTGACTGATAAAATAACACAATTTTCACGCCTAGGCTGTCTGCCTTTTGTGTAATACCTGGTTGACAATGCTATACGGTCAGTGCAGAGGTGAAGTCTTTGGTGAAAGACACTCTTGGGCTGGTTTGGGAGGGTAAGGGATGAAACTGAATCCTGAACAGTAGTAAGAGCTGAGCTTCTTTGCTTACGTGATCATCTTTCTTTTCCCCTTGCCCTTTTACCATGAAAAAATTTGACACTGGGAGAAAGAACATCAGGTGAATGTCAGAGAGAAGAAGCTTCCGGTAACATACTGTGGCAGAATCCAGTCCCTTTTTTGAAAGTGCTTAATATATAGTAAGCTAAATATCCCCTGAAAAGTGGAACCTTTTTTGACCTGAATTTTTGTTTTTTAACCAACCTTATATTGCAGGGTCTTTCTCTAGGTAGCAGTGTCTTCTGTGTACAGACTAATAAAACGTCATTGAATGAGTTTTCGTCTTTGTGATGGAAACAAAACGGGGAGCTTTCCTCTTAGATGTGCTGAGACCCCTTAGGACCTGGGAGGTGATGGGGAGTTGTGCTCAGTTTCCTGGGAGTCAGGTTACTGGTGGTTGGATTTAGGGAGTAGCTCCATCCCTCCCTGGGAAGGCCAGCACTTTCTATTTCTTCCTTTCATGGATCCCTCCAACCCCAGAGCCTCAAGCCATTTAACTCCACTTCTGGACAGCATTGCTTATGCAAACTTGTCACTCTGTAACTAAATAGAAAACCCGTCATAAATTAATGGAATTGCAAAGAAAACCCTCATGGATTAGTTGACGAACTGCCAGGTGGAAGAGAAGGAAAAACTCTGCTCCAGCACAGGTCTCTCTGCTCAGTCTGGTTGTCCGTGAGCTGAAGAGTCAGCGGGGAGAGGCGAAGCAGGTGCAACAGGTGTGTTTATTCAGTCAGCCAGCACTTACTGAGTGCCTGGTGATGGGGCATGGAGACATAACCCTCCCATCACCGCCTTATATCCTAGGAGGCAAGTGGGCACATGTGGAAGAAAGAACGGGATCACTCACTGCTGTGAGAGAGACTTGAGAGGGAGGCAGCACTAAATCCTAACTAAATTCTGGTTTGGCATGGGAAGGAGGGATTGGGCCTAATTCTTCCTTGGGTGAATCTTGAGCTGGGTCTTCAAGGGCGGGGCTTTAACCAGGTGGCGAAAGAGTAGGGGCAGAGGAGTGTCTGCAGGAGTCCTCAAAAAAGTCATTTCATCAGATCTTTGCAGCAACTAGGATCCTCATTTTGTGACTGTCTTGGCGCAGCAAATATAGGGGTCTGTGCCTGTTTTTGAAAACAAAGTTTTATTGGAATACAGCCACGCCCATTCATTTTCCTATTATATGTGGTTGCTTTCCTGTTATAATCCACAGTGGCATAGTTGTGGCAGAGACAGTGTGGCCTGCCAAGCCTCAAATATTTACTCTCTGGTCCTTTGGAGAAAAGGTTTGCCAACCCTTGGCATAACATATTGTTATTCCTTGAAACTCTTTATGGAAAGGACCCACGCTGTCAGCAACCAGGCTTTCCTTGCAGGCCTTTGTGGACTTATTGGTTTATGTTACCATCTGGTGATTTCTGTTCACTCCATGGTACCATACCTCTAACTCTATAGTCTCTAGTTTCCATAATTTCTGGCTCTGGATGTCTGGAACTGGTGTAGTGCTTATAGTGTGTGAAAGAAGGGGGGAGTTTCTCCGTAATCATCCCTCTAAATGTCTGATTGCCCTGACCCCCAGCTGTTTCAGACTCTGCTGTCTTGGATCCTGTGCTATTTATTTGCTTGGTAAATGTTACCAAGCAAAATCAGAGACAAAAATAGGATAAGTAGTCACTGAAAAGTGCCTCTGTCCTTTGGTGAGGCATTTGTTAGTGGATTCTGAGGCTGGCTGTCCCCTTACAAGTGAGAAAGGAGGAGAGCTATAAGGAGATGTACCACCTCAAGCCTGCATTTATCTCAAAAACGCAGAGAATGCGTTTCTAGAAGATCTGTGCTTTTGAAATACTGCTTTCTTAGATAGAGTATAAGTGGCATGGAATTATGTAGCGAATGCCAACTTTTTAAGCACTCACTGTGGTCTGTGGCGAGAGTCAGCTGTTGGGAGTGCCAGACTAGACTTTGCACAAATATTAACTTACTTAATAAGAGCTGGATGAAATAATGGTACAGTTATTTCAGTGCTACAGACGGAGAAACAGAGTCTCTGACAAGCTAAGTATCGTCCATGTTCACTACTAAATGACGCTGCCTCCAGTCCATGAGAAGGAGGGTATTGATTTTATGCTGTAGTTATCCAGGTGGCGGGTGGAATGGTGATGAGAACACTGAATCAAGAGGTGAAGAATCTGTTTCAGACTGTCAGAGGAACTAATTTTCAAGGGACAGGTACAATTTCTGTTTTAGCCCCAGCAGCCACCAACATTGTTTCAATAGCACAGTCAAACAATACTATAGTTTGGGATCTAATTTCTCATTAGTACTTTGAACAGAAAATTGTCAGCCATAAGTAATCGTGACATTTTCCAAACGTGTCTGGAAAATACAGTTGGTCTTCAAAGAGAAACATGTAGTTTTAGAGCTGTCCCAGTTTCCAGCTAAAATGATCATTCCTAAACATAAGTCTGATCTTAACTATTCCTTTCTTAGAAGCCTTCAGTGCCCTGCCCTTCCCTTCCCTCAGCTTAAAGTCTTTATCAGGGCAGGAACGCCTGGGCGGCTCTGTCCACTAAGCATCTGACTTTGGCTCATATTATGATCTTGTGGTTCATGAGTTCCAGCCCCACAATGGGCTGTCTGCTGTCAGCACAGAGCCCACTTTGGATCCTCTGCCCCCCTCTCTTTTTGCCCCTCCCCCTGCTCGCTCGCTCAATCTCTCTCTTTCTCTCAAAAATAAACACTTGAAAAATAAATAAAGTCTTTATCAGGGTGCTTGCTTGAAGTCTTTCTGGTTTGGGCCCTGCCTGATTTCCTTTCTGACCACTCAGTACCTCCCATTTCTGCATTCGACTCAGTGCGCGTCCTTGCATTTGGAGCCTGTTCCTTGAACACCATCTCTACCTTGCCCCTTCACCTGGCATACTCCTGCTTCATCTTCTTATCTCCACTAAGATGTCACTAGATCCAGGAAGTCGTCTTTGACCCTAGAGACTGGGGTGGGTGTCCTTCCTTGGCCCGCCCCAACATAATGTCTATTACACTGTTGTTCAGTGGTTTACTTGTTTGTCTGTGGTCCACCACTAAACAGTAAGCTTTTTAAAGGCATTCTTTTTTGTTCTGACTCTTGTCATCAAAAGGAATAGGAATCCCCTAGAGCTAGCTAATAGAAAGGGAGTTTACTGTGAGGAAATATTTGAAGCATAAGGAGATCTTTGCAGAAATGTAAGAACCACGTCCAGAAGATGCTGTACCTTGCTGATGTGTCTGGTGGCTTTCTCCTCCTCTATACTACTGTTCTATTTGCCTATTTTTTGCCAGCTTCTCAGCTCAAGCACATGTCACGAAGGTATTCCTGACCTCAGTTTGTCTGCACAGCCTGACATGGCCCTGGTGGTCCCTCCCAATCTCATGGCTTCATCTCCTGCTCTCCACTTGTTTGGTTTCTCTTACCAAGTTGCAAATTTCCAAGCAAACCCTCTGATTGGTGTAGCTCACCCATTCAGGCTGGGCCACATGCATCATAGGTCTCTGGCCATCCTACAGGTGGGCTGTTCTTGGGCCAGGTCCTCACTGCAGGCCAGCTGGACCTATTGGCAGCTGGAGAGCTTCCACAGGTCAGAGCATGGCTCCCAGTATAGACTTCCTGTTTCTGTTTCTTTCCCTGCCCATTGCTTACAAAGATGGTAGGTTTGTGTTTCATAAACTTCATGGTATCCTTTGTTCTGTTTCATCTTTACAGATATCATTAATGGAGCTCAAGAAAAATGTGTATTGCCTCCTATGGATGGCTACCCCCACTGCGAGGGGAAAATCAAGGTAAGGCCAAGTAATGTCTATTCATTCCCTTCACCTTTTGTCTTCACTAACACCCTCTTCCTCTCCTCCCCTCCCCTCTCTCTAACTCCCCAGCAATACAGATGGCAAGCAAGCCCTTTAAGGGAGTTATCGAAGGGATGCCTCAATTCTGCCAGTTTGGGGCTGTGGCCATGACAACCCTTGTGTGCTTATGCCAACTTCATGGGGTCAGTCCACAATGGCTCTAACTGGTCAGAGTGAAAGAGCCGGGGCCACTTCGGGCTCCTGCTGTGTCTTTGAAGCTGCCTCCCCCTGGCTTTCCCAGCCTCCAGCAGGTGATCCTTCAAGGGCCATTGACAAGGAGCTGCCATTATATAGAGCCCAACTTCCCTCTCCCCCAGTCCCCAGGCCCCCCTGCCACGAGGTCTCCAGATTGTGATTTAAATGTCACATTTGCATTTGCAGCAGAGTAACCTGAGACATTTGGACACTCTTTCACTCTTAGGATTTTTTTTTTAAAAGTTCTTTTTATATGGCCTGCCCTGAGGGAGACCACAACCCTACTCACTAGTTTTCAGAGAAAAGTCTTGGTTCCAGTGTATGCTTAGGATGGTGAGCGCAAACCCCAGAAGCATTAACATGGTTCCTCTGTGGGACTCACACATGCCATGCACACCTTGCATGCCTGCTCTCATTCACACTGTCTGTTCCAGGACCTGTCCTGTGGCTTATGCAACTGTAGCTCTCTGGGCGAAAGGGGTTTTGATTAGGCAGTTGCTCTTGATAAAACTCGCCTGGCCACTGCCTGTCCTGGGCTTTACTGCCTGGTGGTCTCACGGCCTTCCTCCACCGTGAGCACCTCTGCTAAGGCCCAGCTCAAGCCAGCGTCTACCTGTGAATCATCTGGAAACTGGGCATCTGTTGTCCTGACCTCAGCTCACTGACAATGAACCTCAGGCCCCAGTCTGACCATTCACTTCTCCTTGCCCTTCATAGCCTTCTCTGTCATGGGATGTACAGGGCCACCGAACACGGTCTGCTTGTAGATGTCCTTACCTGGCTCTTGTTGTTTCAGTGGATGAAAGATATGTGGCGCTCGGATCCCTGCTACGCAGACTACGGAGTGGATGGGTCCACCTGCTCTTTCTTTATTTACCTCAGTGAGGTGAGTTGCTTCTTTGGCTTCAGGGTGTGGAAGTAAGTGGTGAGCCTATTGTACAGCCTGAAATTTGTGTATTGTTTTTACATGGTGGACCTGTCTTTTCCTTCTTTAATAGGTTCTCTCCTCTTTAATAGGGTGATTTTTTTTCCCTTGAGGGGAAAAAAAAAAAAAAAAACCCGGGCTAATGTAGCTATTTACATTTTCTTTCCTCAGTTAAAAACAATCTAGTAAAATAGGGGCACCTGGATGGCTCAGCTGATTGAGCATCTGACTCTTGGTTTTGTCTCAGGTCATGATCCCAGGGTCATGGGATCAAGCCCCATGTGGGGCTCCAGGCTGAGCCTGCTTGAGATTCTCCCCCTCTCCCCCTGCCCCTCTCCCTTCCTCCCTCTCTCTCTCTCAAAGTAAAAAAAAACAAACAAACAATCTAGTCTAATACATGTAACATAAAATTTGCCATCTTGACCATTAAGTGTATAGGTCAGTGGAATTAAGTATATTCATATTACGATGCAACTATCACCACCATCCACCTTCTGAACACGTCATCTTGCAAACCTGCAACTCTACCCATTAAACAATGACTCCCCATTCCCTCTTCCTCCTGTCCCTGGAAACAACCATTCTAATTTGACTTGTGACTACTCTGCTTGTGACTACTCTCATTATTCATATAATTATACAGCATTTGCCTTTCTGTGAGTGCCTTATCTACGCATCATGAACTCAAGATTCATCCGTGTCATATTATAGCATATGTTAGGCTTTCCTTCTTTTTTTAAAGCTGAATAATACCACATTATATTATATACCACATTTTGCTTATCCATTTATCCATTGATGGATATTTGGGTTGCTTCTACCTTCTAGCAATTGTGAATAATGCTGCTATGAACATGGCTGTACATCTCAGTCTTTGAGACCCTGCTTTCGGTTTCTTGGGGTGTATATCCAGAAGTGGAATGGCTGAATCATATGGTAATTCTGTTTTTATTTTATTGAGGAGCCACGACACTTCTCCAAAGTGGTTGCTCCATTTACATTCCCACCAGCAAGGCATGAGGCTTCTAGTGTCTTCACATCCTTTCCAGCCCTTGTTGTTTTTTGTTTTTTGAAGTAACCGTGCTAATGGATGTGAAGTGGTAACTCATTGTGGCTTTGGTTTGCATTTTCTTTTAAAAATTTTTAAAGTTTATTTATTTGTTTTGAGAGTGTGTGCACGCGAGAGTGTGTGTATGTGTGTGAGTGTGTGTGCAGGGAAGGGGCAAAGAAAGAGGGAGAGAGACCATCTCAAGCAGGCTCCATGCTGTCAGCATAGACACTGATGCAGGGCTCGATCCCATGAATCATGAAATCATGACCTGAGCTGAAAGGGATGCTCAACCGACTAAGCCATCCAGGTGCCCCTGGTTTGTATTTCATTGATGATCAGTGATGTTGAGCATCCTTTCCTGGGCTTTTTGGCTGAGTTAGCAATTTGCTTACAGGCTGAGTTATTTCCTTTTACCTTTTTATCTGAGCTTCTTTTCCATTTCTACCCTTGAATTTAAATTGCAGCTTATTTTCTTTTTTTTAAGTGTTGCAGGACATTTTACAGACCATCTGAAATTTGTCCCAGGCTTTGATGATTCTCATGTCACCCTGGAGAAAATGGTGGAGGTGGGGTAGATTCAGGACCATATGGGGACAAGTACAGGGGAAGAACTGAGTAGGGGATCAAAAGCTGGCTTCCCCTCCACAGTTCATGGACAAAGGCAGCCCGAGGGGCTTGTGAACTGGGTGCTAATTTCAGAGGATGTGCCCTTGCGTGTGCTATTGCCATAATAACGGCTCCATGATGCTACCACACAGTTAGGAGAATGCCTCTGTTTTGAGCCTAAATGACATAGTCTTTCATGTGGGACTCAGGCACCTCTCTTCTGTGTCACAGGGTGACAGGGAACAGCTTTGGGGGATGGAGGCCAAACCAGTATTGCCACAGGGCCTATGGCCCTGAATTCTGTGCAATGTGTCTCTTTACTTTATGTCCCTTTCCTTTTTAAGATCCACTGAGACCTTTTTTCTTTTTTTTTACATGGTCACACCATGGCCACCCCATGAGACTTTTTTTTAACATGGTCACACCATGGCCACCCCATGGCCATCATAAGAAGCCTCAGAGCTAATGATAGTTAAAATACCTCTCGGAAATTAAAAGCCCAGAGAGTTGGTTGTGTGATGCTCCTATTAGCAGACTGCCGGCAAATTAATTCTGTAGCATTTGAGCATGTTTTTGGCTGAGGTGGCCTGTGCCCCACCTTCTCATCTCCTTCTCCAGAGGAGTAAGGCCTGGGGTCTTGGGTGAACCTGTACTCCAGTGAGAAGTCAATTTAGAAGCACCTTTCTAGCCCTCAGGAAAAGGTTCCTCATTCAGTTTAATTTTCAAAAGTTGCCTTCCTCTTTCCACTTGATGGAATTCAGCCAGAGTCCAACTGTGCTCCCTGATTGACAGGTGAGGCTAATTTCATGCCTTTCTGAGAGTTTGCATGTTGGGTGTGCTACTGAGTTACAGGTAGAGCATTACCTCCCATGTCAGCCTTCCCTCCATCTCCTGAGCCAGAGCTGGGAAGGTGTGGGAGAACAGTCCAGATGGAAAGGGACTGAGATGATTGGTGACCCAGTTCCCTTCCGTTGAAACTGCCATGCAACCCAACTCACAGTGAAGGAAGGATGTCGATAAGGTGAGAGAAAAGTGAGGTTCTGATGAGTGTGGGACAGACTGGGCTGTGCAAAGATGTGATGAATCATATATTCTTTTTTTAATGTTTTTTTGTTTTGGGTTTTTTGGGTTTTTTTTGAGAGAGTGTAAGTAGGGGAGGGGCAGAGACAGGGGGACAGAGGATCAGGAGTGGGCTCTGCACTGACCGTGGCACACCTGATGTGGGGCTTGAACTTAAGCACCGAGGGATCATGATCGGAGCTCAACCGACTGAGCCACCCAGGCGCCCCAATGTAGTCTTAATACTGGAGCCCAGGTGTTTCATTGCAGAACCTGTAACTATTTTTTCCCTTTCCAAGGTGTGGAATGGTGCTTTATTAACCTTTACCTCACTCTTCTTATGCAGATGATCAGGCTTTTGTTTTTGTTCAGCTGAATTCAGCTCAGTGAGCACTTACTGAACCTCCCTTATATTCAATGAATGTCAGCAATTGGTGAGAAGGAGTTTTCTTGGCACCATGGTATGCATTCATTAAGAGTCTAATGGAAGAGGAAGAATGGAGGCAGGTGGTGGAGCCAGGACAGGGTGGAGAGAATTTCCCTGAGGAGAGAACCAGGAAACCCTTTTAGTTTAAATCTGAAAATAACCTTGGAACTCTGGCCTTTAAAAAAAAAATGCGTTTTATCATAGCATCTTAATAGGTACTCTTTAAGAGCTGGAGAAGAATTTCACCACTGTGGCCTCTTGGATGGCAAATACTGCCTTTCAAAAGTAGTAATTTTAACTTTGTCTTTAAAGGATCCTACCGTGAGAATTCCTGAGTGTATATGGTAACATGGTTAGAATAGAGCCGGGCAGATGGATGACGTTCAGTAAACATGGTCGGCACTTTTATGGGTTTTGATATTGTCATTATTTACGTTCAGTTATGGGGACATTTTATGTGGGAGCTCGATTTTGTTTTATAATTAGAACCAATTTCTGGTTCTAATTCATCATTCTAATTTAATTTTAGATCCTTTGACTTCTGGTAATGTAGAAATTCAGCCATTCCCTGTGACTTCTTCTCTCTGCATATGGCCCTTGTGTTTGCATTGGAGCTGTGAGCTGGCCCTGTGGAAGAACATTGCGTCCCTGCCGTCGTTAATCTGAAATGACTAGAGGTGGTTTTTAAAGCCAGTTAATTCTGTGCTAGTATTTTAAAAATCCTGGACAGCATCTGGTTTCTGGTCTCGGCTTTTGTTTTGTTTTCCCTCTTGCTTTCTTGAAACCTTCCTTCTTTTTTTTGTTACTTCATTTAACCACATATCATATGCCAGGTTTCTCTTGGAATTGGAAGGACAATTAAGAGAGACATCTTCATTTGATTTGTTTACTTGATCAACAGATGTACCAGTGACTTTTCCTCTGAATCCTTCTTGAAGAGCCAGTTCTGGCTTCTATCTCTGTGTTTAACCTCAGAGCTTTGACAGATAAAAAAAGGACTTGAAGTAACAACGGTCAGTCACCAGTTGAATTGAGGCTTTGAGGTTCAGCCCGGTCCTAGGAGGTGGCACTCTGCCTTCATTTTTCTTCCCCTGGGTCGTCTCCATGTGCCAACTTCCACTGAATTATGGGGCTGTAAACTTGTGCTTGTACCCTCACCAACTTGCAGTCTACACGTCTTTCTTAGTAAATCCCAGAAAGTGCAACCATCAATATTTCCCCACATTATTCCCACAGATGCTTGCTATGTGTCTGACACTGGACTAGGGACTGGATGTGGTGGTAAGGAGTTTGGTGTTGCCCTTGTTTGATGGAAGACGTTAGGAGAAGAATGAAACATTACTGAGCCCCACTGTAGGCCAGACACCTCAAATGTACAACCTCACTTAAACCTCTCCCCCTCTCAGAGTAATAGCCAAATCAGAGCAGCTCAGAGAGGTCAAGTGCTTAGTGTTTCTGCACTTGATGTTACTGTTGCCCCTTCATGTCAAAGGAAGACTGAACTCAGGTAAATAAGTGATTTACTACCTTTGACTTTGCATTCACTTCTATGTTCCAAGCCTGTTGTGTTTGAAATATGGCTCTCTATTTGAGCTAATTTGAATTAATGAATCTTCATTGCTAGTTTTTGAATACTCAAAATTTTGATACCCTCCCTCAAAAGGAGAAACAGCACTGATTCTCCTGAGGATGTAACTCATGAAAACCAGGTGCTCAGCCATTCCTAGTGGTGACAGTGAATGAATGATTCATTAGGCAGCCTTGCATTTCCAGATCATCGGGCAGTTTATTCTCTGTATCTGTTTTTGCGAGCCATGTAACTATTCCCCTCATAGAGACAAGGCTCTATAAAGTAATTACTCTGTCATTGTTTCAGGTATATTAACTTAGCTCTCTGCAGGGCCTTTTACTGCTAACAGATTTTAGGAAATTTAGAATGAATTTCTTTACCTCTCTTGATATTACATTGATAGATGATGCTGATATACCTGACACCCACACAGTTTTCTTCTTCTCTTTACACAGTTATTCTAGCAACTAGCAACTATCATACCCTTCTAGACTTCTTAATTTGTTTGTGCTGGTTTTTTTTAAACACTTATGTTGCCTTTGCATGTATAGTGGCTCGGAAATAAGCAAATTACCCAGCGATCGATGGCTGGATCTTAGGATTTATAGAAGCCTGTTGCTTCAAATGCCAATTTGGGCTGGACTAATGAGTGTGTGTGTATGTGTGTGTATGTAGGTGTGTGAGACTCCTTCATGAAGGAACAAAAGAAGCAATTTCATGCCTTACTCATCAATCTGTGTCTTCTATTTCACGAACAACAGGCAGAAAGGTCTTTGCCTCTTTCTGTTTTCCCTTGGCAATATGTAAAACTAATATTGGCTGAGTATGCTATTAACCTTGAGTTTAAATTCAGCGTACTTAATCCCTTGATTAATGCCAAGATTAATGCCCAACAGCAAAGGTTGAAAGCTTAAATGTTTGTGAATGCGAGCATGAAATGAAATCCTAATAACCAGTACAATGATTTGGATTTATGGGCTGTGTTGGCTGCTAGAGATAACTTAGAAATGGTGTTGCATAGACTAATTTGTCAGAGTGGGCAGCGATGAAGAATTGACTGTTTCGGTTGCGGGAGAAAACCTGAATGAAAAAACATAAGTAACATTTTGGGACAGGTCAGGGAGTTCTTTAAAAATATCACTAGACTCTTGCCTGAGAATACCAACACATACCTTTTAAACGTGTAACCATTTGAGATGGGGAATCCCCTTTCTGTGAGATAATATTTCTTGGCAGTAAAGCAGGTGGCAGAAATTTATGATCTTCTTTCTACTTTTTGAGCTCAGCCTTTACTGGTACCTTTTTCATCCGTGTGTTTTCGCTGCTCTTATTACCTGAATTCTAATGCATCCTTAGAAAATTGATTTTTTTAAAACAGTTCCTGAGTCTACAGCTCAGTGTTTGTCAGTCACCCTAACGGATCTGTTGGTTCTGTGGGCTCAGACTCCCCCACACTCCTCCAGGCTTATCTTCTTGGTGACGCCTCCTGTTGGTAAGTTTCACATACGACATCATTTGTGCTTAGAATTCTTGCTCTGCCTGCCGCCTTAACAAAAATTAGAAGGGAAAATTCCAAGACTGGCAAACCCCACAACAACACCCCTTGGCTCCTTCCTTGAAACCCATGTGTCAGACAGGGCTTCAGTGCAGTCGCCTCCAATTTGTGTTTTGCCAACTTTTCAATACTGTCTCTTGCCATTTCTATTGCATGCCAATAAAATCACTGTAAAATTTTTATGTTTTGAACTTTTTTAATGTGGAAAATTTCAAACATACCAAAGAGAAGAGTATAACAAAGTCCCATGTACCTATGAGTCAGTTCAGCAGTTGTCAATTCATGGGCAATTTCATTTACTCCCTCCGCTGGTTCCATTATTTTGAAGCAAATCCAAAGGTCTTAGGATCTGTGAATGTTTCAAAATGCATCTTTAAGACTCCTTGAAATCCTGAATCTACTCCCAGTGTAACTGATAATAATACCATCTTATATCTAAAATTAACATAATTCCTTAATATCATATAGTCCCAGGTTAGTGTTTGCATTTTCTAGGCAGTCTTGTAAATTAAAGGTTATTTATTTGAACTGGGTTTCAAGCAGTGAGCATACATTAGAATTGTTGGTGTCTCTAAAGTCTCTTTTTAATTTTAGGTTTCCTTCCATCTCTTTCCCCATCCCCTTTTTTTTCTGTTTGTTTGTTTTGTTTTTAAGAAACTTCTTCATTTGTCTTAGTTTGTTATACTCTGAATTCTGATGATTACATCCTTGTGTCATTGTATAATCAGGTTCCTTCCCCATTTTATTTCCTGTAAATTGATAGGTAGGTCTGAGACCTGATCAGAGTCAGACTTAATTTTTTTTTTTTTTTTGCAAAACTTCTCCATGGATGGTATTGTCTACTTCTCTCAGGAGGCACGCAGTGCCCAGTGTCTCTGTTTTTATGATGTTAGCACCTGTTGATGATTGGCACCTGGGTTCATTAATTCATTAGGGGTTCCTTCTTAATATACCAGGAATACTTGATGAGGAGAGGTGACCCCTCCTCTAGTATGTAGTTGCCAGGAGAGGCAGCTCACATAGGAACCATTGTGTCTCTCTTGGTTTACTAACATCTTCCATTGGGCCAGTATTTTGTTTGTATGCTTTTTGGTTTTATCATTATGAAGTCATTGATTGAAACATACTTGATATGTTCAATCTATTCCAATTATTTTCTTACTGGTTCTCAAACTGCCCTTTCTTTGGCCAACGGGAGCCAATTAATATTGTCTTCTGAATCCTTTTGACATGACTCTGATGGTTTCTAATAGTTTTTATTTATCTAGTATGACAAAATCTTCCAGATTCACCCTACACAATTTCTACCCTAGACCTGAAATTGGCTACTTCTTCAAGAATCACTCGTTCCTGTTAGTAGGAGAGCACAGTTTGGGTGCCAGAAGCCTTCATTGCTCTCGGGTTTTGCTGGGTGCTGGCGGATATAACAATGAACAGAAAGGTGAACATTCCTCATTAAGGTTATGTTTTATAGGGGAAGACAGCCAAAAGCAAAAGTAAAATATATATCTTTTAGATTGCAATAAGTGACGTAGAGAAAAATAAGACAGGAGAGGGTACTAAGAAGTGCTTACGAGGAATGATGGTGTCAGTTTTATTTTATTTTTTTAAGGTTTTATTTTTAAGTAATCTCTACACCCATCGTGGGGCTCGAACTTACAACGCCAAGATCAAGAGTCACATGCTCTACCGACTGACACGAGCCAGGTGCTCTGATGGTGTCAGTTTTAGATAGACCAGTAGGGAAATGCCCTACTGAGAAGATGACAGGATGATATTTGAGGACCAATTTGAAGGAGATGAGAGAGTAAGAGGTGCACATGTCTGGCAGAGGTGTTAAGTGGGCAATGGCAACAATAAGTTCAAAGGTCCTGGGGTGACCATCAACATCCATTATTTATTTATTTTTTAATTTTTTTTAACATTTATTTACTTTTTGAGAGACAGAGACAGAGCATGAGCAGGGGAGGGGCAGAGAGACAGAGAGAGACACACACAGATTCTGAAGCCAGCTCCAGGCTCTGAGCTGTCAGCACAGAGCCCGACGTGGAGCTTGAACTCACCAACCGCAAGATCATGACCTGAGCCGGAGTCGGATGCTTAACGGACTGAGCCACCCAGGCGCCCCTAACATCCATTATTAAAAACAAGTGCGTGGAAATTAATCTCTGGGGAGATTTTTGTCTCTTGTTCACAGAAATAATGGTGTCTGGCATACATATTTATTGAATGAAATATTTTATTTAAAGGCTTTTTAAAAAAAAGGCAATAGAAGTTTTATTTGTTCTAACTTCTCCCAGCTATCACCTTTCTAACCTTGAGAAAAATGTGAAATTTGTAGCATTGAAAATCTGTTAAAACAATAAGTTTGAGATGTGAAGCCAGGGATATTTCAAGCACTTATTAACAATTGAAGATAATACTCTTTCATATTAGACGTATGAGGCGTTGCAGGGGTTCAGATTGGATGGTTAGAATGGAATGGACCAGTTTTATTAGAAGACACAGCTTTTTTGCCCATGTTTTATTCTCACTGTCACTTTAGCATTATTTGCCTGGAACTATGCCTCAGGCAAAATTGCCCATGAACCGAGAAGAGGAACTCTCCCCGCGTTTAGAATGTGACTACTTGTGTAAATTGGGTGCCTTTGGCTATCAAAGTGTGATGCAGCCCAGTGGGTCCAGTTTGCCACTGGGCCTTGCACAGCAGGAAGCATGCCTGGGGACAGCTGGTTGGTCATAGGAAGCATGTCAGTGCATCTCCGTGTGGTTGGCTGCAGAGGAATTCATTTGCTGCCTCTCCTGTGTGAAGGAAGATTGACGCTGCTTCTCCTGCAGTGATTTGGGGTGGATTTTTGAAACTCTATGACATGCTGTCTTTAGCACCTTACTAGTTTTGGGCACGTGGAATACTTACTGTAGCTTTGGTTTAAGTTCTTACCCTTCCCTAACCACCAGAGAACTATGTTGGATTGCTCAGCCCTTGGCTCCCTCTTGCACATTGGAACTTTTTGCTGAAAACATTCCTGCCTCCCTTGATAGGGGGCAATAGTACCGTATTCTAGAAAACACATGAGGCTCCATTGCCTGCCTGGATACAACTACCTATGTTGCCTATAGCTTTCCATCTCGTTCTTCTTCACTGAGATCAAGGGAAAGCCTGTCTCACCTGCCTTGGTTGTATTGTTGGAAGGTTCTCATGAAGTGATGAAAATGGGGAAATGCCACATATGTGGAAAAGCATATCCTCATGAATATCTTTAGTGCTCAAGTCATGTCTTTGAATTATTCACTCAAACTGTGAATATAATTTGCACAAGTAGTGAGTGTTCCAAGGGGAAAAAAAAAAAGTAGAGTAAGGACACAGAGTGGCCAAGTATGTGGGTCAGGAAGGCTTCTCTGAAGAGAAGTTAGAGCATAGTGTGGAAGTAAAGGACTGACACACGGAACTCTCTGGAAGGAAGAGTGTTTCAGATGGAAAGAATAGCAAATGCCCAAGTCCTGAGGGTTACCAGGTAAAATACAGGGTACTCAATGATAGTTGAATTTTGGGTAAAGAGTAATTTTTTTAAAACTCTAAGTAGGTGACAAAGACTACATGGGACATACTTGTATTTTAAAAAAATCATTATCTGAAATTCTGATTTAACTGGGTATCCTTCCCCCACCCCCACCCCCAATATATACACATGAATCTGGCAAGATTCCTACCTCTGTGTGAGGTAGGAATGTTCTGTTTGGACTTGCCAGGATGGTCTCATGTGTAGAGAAGGGGGAGTGAGGCAGGCAACGTAAGGATTGAGGTGAAATTCTATAGGATCTCAGTATGAATTCTGTGTTTTATTCTAAGTGCAAGGAGAAAGCCACTGAAGGGTTTGAGTTAGCGTAGGATGTGATCCAATTTAGGCTTTAAAACAATCACTCTTGCTGTACAGAACAGACGTTGGGGGCAAGAGTTGCCAGCAGGGAGCCATTCCTGCTTTCATTGCTTTTATAGCACTTGCCACACAGTAGGAGCAGAGCAAACTTGTTTTGAAGGATTTTATATAAAAGATTTAGGCAATAATATTTTAACATTGAAGACCGTGCTTGCGGGAGTGTAGGACACAGAGGTCTGGTTTCTGTGCACATCACGTGGGGATGAAGCATATAGGCTCTGGGGCAGGACAGATGGCGTCTCAGTCCTCAGCTGTGGGTCCTTCCTGTTCTGTGTCTTCATCTGGCATGATAAGCGGCCTTTCCCAAGGGATTATTTGAAGACCAAATGAGGTAATCAGGTGCTTATCCTAGTGCTTGGCTCCCAGGACAGTATAGCTTTTGTTTTTATCCTTTATTCCCTCGCCTGTCCCCCATACACAACCATTTTGAACAAACAGTATGGCCAAAATATTAATCAGCTCAGGTGTTTCATGCAGAGGACCAGTCTGGAGAGCTAAACCACTTACTGATGTGTAGACATCTTTGACCATTTTCATTGGCATTTTGAAACTTGAGAAAGGGGAATGAGTGGGGTAGGGAGTGGGATAGAGAAGTCTTTTTTTTTTTTTTAAGTATATATCTGAATGAGTAACTTGATTTGATATGTCATCAGTATGACAAATGCATGTATGTATATGTGTGTGCCTATATATGTATAGTCAGTGTATTAAATGAATAGATACATAGTCAACTATATCCTTTGGATATATAATCAACTGGCCCCATAGGATGATGTAAAATTATCTTTTCTAGATCTTAGAGTTTAATCAGTCGGATTACAAGAGGTGAGTGGAGCCAGCTCCTTGATTTTGTAGTTGAGAACACTTAGAAGCCAAGTGGTTTAAGGTTATATGCTAGTTGTTGGTAGAGCTGGGAGCAGAATTCATTTTGGCTAATTCCACATTCAGGGCTCTTTCCCTACTCAGCAGCTATCTGTTCTCCATGAAGGTTGACCTTTAAGGATGGCTGTAATGTGTCCCGGTCAGGGGAGAGGCAGGCCGCATTCGTCACCCACCCCTGCAGCTCACTGGTGAGCTTACCTCTGGAAGTCCCCAACCCCTTGGAGCCTTGATTTCCTCACATGTAACCTGGTGATGGTGCCTGTGTCACAGGGCTCTTCAGGGGTTCAAATGATGTAATGCATGCTAGCTTATTTGTTTCTTTCCCCAGAGACCTTCACTTATTATAAACCTTCAGTAAATGTATGCTTGTGTAATGTCATTCCTTTAAAAATTATTCTATTAATAAACATTCATTATAAAAAATCATCGTGTGCAGATTAGCATAAAGAAGAAAATGAAAAGCACCCATAACACCATCATCCAGAGATAAGCTCACCTTTCTTATGCACTTTTCTCATTTAATTTTGATTGCACTTACTATCTGAAAAATACAGCATGAAATTCTATATGTCAGTGATCCATTAGAGCAAAACACTTCACATTAATCACAAGAGAAGAGGCTGTAACAGTGCCTCATCATTATTCTTTCAGAAGAGTAGAACGTTACTATAAAGAGTTATACCAGTTATGCATAAATACATGCATCTGTGTGTTAAATCTCCTATTAGTTTTTGCTGTAATCTTATTACTTCTTTTCTCTCTTGCAAGATCTAACTCAAGGGGCACCTGGGTGGCTCAGTCGGTTAAGCATCCAACTTTGGCTCAGGTCATGATCTGGCAGTCTGTGAGTTCGAGCCCCAGGTCCGGTTCTGTGTTGACGGCTCAGAGCCTGGAGCCTGCTTCTGATTGGTTTCTCCCTCTCTCTCTCTGCCCCTCCCCCGCTCATTTTCTCTATCTCTCTCTCTCTCAAAAGTAACCATTAAAAAAATAAACATATAAAATCTAATTTGAGTTGTAAATGTATCTACCAGCAATTTCTTTTTTTCTTAAGTATAATGAATTGTCCATTCTACTACAGACCTTGAAAGTAAGCGTGACCTACTTGAGCCGTTGAGGGCCTTTGTTTTTATTCACATTGTGTGTGATTAAGCTGCAAAACCTTCTCAGGTCAAAGAATTTTACATCATTGGGAGGGGGCATGTCAAAAATCAAATCAGTTAATTTTGTATCTCCTCATTCCAGAAAGGTGATATATAGGTCCCTCTCTGTGGAATACATTTTAACATTCCAAATTTCTAGCGTGGTTGGTCTTTTTCTGTTTTTCCTTCCTCTTCATTTTGTGGCCTGAAGATAGTGTGCTAAAAAGATTGGTTCTGTGAAAGGAGTTTGCCTTCAAATTGAAGGTTATTTGAGTAATGGTTTGGCTCCTCTATTGATTTTTGTGTGCCTATTGCCATGAACTCAGGTGGTTTTCAGTTCTTAGACGTGCTGTGGTGATTTGCGGACTATCCTTGGAAGTGGGCGTGAGGAAGAGCTCCCCCAGTGCCCAGGAGCCAGGCAGGGGTGGGAGTGGACAGTGCCACATCCTGCGTTCCTGCTCCCAGGGCAAATACAAAATCCTGTCCCAGGGAGGGCCCCCAGGGTCACAGTTAGAAAGGTATGGCCAAAGGAATGGGTGGGAAAAGGGAGCAGGCCGATGCAGGCCCTGAGGGTTCTGAGAACAGAAGAGTTGGTAAGAATGATTTGGACTAGAAATCATCCACAGCAGGAAAGCGGTGGGCTCATGCTGGGGTCCAGCTTTCTTGGTAGGATGCCCTGCTAGGGGGTTAGACTCCTTAAACGGCCCCAGGTAAATCAGGCAGAAAACAAAATTAGGGATTAGGAGGTTGAGTTATTAGCCTTGAGCAAGATTTTCCCTGAGTGTTATTAATGACACTCTTATTTAGGAAAATGTTGCTCATTTGAAGGCTGTTTGTTTCAGTACTTAGAGTTATTGCCAGTACTGGCTTGCTTCCAATCTTGGTAATCCTCTGAGGTTTCAGGGGGAAAAGAAAGTGTTTTTTTCTCCCCATGGAGAAATAGGTTTATGTATAATTTAATTATTTTGTTGGCCAGTCACCCTATCACTGTGTACAAAAACAGCAACCTTAAAACCCCACTATCTTCATTAGGTGTCAAGATGTTCATGATTGGTTTGTCCTCCATTACGAGTGAACATGTAGCAGAAAGATGCCTTGCTAAAAGCTACAATACACTGACTCCATATTCTGCACTTTCAGGGATGCCCTTGAAGCCTTGCAAAATATTACCCAGTGATTTAGAGTAACAAGAAGTGAGATGGGTGATCAGTTTCAAAGAGGAATTAAAGTTTTGAATATTCTGTAGCGAAGTCATATTTCAGAAGATCACCTTGGACAGTATTTTCATCAGAGGGAGTTTTGGAAGGTTCTTTTTAGGACGGAAGAGTGAGGAGGGAATGTGTTCTCCTTTATCAGTATCTCGTCTCGCTAATCCCTCTCCTTTCGGTTGACTTTCTTTTTTCATCGTCTTGTTTCATCTTTCCCTATTATGCTATTTGTGGGGAAATTTTTTATCCTGACGTGTTGCCGTGAACATTTTGTGACTGACTTAGTGTGAGGCTGACTTCAGACCTGTGCTCTGGTTGCTCGTCATCCTTCTTGTGTGAGGACGAAGCTCTCACAATGGAAAATGCTAGCTGTGGTCCATTCGAAGCCTTCACATTGCAGATATGCTTCATAGCAATGTTTTATTTAGTGCATTTACAAAAATTTAATTTGAATTAAATAATTCATTCTGCTCTAAGAATACAAGGTACAGATGTTTGCACTGCTGCTGGGACCAGCTGAGGCTTCATCTGCTTGCAGGCTGCTTTTCAGCTGATTTTGCCTCATTTTTCACATTTGTGGAGCTCCAGATATTGCTTCTCCTGGTGATATTGCTGTAAGGTCTCCGTAATTAGACACGGGCATCCAAGGCAAGCTAGTATTTTCGTATTTTATGAGTAGAAGCCATTTCAGCTTTCCTCCTGGGGAGTCCTTTTGAGTCTCTGAAGTCATTCACAAATATGGTAGAGTCTAATTTTATGCCACAAGAAAAAAAAGAGAATATTGCTCTTTTCCTATCCAGGGATTCCACCCTCCCCCAAGCTTTGTTCCCCTCCACTTACTGCTTTCACTTCATTTGCAGCGGCAGATGGCTTTATGCAAATCACCCAGTTATTTTGGTCATAGTAAAAATCACCTTGCATTAAGAGCAATTTCTAGATTAGGGAAACTGCTGTGTTTATTTGAAAACATACCCAGGGCTGGAGGGCAGACCATCCCGACCGAGCCTGTGTCACTGACCTCCAAGGCAGTGGCCGTACGTGTACCTGCCTGCTCGCTGGCCCTCCGAGTGCCCCCTGCCCACTTGCTCTGTTCCTACAAGTCCATCTCACCAGAGAAAAATTGTAGAAAAAAATACTTTACATGGCTCTTTCTTAGCCATCTTTAATAATCTCACTGCATATTTGTATGTGGGTAATGTGCCACCTTGGAATTGTATGGCCAGCAAGATTAGTCAGTGCAGTTCTCTTTTTTCTTTTATTAGAAATGGTGATTTTTGCCTACTTTTCTTCCATAACCTTTTTGAAGTAATTTCTGTAAAACCTTTTCCTCTTTCCCCCAACTCTCTCAACTTTTGTGCATTTGACAGAGCAGTCCATCTTCTAGAATGGCTCTCACAAGATTACTGAGGTGTTTTTTTTTTTTAATCCTTTCTCCTTTGATCTCTTTCTCCAATAGTTTTTACCATCTTCTTCCTTGAGATGAGATAGTGTGCAGTGAACAGCCAGAAAATGAGGGAAAGCCTTGATCAATTAGCCTTAAACGATCAGCTGCTTTCCTAATTCTGAGATAAAAGATTGAGCTCCGTGCCTAAAATGCCCTGCTGTTTCCTTTCCAGACATGCCACAGCAGATAATGAATCATTCCTGCCTTTCATTCTCATTCCCCTGCAATCTCAGTCTTGTCCCTTTCTGCCGTAAGACCCCCTCTCCTTCTGGTGGAGACACTTGAGGGTTACCCGGTGAAGGAATCAGTCACTGTGAAGTACTTTGAAGGACAGATGTAAAGTGTGGACTGTGGGCTCCACAAGACCTTTGCTATTATTGTTTCGTCTGAGGGGCACCTGTCTCTGTACTACTAGCTGAAATCATGAAAGTCTGACTGATAGTAGTAATAACCACTTAAATGTAGTGCTCACCATGTGCCAGGAAGGGTGCGTGGTGCTTTGTTCATACATGAAATCATTTCCAGGTGAACCAGCATACTTAATGTCTCTGATGTATTTTTCAGGTTGAAAACTGGTGTCCTCATTTACCTTGGAGAGCAAAAAATCCCTATGAAGAAGCTGATCATAATTCATTGGTGAGTTGGGATGTTGGGAACTAGGCTTACAATGTGGTTCTGATGCTAAGTAATATGTGTGAACTCTTCTAGAAATGCCAACTGTAACCTGAAATAATGGTAAACTGAAGAACTTGTAGCCGCAGGCCTGTGCAAATTTGGATGGTCAAATCAGTTAAGCCGTAGTGTCTGTTTATTGAGCAATTCTCTGAGGGTTCCTGAGTGATATGCTACCCATAGGAATAAGACCTGGTGCCAGATGTGGGGGCGCTGTGTGACCTAATGAAGGTGATGGTTGAAAACAATGTCCGCACCTGTACGAATGCTGAATGACAGTCCGGTGGAAATGAATGTGGAAGTGATGATCTTAGCCTTCAGGGCTTAGGACGGGTCCACAAAGAGACAGTGTCTTTAGAGCTGAATTCCAAATGATGAGTGAGTTCATAGCAGATCAGGGAGAGGAAGGTGTATCTGATGTGCAGCAGAAAGGTGCACGTGCAAGAGTTGGTTTTCAGGGAGTAGAGCATGGTTCAGTGGACGAGGCCATAGGGGTTTGGATGAAGATGGTTTGGGGGAAGATGAGATTGAAAAGATCACGAGTGACTGTGAAAGGTTTTCTGTGCCACCCCAAAAGCTTAAGTCTTTATTCTTTAAACCAGGGATCAGCGGAGTTTTTCGGTAAAAGACCAGATGGTAGGGGCGCCTGGGTGGCTCAGTCGGTTAAGCGGCCGACTTCGGCTCAGGTCACGATCTCGCGGTCCGTGAGTTCTAGCCCCGCGTCGGGCTCTGTGCTGACAGCTCAGAGCCTGGAGCCTGCTTCGGATTCTGTGTCTCCCTCTCTCTCTCCCTCCCCTGTTCAAGCTGTGTCTCTCCCTATCTCAAAAATAAATAAACGTTAAAAAAAATTTTTTTTAAAAAGACCAGATGGTAAATATGTTCATCTTACCAGGCTGTAAGGTCTCTGTTGGAATGGCTTAGTTCTGACCTTGAGTGCAGAGGGCAGCATAGACAGGATATAAATGAGCAGGCATGGCCATGTTCCAGTGGAACTTTAGGTTACCAAAATAGGCAGCAAGAAGGATGAGGATCTGGCCCCCAAGCCACAGTTTGCTGACCCATGCTGTAGACCGTGAGAATCTTGGGAGATGGCTGGGTCAAGGAGGGATCAGGTGAGTTTTGAGAATGAAATGTGATGACTCTTGAGAGAGGGAGTTAGCATGTTCTACATGTTAGATGAAATAAATACAAGTGTTACTGTTTTTCTGTTGTTTCAGTCACTGGTTGTATCCAACTACATTAGAAAAATGTTCTTCCTGGCTTTTAAATTATTCTGTCCTGAATTTTAAATTTTATTTATTTATTTTTAAATTTTTTTAAATGTTTATTTATTTTTGAGAGAGAGAGACAGAGACAGAGTATGAGTGGGGGAGGGGCAGAGAGAGAGGGAGACACAGAATCCGAAGCAGGCTCCAGGCTCTGAGCTGTCAGCACACAGCCAGAAGCGGGGCTTGAACTCACACACTGCAAGATTATGACCTGAGCCGAAGTCGGATGCTTAACCGACTGAGCCACCCAGGTGCCCCCTGAATTTTAAATTTTATTTAGCTGTGGTAGGAAAATGGTATTCCTGGCTTTAAAGTCCTTAGAAAATAATGAACTTTTGTTTGTTTGGGACTGGGACAAAACTGTAAGATGAGCATTTGTCCCCTGCTTAACTTTGTGGACACAAGAAGGCTTTTTGGCACCCCCATAATGCCAACAAGCCTGTTATGAATTGATTTTACTTTTTCCTGGAGTCTGCTGCCTCTCAGTTGATCCAAGGGGTGATAAATTCGGGTGTGGAGAATTTCAGGGTACATCAAGCATACCATTTGTAAAAAAAAAATAAAATAAAAAGGCATTTTAATATAACTCAGGGCTTTGCAATGACTGTGCTGCCTTTCTCAATTTCTAATTCTTTAATGATGTCCCTTACAGCATATCAGCAGTCAGGGGCCTTTAATTTGTAATCCTGGGGCCTTAAAGCAAAGCTGTGCAGCAGACAAGCCTCACTTTTGAAGCCCTATATTTAATTGACTATCTCTTTCAAGTTTTCAAATGTCACATCATGACAACTATTATGCTTTCTGACTTTTTATCTTCTGTTCATTTTTTATTAAATTTCTGTTTCTAGGCGGAAATCCGTACAGATTTTAATATTCTCTACAGCATGATGAAAAAGCATGAAGAATTCCGGTGGATGAGACTCCGGATCCGGCGAATGGCTGATGCATGGATCCAAGCAATCAAGTCCCTGGCAGAAAAGCAGAATCTTGAAAAGAGAAAGCGGAAGAAAGTGAGCTTCTGATTAATTCAGTTCAGTTAGATGCCAGTTTTCTTTTAAAATCGGATTTTGCTTGGAAACAAGACTAAGAGGAATGTCATGTCTCCAGTGATATTCCCTCAGGGCGAATCTGCTCAGTGTCTTGTACAGCCATTTTTGGGCTTTCCTCTCCCCAGTTAAAATAATCCTGCTTACCAGGGACCGGCACACATGTTCCTTGGGTGAAGCCAAGCAGGAATCTCTGCCTGTAAGATTTCCCTCTGAACCATCCTGACTGTCTCCTCCTGTGGCATCAGGAGACTTAACCCTCTTGGCTCTACCCAGGTACAGCCTTGGAGAGCGGGCTGTTCCATTATAATGGCAGTCTCCTGTTTGGGGTATTTGTCAGTTCTGGGGTTTGGGCAACTGGTAAGTTCCACTGCTGCTACGTTGGGTTGGTACTTGGGCTTATCTTCCTGAGAGAGAGAGATGCTGTCAATTAAACTAGAGGCAGTTTGTTTGAAGTTCATGAGGACTTGATTCGAAAACCTCTGGAATAACCCTGAGCGTGAAAGATTTTATACCCTGTTAGTTATAGGTTCAGTGGCCTTGGCTTTAGATTAACTGTTCAGATGACAAACAGCAGAGCAAATTAAACAGTCTTTAGTATCCGCATATAAAAATTAATTAAAAATGACTTTGGTATTCCTAATTTGACTAATTTGATATCCTCAAGAAAAGGAAATACAGATGAACTTGCGGAACCCCAAGTCATACTTTATTGCTTCCATTTAGTTTAGATTCCTTGAGTTTATGAGACAGCAGTTCCAAATGTTCAGGTACCAAATAGTCCTCTGTAGAAGAGTATGAGGTCCAAATTCCAGGTGAGCTGTGAGAAATAGAGTATTTTTATATAATCCTATGCAATAATCTCTAGGATATATTGTTGGAGGAATAAATATTAGGTGGAGAAATGTGAACATTATTTTTAAAAGGAAGAATTGTATATATCTGTATACCTACAAGTATATGTAAAGTTTTGTACATACGCACACATGACCTATATATAGTATTACATTTATGCTTCCTCATCTTGTTAAAAATAGAAGGATAAACTTTTTATCCTTTAATTTTAATGAAATTAAAAATAAAGGAGATGGATAATGGTGTTGGTTACACAACATTGTAGATGTATTCAATGCCACTCACCTATACACTTAAAAATTATTAAAACGTTAAATTTTGTGTTAGCATATGTTGTACCACAATAAAAAGGGTCAAATATGGGGAAAGAGGGACTAGCATGGAGGCATAGAAACTAGACTTATCTAAACACATCTTACTTTGTAGATTTGGTGCTAGAAGCATTTTACATGGTGTAAAACAAAATTTCACTACAAGAAAACCGTACCTAAAAAATTACTAGGAAAAGAAAACATGAACTGACTACATACTCAGTTTTGCAGTAAACACACGGAGAAGGGCTGTTCTTAGTGACTAGAGCACAGTCAGTCAGCATTTCTGAAGGAGTATCACAAAGGACCAAAAAACTGCAAAATATTTTAAGAGTTTTACTAATTGTGTAATTGGTGATGGTGTAGATATTCTCATTGTGAATCCCTTGAGCATATTAGAATAAAGCAAAATACTTATGTTAGTATCCTTGAGAAGTGGGATTTTCAGTGTGGGAGAGAGGAAATAACATATGTAAGGTAATGTTGTGTAAAGATCCTATAATCCTGAGTTTGAAGGGGAAGTACCAGAATGAATTTATGATTTGTTTTATCCTGGAGGAGACATAAATTTCCAGCTATGTCCATCGAAAAAGGCTGTGGACACTGATCAACCAGAGTCCCCTAGTCTCTGGACCTTGAACTTTGGATATCATCTCCACTGGATGGAGGTTCCAAGAGGTTCTTGGAAAAATTGTTGGTGAAGGTCTGAGATAGAAGTTGTACATGATGAGCTTGGGACACCTGTCATACCAGAGAGCAAAGTAACTCTCCAAGCCTACTAGAACTATGTCAGAAGAACTTAGAAGCCAACTTGAACAGCCTCCCATTGGCAAGAAGGGACAATGTGATAATCCATAAGGATTATAACTACGGTTTATTGAAACACACCAAATATACTTCTATCCATGATTTGATAATGACACCTTTAAAAAATTTCACTGATGGTCTTTAGAGTATGCTAAAGAGCAAATTGGTAATTTAAAAACCGGTAAGTGAAGGGCAAGAGTCAAGTATTTACCAGGCTTTTTCTATGTAAACTGTACTTCAACAGAACCAAATAGTTGATGGAGAGGGGGATGTTTTAGCTAGTAAGTACAGAAGGAGTGATAGAATATGACCATTTTGCGACCCCTGTGGATTAATGCATCTAGTTAGTGATCATCAGTAGCTGCTAACATCACCAGAGACACGCGATGTCCCCACTGGCGGAAGTACACAACACTACCAATGCAGTAGTATTGCCAGAAGCATCCAATGTGAGTTTGATCAGGCCTGCAGATCTAATTACTAATTTACTATAAATACAAGGGATGGAAGAGTCTGGTGTATAATCAGCAAAATCCAAAGTGTAAGAGACTCTACTGGAAATACTACCCAGTCTCTTGGACAAATAAATGACAACTCTCCCCACCCCCAAAGGATGGGGTTAAAGAAGCCTAAGACGTAAATGAGACAATTAACAGTTTATGTACTTTATTTGACTTCTGACTCTAAAAACTGCCCTTGGGAGAAAAAAAAAAAAAAAAAGGAACAGTTGAGGAAGTATAAACATTAGCCGGAAAATGAATGATATCAAGGAATTAATAGTTTTTTAGGGGTGATAGTGATGTTACCGTTATATTTTTAACTGAAGATTTTTTCCTTCTAGAGATACAAACTGAAATATTTGCAGATGAAAGGGTATCTTCTCTAGGATTTGCTTCACCATAAGCTATAGTGGTTGGGAGAAAATGAAGGGTATACATTAAATAAGATTTGCCATAAGTTAATAACTGTGAAATTTATGTGATGAGTATGTTGGAATTGACTACATTGTCATGTCTGATTTGGGATATGTTTGAAATTTTTTATGTTAAAACCTTAAAAATATCCCAGCTGTGGGGAAAAAAAAAAAAACCAATATTGTTAAAACGATATTTTATTGCTCTGGCTTACTCTCCATTAATTCTGATTCTCCAAATATATCCTTATTTTTCAAAACAGATTGTCCATATCTCCTATTCATAGCCATAGAAAGGGCAGTAGTGACTTTATTTCCTTCCATTTTTGGGGTACTTTCTAGAAAAATGTTACGGCACATTATTTCATTAGAACGTAAACAATACTTTAGAATTGGTTGATTGCTTTTGGTGTGTTACTATGGAGTTTGTACTCGGTTCAGTAGGAATCAATATATGCCTCTCCTTTGTTTTGTTTTTTTCAGGTCCTTGTTCACCTGGGACTCCTGACTAAGGAATCTGGATTTAAGATAGCAGAGACAGCTTTCAGTGGTGGCCCTCTTGGTGAATTAGTTCAGTGGAGTGATTTAATTACATCTCTGTACTTACTGGGCCATGACATTAGGATTTCAGCTTCACTGGCTGAGCTCAAGGAGTAAGGAGATTACTTTTCAATTTTAAAATCAGAATACAAAAAAGAAATTGTAAACTCTTAAAGCCCTCTATTAGTGTGTAATTTCTTGTGGAGGAAAATGAAAGTGATAATTCACTAAACAGGAGATAAGAAGATTATTTTCAGGAGCTAAATACATACACTGTGAAAAAGATAATATGTTTTCATTGTAGCTGCAGGCTCCAGAGGCTTCATAAATGAATGCCAGAAAATTCAAACTAAGGAGCTTATTCTTTGCTATTACAGGTGCTTCCAACATGTGCACCAGAAAACATTATTGACTTTCCTAATTCCCTGTCTCTTGCTGAAATTCATACCACTCCCTACTCAACTTCAAGCTTTCTAAATCTTAAAACAGAGCAGGTTCCTTTTTTATAATTTAATTTGGGTAGAATGAGTTTCTTGAAAGCTCTGATTCCATCCTTTTTTTCAGTAAAGCCAACTTTCTAGTCTGACTCTGTTCACTCTACCTGGATTTTCTGTTTCAATGAAACCTACTTCTGGCTTTAGCCCTCTCTTAATCTCTTTTTAGATTGACACAGCTGGCTAGGCAGGAATGCTTATAGCCCCCTTCACTCCTTTTGGATAGCTGGGAGACTTTCTACCCAGCAGCCAAGTGATTGTGTTGCAGTGTCAAATGTTCCAGATGAAATGCCTTGAGAGAACATTCTAGAGCTGGAAGGGTGTTAAAATATATCCCACCCTGCGTCTACTTTATTGTCCAGGGTACTGATGCCCGGAGAGGCCACATGTGTTAGGTCCAAAGTCCACACACCTGATACATGGCAGTGTTGAGGTGAAAGCAGTAATATCAGCAAGATGATACAGTGTCATATTTTAAATGAGTTCTATATGCTAAAACCATGATAAGGGCATTAGTTAGTGTAGTGTCAACAGTTATGACAACTGGAATATTGATGATGACTGGTAACAGCCAACATTTGTCAAGCACCTACTGTGCATCAGATACTGAGCATTTCATGTATTCTATATTACTCAGCCCTTAGCACAAACTTTTGGAAATAAGTGCCATTGCTTTCTGCATTTCAAAGATGAGGAAACTGAGGTTTTCAAGGTCACGTGGAAAACATGTGAGAGAGCTAGGATTTGAGTTTTATCCTATGACTGTGTTCTTGACCACTGTACTACAATGCTTCTTTCGGATCTAGATCAACCTGAGATCTTCTGAACCCCTAAACACCACCCTTGTCCCTTCCACGTGCTGCCTCCTGCTTACTTTAAAACATGTTGTGTACATGACCCATGAAGTAGATGCATTCGTACATTCAGTAGTCGTTCATTAGTGCTCTCTGTGCACTAGTTCTTGCTCTGGGATGTAAGGAGATGACCAGCATGTGTTCAAGGAAATGCCAATCTTTTGGTAATCACAGCTAATATATTATATAATAATTACACTAATTGCACTATGATTAGTACTAATTGAGGCATGAATGCTAGAATGTAAGCCAAGGGAGTGCAGAAACTGAATATTGCTCACTATGGTGTATGTGGCACCTAGAATAGTGCCTGGCACCCATTAGATGCTCGTGACTATTTACTGAGCAAATGAGAGATGGGGTGAATGAATGAATGAATGAATGGGTGAATAAATGGAGAATGTGGGATCCCTAGGGACAATTGCTTCCTAGGGAGATCAGAAAAGGCTTAATAAGGGCCTACCAGGCAGAGACTTAATTTGTTGGTCAAGAAGTCTATAGAGGTCTTTAAGCATTGGTGATGGGACCAGATGTGTTTTATTTAAGAAGAGAATTATGGGCGCAACATAGAGCAGCGGTTCCTGAATATGCCTGCACATTAGAATCACCTGGGGATCTTTATAGACTCCCAGAGCCCAGACTATGTCCCAGACTAATTAAATCACAATCTTTGGGGATAGGACACAGGCATGAGTATCTTGATGTCTACAGGTAATGCCAATGTGCAGACAAGTTTGGGAACCCCTAAAGAGACAAGGTGGACCAGGAGTCTACCACCTCTGGCTCAGCGGGCCAAATGCAGTCCTCTGCCTGTTTTTGTTACTAAGTTTCCATGGGAACACAGCCACACAGATTGTTTGTTTATGTATTGCCTAAGACTGCTTTTATTCTATGAGGGCCGAGTTGCGTAGTTGAGGCAGAGAACATGTGGTCTGCAAAGATGAGAGGATTCACTACCTGGCTGTGTACGGAAGTATTTTCAAATTCTCGGGAAGAAATACACAGCCTCGTAAGGTCAGTAGGCCAGATGACAGGCGAAGGGTGTCTGAAGCAGTGTCAGTGTGGAGCTGCAGAGCAGAGCCCTCCTTTGAAGTAGGACTGCCATAATTCGGTGAAGGACAGTTATGGGGTGTGGGCAGGGATAAAAGGCACCAGTGATGACTGATGTTTGGGTGAATGGCAGTGTAGTTTGGTTAGCACTTTTTTCTCCCGCATCTGAAGTTGGCATACGATCAGGTACGTGGGTGCTCTCAATGCAAGGGTGGGTTTCTATGGATGGGTGAGGAGATGGGTGGATGGAAGAAAGGGTAGTGAAAAACCATAAACCATGGTGCCAGGTATGTAATACAGTCTACTTGGAAGGAAAATTTGACACAGAAAAAAAATAGGAAACAATATAAGACAGTATAGAAGTTTATATTGTAGCAGCTAGAAATGGACATTTAGGAGGTCAGTATGGTCTGGAGTAATGAGAACAGATTATGTGGGGGAAAGTGAGAGTCACAACTCAACAAGTATCTGATATACATTAGGCACTTTCTACTTAATGCCTCATGTAACCACCCACAGAATCTCTGACAGGTTGCTATCTTACTGTCTTTTCTGTAACAAATCCTGTTTTGTGGTAGGTTGGGATTTTTTTGTTTGTTTGTTTTTGATGAGAAGGAAAGACCCAGAGAAGTTAGTGACTTGTCTGAAATCTCACAGCTGCTAGTGGATTTAGATAGTAGAGACAGATTCAGAGCCAGCTCTTCCTTAGTTTCAAAGTGTGTGTGTGTGTGCGTGTGTGTGTGTGTGTGTGTGTGTGTGCGCGCGTGCCTCACCATTTGCTTTTGCCAGAGTCAGAATCTGGGCTCTGGATAGGCCTTGATGAGTGGGTAGAATTTGGATAGGCAGCAGATTGGGACAGGCTATGCCATCCTCCCCGACAAAATTCTTGGGAGGTATATTTGGGTATTAATGTTGCTAAGTGTAGTTAGCTTGAAATAAATTATTTTTTTTATGTTTCCTCTCTTGTGCCCTTTTCCTAGAATAATGAAGAAGGTTGTAGGAAACCGATCTGGCTGCCCAACTGTAGGAGACAGAATCGTTGAGCTCATTTATATTGATATTGTGGGACTTGCTCAATTCAAGAAAACTCTTGGACCATCCTGGGTTCACTACCAGTAAGTGCTACATGCTGTCCTAAAGTTTATAGAGCTATTTTATTTTTTATTTTTTTAACAAGGGCAACATGGTTACAGACAGAAAAAGCTTATCAAATATTATCTTTTGGATAGTGTGGAGTGGGTTTCTCATTCCTAATTGAAATTCAGATTTTCCACGGTGACTTTATACTTTCAAAGGCTATTCATTCTTTTCACTGATTTCTTTTAGAGAACAGAAAGGGTCCAACTTCCTCTTTACCTTCCCTGATGCTCAGCTTACCTCTCTCAGTGTGCCTACGCCATTCTCATTTGTTTAAGTAACAATTCGGATAAAACGTGGAAAATGTCACTTCTTGTGCTCCTCAGATTTGAGAGGATGACTCATTTCTCTTCGCCTTTCCCTCATCAGTTGTCATTTTTGGAAGAGAAAGCTGTGAATACGTTGTCTGAATGCTGGGGTCTTGCGCTTTTTAGGACAAGACCCCTGCTGAGCATGACTTGAGTGCACGTCTTTATCACTTCAGAGAAGAACCCATTGTTCTCTGCAGTGTGGGAGTGGGGCCATGTTTTTTTGTTTGAAATGATTTTACATTGTGCACAAGCATGGCACTAAATAACAGTGAATTACATAATGAAGTTTACCAATTTTTCCATTTTCTTCCAATCTTTCTAAAAAAGGTTTAGTTTGATGCTACCATACCTCCAGCATGTCTTGTAACACTTACGTGCATTTTTAACAAAATGAGTGTAGCTGTAAGTTTCAGCCTTAGGCAAAGTATCCAGTTTGAATTTAATAATAATTTTTGAAGAAGCATGCTTTTTTTTGTTAGCTTCCACTTACTACAGCTGGTACTGACTTTTATTTATGGTCTTTCAAAGTTTACAATAAATGTAAATAAACATCATATTTTATTTAATGGTGTCAGTGGTACCTAAATTTGGTTAAAAAGCATGATGTTAGTACCACTTGACTGATAGTCAATGTTGATCTACAGTTTAAACCAAATTCCTAAGAAAACATTTGGAAAATCTTTCAATTAGCATGACTTAGAAATTCCTCCATGTGTTTCTTTTTTATTGTTTTTGGGTAAAGAGATGTTTTGATGTGTTCTTCTAACTTAACCAGTAATTGAATCCTTAACGACTTGAACTAGGTCTGTTTCAGGTTAGTTTCTAGTTTAACATTATTTATTAACTTTAAGCTTATGTCAGATTGCAAGTCCTTTAGAAATTCAAAGGAAATAAAAAGTCAAAATAGTAGGAATCTTCTCCAAAACACAGTAGAGAAAACACCCATTTT